>NC_064262.1:20413244-21013244 GCF_003254725.2 Canis lupus dingo
ATCCCATTTAAAAATTTTCCCTTTTCTCAAGCACTGTAACTTTATTTTTTTTATTTTTTTTTATTTTATTTATTTATGATAGTCACACAGAGAGAGAGAGAGAGAGGCAGAGACACAGGCAGAGGGAGAAGCAGGCTCCATGCACCGGGAGCCTGACGTGGGATTCGATCCCGGGTCTCCAGGATCGCGCCCTGGGCCAAAGGCAGGCGCCAAACCACTGCGCCACCCAGGGATCCCAGCACTGTAACTTTAGATGAGAATATTTAATAGAAAACACCTGGTTATAATGGGGGGAGATAAATATTTCATAATCATTTTAACCCTACACTAAAGAAGACATACTCTGTATATATAGAACCATCAGGTCACACATTAATATAGCACATTTTATTCAACCACATTTTTAAACTATATACTAAGAAAATTCAATTTTAAATGTATACATACTATATCATTTATATGTGATAAACTATGGTAGCAATTTCTTATATTTTGCAAATATCTTTTAACATTTTCTTCAATTCAGTTCATTTTTATATCCTTAATCATAAAACTATAAAAACAAGATGATATTGTTACTGGCACCATGTAATTATGTAACAGCTCATTGGGCAAGAAAGAGCACATTTAAAGGAGTGATGTAAGCAAAGGATATTTTGGGGGGTATTAATGACCTTGGGTATAGAAACTAAGAGACTGAAACAAATTTATGGGGTTACATTGCATCTTTAGCAGTTAACACACAAGAGGGAAATAATAAATCAGCTGAATCGTTGTAAGAAAATTGAATATTGTGTAGAGAGATTAACAGAACTACACAGGAATTGAGAGACATATATGCCTGTTGCTGGGAATGGTAATGAGAATATCGGAAATGAATGGTTCTGCATCGTCCTTGAAATATCATTACCTGTTATTCATAAAGGCTCGTTCGCATTTGTATTTTTCCTTAATGTAATACATGTGTTTGCATCCTTGTTTGGTGAAATTGCTTGAAATATGTCAGAAATGTTCTCTAATTCCAGTTGAAAATAACAATGTTCCAGAAGCTCAAAAGAGACTTTAAAAGATCACTGGTGCTTAAAAATGTGCCCTTTTAAAAATATAGTATTGGAAACCAATGAATCCACTCTTGCACTCAAATGAAGATGAATATTTATTAAAAGGATTGACTACCACTACAAAAAAGACATCGATGGAAATGTATCAAAAATGAAATAACAATTAAATATACATTATATGTTGGGAGTATTTTCATTCACTATCATTCTTAGCACAAGCGAATAAATATTTAATACAGAAGAATAAAGCCTTATTCTCTAGTGCAGCAAAGATCTCAGTGTAATGAAGTCAGCTGCCAATGTCCCATTTATTTGGAGCAACTTGAATTCAGCAAAATCTGAGGTCAGCAAAAGCATGTGGATGGTTATAACATTTATAATTGCCACAGCCCTAGAAAGTTGCTAGAACCATCCTGATTTGACAGATGAAGAAACAGGCTTAGGACGTTTAGTAGTTAAGCAATCACATAGCTTGTAGGTATCAATGTTGGAATTGACACCATAATCTCCTAGATCCAAATCCATTGTTCTTGCATCTATATCTCCCGGGGCTCCTGATGGTGACAAAAATGTACCTCTCTTAGGAGGCTTTCCCTAAAGACTTCTCGGTACATCTCTTGCTTTTTTTTGTCTGTTCGGTATTTACTTGATGAGAAACTCCTCCCCATTCCATGTAGTTCTGCTGGGGCTGGGAATGCCAGTGCCTGCCTTCACAAACATACATGTACCCATAATCCTGTTCTTCCTCATTCAGGGTTGTGCTATCACTGGACTAGGCCACTCTTAGTACTTGCATTTTTCCATGAATTCATCCTTTCCGTGAATTTTCCAAACTGGGATAAGGCAGCTTAATCAACCAGTCTCCCTGTCCCTCTATCTCTGTCTCCCTTCTCTCTGTTTCTGTCTTTTCCTTTCAATAAACTATAAGCAAGTAGTCCTTGTAATATCAGCTATCATTTTTCCACTCCACCCCTCGAACTCCCAACACAGCCACTAGAGAGAGCATGTTTGGATCAAGAGAATCAGCGCAACACACAGAGAAGCAAAGCAAAGATGAGAGGTGATTGGAGGAAGAGAGAGAGAGAATCCAGAGGGCTCCGTGTGAGCCATGAATCCAGCCGTGCTGTACTTTCAGTTTACATGAGCCAATAAATCTTCTCCTTACCTAAGCTAGTTTGAGTTGGGTTTCTATAATTTTCAACTAAAAGGCTCTTGACAACTGCATCTCTCTTTCCTGTGGTCCAATAGCACCCAGAGCTTGTCTTTATTGTATATATATTCGCATGTGCACTCTCCTCTCCACTAAATTGAGAAGTCATCTAGGGTAGACATTGTGCCTCATTTATTTTGTATTTCCAGCCCCTTCCATAGTGTCTAAACAAAGTGTTCATTCATTACTAGAATCTAGTCAAACAAATTAACAAGAAACAGATATTTTAGTATATGTGCTGCTGAAGTGAGCACAACAAGAAACAGATAAACACTCCAATGAAATATGGTCAATGATGTGTTCAGGTACATCTTACAAGAGTTCTGAAAATGCTCAACCTCACTGGTATCCAAGAAATACAACTTAAAACCATAGAAATATCATTTCACAGCCATTAAAATAGGTAAAATGCTTAATTCTAACAATAATAAGTATTGGTGAAGATATGGGGTAATAAACCCATAGGTTCTTTGTTTTGAGTGCAATTTGGTAAAACTATTTGGAAAGCAATTGGGCTAAACTTAGTGAAATTCAAAGTGTGCATATCATTTAATTCTGTGATTCCACTTCTTTAAAAGAGCTCTTTTGCATGTGAGTAAGAAAATGTGAACAAGGATCCTCACTGTAGCCTTGTTGGAAAAATGGGAAAGTGCCTAAAATTCCACATGCAGAAAAATAATTTGTAGCCATGCCTATAATGGAATACTCCAGAGCAGTTAAAATGAATGGAATGGATCTATATGTATCAACCTGGATCCACTTCAGAAATATAATGATGCATGTAAATCAAATTGCAAGAGGATATGTGGACAATGATCTCATTTGCCTGGATATTTAAAAACCTCAAATTGGATTCATATACTATTCCCTCTAATTTTGTTTAAAATATCCCTTAATAAAGTTTAAAAAATACTTTATATTGCTTACTGTTATACAGATGGTAGTAAAAGATAAAGACAGATGCATCTCTAAGAAAGGAATATGAAAGAAGCTTCCATTGACTCTATAATGTTTTATTTCTTTGGAAAAAAATCATTTGAAGAAAATATAGCAAAATATTAAGAGTTATTGGGACTAGGAGACAGGTAGATACTTGCCTATGTGTTAGGAAAAAACTTGAAGAATGACAATTAGAAAAATCAAATATTAAAAATTCAAAAAATATTTTAAAAATCATTAATCAGTGTTCAATTAATTAATGGGTTATTGAGGGATAGCTCACCCCAGAGCCCGTCTGCTACCAGGGAGGAAATGGCTTTCTGTCTGCAAACACAATGACTCCTGCAGAGAGAGAAGAAGATATGACAGTCCTTCAATCTTTTACAACACATAGTAACCTCAGGTTGTGTTGTAGCAATTTAATATAACAGAAAAGGGCATCTGAATTTCTGCACTGCAGATTTTGTGAAAGCCACCAGAGCTTAATTTTTATTTATTTTTTACCCGTCACCATTAAACCTGCAAAATCCTATTCACTGGAACTAGGATTCTGTAACAGCCACCTCCTGGGAAACTCTGATAATCTGTTGACCTGAAAGGTCCAAGTATCTGCAAGTAGCAGGTTAGCCAGTTTTTACAAAAGCCTTTCTGAGGGCAGAGTACAACTTATCCTTTTCCAAGGTAGGAAAGTTAATTTGCTATTTATAGATATGCATACTTATGGTCAAAACACTTCCCATTTTGCGAGCAATTGATTTAATTGTAATAACTTGTACAACCCAATGGTCTGGAGCTGGGCCAGTCACCAATGTTCCCTAACAATGTGCTTACGCTCTGGGAGGCTGAGACCCTGTGCTGCGTGGTTGGGGTGGAAGAGAGGAAAGTCCCCATGCTGCTAGAAGTTCAGAATATCAGGAGAACGGGAGCAGAAGCACATATTTCAGAGTCAAAGAAAAGCCAACAGAGTGGCTGCCATTGGAATAATTTGAGGCTAATCACACCTTCCTTTCTCCTCAAGCAGTAGAGGAGGGGTGCTGCATTTAGGTTATTTGTCTGGACACTCTGCCCCACCAATCCATATAACAGGACACACCACAGAGGAGCTTATGATAGAGCAATAGAAAGACTGTGACTCCCCTCTCAGCCTACAAAGGTTGTGCAGGGGACTACTACTGAGCACTTGAGGGTGGTTTGTCTTGTCCTTTCTGCGAAGGGGAGAGGCAGACAAAGGGAACCTTAATCCCTCAGGAGGAGCAGCAGTGGAAGCCATGGTATGGCAGAGGTACAATGGGCAGGTGAGTTCACAGCAGAACAGCACAGTGTTGGCTCTTGGGTTGACCATTGACGGTAGTCCAGCAAGAGGGACCTTGTGTTCCTTAGTCACATGATCTGAGGCCTATCTTCAGAAAATGAGCAAAGACAGGAACACACTGCAGAGAGCATGAGTGCGAGGGAAGGAAGGGCTGTCAATGCCAAACACATTTCATAGAAGGAGATACTCTGAATCTAGCTTCCCCATGGTGGAGTGTGAATGGGGGACAGGGCCTGATCTTCCATCTACACTAATTAGCTGGCCTCCAAGAACCCCAACTTCCTGTATCTGGTTCGGTTCATCACTAAGTTAACAGAAGGATGGGAATAGTGGACCTTGATTTGTACTCTATCTGCACATTTTCCTTCTGCTCCAGTGGTTTCACAAACATCTGTACCACTCTGTATTACCCGAGTGACACCTACATATCTGGAAGAGCACATAGGTACTTTATGGGGCATAGTAGCCAGGATGACCCTTTTAAAATATAAATGTCACCATGTCACCTTCTGCTCAACATCCTGCTGTGGCATCTCATCTCATTTGGAACAAAACCCATAGTTTAAAGACTTCAGGTCTAGATCCTGAGCCCTTGCACTAGAATGTCATGCACACTTTTGCAGCCTATCAGTGGAACATAAAGGCATGGCACATCAACGCGTTCCTGCTTCATAAATACAAAGATGGTGTAAGTAAAAAATACAATATAAATGCAGATGTATTTTTAAGACCTTTTCTGTCCAAGAGATGTTGTATTGCACATTATGAGATATTTTAGTAAAATAACTAAAAATGATTATAGTACCAGGTAAAATGTTAAATGTATAGACTATTCATTCATTATATGAGTGGGTTCCAAAGCCACCTGCCCTCTTGTGAATGTTACCAGATGACTGTCACTTGACACTAAGTGAATTTACTGAGTTCTCTCTCTCTCTCTCTCTCTCTCTCTCACACACACACACACACTCATATGCACACACTATCCTAGCTCTTAGAACTCAGGCACTACCCTAGAGTAACACTTACTATGGCACTTTGTAAACTAAATACCAAACACTAAAAGAGTGAACTATCTATTGAAAAAGTGGTAAGAAAAAGAAAAAGAAAAAGAAAAAGTGGTTATGCCTACCCTTGAAAAAAAATGTTCAAGAGGTGGGGAGCATATGGCAAGTGTATAAATTTTATATTAGATCATGCAAGCAGACAAAAAGCAGGTGGCTTTGAGAGTCTGCAGCTTGGCTCAAGTGGGATTTTTGTATGGAGGGCCCTCCTAATTCTAGTACCACCATGTCATCTTCCTCTGCTGACTCAGACCATCCTTATGTCAGTATGTAAAGGAAGTAGGCAGGTGTTGTGATTCTCAACATCCAGTTGTGGAAATGAGACCTCCAAAGAGTTAGTCACACTGGGAGAAAAGCCTTTTTCCCAGTTCCAATTGCAGCCAGGAAACCTGCCTCAGTGACAATGATCACACCATGGTTAGTAAGTGCCAAAGGATAGAAACAAGCAGGGGTCAATCTAGGGGGAAATTGCTGGACAAACTAGTAGCTATACTACAAGATGTTATGCAGCTGTTTTGGATTGAAGCAATAGTTAGGTCTGAGGTCACTCAGAAAAGCAAGTTAGAGAAATATATGTAGAGTATAATCCCATTTCTTTTTATTTAAAAAAGAAGGAACAGGGGCACGGGGTGACTCCAATGGTGGGGCATCTGACTCTGATTTTGGCTCAGGTTGTGATCTCAGAGTCTTGAGGTGGAACCCTGAGTTGGACTCCACACTCAGCAGGAAGTCTGCTTGAGATTCTCTTTCTCCTTCTTCCCCTCCCCCAACTCACACAGGCTCTCTAAACAAACAAATAAATAAAATCTTTTTAAAAAGAAAAAGAAGGGCAGCCCTGGTGGCTAAGCGGTTTAGCACCGACTTCGGCCCAGGGCGGGATCCTGGGGACCCAGGATCGGGTCCCATGTCGAGCTCCCTGCATGGAGCCTGCTTCTCCCTCTGCCTGTGTCTCTGCTTCTCTCTCTCTCTCTGTCTCTCATGAAAAAATAAATAAAATCTTAAAAAAAAAAAAAAGAAAGGAATGCACTACACTGTATTTGGGTAGAATTATTGGTAGGTGTTTATAGGGGATTGCTGAAAAAATATGGACAGATATATGCCAGATGATTACTGTCAGTATTTGAAGAGAGCTAGACCGTGGGCCTGGACAAAGGAGACAAAGTGGTATATAATTGGTCTTTTTTGTTGTGTAACTGCATTTCTTTCAAAAAGCAACATTTTTGGAACTTAAAAATTCCGACAAAGGATGTTGAAAACAACCAAAGGAAAGTATCTGTCTTCTAGATCTGTTCAAGGTAAGGTGATCTTCTCGGGGTCTTCTAGGTTGAAAGGGTCAGTGTTAGGACTGTCACTCATGTTTCTGACCCCAAGACTGCACCATTTCCTCAAAGCCACAGCAACCTCTCATGTATCAAGTGCATATAAAACTTTGTACCCTTCAAACTAGTGTTGGTTTGAATAGGCCGAGTGAAGAACCAAATAATGCCACATAAGAAAATGGCCCAAATGATTGTTGTTATTGTCCAGTGTTTAATGCAAATTTAAGCATGCGAGTCAGGTATCACAATAGCTGTCGAAGAAATGTAATGCCAACAGTATTTGGCAATAAAATAATAATCACTGTGTGTATCTCTGATGAAATGAGATTTAATCCATTTGAGCTCCTAATTGTCTGCCACACTACATTAAAGATGGATACTACTATTGTCTTCACTGCTCAGAAATATGAAATTCAAAGCAATATGCACAATGTCTTGAAATAAGCTAGCTTAATGAACCAGCAAATTAGACCTTTCTATCTCTTTATTTAACATCCAGTTCCATGAATTTATCAGAGTTCATTACAAAGGTGCAAAATTTAAAGAAATGCTGCTAGATTCATTTATGATTAGAACTAATGACTTTGAAAAAGACTTCTCATATTTTTAGAAAGAGCCATTATTTATTATTGAATTTATATGGCTTCGGGTAATAAACGTTCAATCTTATCTCCCTTCCTTCTGTTATTTATAGTTTGAATTTTGTAATACAGCTACCCAAAAAACTCTCATGTAAAGAAGTAAACTTTTACCCCCAAACACAGCAATGACGTTCAGGAAAGCAATAGCAAAGCTTTCCTTTTGACCTGTGGCAGGTTTTCAATGGGTGGATGAAGAGGGCCTTTGCCCCTAGGATACACCTGGCAATGTCTGGAGGCATTTTTGGTTGTCACAACTGGGGAAGGATGTTACTTGCATCTAGTAGATGGATACAATGGGTGTTGCTGAACATCCTCCAATGCACAAGACAGGTCCTTCAACAAAGAATTATCCAGCCCATGATGTCAGCTGTCCTAGGCCTGAGAAACTCTGACCTTTGTGAATGTGTCTCGTTCAAAGAATGCTCCATGTCATTCCACATTTTCTTAAATGAGATCACTTTTCATCTTGTCACATAGATTCAGAGCAAGACCAACTAAAAAGTGTGGATCTGGATCAAATTATTTTTTCCCCTAATAGTTATAGTAATAATGGCTTGAGTGTCTGTAATAAAGACAACACTGCTGAATGCTAGAATGGAACCCTTAAATACAGAATAGAGAAATTACTTTGACTTGTCCAAACATTTATATGTTTTCAAGGAGATAGCTTTCCCATTTTAAACCAAAAGCATCTGACTATCTAATAGATTTTAAGATGTTAGCATTTGAGTTCAGAATGCTTAAAAGAAACCTGGTTGGGATTCTAACTTAGATGAAGAAGGGTCTATTTCCAGAGTCAAGAATGATGGCAGACAATGGGAAGAACACACATTCTTATTTACTGTAGTTTGATTTTACCTAGAACACTGTTTATGATCAATTCAAGGTCACGGTTCCACACTTTTGAAAGAGGTAGGTTTAATTTCAATATTACTGAATTTCTCTTTTAAAGTTCTGGTCTTAGCTTTTAAACTTAATTGGTCTCTTTGGCATGCATTGGGAATCCAGTTAATTTGATAGAATTTAACTGAGTACTTTTAGTATCCCTATGATAACAATGATCAATGTTTTTAGAGAGCCTTATGTATTTCAAGGTAAATATAATCATTATAAAGTGGCCCAATGAAGAAGAATAAAGAAATTAAATTTTTTCTCATCCAAAAGAGAGTAATAATTGAGAATCCAAAAATAAAAAGTTTAGAATCCCAATTTGTTAAACTTCTTGAGAACTAGGGTGTTTTGAAGGAAACTAGTTTCAATATCTAGCATATGTTGATATTCTTTGATCTCATTGAGTGAATATAATTGAGGCAGCCTTAATTTAAGTATTGTGTAACACAGCATTTCTCATAGCAAGAGAAATAAATGGTTTACTGGTTATGTGCTTATTGTCATGTAATTTCAGAAAAATGGTATTTGCACATCAAATGCATGATTTCACTATTACTATTCTCAAAACTAATTAAGTAGATCTTAGCATTAGACGCAACTCTATTTAGAGACAAATATTAAGTAAATAATGATACAAATGGTACACAGGAAGGGCAAAAATTGTGACTGGTACACAAATGAATGAAATCCTGAGGCAGTCTTTCAAAGTCATCATCCTGAATAGTTTCATTGTATAGCATTTTGGGTGACCATAGTAATAGGGATAGAGGTATAATGACCTCAGCTTATGTCAATACATTGGTTTTTACAACTAATAGCAATTAATGTTTATTGGGCCCTTGTGATAGTGCTAGGTAACATTTATATAGTACTTACTACATGCCAGGGTGTCATAAGAATGTTACTTATTTGGGTCTTTTTTGGCTTTTTATTTTTTAAACTCATTTAATTGACAAAACAACCCCACCTAATCAGTCACAGTTAGTACAGGATGAAGCTGGGATATGCAACAAAGTATCTGCCTCCAGAGTCTGTGCTCTTAAAAACTAAGCAATATTTGGTCTCTTGTGATAAAAACAAGTGGCATACACTGTATAAAGGCTTTCACATATGATCTCATTTAACTCTCATGGTACTCTTCTGCTGAGCCTCATTATCTCCTTGATTATATGAGGTTGATTGGGTGAATCAATTCATTTCTCACTAAGTTCTATAGAGGGACAAACTCCAATTACTCAAGACTCTAAGTCAGTGAAAACCAAAATGGGAAGGACACAAGAACAGCCATAGAGAGGTAAAAAGGAAAAAACATTATGATTAACATTTATTCCCTATATCACCCTTTTTAAAAAAAAGATTTAATTTATATATTTGAGAGAGAGAGCACACGCACAAGCACACAAAGGCAGAGGGAGAGGGAGAAGGAAAAGTAGACTCCTCCCTGAGCAGGAAGTTCAACATGGGACTCGATCCTAGGGACCCTGAGATTATGCCCTGAGTCAAAGGCAGATGCTTAATCAACTGAGGCCACCCAGGTGCCCTTTGCTCACACTTTTTAAAGTTCATTCTTTATGTATGGTTATAATGTATTTAGATACCCAAACAATAGTATGTGATATTACTTACTAATGAATATTTAGATCATATGATATTATATCATATTATATTACGAGTGTTTGAGCAGAAATTTTACACCAATGGATACATATTTTATAGTAATTCCAGATTTTCTACTTGTCTAGGCCATTCCTTTGACATACACAAGTCAACTTGGACTTACATTGTTTTCTTACAGCCTATATATATGGACAACTTCATTTGCTATATACATTTAACTCCATTTATACAGGACATTGTCAGTAATTGCTGGGGAGTATCTTAGACATAAAAGAATATGTCATCTTAAGGATTCATCCACAAGATGAAACCAAAAACAAAACAGCTAGTCAATTCAGAGAAAAGATAACATTGCTTAAAGGAATCCAAGAGGTGGGGCAGCCCCGGTGGCTCAGTGGTTTAGCGCCGCCTTCAGCCCAGGGTGTGATCCTGGAGACCCGGAATCGAGTCCCACGTTGGGCTCCCTGCATGGAGCCTGTTCCTCCCTCTGCCTGTGTCTCTGTCCTTCTCTTTGTGTGTGTCTCTCATGAATAAATAAATAAAATCTTAAAAAAAAAAAAAAAGAATCCAAGAGGTTAGCTGAGTGAGCCATTTGGGTATCCAATTAACAGATATTCATACAGCGGTTTGCCAGCCACAGCAGGTGCTGTCCCCTTATGGCTGGCTCCCTCCTCAGGTTGCTGACAGTCTATCCCAGTGGTTAGGAGCACAAATCCTTAGCTGCGTGACCTAGAGTAGGTTATTTAGGCCCTCTGTGTTCAAGTTTTCTCATCTGTGCAGTGGAAAACACTCCCTACCTCAAAGGGCAATGGTGAAGGAGTAGATAAATTCATAAATATCAAGTGTTTAGCACAGTGGCACCCAAAAAGCACTGAATTCTCATTACTGTGTGTAATCATTTATTTTATGTGTCAATTTGGCTAGGCCATGGTGCCCAGATATTTGGTCAAACATTATTTCACATGTTTCTGAGAAGGTATTTTTTAAATGAGATGAACACTGACAAATCGGTAGAGCTTGAGTAAAGCAGATTATCAACAATGTGGATGGGTCTCATTCAATCAGTTGAAGGCCTTGGCAGAAGACTGACCTCCCCTAAGGAGGTGGGAACTGCACCACAGACTGCCTTTGGACTGAAACTGCAATTCTTGCCTGAATCTCCAGATTGCCGGCCTACCCTGCAGATATTGGATTATATACATCTATATGTATATATAGATAGATATACATTCTGTTGGCTCTGTTTCTCTGGGGACCCTGACTGATACACTATGGGATAATAGTAGCTAGTTTTAGGGGATTTTTAAAGGATTTTATTTATTTATTTATTTCAGAAAGGGAGAATGGGTGGCGGGGAGGGGCAGAGAGAGAGGAAGAAGCCTACTCCCCGCTGAGCAGGGAACCCAATGCGGGGCTTGATCCCAAGACCCTGGGATCAAGTCCTGAGCTGAAGGTAAATGCTTAACCCACTGATCCACCCAGGTCCCCATAACTAGTATTTATCAAGCCCTTCATACCTACTATTTAACACTTCAGATATGATCTCACTTATTCTTCATAAAAGCCCTATTACTCCCATTTTACAAAAAAGCAAACTAAGCCTAAGAAAGGCAGCAGACTTGGCCAACATCCATCCAGCTAGTATGTGACAGAGCCAAGTCTCTCCTCCAAACTCCCCCTCCTCCAGTAAATGCTGGCATTGTTTAATTTAGGGTCAAAAAGTTAAGACTTCCAGTTCTGGGTAGAGTGATCTGTCTTTGGCTTACCCACAATGCTGGGGTGACACAGAGATATTGATGTAGCTGTTTTAAAACCCATTTCAAACTATTGAGAGATGTTAGATGCCAAAAAATACATGCCTAATGAATTTTGCTCACCTTTGATTGTAATTCTTGACTGAGTTGAACTGCTGAAGTGCTTTCGTGAAGCTGTTCACAATATTGCAGACAGAAGCCAACTAGACAGGAAAGAGGGTGGAGCCCACCGAGTCCCCTTACTGTGTGGGTTGTCTGGCAGAGACCAGCAAGTGTAACATCTTAAGTGAAATTAGCCAAGTTTCCAAGAAGACCAACTATGGTTTTGAGGGGAACAAATGTCTTTTGAGTTAGATGGGAGGTTCAACTGTTTGAGAACAGACTTTCAACCCCACTCCGCCCCTATCCAGGGAGCACATTAGCGAATTGGCAAATCCAATCAGGCCTCTTCCAGTAAATGACTCTGATCCTTGAATGAAGCTTATCTGAGGATTCACCACCTGCATTTAAACCAGTCTAGAATCATCAGGCAAAACCAAATTAGCTTGCATTCAGAAACAATTTCCTTTTATGTACAAAGCTGTTCTAAAAAAAAGAAGAAGAAAGAAAAAAAGCCCTACAGAGTTCAAAAGAGCTGTAAGGAAATATTTTTACAATCTGTTCCTCTGGGTAACAGATTGAATTTAGCCTCAGCTGGTGATTTTTGTCTCCTTAATTATGGGCAATAACAACACTTTAAATTGATATGGTGCTTTTAACTTTGCAAAAGATGGTCAAGTTCATTTATCAACTGATCCACTTTGTTGTATTGTGCTATAATTTTCAACAGATAGTCCAAGACAGCAGGTTAGTACATTATACAGAAAGGCATTCTAAGAAAGGTGGTCAATATATCTTTTTTTTTTCTAAACAGGATTGAGGTGATGATGACATAATTTAAAGAAGAGTATCTGATATAATTTATTTAGTCCCCAGAGACAAAATATCTACATGTAGGTAAACGAATAGAGGACATTTGATAATATAATTTTTTTTTTAAATTTCACTTGCATGTGTTAGTATAAAAATACAAACCAAAGCCAACTAGGAATGACTGGGCAATGAACTTTGCTCTGTGTTTCTCTCTGTGAGTCTAGGCATTGAGAATTTACTGTGCTCTAAGGGTTCTGAGAAATACTGGAACAAGATTAAGAGCAGGGGCTTAGAACTGACTTTTGAAAGATACATGCTGTGCTTGGCTATAGAAGCATCTTTATCTGGTTATAAAAAAAATAATTCAGACACTTACCATAATAAGGAAGTGATAGTTATGTTGGCAAACCCTTCAACTGTAAAACTTGCTAAATGGTGTTTAAAACAGCAGGAGAGCCTTTGTCTATACATCTTGTATTTCTGTTTTGAATTGTATGAGATAAGATTATATGGCATATTTTTAAATCACGTGACAAAGGAAGGCAAAATTCTTAAAATATATGAGGCTCTAAACTTATATTTTAATATTTCACTATATAAAGAGACAAATTTGTAAAATCAAATTAATGGAGACATGCTTACACAATTTCAGAAGGTAAATCACAGAACTAAGGCTATAGGATGTGGAATTTCCATCCAGGAATAAGACATGAAGATAAAGGAGTCAATAAGAGGTATGTGTATACCCAAAATATGTACTGAATTCTATTATTTCATGTTTGAAAAGAGGAAAGTATTATCAAATAACTATAAATGTCATGTTACTACATCAGAATCAAGGATTTTTACAGCAAAATTGCAAAAAAAAAATCTGTGATTAGTCACAGTTCACACTTCATTTGGTCTCTATCCATTGTATTCCATAATGCTAGCCATTTCTCTTCCAAATTTGGTGCTGCACAGATCCAAGCACCAAATTGGAGGTTTGTTGCCTTTTAATATACTCAACAAAATTACTGTGGTCATTACCTATTACCCCAAGAATGAGGTCTGTGTGTCTTCCTTTCTGTAACTTCCATGAGCTCTCTATCTGTAATGGCAGAAGAAAAGCAGAAACCCAGGGCTTGCAGTATTGTATTACACCAGGGGCAACATTCACATTTTCGTCCAAGTGAATGTCTAGCACTATTTATATAGACTACCATGTGAGTGAGGCTTTTGGAATGATGTAAATGCCCTCAAGTTAGGTTAAGCTCTAGAAATTGACAAAAGTAGGTAAGGTTATATCAAGAACATACAACATTTCTCTGCTGTTTTGTGTTCTCTCTTCACCTTTATGAGGGTCAGACACTTCCTTCTCATCTTCCTGGCTTTGCTTAGCCCTACAGTTCAGGCACCTAATAGTACAGACCAGATTGGAAAATCCAAAAGACCCAACATGGGCCAGGTACCTACACCTTGGCTCAAACAGCCAAAGCCACAGAAGTGGTTTCATGTAGTTAGCAAGAGACAGAATCTGAGAAAAGTTGATGGATTAGACAGGCAAGTTGGTTTTTGAGCTTTCTGTGGTTACATAGATAATGCTAGATTTTTGTCAGGAGAGTCTATGATCTCTATGAATATTCCCATTATGCAGAAGTCATTCACCCTGAGATAACTATTCTTCCATGATAGTAAACTACTTCTCTTAATGAGTAAATTTTATTATTTATTTTAAAATATTTGTTTCCCCTCCCTGTGAATGAATTATGGTTTCTGCCCCACTGAAGTCAGGCTTGGCCATGTGACTTGCCTTAGCCATTGAAATGCTAGTGAAAATGGTGGCTGTCAGTTGTGAGCAAAAGCTCTAAGAACCACCATGCACTTTCCCAACTCCTCCGTTCCTTCTGCTATGATAGAAGCAACAGTTTAGAAAGTCCTCCCTATAGCTTAGATCAGAGTGAGCCAGAACAGAGGTGATAATCTCTGCCTTTTGATGGACATGCTTATCCATTAATATGTAATGCAATTATCAAGATGATTTCATTTAGATATTTCATTCTATTATTTTTCTCTTTTCCCTTCTGCCTTTTGTTCCTCTGTCTCACCTTTCCTGTCTTCTTTCTGGTTATAATAATGAAACTCTTGCTTCTGTTATATTCCTACAAAGTGTTGATGATTTTGTTTAGTAGGCAATTAACTTGGACAGACTCAAACGGTGAACTCTGTGCTGCCATGGAAGGTAGCAGCTCAAATCTCAGTGTACTTCTCTTAGCCTTCCTCCAAGCTGCTTTAAGTCTGTCACACACATTGTTCAGGGGTCAGAGACCTGGAACAAAATTTATGCACAGAATTGGTGGCCCTTCTGTTCTGGCTCACTCATTTCTGGGATTTCCTCCTCACTTTCCAGCAGCAGTGAATGGCTCAGAATCTATGGTTTTTCAGACCAGGAAAACAACAGGTTTTCTAGTAAATTTTAGCCCACCCATGCTGTGACTCCAGGCTGACCTCACACTGAAATGGGAAACTCATGTGATCATCATCAGCTCTGGTGACGATGACTCTTCCAAGTTTTGACTCCTTCCAAAATCTGCCTGCTTTTGCTCACTCTCCAGAGCCGTTGAGTAGTTTTTGTTCTTGTTGTTGTTTTGCTTTGTTTTTATTGTATTTTGTTCAGAGTTCAGAGTCCTTATTTTCAGGAAGAGCAGTCTATTTGGAACTTGCTCTGCCATACTGGAAGTAGAACTCTCCAAAGCCAGTCTGAGGTGGGTGTATAATGAGAAGCAGAAATCAGTCTGTATGATTGAAAGTCTTTGAGATTTGAGGGTGTATATGTTCCTGCAGCTTAATTTGCCCTAAACTGAGTAATTAGCCAGCTAGGACAACCTGGGGTATTATTACTATTTGACTATTTTACACCTGTACTTGTAAAATCCATTCAAAGGCAAATGAATTTCCCCAAATCATTCTGATTTTATGAATTTTGCTTTGCTACTGACACTGTTAGCATCCTCTAAGTGGTACTCTTTCCTCCTTAATTTCCACACAATCATGAAGAATAAACCTCCTAAGAAAACATTCTCTTTCCATGTCTCCATATCTCATCCTTATCACTGAAATCACAAGGTTTGGATACCAGGATTCACGACCTAAACTGAATGCATGTCTACCATACTGAGTCACTAACAGAATTGAGCCTGGTAAAAATATGAAATATTTCATTTAAAAGCATATAATTAATTGACTTTGAAAGCATGGTAATATCCAGAAGCTGTAGAAAGTAAAAAAAAAAAAAAAAAAGAGAAAATTAGGCAAAGGTGGGCAGCCAGGATGGCTCAACGGTTTAGCACTGCCTTCAGCCCAGGGTATGATCCTGGAGTCCTGGGATCGAGTCCCACGTCAGGCTCCTTGCATGGAGCCTGCTTCTCCCTCTGCCTGTGTCTCTGCCTCTGTGTGTCTGTGTGTGTCTCTCATGAATAAATAAATAAAATCTTTAAAAAAATTAGGCAAAGGAAAGCATTTTTTCTTGGGATTGCCATTTCAATGTTTACTTCCCCTAAAACTGATTCAGTAGAAAGTAGATATTTCTTCCTGTAATACAGCAAAGCAGATCTTTGATACAGTTGTTGTATGTTATATATGGTATTGCCTTTAATAGGAATGCAAGATTATGGATATTCAAGCTTCAAAATTCATAGTTATCTCTCTTAGTTGATTAAAATCATGAAAATATATATATACACACAAGCTTAATTACAACCACATACATTTCCTAAGATAGTTACTTGGCAGTTTAGGATCTAACTGGTAATAATTTCTTCACAAAAGTCTATCAGAGAGTTATAGATTAGAAATTCTTTTGGGGTGTCTGGATGGATGGCTCAGTCGGTTAAGTTGGCCGACTCTTGATTTCAGCTCCGGTCATGATCTTGCGGTCCTGGGATGGAGCCCCGCGTCAGGCTCCCTGTTCAGCAAGGAGTCTGCTTCTCATTCTCCCTCTGCCCCTCCCTCTGCTTGCTCACTCTCTCTCTCTAAAATAAATAAATAAAACCTTAAAAAAAAAAAAAAGAAAGGATGTCTTTTGGAAGTGCATCATAGTCTTTGAGTATTGTTGATTTCCACTTAAATTAGGAGTAAAGTCTAGGAGGTTGACCCCAGGGGATGTCCTATAGGCATCCTCGTAACTTGCTTTTTCTTATTTGAACACACATCTGTAACTCCTTGTAAAGAGTCTGAACCTATGTTTATATAACTAAGCTCATTATGTTTATTTTCGTCCTTTACATATTTTCATCAAATTCAGCAGACTCTTTATTCAACAGATATTTTGTTTCAACAAATATTTATTCAATGGCCACTTTGTGCCAAGCACTGAGGATACAGGAGTGAACAAGACAAAATTTCAACCTTTCATGGTGCTTCCATTCTCCGGGAGAGAGAGAGGACAAGCTAACACATAAGTAGTATCATTTCACATCGTAAAAGATGCTGTGAGGAAACATAAATCGGGACAAGGAGCTAAAATCCACTGGAATTCTCTTTTGCTCTGTAATTTTTTTACCTTTGCATCATCACTAATCACAGTGACTGTTCTGACTTGTAAGTAAGCCCTGCACGCAAGATCAATGGTTTGTCCACATTTCACTTCTACATAGCCCAAACCTAACCCACGCCAATGACGCTGCTCTCAACAAGGACATCAATAACCTCCTCATTTCTAAATTCATTGAACACTTCTCACTCTTTTTCTGAGTTGAGTCCTCTGCAGCAGCTGACATCATTTCCCACTTCCTTGAAGAGCTCTCCTGAGCTGGTGACATCTCTGGCCACATTTTCTCAGCTTCCTCTAGAGTTTCCTCTTGCTCTGGCTGTCCGGTCATTCTAGTCTCACATTGTGGAGTCTAAGAGGGCTGGGCCCTCGACCTTCTTTTCTTCTTCTCTGACATGTTCTCCTTCACGTATTTCATGCACCCCCACACCTTCTTCCTTACCCACCAGCAGCAGTCCAAAAATGTGCGTTTTGGGCTGAGCTATTACTCCCGAACTCCAGATTTGTGTCACCAACAGCCTTAAAATACATCTACTTGGATATGTCTCAGGTTTGTCAACTTCACTATGTTCAAAACTGAATTCACCATCTCTATTTCCTCCCCACCATGCCTCACCTCCAGCTTTCTCCTTCCTAGCCATTCCCCATCTCAGGAAATGGCACCACAGTCTAATCCTCAGCTGCTCAACCCAGACAGCTGGGTGTCATCTCTCTCCCTCACCCTCCACATCCACTTTATTACAAAGTACAATCAACTTGACTGCTCTGGTATTGGTCAAATCCATCCCCATGGCTTCATGCCCACTCCCACTCCCTTAGACCAGGCTGCAGTGTGGTCTACACATTCTCAGATCTATGCTTTCAAATCCTCCCTTCACACTGTAGCCTGGATGAGCTATAGCTCTAACCTGATTGTGGCTGCCCCAGGCTTGCAGCCCTTTAAAACTTCTTTTTCTTTTATTTGTTTAAAAAGATTTTATTTATTTATTCATGAGAGACACAGAGAGAGAGAGGCAGAGACATAGGCAGAGGGAGAAGCAGGCTCCTTGCAGGGAGCCCAATGCAGGACTTGATCCTGGACCCCAGGATCACACTCTGAGCTGAAGACAAACACTCAACCACTGAGCCACCCAGGCATCCCTACCTTTAGAACTTGTTTTCAGGAAAAAGACTATGTTTCACATAAACCTCTCCAACTTCATAGATTCTTTTAACTTTCTCCTTTCTGAAGGGGCTCAGTTCTGCTGGCTGGGGCCCACGTCGAAGTGGTGGGCCTGCATAGCCTTCCAGTCTCACATACCAACCTCCACTTCCAGAATTGCACAAAATGCCACACAATGTGGCATAAGGTCTGGCTTCCCAGCTAGTGCCAGGTGATGCAACCAGAAAGATGGACAACTTAACTCCCAAAGGATATTATTTGAATAAAGGAAAGTAGAAGATGGAAGAGAGCTGGACAGAGAAATTTCCCCTTCTTGATACTTTTGTGAACTACGATAAGAAGGGGTTTCTTCCTGCAACATTTCAAGCAAAGTCCCTGTCCCAAGTAGATTCACTTGCTAAGTTAGTTACCTGCTGTCTGATTTTGGCTTGTAACATGGTGGCCACCAAGGCCTTGTACTACAGTTCCCTCACACTGCTTTGCTTCTGCATTTGCCTTACTTCCCTTTCTAACTTACCCTCACTGCCCAGCTTTGCATCTCCCATTGTCACTGCTTTAACTCTTATCTCAGGGTCCACTTTCTATAGGCCCTGTGCTTAGACAAAAACCAAACTTCCTGGCTACTGCTTATCTCCCTGATTCTAGAGTCTTCCTTCCCCTCTCTTTGGACATTGGCTCAGCTCCCACACTCAGCAGCATAATGAACAATGCCATGTTCTCTCCTTCCTCCTGCAGGCCTCTGTAGGGTGCTCTCGTATGTCCCCGAGCGAAGTCTTATGTCTCATTTGAGAGGCATTCATTGACACCGCTGTTGCACCAACTGATTTAGGCACCATGTTTCAATGCTCCCATGGTACAGGCACTTTTTTTTTTTCACCTGTGAAGTCTTGGCCTGGTGATTGCTGTTTGGCTGGTCTGTCTTTCCTACTAGACAGGAACTTTTTTACTCGTGTACTTCCAGCACCTGGCACAACAGCTGATGCATAAGGGCCCAATAAATATTTAATGAATGACTGAATGGATGAATACATGTGTTCAAAAAAGGATACATTTTATGTAAAAGGGTACACCAGCAATAAAATTGAGCAAGTGTTAGACTATTTTTTGAGAAAGATTTAGTACTTTTTTTTTTCTAAAAAAGTGAAACATATTCCATTCTTGTTTTGCAGTGGTGATGGTGTGTATATGTGTCATCGTGAACCTTCATAGTTTTAAATACTGTATAGTTCAATGGTTAGGTTTAGTACTAGGTATAAGTCTGGCTCCAGAGCTACACTGCCCACGTTGAAATCCCAGCTCTCTCACTGACCTGTTTTGGAGAAATTGTATGTGTGTGTGTGTGTGTGTGTGTGTCCTTGACATACACCTGGACAAGGATTTCCTTATCTGAAAATGAGGTTAATAAAGATCTCTACCTCACATGATTGTTTAGAAGCATAAATAAGTAAAATAGCCAAAGAGTTTGGTACAAAGGTTGACACAGTGATGAGTAAACATTGGATATCATTACTATTATCATTTGAAGAAGGCACTATTAGTATCACCACCTAAATTATTCTGCAGTCCATTAGGTAAAATGTTTCTGGTTGCAAGGTACTTGAAAAGCCCATTGTAGATGACTTCCACAATAGGCAATATATTATCTAATGTCATTGGAAAGAGAGGAACCATCAAGGTACTATCAAATACCCAGCTCTCTCTTTCTCTCTGCTCCATTTTCTCATGATGACTGAAATGTAATTCTGGAGTACCATGTGATTGCGACAAGCCTTCAGTTGAAATCGGACCTACACGCTTCTTTGTCCTCAACCTTCGAATGGGAGAGGGAAAAACCACACCATTCACATGAAATGTAAATCTTTCCTTCATTCTGATTGGACCAGCCTTGGTTATGTGACTAATCAGAAACACAGAAGTGGGCAGAGAGGAAGGGATGGCTTGTGATTGGCTCAGACTGCTTAGGGTGTGGTGCTAGAGTTTAGTCTTGCGTTACATTCTCTGGAGGGGTGAGACATGCAGAATGGTGAGACTCTGGATTCTGTTGGCCAGAATCTGGATTCTGTTAAGAAGAAAGAAAGGGGTGAATGGAGGCCGACTGATCAATCAGCAGTGTTGACTACGTGTGCTATTGCTGTCAGAAAATAGGGAGATGCCTCTATTAATCAAAAGGATGAATTCTAATACGTCTCTCTATATAGATATAGATACTGACATAGATATAGATATAGATATATACAGATATAGATAATACTGAGAGGTTACTTTGTACCAGACATTATGTTAAGTCCTTTACATCACTGTTCCCTTCAATCTTCACAATCTCATCCTTCATTAGTAAGGCAATACTTATCGAGCACATACCATATTTTGGGCACTGCCCAGTCACTAGGAAGTTAGTAGTGATCAAAAGAGACCAAGACCTCTTTCTCCCACGTGCACCCCATTCTATAAATAGGAAACTGCAGCCCAGAGGGATTGAATGTGTTGCACTCTACCACAGAGCTTGAATGTGACGGAGGTGGGATTTGAACAGGGGGAGTCTAACTCCAATGCCAAGAGTGAATTGTGACAGGACAGTGTTTGACTCGAAGTTGAAGCAATATAAATGTGAAGTAAGATGTTAACTGAAATTCAATCACAGCACCCAGCCAATCCCAGATTCCCTTCTTTCCAGCCTCTGCTTTTCCAGGGAGGCTGTCTGTGGCTGAGAAGGGGCATTGCTCCAGGCTCACATGGCATGACCTGCAGCAGAGTCACTGCCAGAGAGGTGACCCCAGGACCATGAAGGGAAGACAGCAGGCTAAGAAAGGTGTAACAAACAGAAACGATGAGCACTGAGGCCCCAAGAGAGCTCTGCATAGATTTTAAACCCCCCATAGGAATTCGCCCTTCTTCCCCAATCTCCACTCTCCTCTGTAGTAACTTCATTTAATGTCACCTGTAGCTTTGCTTCTGGGATGCCATTGTAGCCAGCCCGCTTGCCAAACAGAGGGCTTTGTGGTAGCCAGTAGGGTGAGACTGCTGGGCTTGTCAGTGGGAACCTAAAGCTAATGGAGGAATGAGACACACTTGAAGATCTTAATCCCTCTCCTGTTATATTGACCCATCACCTCAAATTTAAGTGAAAATTTAATATCCAACTTTGACTAGGTTACTTTGAATTCCAGTTTAACCAAACAGAATCAAACCTATATAATTAGTCACAAATTGTTACTGAATCATATGAACGCCTGAATTCAAATGTCTCATTTCCCTAGAACTAGTTGGTCAAGTTCAACATTGTTATGTTGGTTTTTTAAAGCAATCTTGCAGAGGTTTTCAGGCACCCACTGTGTGTCAGGTGCTGTACTAGGTGCTGGTGAATAACAATAACAAGGTTTGTTCCCCGGAAGCAGATGATGAGACAAACGTCTGTGAAAATGATTTCTAAAGGCAGTGTTCCCAGGAGACCCATGTAAAGCAGAGGGAGGGAGGGAGGACAGACAGAGCAAGCCAAGGAAGACGGCAAGCCAGGTGGTGCTCTCAGGCAAAAGCCCAGCCTCTGCCCATTCCTGCAGGGAGCTTTGGGAGACTAATTACACGTCTGAGTTGTCTCCGACGACTGGCACATAACTAGCACTCACTGGCTACAGGCCACCCCTCTGAATGGAAACACCCAGGCATTTCTGGCTCCCTGCACAGACAGAATGAAGCCTGTGAGCAGTCTTGCCCCTGGGTCTTCTGTTAGCAGCAAAGGTATAAGGCAGCTACAGGAGGAGAGTGCAGGAACCAAAAGAAGGATGGGGGTGCAGCTGCGCAGGGCCCAGCCTTCCCTGCTACTTGCTTCTTACAAAGTTTATCATCTACTGGGTTGGCAGGAGGGACCATTCGCAATAAAACAGATAACAATGTCCTTATCAAATATGATAAGTGCACATGGGCAATGAACAGAGTGTGATTTTTAGAGACTAACAGGTAAGCATCTAGTTGGAGTGGTCGCCGGAGGTGGACATTCTCAACCCACAGGCACCCTTTACCCTTTGCTCTTCTTCTCTCCCCACCACCCCAGGGCTGTCCATGGAGCAGCCAACTTACCACCCTGGGCGGACATGCATGAGGACCAAAGTTCTAAGAATGGCGGGGCGGAAGGGTGGAACAATCCCTTGTCTCGGATGGCATCATGGAGCCAGTGTGCCATCCTGGAGAGTCACCTCCAGACTTCTTTTTTGTGAAGAAAACAAAACTCCCGTTTGTTGAAGCCAGAGGACATTGGATGTTTCTGTTACATGCCACTGATTGCATTTATTTTTAAAAGACTTATTTATTTTAGAGAGAGAGCGTGCATGGGTGGAGGGTGGGGGAGCAGAGGGAGAGAGGCGGGCAAGCAGACTCCAAGCCAAGTGGAAAGCCTGCTGCGGGGCTCGATCCCCAGGACCCTGAGATCACCACCTGAGCTGAAATTAGGGGTCGGATGTGTGACTGACTGAGCTGCCCAGGTGCCCCAGCCGAATTTAATCTTAAGTAGCTCCCAAGCTTTGGAGGAGGGGTTGACGTTCTAGAAGAGAAGATCAATTTCACAGGAAGGAAGCAGCAGAGGGTACATACAGAAGTAGGTCAGAGAGTTTCTCACAGTAGCTTCTCTACAGAGATTCAGGGTTATTATGACACTTTAATACAGTAGCGCTCAACAGACTGAGCACAAGAACATGGTTTATTATCATTGTGGGAATCTTCACCTGCAGTAATGGGTTCATTTAACCCGGGCCCTCAACATCAGCACTAATGACATTTGGGGCCAGATAATTTCTTTCTCTAGAGGCTGCCCTATGTATTGTAGGATTTTTACCAACATCCTCGGCCTCTGCCCACTGGTGGCTGAATAGCACCCCCTCCCCCTAGGTGTTACAAACAAAAAAATGTCTCCAGAGGTTACTGAATGTCCCCTGGGAGTCCAAATCACACCCAATTAAGCCACTGGTTTAACCTGTGGCCTTTTTCTTTCAAAATGCTATTTAAAACCTCTAAGTTTTATCTATAAACTTTACAGTTAATGATAAATTATTTTTAGGGTCGCTTCGTGGCTCAGTTGGTTAAGCATCTGCCTCCTGCTCAGGTCATGATCCCAGGGTCCTGGGATGGAGCCCCAAAGGGAGCCTGCTTCCCCTTCTCCCTCTGCTCCTCCCCCCAACTTGTGCTCTCACTCTCTCTCATAAATACATTTCTTTTTTAAAAATGGTAAACTATATTTAAACCACAAGAGGACTGTGAAGAAAACAAACTTCTTTTGTTCCTATAGGCCTACCTTCTTTTAAGTGCACATTGAAAACAGAATCTGTTTTTATTAAAAAAAAAAAAAAAAAAAAAAAGAATAGTAATACAAATCACAGAAGAAACTCACTTTAACTGTACCTTAGGTAAGTCATTCTTCACCGTGTATCTGTTTCCAAATCAACATATGGAGGAACTTACCTAAGATAGCTCAGAAGTCTTTTTTTCCTTTAAAATTAAAATTATTCTGTGATTCACTGAAAAGTTTTTTGTTATTTCCCTGGACCTGAAATGATGATTCAGTATATAAAAATGTGATTTACATGCAAATTTGGGGAAAACAGGTCTATTGAATGAGGCATACTGTTTTTTCCTTCCAAAAGTCTTGCTGAGGAATATAGGAATATAATTATTTTAAGGAAAGAAAATAGTCATTGATACATATATACAAACACATATGTATACGTCTATATATATTTCAAAATTCTACAAAGCAATTGTGCTATCATTAATTCAAGGTCAGATTTTGACATTGCCATCTTCTGAACACATTGATTAGGAGGTTCTTTGCATTCTTTTACAACTGACATGGCCACAGTCAAAAAAAGAATAGGCCAAGGAAAGGTCAGTAAATGCTGAGGTGAGTCAATTTGCATAAGGGAGAGAAGGAGGGGGCTGTTTCCATGGCTTCTAATAGAAGCAGAGAGAGAAATGTGAAAAATGAAAACTAGTTTGCTGTGGCAAACAAAATGAACTGGTCTATAAATATTTCATCATTTTAGCCCCATAAAGTCTCATTGTTTGGTGGTAATCTTTATTATGACTAATCATGGGTTGCTTTTGTGTTTGTTTCTGGCTTGTTCTGCTGATCTCTGTGCCATACATCTCTGAAATAGCACCCACTAATTTCTTTTTTAATTTACCTCACTCTGGTATAGAGAGAATATATGTAGTCATCAACTAGGAAGTTAGAGACATAACTATCCAATTTAAACGAATAAAGTACATTTTTAGAGTCAAAAGAGTATTGTATGTAAAAATGAAAACCCAAAGATAAAGTCCTCAGTCATGTTTTCCTTTTGGAATAGAATGATTTTTTTAAATATCCTAAGAGGTTAGGAAGGTCAACTATACATAGGAGCAGTTATGTTTTTCTTGTGTTTTGGGAGGGTGTACACGGCTCTTCAGGAGCTGAGATGTGTACATAGTAACCCTCTGCTCATAAGCAGGGCACTCATCTCTTGCCTTTGCCTGTCCATGCCCCCCTCTCTTCCTTTGTTAACAGCACCTTCATTTTCTTTAGGAAAACCAGCTCCTCTCACCCTAAGTACAAGTGGTCTGATGGGGCTACCCTCATATGTGTATCAGCATCACCCACCCACCCCCAAATCACAAGCCTTTAAGGCAGCACATTCCAACCTTGTGGTTACAGTGATTGGTTCAGAGATGAGGGCCTAACTCAGAATGGTCCACTGAGACTCAGTCCTGGGATTTCTGCTGGAAATGTTGGGGCAGGAGGTAGATGTAGAATTCCACTTTTGGTAAATGAGAAATAGCAAGAATATCATCCTGGAAATGCTGGGGTAGTTCATTCAAGAAAGCAGGAAGAGGAGGAGACTGACCCAACCCAAAACACGATTGAAGACCAGCCTGGACTCAACGCCTGCGCCTCTGTTTCCGGGGTACGTCAATTCTTTCTTTGCCTAGCCCAGTTTGCATTGGATTTCATTATCTGCAATTGGAAGATTCCTGAGGAATTCAGAAAGTCAAGTTCTGCAGATCCTGGAGAGGACTAAGGGCTCAGAGATTCGTGTGGAATGGAGTTAGAAGAAGAAGCCACATTTATTTACGATCTGTGCATAGTCGGCAAAACTACAAAACACGACTTAGGAAATGGTTAACAAACAAAAAATTCAGGATTTGTATTTGGGGAAACCTAGAAAGGGCTTTGGGAGCAGTGGCCATGTCCAAACCCTTTAGCTAGCTGTTGGCCACACAGACACTTAACTTACTCTTTTTTTTTTTTATGTACATATGTATTTTATATCTTATGTATGGGTTATGTATTTCTTATTTTCTTAGGGTTAGGAAACCTGCACAAAATCACAGGGTTTATAAATGGGGCAGTATTAGTACTTATCTCATGGGTCTGGAAGGATTAAATGAGGCAAAGCATGTAAGGCTTTGACATCATGCCTGGCACGTGGCAAGTGCTCAGTAGACGTTAGATGTTGTGCTAATAATAACTGTTTTGGGATGTTGGGAGGATTACGGAAGATAATACATATTGAACACTTTGTACTGTTTCTGACATCTTGGAAGTGCTTATTTTCATGTTTGCTATTATCGTTTTTACCAGAACTGGTTAATATGTTTTTCTGGCCAACGTATCTTCTGTAGAAGCAGGTCATCCATGGTGTTTGTGGCTCGAGCATTTCTCTCCTACTATTCAGGCTATAGCAGACATTTTGTACAAAAACGATATGGGGAGAGATACTGGTACATCCTTTGTATACTTTTCCAGCCTTACGAGTGAAGGTTCTTTACAGCAGTGTAGAAAAATTTCAATTTGTACCTGTACTGTACCATATAGTAATCATGAGTTACATATGTCTATTTAAATTTAATTTTAATTGGAAAGTTTATTCCTCAGTTATAGTAGCCACATTTCAAATGCTCAAATGCATTTCAAGGCATTTGAGACTAGTTGTATTGCTGTGGACTGCAAGGACATGGAATAGTCTCATCATTGTGGAAAGTTCTTTTGGCCCACAGTGTGCTGTTCTGGGAGTGATTGAAACCAAAGCTGGAAAAGCATTAAAACCCTCCATTTGTGAAGCTCAGAGAAAATGCACTTTTAGGGGAAATTTTCTGGCTGTGTTCCAAAAGGGGTCACAGGTGACCTCTCCCCTTGACGCAGTGACAATAGTCCACTGTCTCCCTACCCGTCTGTACCTCCAAAGAAAGAGTGAGGCACTTAGGATAACCAGCCTCCTCAGTTTGGGTCATGAAATCCTAATGCCCACCTGTTGCTTTAGAATGAAAAACCTCACTGCCCAAGGACTGGCACTCTGGCACTCTGGCCCTCTGGTTCTATATAAGCAGAGAGCTGTAGCGATCCAGAGTGAGAGCAAGGTCAGTGGTTCCTGTGGTCTGAATGTGCCGTTCCCCAAGTTCAAGGGAGACCTGCCAGTCACTGGAGCTAGACAGGCAGATTCTGAGGCCAGAAGCCCCTGAGCCCAGTGATGGTCAGCTTTGCTGAATTTGTATTCAGAGACTCCCCATTTTTCTTTCTCTCTCCTTTTAAAGCTTTTATTTATTTATTTACAAGAGACACACAGAGAGAGACAGAAATATAGGCAGAGGAAGAAGCAGGCTCGGGAGCGTGATGTGGGGTCCCAGAACCCCAGGATCACAGCCTGAACGGTAATCAGATGCTCAACCACTGAGCCACCCAGGTGCTCCTCTTTTTCTTTCTTTCTTTCTCTTTCTTTCTTTCTTTCCCTTCTTCCCTCCTTTTTTCCTTCTTCCCTTCCT
Source organism: Canis lupus dingo (assembly GCF_003254725.2). Taxonomy (NCBI): domain Eukaryota; kingdom Metazoa; phylum Chordata; class Mammalia; order Carnivora; family Canidae; genus Canis; species Canis lupus. The sequence goes on from NC_064262.1 coordinate 20,440,439, forward strand.
TCCTTTCTTCTTTTCATTCTTTATTTTGAACTAATCTTATACTCACAGGCATAGCAAAAATGATACAGGGGGTGCCTGAGTACCCTCCCCACACATCCCTCCAGCAGCCACATGGTACATAACCAGAGCACATTCTCAGGACCAGGACGTTGATGTTGGCATGATACCCTTTTCCTTTGATAAGAGCAAATGTCTCACTGGGTCCTTTTACTGCATGAGGCACATTGTCTTTTCTCATAACAACCCTGTACCGCAGGTATTACTATATTTAGCTCCGTGTTCTTGATAAGAGAACTGACGCTCTAAGAGCTTAAGTCTCTTTCCCAAGAGTGGTCAGGCTGTCAGCGGTAGAGCTGGGACAGGTCACCATCAGATCTAACCCCAGAGCGGCACTCTCCAAATATGATTGGGATAAAAAGACTAACATGCATGCCTTAGAGGCCAGAGCAGAAAGCCTTTCTGCCTGTTTGCTTTCACATCCTCCATCTGAGTTGATCCCATGTCTGTGTAAATCTGCACATGCCACAGGAGGGGGAAGGGAGAGTAGTTGACTATAAGCTCCAAATTGTGACAACCTGTGGTTCCACCCCAAATTTGCTCAAACTTTCAGTAAATTTATTGTGATACGTAAGAGAGGTAAGTAATAGCATTTCAAATATAGAGTATGTTTTAGATGACTTGTACTTTTATACTCTTTGAGTTCAGGAGCTCATCATTTGATATCATGGCTCATTATAATTGGGACAAACATTCAATAATCAAAAAACACCCACCAGAGGCCTAATATTAGGGAAAACCAGAAAAATTATAAATAGGTTTACTCTGAGGAAATGTAATAATACAAAAGAATATGCAGTGATAATAGCTCACGTTTTTCAAATGCTTCTATGTCAGGCACTTTGCTGAGCACTTTAAATATTTAGATATGTCACTTCCATTATTCCTTACTCCACAGCTCCATGATCTGGAAAATGTGTTTATAGCTGGGTTGGAGGTGGATACCCATACCTCAGAGAGGTGCACATATCGTCAAAAAAACATGATCTCATCCTCACCACTAATATAATAGGTACCAAGCAAAGTATGCTGCTCAGTTTGCTTTCTCATTTAATCTCATTTTAATATTCTCAATCCTTTTGTTCTTGCCTACCTATCATTTCCTACTTATTAGGTAGGGAACTGACAGCTTACAGCTATTGAGCTCTTGTGATGATGCAGTTGATGGATCATAGTTAGTCATTATTTCATTTAGTTCCCATAACAGCCCCCTGAAGATGGAGCCATCATTATCCCCATTTTACAGATGAAGCCAAGTCATGGTGTCACAGCAGGTGAGGGAGCCCTGACTCAGATCCAGACATATCTCACAAGTGATTGAAGGGTACACTCCAAATGCTCTCAGGTTTTAGAAAAAAAATTTCAATGTGGACCGCAGTCACATGGACAAGAGGTGATGCAGAGCTTTGGCCTTTAGGAGCAAGTAACTAGTAAGACAGAAGAGGGACAGTCCTGTGGGAGTGATAGAAGAAAGAGAGATGCTCACAGCTTGTGTGATGTCAGGAAAGAAATCTACCTGCTTGGGGACCCCTGGGTGGCTCAGTGGTTTAGTGCCTGCCTTTGGCCCAGGGCATGATCCTGGAGTCCCGGAATTGAGTCCCACATCGTTCCCCCTCTGCCTGTGTCTCTACCTTTCTCTCTCTCTCTCTCTCTCTCTCTCTCTCTCTCTGTGTGTGTGTGTGTCTCATGAATAAATAAATAAAATTAAAAAAAAAAAAAAAAAGAAATCTACCTGCTTGGAATTCAAAGGGGAGACTGCAAGGGTGCCTGGGTGGCTCAGTCAGCTAAGCATTTGCCTTCTGCTCAGGTCTTGATCCTGGGGTCCTGGGATACAGCCCTGCATTAGGCTCCCTGCTCAGTGGGTAGCCTGCTTCTCCCTCCCCCCCTCTGCTGCTTCCCCTGCTTGTGCTCTATCTCTGTGTCAAATAAATAAAATCTTTGAAAAAGCCGGGGAGGGGGTGGGGAAGTCTGCAAGATAGGACCTGTGTTCCAATCACAAAGAAATTTGAAGGTTTTCAGAGGGATGTAGATTTAAATGGAGTGAGCTTGTCGTTTAGAAAAGCAGTTTAGGGATCCCTGGGTGGTGCAGCGGTTTGGCGCCTGCCTTTGGCCCAGGGCACGATCCTGAAGACCCGGGATCCAATCCCACGTCGGGCTCCCGGTGCATGGAGCCTGCTTCTCCCACTGCATGTGTCTCTGCCTCTGTCTCTGTCTCTGTCTCTCTCTCTCTCTCTCTCTGTGTGACTATCATAAATTAATAAAAATTAAAAAAAAAAAAGAAAAGAAAAGCAGTTTAGTGCCCTTGTCATGATGAGCCCCATGTGATGTATGGAAGTGTTGAATCACTATATTGTACATCTGAAATTAATATAACATTGTGTGTTCACTATACTGGAATTTAAAATAAAAGAAAATCAGATTAGGACTTTGAACATGGTAATGGTGAGACAGTTGCTCTAAAAAGAACCATCTGGTACCAGCGTGTGGTGTAGACTGATTCTCACTGCACTTTTCTCACGGTGCCCACAGACCCGTGTGTCTCTAGTGGATAAAATTGCCTGTGCTCTCTCCTCACAGCTCCCCCTGCCCCATCTGCGTATAAAAGCACCAGTGGAGAAAGGCAATAAGGAAGAATTTTATCTGACAGCATTCTTACCAAAACTTGGGTGTTCCCCTAAGGGAAAAAAAAATTTGAAATCCACTATTTTACACAAACGGAATATAGAAGAGATCAACTTGCAGATCAGACTAGCTATTAATTAACTTAAAAATAACTGAATAACTGCAAGCAGCTTGTGCTGGGATGAGATTTGGGGGGTTTCATCAGCTTTAAGGAAGACTATGAGCACCTCAGTCAGGGTGGGGTTCTGAAGCCCCACCTGCTCTACAAGGAAAACACTTTGAAGCACCCCAGTAAACCTATCTCCTGATCTCACTCCCTCTCCTCCACCCCCAGCTATTATGATGGGGGTCTATTAAACAGACAAACACAGGAGGAAGTAGAGGGGAGAATGTGTAATAAGATCATAAAAGCACAATTACTATGGATCATTGGCTAGGGCTTGGAAATACTTTCATTATGGTGAATTGCATCTATCAGTTCAAAGACATTTTAGAAGTAAACAAATGAGTTAGCAGTTTACAGCTTAGGATCCTCCAAGTGAGGGTTTATCCCACCACAAGTTATTTTCCAAAACCCTCCACCCCCAAGCCTATGCTATCCTGTTTGCTAATTCACAGACCAAATGTTGATAATACTTATATATACATTGAACAAACCCAAACGCTGCCAAACCATGTGAAGGGCAAATGACAGACCAAGGGTGCTTTCACATCGAATGCACAATGTATTGGTGGTCATCTCTCACTGTAGGGACAGTGGAACCAACAGCTGCAATGGCTCAACATGTAGGGCAGGAAGCTCCACAAAGTAGTTTCCTTTCTTTTTTTTTTTTTTTTTTTGAAAATGTATTTATAACTGTTTTGTAAATGGAGGCCCATACCTCAAAGAGGTGCATGTATAGTCGGAAAACATTTGAATTAGAAAGTAGGAGAACTATGATCTGCCCCCAGCTGTCTCCTAGTTTCTATGAGATGAGGTCTTCTGGATTCTCAGTTTCCTCATCTGTAAAACAAGTTAGATGAATCAGAATATCTCAGCATTCCTAGTATTTGATTGATGAGTTCATCTAAGACTCATGATATTTGCAAAGCACTTATTCTAAATTTAGTGGGGGCTTTTTGTTAAAGCTAGTATGTGGTCAAGATAGGGGATTTAGATTTGCCTAACATTTTATCCCCAACACATGCAAAAGGTGCTCTATTACCAATTGGTTTGGAAATCCTAGGTTGCACCAAGTTAGGCTGATTTCTTTTTGCAGGACTTCTCAGGGTGTATAATGTGTTGATAGAAATGGGGACTTCTTAAAAGATCTCTTCCTACCTAAAAAAGCAAGCAGCATGCCTTTGGCAGGATAGTTACCTTATGAGCAGAGGTACCAGTCTTCTCTTCGAACCCTAACAAATGAACCTGAAGAACAGAAATATTGATCACCTGTTTCCTTACCAAAAAAAAAAAAAAAAAAAAAAAAAAAGATAATAATAGCTCTTCTGAAACTTCCCTGCTTTAAAATCCCAGGGAATCCCTCTGGACAAAGCCTCAAACAAAAAAATCTAGAAATGTACCTGCTCTCTGACATTTTGTTCTTGAGTTTGATCTCTGAGTTGAAAGAGAGAGAGGGAGGGAGGAAGGCTTATAGATGAGTGTGAGGAAAATTCATACCATAATGATAGTTTCTTGCTTCTGGTTATTGGCTAGCTAAATTTTGTATGGCAATATTTATGTAAACCATATAAATAGGAGCCAAAGCTATAATATTGAAGTATTTGGCATTAGACTGATTGGGTTGAAACCCAGCTTTCCCACTTACAAATTGTTACAATTCTGTGCAACGTAGTTCATCTCTCTGAATCACACTTTTCTTGTCTATAAAATGGGGGTAGTGATGGTAGCTACCCCCATAGAGCAACTGGTACTCTTATACAAGATGTATTTTTTAAAGATTTTATTTATTTATTTATGAGAGATAGAGAGACAGAGACACAACACAGGCAGAGGGAGAAGCAGGCTCTAGGCAGGGAGCCCGACGTGGGACTTGATCCTAGGTCTCCAGGATCAGGCCCTGGGCTGAAGGCGGCACTAAAGCACTGAGCCACCTGGGCTGCCCTCTTATACAAGATGTATTGAAATTTATTTACCATGTGAAAAGCATAGAAATAGTCAGCCTTTACGTTTAGAAATGGAGGCTCTGTTTGGATCCTGGAGTCCTGGGATCGAGTCCCACGTCAGGCTCCCTGCGTGGAACCTGCTTCTCCCTCTGCCTGTGTCTCTGCCTCTTTTTCTCTGTGTTTCTCATGAATAAATAAATAAAATATTTATTTTAAAAAAAGAAATGGAGGCTATGTTAACTGGTTTGTGCCTTAAATCCCTATACCCAGAAGCCTTATTATTCCAAGTCATTTCACTCAGTAGAAAAATAAATATGATCCAAATTTAGGGGTGAAAGACAAATTGCTAAGTGAAATTTATTGGTGTGGGATAGCTAATAAATGTTGATCTAAAATAATAAAGTAATTACCTAGCCCTGGTTTTTATCTTAAAACTCTTTACTATGTGAGCTTTCTCTCTTTCTCTGTGGAAAGTTACTAAATATACTACAGATTTGCATAACAATCTCTTCCTTTTAGTGAAGTACATGATATATAAACCTTAGCCTTACGGCCCATCTTCAATGCTAAAAATGAATATTAAATACATTCAGCATTAAAATGAATAAAACCTAAATCTTTTAGAAACAACTATTCATCCTGACCCCTCAAATTCTTCCAGATGAATTTTATACTAATTGTTTTAAGAAAACTCTTTCTCCTGGATTATATTTCAAATACTTAAAAATAAAATAGGTAAACTTTATTGTACATTATCACTTGAATAGACTAAATAATTTTGGTGCCTCCATAGACAATTGGCTTTCAAATGGAAGCACAGTGATTTATTTTTAAAAATAAAGAGAAATCATCAGCATTGAAATGATTAAAATAGATGTCTTATTTAGAATTATAAAAGCAGTTCATTTTTCATATGTCACATTTAAAGCCTGGTTATTATTTGTAAAAAAGTATTTCAGACTGATAATATGGGTTTGCTAACAAAAAAAGCCACCATGTAATAATATACAGTGATAAAAGATGGAGTGAAAAAACAAGCATAATATGTATTTTACTTTGTCTGTTTGCTTTAAAGAGAGAGCACATGCACAAGCAAGAGGGGCAGAGGGAGAGGGAGAGAGAATCTTTTTTTTTAATATTTATTTATTCATGAGAGAGAGAGGGAGAGAGAGAGAGAGGCAGAGACACAGGCAGAGGGAGAAGCAGGCTCCATGCAGGGAGCCCGACATGGGACTCGATCCCATGTCTCCAGGATCAGGCCCCGGGTTGAAGGCGGTGCTAAACTGCAGAGCCACTGGGGCTGCCGGGGATAGAGAATCTTAAGCAGACTCCATGCTGAGCACGGATCCTGACTTGGGGCTCCATCTCACAACCCTTAGATCATGACCTGGGCAGAAACCAAGAGTCAGATGGTTAACTGACTACACCACCCAGGCGCCCCTATTTTACTTTTTTAAAACCCATCTAAATGAAAATCATTTATTAAGACGAATGGGACCAGCTATGAAGTTAACAGGGCCACCTATTATGCTATAATAATCAGAAGTCACATGAAGAAGACACACACGAAAGTAAGTTCTCAAGCGAGCTGGAATCATTTTTAAAACTAGAGTTTCATATACAAGAATATTAAAAGTTTCCTCGATGTATATGGTTGAAAAAAATATTTCAGATTTTTAGTTCAGCATGGCAGACCAAACAAATGTATTGTCCTTCTTCCTCCAGTTCTACCAAAAAACATTTATTGAGCATCTACTATGTAACAAGCAGTTGAAGTGGAAGTACATATAACAAGGTGAATATGCTAGGGGTCCAACAGGATACTAGAATTTAAGGTAACTTCCCAAACTTGGAAAGCTGATAAATTAACTGATAAACCAAGGGTTTTCCTAGCCTATCTTAGGCCCAGGGAAATTTTATGGTAACAAATTTTCCCTGAGGAACAATAGAAAAAAATCCATATATGTCTATGATATAGACAAATGAAAAGATTTTGAAGGAAACAGGCCAGAATTTTATACCCAGCCCAGCCTCTTCTCTGTACCCTAGTCCTGTCTGATGGCCTGTCCCCACACCAGGGTATATTTCCTGCATCCCTAGCATTGCTGCTGTTGATATGAGGTGAATCCTGGGAATAAATCTTGATTTTTTTTTTCTTCTCCACTCTTATCTTGACCAACAGTGAACTCCACCTGTTTCACTTAAGTGATTCAATTGACTATTGTCCCTCTTTACTGCCAATGATGTTAGCAGAAGCCCCCTGGACCTGCCATCAGATCCATCTTCATTCACCCTATCCTACCTGCAACTTCTTCTCCACATTCCCAGTAATTTGTTCAGCAAATACTTGTTGAGTACCTACTATGTGTCAGGCACTCTTTCAGATGCTGGAGATAAATTGGTAAACAAAAGACATTAAAAAAATTTCTTGACCTCATAGAGCATATATTCTGGACTATGTGTAGGCTATGTGTAGGTGAGACACAATGGGACAAAGCAATGAACCTATAAGTAAGTAATAGAGTATGCTAGAAGATGGTCAGTGCTATAGGAGAAAACCAAATATGCAAAGTAGAGTAAGGGACTCTGGATTGCTGGGGCAGTTGCAAATTTAATTAGAGTGATCAGGAGAAGCCTCTTTGAGAAGGTAAGATTTGAGCAAAAGGGAGTCAGTTGCATTCTTGTCTATTTGGTGGAAGAGCAGTCCTGACAAAGGAAGTTTCAGGTCAAAGTTCCCATGGTGGGAATATGCCTGTGTGTTCCAGGAGGCCAAGACAACTGAGCCAGCAGTAAGACAAGTGGTAGTCACAGTGGATGAAGCTGAAGATCTCAAGTTTCTGCAAGGGAAATGGGAAACCACTGCATGGTTTTGAGCAAAAGTTCTGAGATATAGATAGATAGATAGATAGATAGATAGATAGATAGATAGATATAACATATTATATATATTTATATATATAGCTGAGATAATATTTAAGATTTATCCATTTATGACTGAGACATCCAGGCACGCCCTGACTTATATTGTAAAAGAGCTCAGGCAGCTGGGGTGATGATAGGATGTAGAAGGCAGGAGTGAAACCAGGGCACCAGGCAGGAGCTGATGGCAGCAATCCAGGCTGGAGATGGTGGTGGCTCAGAACAAGAAATGTGGCCATAAGAGAGGGCAAAGTGGTCAGATTCTAGAAATATTTTGAAGGAAAGGTCCACAAGATTCTAGGTAGATTGGACATGAGGTGTGAGAGGAAGAGACAGTCAAGGATGTCTCCAAGGTCATTCTCAGAAGGATGGAGTTGCCTTCAGCAAAAGAGGTTTGGGTGGGGGCCAGAAGGAGTTTGGCTCCGGACATGTTGCATCACACTGCAGTGAGTCTTCTTTACAGAAGCTCTTCTCATCATGCCTGGTTCATCTCCCTGGCCATATAAAGATGGAATTCCTCAAAGCGACCCTCCATTGGATCCCTACCACCTCTATTGCCTCATATTTGTACTAGATTTCTCTTTAGCTCATTCTTCCAGCCACTCTGATCTCTCTTCAGCTCCTTGAACACGGATGGTCTTTCCAGTCTCCAACATAAGCTGATTCCCCTGCCTGGAGTGCCCAGCCACCCTCCACTCATGCTGTTCCCCCTCTTCATCCCAGTTAAATCCTGTTCAAGCTTCAGAGCTCAGCTTAAGCTTTGCTACTTTAAGGAAATCTTCAGGTCTCTCCCTATGCCATGTCCTAATGCACTACATTTGTTTCCTGTAATTACGTAATTGTATGATTATTTGATTCATGGCCTTCCCACTAGACTGTACGCTCCCAGGGGGCTGGATTCACATCTGTTTTGCTCACCATTATACCTCCAGTGCCTCACACAATATCTGGCATATAGTAAGTATTTAGTAAATGTCTGTTGAATGAATGAATGATGGCTTATTACCCACCTCAAAGAAAATATCAGCTTATACATTTACGCTCTTGCAGAGTCTTTGTATAATTATAGCATAAGGAATACTGAACTAGAAAAAAAAACACAAAGGAAATAACACATTATCATTTATAATCATCCAGAGTTCAATATGCTCATTCAGGAATCCAAGCCACGGCAGATCCCTTTCCTATAACAGATGGCCTTGCTCACCAGATTTCTGGTTCCCCTCAGATTTACATTGTCCATCCCTTTGAAGACAGGCTGTCATGTGACTTGCTTTGGCTATTTCAATGTGAGGAAAAGTGATAGGTGTCAATTCGAAGCAGACGCATTTGAAAGCTGGCAGGCAACCCTCCAGTTCCACCCACCTGTATTAGTTTCCAGTGGCTGCCAGAAGAATGTATCACAACTCAGTGGCTTAAAACAACAAAAACCTATTCTGTCACAGTTGGGGAGGCTAACAGTCCAACATCAAGATGTCAACAAGGCCATGCTTCCTCGGAAGTCTCTAGGGAGGAATCTTTCTTTTGACTCTTCCAGGGTTGGGGGGCTGGGGGCAATTCGTGGCATTCCTTGCCTTGTAGATGCATCATCACTGCAATCTCTGCCCGTCTTCACATGGCTGTCTTCCTGTGTGTCTCCTTGGTGTCTCTGCGTCAAGATCTCCCTCTCCATTCTCTTATAAGGATACCATTCACTAGATTTGGAGCCCACCCTAGTCCAGGATGGCCTCATCTTAAATTGATTACCTCTGCAAAGACCCTACTTAGAAACAAGGCCACACTGACAGGTACGGAGGGTGGGAATGTGAACACAGCTTTTGGCAGGGACACAGTGGAACCATTCTATTCATGAAGCACATGTTGAGGTGGAGCCTTCATCAGCCCGGTTCCCTGGGTCATGCAGTGAGACAGGTTTGTGTCTCCCAGTTCACCTCGGTCAGTTCCATGTCCCCTGAGTTAGAGTGGTGGGCTGAATCACCCGCACCGGGCCAAGTATTTATCCCTACGGCTGTGGTGAGTACATTGCACTGATTCATGCAAATTAAATGTGTCTGTGCTGTCTTTTTCTTGTGACCTGTCTCCAGACTGTGTTCCATATGATATATTCCTGTTGATCATTAATTATGCCTATCATTATGCTATGTGCCAAGAGGAATGTGTGGGAAATTAGACACAAGGAGCCCAATTATAAGGTTTATATAATCTAATCTGGTGGACAGAACAGAAGAAACTATCAGTGTTGGCATTTGAAACTATCACAGGACACCAAATAATATCATGGAATAAGAGATCATACTAACAGGACTTCTGGTTTATTCTAAGTACTATGGTAAGCAATTTACAAGTATTATACTCTTTCAACCCCATGGAGGTGTATCCCATTGGATGAAGTTTTATAACTATTTTACAGGTCAGGAAACAAGCTTAGAAGTCTCAAGCAGCTTGCCCGATGGTCATTCAGGATTCCAGTGCAGGTTGGTCTGATTCACAAATTTGGGGTCCTATGGACTTTACTGCCCATTTAATTCAGCTCAGCCTTGATAGCCTGCTAGTATATGGTAGTCGACACTCTGAGCTACACCAAGTTTGGTTCTCCTTATGCAGTTAACCCTGGGCTGATTGATGGTTCGATCTCAGTTTTAAGTTGGCCTTCCCACCTGATTTTTATGAAGTAATCCAAACTCAACCTCCATCTTTCTCTAACTTTTTAATTTTAATTCTCTAAGCTGGCAACAGATACAATGATTTGTTATATCGGGGCCTTCATTTCTCCTCTAAAGCATTAAAAACAATTAAAAGAAACAAAACGATCAAAGGAAATGACATGAAACCAAACCAACCCTATTTTTAAGTGTTTCCAACCTTGTTTCAAAACAGCCTTATGAGGATTGTTTTCCCAACAGCCATGTATGAAGCCGTCCACTTTTGAAATCTGATTTTCCTATGTAGACATATCCTGTTTTCTATGCTTGGAGAAGCAGGGAATACCCAAGCTGGCATTCAATCGCAGCAAATATGAAATAGACCATTTTAAAAAAATTGTAGGAATGTTAAAATCCATGTTGACTGGTTTTTACATTTACCCGGCAGCATTCCCATGCTAGCGTTGGCATAGAAACTGGAAAAGGAAACTTTCCACCAATCTGTCACTTGCTACTGTTTCCACTTACTTTGCTGTAAGTCCAATTTTAACAAATTTCTTTTAAGTTAAAAAAGTTTACTTTTTTTTTTCCTGTTTCAGGATGTTTCCCCAAACATAAAAACACGAGCAAAAAGAAAGATTTTAAAACTCAGTCAAAAATTTGGTTTTCCAAATATTCAGCTGTTTAAAATTCAGATAATTGCCTTGCTTTTTTTTTTTTTTTTCTTTTTCCACATTTAGTCTGAATGCTTTGGCATGGGGAACCCCGCAGTCTGAAAGTAACTTTGTCCCGACTCTCCTCACTGCATTTATTAAAGAGACCAAAAGAGGCATCTGCTTTTCAACAGTTTGTGGTCCGAAGGCCACCAGGGAAAGCCAGAGAGGTTCTGACGATTCAGGAACAAATTCGGGTTTCCCCAAAACTTCGATGCAAGCAAGGTTGGCAGCGGTCACAGCTAGGTATTCCTGAGATCGTTTTCATTGGAGAGAAACAGGCTGGGATTCTCGGAACCAGGCTTGGGTCAGGGGGGGAGGGAGGGAGGGCAAATCTGCCACTCGTCCTCTCGTGCGTAGCCTAGAACCCAGTAGGCACTCAAGTCATGCCTCACGTGAACGAATGAATCCCAGTGATGCTGTCTGGCATCTCCCAAGACTGAAGGGTGATCTTCCCGGGGCTGGAGCGTGAAACAAGAGGGAGCTGCCTACCTGGGGCTCAAGGGGCCTCAGCCTGGCACCCCAAGCCAGGCGTCCTCATTTCCCTTTGGCACCATCCTGAAGTGCTCTGGAGCTGGCGCGATGTTCCAGAAGGGAGGAAATGCATGTGAGGAGGATCAGGGAGGAGAGCAGATGTGAGCATAAAGGGAAAGCATTAGAAATGAAAGAAAAGAACTTGGACTCCCACAGCTGGAAGGACAAACCTCACAATGTCGTCAGGGATGTGGGATTAGGGGTGATTCCGCCTGCCCTTTGTTCTTGTTTTCCCCCCTCCTGTCTTCCACGTTTCCCGGTTTATTTGTTTGATGCGTGCCTTTTCTGCTCGGTTATTGGACCACGAGGCCAGACCCCCCCCCACCAGGTGGCCGGTACCTGGCACGCAGCGGGCGCCCCAATGCAGGCGGCCCGAGGCTCCCGTGCCTCCCGTGCCTCCCGCGCCGGCTCCCCGGGGGGCGTCTAAGCGCCTGGCACGTAGTAGGCGCTCCCTAAACATCTGCGCAGCAAATGAGCTGCAAGTTTTCGGCGCCGAGCACGTGGAGCCCTGGCAAGCAGGAGCAGGACACGGCACGAGCGCGTCTCCCTGCGACCACAAAGCGGCTGCGGCGCGTGCTGGAGGCGGAGGCGAGGGGCGGGCGGCTGCAGACGAGGCGCGGGCCGGGAGCGGGGCGCCCCGTGGGGGGCGCTGCCTGCGTGGCGCCCGGGGCGGGGGCGCGGGCGCGGGCGGGGGCGCGGGGAGCCGCGCGCGGCACGTGCTCGTCCCGGGGCCGCCGGGCCGGGCCGGCCGGGGTGGGCGCGCGTGTGCGTGTGTGCGCGCGTGTGTGTGTGTGAGTGTGCCCCCCGCGCGTGCTGCCGGGCGGGCGCCGGCGTGAGTCACGGCGGGGCTCGCCTTTATAACGGCCCGGAGGCTCGCGCCAGCCGCCCGCCAGCCGCCCGCCAGTCCGCCCGCCGCGCGCCGCGCTCCAGCGAGCGCGCCCCGGCCCCGCGCCCCGCGCCCCCAACCGCCCCGCAACCGCCGCGCCGTCCCGAGGGCGCCATGAGGGGCCCGCGCTGCGCCCCGCTGCTCCTGCTGCTGCTGCTGCCGCCGCTGCTGCTCACGCCCCCCGCCGGGGACGCCGCCGTCATCACAGGGGTAAGCGGCCCCGGGCGCACCTGTCCGCCGCCGCCGCCGGGGAGGCGCGCCCGCGCTGCGCCCCTGGGGCTCGGGGAGGGCAGCGGCTCGGGGAGCGGCGCCCCCGGGCGGGGACGCCCGCCCCAGGCGCCCCGTGGGGCTCGGGGAGAGGTGCCGGGACCCGAGGGCGGCGCACGGCCCGCCGCCCTGGGCGCACCGTGGAAGAGACGGTGACCCGCGTGCCAGCCGCCGTCCCCCGCTCGCGCCCCTCTTAACCCGCCGCCAGCTCCCTCCGCGAGCCCGGTCTGCGTTTGTGTTAGCGCTGCAGGAAGTTCGCGTTCACATCTCCTCCGGCACTTCTTGGAGACTTCCAGCCTTGAACCTTAAGATTTGGGGAGGCCCTGCCTGACGCGCGCAGCGGCCAGAGAACCCCCCCCACACACACACACACCCCAATCCTGAGACTTTAATCCTCTGCTCAAGGACCTTACCCCCCCCCTTGCACCCTCCACGGAAAACCCCTTGAAATAACTTGCTCTGAGGCCCTGTGTGCGCTTGGAAAAGCAATGGGGGTGCTTCCTTTTGGTTTCCACGGCTTTTTGCTTGCTTCTTTTTTTTTTTTTTCTTTCTTTCTCTCTCTTTTTTTTTTTTTTTTTTTTTTTCTTTAGCGTCTTGAGGTTTTCCTCGTAAAAGTTTTTTTTTCCATTTGCAATTCCCTGATAAAGCACCTCCAGAGCTCGGGCATAATTATGGAGTTAGGTTACAATGTTGATGTTTGTTTCAACTTAGAGAAGTTGTCCTCCTCATTTTCGGAAGTGGGAACTGAGTCAGTCCTCTCCTACTCCCACCAACAGTCCTGTGTGTGTGGACCTGCAGGACGAGTTTAGAGTACAAAATTTAAAACTCTGGTCGACATCCACAGTGCAAAATCGCTTACCATTGCCCGGCTCCTCGACTGCTTTACTCTTTTATCTTTTTTTCTTTTTTTTAAGTCTGAAATTTTTTTACACCTCCATTACATTATTTCAGTTATCCATGTGCGCATTATGGGATTTAAATAAAACCTCTCTGTTTGAACTGGTAATAGATAATGAAATAGTTAAATGTGAGGGAAGTCGGCCCTTGTCTTGAGAAAATAAAGCTCCGTAGTCTCCAAGTTAGTTAATAGGTCCATAGCATCTTGAAAGCCCTTGTACAATAACAGTATTTGGTTATATCCTATAGGTATAATAAACATTGTGGTACTTATTAAAATACAGATTTTTTAAAAGTGTATTTGAATAGCTTTGTCAGTGTGGTTGGAAAAAAGAAAAGTTTTTACAGGTCTTTCTAATATATGTGTTGGAACATGATTGGGCTTTTCCCCCCTCTTCCCCTGCTGGCTCATTTTAAATTTCTCCTAATCCTCTGAGCCCAGAATTCCTTTGCAATATAAGTATCTTTTTGTTCCATTCACAGGACAACACTATTTGAATAGGTCTGCAATGGGTTAAGGATGAAGGGCGTTAGGAAACAGCAGTCTAATTAAAATTATATAAACCCATGCATTTCTTTGTAAATATTTCCAAGAAGTGAAGCTTTCTGTTACAGAAGTGAAATTTTATCACATTGGATGTTTGTCTGTTAGAGACATTCAGGGTGAACTTACATGGGATGTTTTTGTTGTTGTTGTTGTTTTAACTCAATGTTACAAAAAGAGAATTTTTTAAAATTTCTCTAAGCAACGTGGCAATAAAGAAATGTAGTTATGTCTTCATGACAGGAACCATCTGGAGCCAAATGAAAAACTTAGTAACTTATAGTCTTCAGGATGTTAAACATCCAAGTTGATTGATTGAATTTTTGAAAGATTTTGGCTGGATTTTGATTGTCTTATAAAAAGAGTTAGTGGAGCTTCAGAATTCCAGATCTTGAGCATCTGTTGACAGAAAATACTGCCTGAAACCTCCACCTTAAATATTTACATTTTTTGGTAGTAGGTGTAGTTATTTTGATGTTGATTTATATTCCGCATAGATTTGTTAAAATGGAAAAGATCATGTACTGAACCTCTCATTTATGGAATGTAATGGCCACGTATACATGATTTCTGGCGTACAGATAAAAATTGGAAAACGGAAATGTTTGGATGTTTTCCTGTGTATGTCCTAAGACCCCAAGGTGAAAATTGTTGCTTTTGTCCATATAGTTTTAAAGAGGCTGAGAAAAAAATTCTAATGAAGGAAATAAGCCAACTCTAAAGTAGGATGGTAGTAATTTTTAACAAAAAATAGTGAATAAGGGTATGCCCATATATTTATATTTTGAGAACTTGTGGCTGGCCCCAAAACTTTGAAGGAGAAGAACCTTGAAGGAGCGTTTCAGTTGTTTCCAATAAATGTAAAAAATTTAAATTTTTATCTAAACTATAGACTTTTTAGTTTCTTACTTATATAGTACAGGGTGTTTTTGCCTTATTGCTAGCAAAACATTATTACACACTACTTAAGCAAAGCATCCTATTTTTTGTTAGCTCTAGGAAGGAACAATTGTTTTTCAGATCTATTTTCATGCAAATAAATTTAGACTGTGTTATTTATTTCTACTTAGAGTATGAAAATTCCTCCATAGTTGATTCTTTAATTATTTATATTTACAATTTTTATATTGGGAACAGATGCCTTCGGTAATCATTGACGAAAATTGCATCTGCCATTTGCATTTCTAAATCTGATTAATCTTAAGTGTTCAACTGACTTTGTAATATACACATATGTACACTCTGAGCCAATAATTTCCTTTTTTGCATGTTACCTGAAAAAAAGTAACATAAGACAAAAGTCTTGGTTTGTCCATTCCCAACCTATGAAATTTCTTTCTTTAAAGAGGAAATGTGAAAATCAAGCCAGTGGTGTGAGAAACATCAAGTCTCATGAACCAAAATGCAAATATTTGAAAGGGAAAATGAGCACTTTTAAAATTTACATCAGTGCCTTTATGGGTCTGGAGCATTTCATGCCAGATTTAGAGACCATTTAAATCCCTTCTTAAATTTGGGCCCAATGTATTCTGCAGTTAATAGTCATAAAATCTCATGATTCAATTTATGTAGTTCCTAATGGCCATGTATGGTATAAGTCTAACGCAGACTCGTTTTTCAAATTCAAAGCCAATTCAGCCACAAAACACTAGAAAAATAGAGGTGATTTTCTGTGTGTGTTTATTTAAGATTTTCATAATGTGTAGGCCATTCTTCAGGCCATTTTTTATAAAACTAGGAAAATCTCTTCTCATCAGATTTTATGGTAAATATGTGCAAGCAAATGAAGATTACAGTTTTTTTTATATGTGTCTGATTATTAAAATCCTAGTGGTTGGTGATTTAAAGAGCATTTTTACTGCTAATTTTAGATTTCCTTAGCTTGAGTCTTCCCCACCATCTATATTTATCTGTTTGTTTGTTACATTTCAGGCCTGCGACAAGGACCCCCAGTGTGGTGGAGGCATGTGCTGTGCTGTTAGTATCTGGGTTAAGAGCATAAGGATTTGCACACCTATGGGCAAAGTGGGAGACAGCTGCCATCCGCTGACTCGTAAAGTTAGTATATATATTTGGATTTATGGTGGTTCTCGTATGTTGCAGTAACTCAGTAACTCAACTCCCAACAAGGCCTGTCTGACATGAAACCCAGGGTAATGTGCTTGAAATTATAAGTTAGAGAAGATGACAATGGAAAACCCCTCCTCTCCCCCTCCCCTCCTATTTTAAAGAACTGGATCCTCTATCATCCTTACTCTAGTGAATCATTTTTCATGTCATTACTCTCATGACAAGAGAAACATTTCATAATGATAATTTCAAATGCATGAATTTGCCTAAAATTATTTAGGACAGAAAAATGTATGCTGCTTTGCAGAAATCAGAGTACAGAAGTTCTGGAAAAGCCTTTTGATATCAGACCTACTGATAAGACAAAAAGTAAATAACTTTGTGTTTTGTTTCTTGCAGAAAATCATCAATGGTACAGTTATCCTTGTATCTTTAAAGGTCCTTTATTTTCACTCTGTCTACTCAGTACACTGTTCATAATCCTAGAGGTTAAAGACATTTAAGTTTTCAGTTTATTCTGTATCCTAAAGACCTAAACAACACTTTTGAACAGTTTTGGTGGTAAGTGGCATGACCGTATATCGGCAGGATTGGATGGCACTTTCCAGGTTGTGTTGCAGACGCTCCTGTCTCCAAGAGCCAATCAGTGACATTACTTCAGGAAGCGGAATGGGGATGGGTTAGGGACAGGAGGGAGCAGAAAAGTGTGTGGAGCCTCAAGAGTCTTGGCCCTTCTGAATCAAAACTTGAAAGAGTGGGATGTCAGTAAGATCCCCCAGAGAGGCCAGGTAGCAAGCAATACCTTGCTCCCCTAGCGCCATCTCCTGGTTTCACCCAGTAGCAAAGTGAAGTCGGGGCCAGCAGAGGCCTTGTCCCAGGCCAGGTGGCTTGACTGGAGGCAGAACTCAGTCTCTCTGCCACTTTTTCTCTAGGCCACCGTTGTATACTCCTGTTTTGAAATAGATAGAAGGCTTTCAAAGCAAACTGGACGTACCTTCTACCTTTTTTTTTTTTTTTTTTTTTTTTTTACCCCACCTGTGGTTTAGGGTTGAAAGCAGCAGTAGAGCCCCTCATCTTCCCTATGCTGGACAATTGCAGATAACAGTTACTATTTTGACTTTCTTAGAGTGAAGGTAATGAAAGAAATTGGTGTATGTTTAGCTCTGTGAGCTGTAATAGGGACTCCACTTGTTTGAGTCTCTCTGAAGACAGAGCTTGTCTCTCCTGTGGTTTCCTTGAGAAATACTTCCTGTTCCGTTTAGACCATTGGTCCCCATGGCTTCAGTGTCATAAAACATGACATGCACCTTTTATTCTTAGCCACTTGAAGACAGAAAAGGTTGTAAACGGTTAGTTGTCTGTCTCAATGCCAAACTCCCAGGGAGGAGATGACACCAGCCCAGCCACCTTTGGCATTGATGTCAGTTTTGTCATCACCCTTATCGAGTGTGAGTCTCAACTTTTGTACATTTGAGCCACTGTCATTGCAAGGTTTGCTCTTAATCTTTTCCTTTAAGAATGTTTTTGTTTTTGTCCAGTCTTACCATACCCTTACACCCCCTGCATACCAGAATCATGCAGCCTGTTTGCTAAAACAAGCAAAGAGCAACACATTCTATGCAAGTGTTCTTTGTAATTGTGGCAAAGCCCAGTTGCCACTGGTTGAAGGCTCTGATGCACCAGACACTCTGTATGAAATGTTGTATATGCATTTCATATTTAACACAACAAGCCCGTGAAACACATTTGTTTCCAGCACGTTCTGCATACAAACACACTAAGCCTTAGAGGGACTCGGTATCTGGCTGAGGTCACGAGGTGAGAGGTCTCAGAGCAGCACTGGACTTTTCATTTCTGTCTGATGCTCCATTGGTTGTGCGGTCTTGATCACCATACCCTTGTGCCACCTTGAAAGTGGTTTCATCTGAGCACTTTGGACTCCAGTTAACCAAAACTGGGTTGTGTAGGATAAGATAATGGTCCTCCAGGGGAATTTGTCACGACCTGTATTTCTGATGAGTTTTCCGAATCCGAGGGATTTTAATAAGAGAACCCAGTTCTGTTTCCCTGGGTGCCTGGACAGCTTCCAGTTCAGGTGTAGTGCAAGGTTATTTCTGAGAGTAAACAAAATCATTTTTCTCCCAGAAATCCAGATACATCTCTACAGCTTCGTTTTTAATCACAGTTTGAGTAATGAAGTCTTTAATAACAAATTATGCTTTTCATAGCAGAATTAAGTGATAAAAGAGCGAAAGGACTAAAAATAAAATAAAGGTTTTATGTCAGATCTTGACTCTTCCCCCATTCAGTTGCCCACTTGAAAAGTGTTACTAGAACTCATGCTTTACAGCTTTTCCTACTGGATACTTTTCTGTCTTGAAAATACATTTTCATATGTCATTTCTATTTTTAAAGTAGGTCCTGGAGTTGTTACTTATTCTAGGTGATATTAATTTATCCTGGTAAAAATCTAGTTACTTCCAGATCTTCTCTCCACTATATTCTATTCAAAACAACTTGAGAAGAATATTTTTTGCAAATATATCCTGGTGAATGTAATACACAGTGTTCAACTTCAAATTACAGTTTTAATGGCTCATTAGTATGTGGCAAAAGTATACACGCTGCATAGAAAATTTTCTTTTAATGTGATGTGATCATTCCTTTCTATTTTCTTCCTTTTTTTTGGTAAAGGGATTAACTGGTTGTGGTCACGGAGATTGGTGTTTTAAAAACACAAGACGGTTAATAAGTGGGGATTACACCTGTTTAAATTTTAAACTTTCCGTTCTGGCTCGGCTTAGACATTAGCCACAAATGTCTGTTTATTTTGATAAAGCAAGTAGTATTTGATGAATGAAATTGTGAACTTCAAGTAGGAATTGATAGTCACAGAATTCAGTCTACTATTTTATTTCAGATACATCAACTAATGTGTGGAGTTTATAGTAACTGCTAGGCTATAATTTTATAATTGTACAATTTTTAACTTTATATTTGATAATTGAAAAATAGAATGAAATATCAGTTCACCTAAGAAGAATAGTAAGTTTTCCAAACACACTTTTAGTCATAAGTTTTAACATGTATTCATTCTTAGCAATTTTTAAAGTTAGGGATGAATTATTGAATTACATATGTCTACAAGGAATATTTTGCAATTTAAAAAAACAACACTATTTTGGGGTGCCAGGGTGGTTCATTTGGTTAAGTGTCTGCCTTTGGCTCTGGTCATGATCCCAGGGTCCTGGGATGGACTCCCACAGCGGGCACTCTGCTAAACAGGAAGCCTGCTTCTCCCTCTTCCTCTGCCTGCCACTCTGCCTGCTTGTACTCGCTTGCTCTCTCTCTGTTAAATAAATAAATATTTTTTAAAACCCCCCACTATTTTAGTATTTTTATTAATACCTAAACTTTTCAGAGTTTAAAAGATTGGCTATCTCCATCCCATTCTGATTACTGCTTGGCTTTGAAAGTTTATGTGATTAATACTTTCATTTTTATTACTTATCATTTTATAAATTATTCAATTTAAATGACTGTTTCCTCCCCCAAAATTGTTTTTGCTTCACTTTTTATGTTAACATTTTTAGTACCCGTTTTGCCTTTTGTTTTCTGGTAGTTTTTTTTTTTTTTTTTTTTTTTTTTTTTTTTTAGCTACACTTTAAAATTTGACCAATACATTTTCCTTTTCTGAAAAAAAATTTTTTTAAATTAAAACCTGGGGCTTGTCTGTCTTTTTTTTTAAAAAAAGGAAGATTTAAAATTTATTAGTTTCTGTTTCAGAACTAACCTATGATGAAACATTGTAAACGTACTTTCAGGATAGAGTTTACCTTTAAAAAATATTTAAAAATATATAAAATATATAAAAATATATTTAACTAAAATATAACTACAGAATTTAGTGGAAGATGGGTGGATGAAAGCTTAATACATTAATTTCCTCATCTTTCCTATCACAGATGTCAGGAGCCACTATCTACATTTTCTCTCTCTGGGCAGCATCATTGGTGTGAATACAAGTTCATTGTCAGACTCAGAGGAGGTAGATATACAGAGTTTCTCAGCCTGGGCACTGTTGACAGGATGGGCCCGATAGCTCTTTGTTGTTGGGACCACTCAATGCATCATAGGATCTTTAGCAGCTTCCCTGGCTTCTATCCACTAGATGCCAGTAGTCTCCCTCTCTCAGTTGTGACAACCAAATATGTCTCCAGACTGTGACATTTCCCCTGTGACAGTTGGGGAGATGGACGTTGCACTGCTTGAGCACCACTGGCCTAACACTACATTTACCTAGCCCCACAGGACACAGTGTAAGAGATACAGCAGCATCATTGCATTGTGAGCTCACAACTTTGCTTGCCCTCTCTTCCACATGGGGTACTTGTGGTTGCCCCAAATGAGAGCCCGAGTGTGTGTGGGGTAGGGTGTGGGGGGTAGGTCCCCTTGACTCACAGGAGCTACCATCCTTACTTCTTGCAAGTATTTGCCCAGGCTTGCATGCCAACAGCTTCCGCAGCCCAGATGAAGTTCCACACAACCCACGAGCCTGACTCCCCTATTCCTTCCTTTCTGTTATTCTTTCCAAGGACACAGTGAGATGGGAGATGAGATCTCATGTTAACCCTCTACTCACAAGGAGATAAATCCTTGCATTGTTTTGGGTTACATGGATATATACTTTGAAAGAATTTGAAGAGACCTCTTAAGACTTGACCAAATTAAAGTATGTTGACAATCTTCCTAATTACTAAAGCTGGAAACTTGTGGGAATGGGACAGGTACTGTGAGACTTTTAGTTTCTATTTTATGTGCTATTACATTATCTGAAATTTTTTGAACTGTGTAACTTTATTGACAAAAGTTATAACAAAACTGGCTTCATTAAAA
This sequence comes from Canis lupus dingo, assembly GCF_003254725.2. Classification (NCBI taxonomy): domain Eukaryota; kingdom Metazoa; phylum Chordata; class Mammalia; order Carnivora; family Canidae; genus Canis; species Canis lupus. The sequence goes on from NC_064262.1 coordinate 20,461,592, forward strand.
ATTGCACATTGTTTTAATGAAGTAAAATTGGTGTCTAAATTATATAAGTTTCAGGTATACAACCTGAATCAATCACAGTCACAACATTGTGCTTTGACGTCTGTCTGAAGTACAAAATGATCCTCATCCATCACTATTCAACTTGACTCCCTTCACCCATTTTGCCTACCCCAAACCTCCGTCCCACAGTAGACCCGTGCGTGCTCTTCATGTGACACAACCAGGGTTTCCTCCATCAATCCTTTGTTATATTTTTTTCTTTAAAATTGACTGTTTTGAGAGAAGTCACAAACAATACTTTGCTTTGTTTTTGTGCTATTTTCCCTTTAAAGGTGCTGCAAATGGATCACATTGGATTGAGTTTATTCTAAAATAAACCCTCAGGTTGGGACTGAATGGTTAGCTCCTGGGCCATATTTATTTGTGCCTCTGAATATGCACCTTCTGTATACTTTTTCATGTGACTATAAGACACCTGTGACTATAAGACACCTCTTAAGTTTGTCACACAAAATGTGTAGAGCTAGTGAGTAGGCCAGTGGAGGAGTTCCCAAGCATCTACTAAGTGTATAACGTCAGAAATGATGTTCTTTGTCATTAGCTCACAGATGGAAGGGGAGGAGGAAAACCACTATGTGCAGGTGCAGATAACAGGACCTGGGAAGGCTACCCCTCTGCCTTTGGGCAGCGCACAGTCTTGGGGTTGGGGGCGTTGGAAGGATACCAGCTTTTAACTTGTATTTGCTTAAGTGCCTCCTGTGTACCAGGCTAAGTATCATGTGTTTACAAATAAGATGTCCTTTCTTCAAAGAGCTTGGCATTGGAGGGAATGGTGGTGTTTGAGAAAAGAGCAAAATCTGGAAGAAAGTGGGACTGCGTTTGATTGTGATATGTTCCCTTTTAGCTGGGTGACTGCAGTTAGCCGAGTAATTTCACCTCAAGAGGAAGCCACTTAGCTTGTGTCAAAACAAGGCAAAAATCTGGCACACAGGTTGGGTGTGACATTGACATGCAGTGCCTTATGAAGCCTGGGCATTGCAGGCTGCCACCATTATTTTTCTTTGCTCCTGTTTTCAAGGCACTGGGAGCCCACATGAAGGCCAGAGGCCGGCCATGGTGTCTTGATGCACACAAATCACAGGACTGCAAGCTCCATGGGGGTGCCTATTCAGAGCTTAAACTATCTTACTGGTTATCTGTCTTCCATCATTAAAATTTACACCCCATGAGGGGCTGAGGCCTTTCCTGTTTTGTTCATCACTCTATCTGTAGCATCTCAACTATGGAGTGCTGTGTCAGTGGCACTCAGTATATATTAGCTGAATGGGTGAATAAAAGAAACATGCTTGGTGTTGTCCATGTGTAATGGTTTGACATGTTCATTATAGTTACATTTCACTTATCTCAGGCTTCTTTACCTTCGGTGTTGCTGTTGTATTTGTTTTTCTCAACGTTGGCACCGTTGGCACTTTGGGCCAGAGAGTCTCATTGTTGAGGGGCTGTCCTGTGCATTGGAGGCTGTCCAGCAGCATCCCTGGCCTCTACCCACTACTAACACTCCCTCCCCCAAGTTGTGACAATCAAAAACGTCTCTGGATATTGCCAGATGTCCCCTTGGGGACAGAAGCACCCTCATCTGAGAACCACATGCCCACGTAGTGACATATGTGACAAAATGAGGCTCTCCACGTCTCAGGGCTAGAATAGATCATAAAGGTCAGGGATTATAACTTCTCGTACTGTCCACTTGTAATTGTCTGAGCCAGCGCAGCCAGGTCCACGTCCTCTGACAATAGTCTCAGTGCCAACAAATGAGCTAGCCATCCATGTGTCCTTTGACACACACAGTGGCAGAACCATTCTGAGCACAAGCCTGCATGGAGCTGACGGCCTGCATGGAGCTGTGGCACCCGCGTGTAGGCACTGTCATTACAGCCTTGAAAATAAGGCCCTTGCCAAACGGCAGAGGAACCCGAGGTGGCTCTGCCTCTTCACCACCTGCCTGTCAATGTCTGCCTGTTGCTTCCCTTTCTTCCTTTTGTATTTATTGATCTCAATCATTTCCCTGGCCCTTCCAGAACCATTTTGGAACTGGAAGGCAGGAAAGAAGAAAGAGGAAGAGAAAAAAAAGGAAAGAGGAGGTAAGAAGAACATGAGCATGGTACCAACCCAAAGATGATGCCCAGCACAATCAGCCCTGACCATTTCTGGACTACTGTACAGTTGGGTCTGTCCTATTAGTTCAACCCCAAAGTAAAGTTAGAATGGTTCTGTCACTGTCTGCAGACAACATTTTTTTTTAATGTACAGAGAAATCATTTAGAAGGCATCTGGAAGATGCATCTCAGACATTCTCATTAGGACAGGGATAATTGGCATGGGGTGGCCTTTTTGGGTGGAGTAGAATAGGAAATACACTAGAACGATAGTGAATAAAGCATCTGAGTTGAGAAACAGGATGCATTTTTCTGCCATGTGGAAACTGTAGAAGGATCTCTGAGGCATGAGTCTCTAAGTAGCTTGCCTCTCTCACATTACTGTGGGCCAGTGTAATTTACCATCCCATTTCAGTGACAATCTGTCACCTCCAGGGCTGGGGTTAAACTTTCTCCCTATACTTGCAAAGGGGATTCTCAAGAGGGCGCCGGTGGGGGCGGAGGGGGGGGGTATTGGAGAGAGAATGAATTTTGTTCTTTGCCTCTGGAAAGTATATGTACTTTGCGGAACTCCACTGCCCATGAGACAGAGGACGACCATGCCAGTTTCTGGTTGATCATCCTCAACCCAGCTTCATTGGTGGCATGGGCAAGACTCAGAAATACCACTTGGATGACTCTTGGAATGAAGCCACCCGTTCTCTACTGGCTTTCCCTAGGTCAGGGTTTGGTTTGTTCCTTTTCCATGACTCCAGCTTGACTTCTTCCTTAATTTCCCTTTTGTTTCTTCCCTACCCACGCTTCCCAGAATTTTGACCCCCCTCTGCCAATCTGTGTGCAAACATGTGTTTGTATATTGCTCATTGTCCGTGACTTCATATTTACTCATTATATCAATGTGGTCATCCCCTTAATGTCCGTGACTTCATATTTACTCATTATATCAATGTGGTCATCCCCTTAATGTCATGCCCTCCTTAAGGAGCTTCATTAGTAGGATGCTAGAGAAAGAATTGAAATGAAGAAGTAAAAGGCAGTATAGCTTGGTGGTTAAAAGCTTGGTCTCTCTGGTCCAGCTGCCAGCCAAGCTCCAAGTTCTGAGTTGGGACCTTGGGCAAATTACTAATCTCTCTGTGTCTCAATCTCTCACTTGGAAAATGGGCATAATTCAAGCATTTGTCATCTTCACAGAGCGGTTGTAAGGATAAAAAAGGATAATACATAAAATGAGCGTATTGCTTGATGAAGAGTTAACGTTCAATATAACACTAGCTGTTATTATTCAAAAAGAGTTCTGCAGAATAGTTTATTTCTGGTTTTTGTTTTTTAATGTTTCTTGCTCTGACTCAGTTTTCTTCTTTTATCTTAGGTTCCATTTTTTGGGCGGAGAATGCATCACACATGTCCATGTATGCCGGGCTTAGCCTGTTTACGGACTTCATTTAATCGATTTATTTGTTTAGCCCGAAAGTAATCACTTGAGAGCAGAAACTTTAAATGTGAACAGCCACATGATGTCTCTAAAGTCTATTTACTTGTGATTGTGCCAAACAAATAATATGCCAGAAAGAAATGCTGTTGCTTCCTCAACTATCCAAGTAACATTTCTATCTTTGATGTTTAAATGATGTTTTTTTTTTTTTTATTGAAAGAGGATTTTAATTTTGGATACAAATGTAAAGTGCAAGGCATTATGGAACCAGTTCTCATTTCCCTGTTTATGTTTTGGTTTGGCTTGGCTCTTTAGATGCCAAAAACTCACCCATTTTCACAGAAATGAGGAGAGTAAGAATTTGATCTTTTGTTACAGAAACGTTTTTTTCTTAAATTCCCTTTCCCCAGCCCTGCCCATCACACACACACACACACACACACACACACACGTACGCACACAGACACACACACCCTCAGGTCTCTTTTCTTTCCTCAAAGAATTTTAAGGCTCTCACGTTATTCTTCACCATTTCCCTCACCAGCCCTCTAGCATTTTAAAGTGGGGAACAGGGTCATTCCATATTCTCTAACTTGCTGGCAGAGTCAGTGTTAAGAATCAAGCTTTTTGCCTAATACTTAAACAGTGAAGGATGTGTAGTTGAACTAGACACTCCAGACTTCTCTAGACAGAGTAGAGGTTGGGGTGCTTCCAAGCTTTCATGGACCTATTCATGCAACATGACTTCAGGTCAGCTGTGTGGCAGGTGTGAGTAAGTCCAGAGGGAAATGGAAAGTCAATTTAGTCCCTATTTCTAGATTTGGGTTGTTTTTTTTTTAAGGTTCTCCAATACAACATTACATTTATTTCTCTTTTTATGAAGTTTACTTTTTTTAAGTCTCACAGTTAGAGATGTTCCAGAAAATGTCACTTGAAGAGGGATTGATTTTAATCTGGCATACCACTTGTTACCATTTTAAAATCGGTATGAAGTTGTAATTTAAACTCCCATTTGTAACCAGAAGTTCTCTTATAATGGATTACCTGACATCCTGCCATGTGTACCTATATCAATATTGCTGTGTAAAAATTCTGTATCAGAATAATGACAGTATTGTATATCATTTGATTTATTTTAATATTATATCCTTATTTTTGTCACAGTTGTCAGTTTTTATTACAAGCAGATTTCTATTAGCTCACGTTCTGAAATGGGTAACGCCCCCAAAGTTGGTAAAATAGCACTTAACAGTATGTTCTTGTGTTCACTTTACATACAGGAAAGTTCTGTTTGCATGAATTTTAAGGTAGTACAAAAAAAAACAATGTGTAAATCAGTGAGGTTTTGGAACACGAAGGAAAATTGTGATGTGCAAAACTGGTTGTAATCAGGAATGGACTCCTGGGATTTCACTGTATTGATTCAGCAAGTAGTGATAAAGCGTTTCTCACAAGCAGTTAGGCAGGATGCTAGGTGCTAGCCATACGGTGATGCCTGGCCTGGCCCTGAGAAACCCACCAAGTATTGTAAATGGAATCAACGTCGCAAATAAACAACTTATGAAATGTGTTTAACTGACTAAACTCAACCATGCCAACCCACTAACTGTTGCCAAAAAAAAAAAAAATTGTCCATTTTGTAGGTACTTATTCAGGCAGGGCTCACAGTTGCACATTGTGTTTGACTTTACCCTAGGGGCTAACATGTCCCATAAATGTATGGGATTTTGCTGTACTAATTACCATACCTGGGCATAGGAGTATTATTTTTGGTTCAATTTAGCTTGTGTGCGAGAAGCATTCCTCAGTGAGTTTGTTGGAAAAAACATCGACTTCAGCAAGTGGAATTACGGGTAAAGAAATGCCCTTCTGCAGTTTTGGTAAATGTCACTTTCATATGATGTTTGAGACATCCTTTTTCATAAGTCGTAAGCACTTGATGGGGTCAATCATCCATCCTCACCCAAGTTAAAAAACATATAACAAACTATTATAAAATTTTAGTTTTACATATACCAATTCCACTTTAAAAAAATCACTACAAGAGGTAAACCATAGTACTTGTTCACTACCATTCAAAGAAACAGATCTTTATTATTTGGTACCTCTCCCCTTGGCTGTTGCTTTTATTGGGGGGAAGAGATCCTTTTTGGGGAACAGCTCTTTTTAGTGTACAGCTTTAATTGGTTAGTATTTTTTTTGTTAGCTTGTCACCAGAGTTAGCACCTGTCAAATAATTGTTTCAAAAAAAACCTTGTGATCATGTTCCATGGAGATTCTTTAAAATTGTATGCAAAGCACACAAAGTCTTGCCCTATAAAGACTGTGGTACTATTTCTTCCCACCCCCAGGATCCTCCTCGCTGAAGTTGGCCAGACTTCATAGGCCAGAATTTCTGCAAGATAAGGCAAAGTGAGAATTTACACATGAAAAGTTAAAGTCAGCAATCTACTTTGATGTAAATATTGTGAATGGATTCTATCCATTCTAAGATAGAAATCTTAGGCCAGAACCTACTGGCCAAACTCAAGTGGACCTTTGGATTCCTTTGCAAACATCGACTTTCACAAAAACTATCATTTCTGACTTCAACCTTTTTTAAAAAAAAGCAACACTTTCTTTTTAACTTGGAAAACTTTGGGCCAAAACCGTTTCCTTACAAACCCTCCTCTCTAACCGAAGGCCTGTCCTCCCAGCGTTTCAGTGTTGTTCTGTTGTCGGAGCTCTACAAAGTCAGTCCAGTGAGAGATGACACACGTAAGCCAATTTTCTTCTTCACTGGTTTTAATATCGGAAATCTCATCCAGCTGAGAATTTACTAACTTCCAATTTTTTAGAAGATTAAAGTTGGGGACCATTTTAATTTTAAAAACAGAGCATTTGGGGTATTCAGTGAGAATCACTGTCTAAAAATTCACTGACACCCTTTTCTGATCTTTCTGCTTGAACCTGTGGCCATATATTTCAGGTAATCCCCTCAGCGTTGATATTTCTTTGTTTCTTCCACATCTCGCCCCTGGTTTGTTAACGGTCAGTGTCCTCTTCGACACAAAAGGGGACTGTATTTCTTCTAGTATCTTTAACAGCATAATCCTTTAGTGAATTTAATACTCTCCCCTCCAAACCGCGCCCCTCCCATCACCCCAAATCAGGGCACTTTCAGAACACACGTCTCCCAAAATTAGAGGTGCCATTAATATGCTGTTCTTGAAGTACCACTGGTTTTTTTTTTCCATCATCCATCACCCTCAGAGATTCTGGTTCAGTTTTGGGCTTTTTTTTTTTTTTTTTTTTTTTCTTGAAGCCTCTTATTGGACTCTATGGTGCACCAATGGTTGAGAGCCACGGAGAAAGAATAAAGGAATACGCTTGTATAGGAACTCTCCTCCTTCCCTGGGACACCCCTTTCTGAGACCTCTTTCTTGTTAGAAGTGGAGGGCAGCCTGGGTGGCTCAGTGGTTTAGCGCTACCTTCAGCCCAGGGTGTGATCCTGGAGACCTGGGATCGAGTCCCATGTCAGGCTCCCTGCATGGAGCCTGCTTCTCCCCCTGCCTGTGTCTCTGCCTCTCTCTCATGAGTAAATAAATGTTTGAAAAAAAAATGTGGAGTAGCTAAATGTCTGCTCTTGCCACCCTCAGAAGTTCTTATGAGCCTCAAGCATAAGTGAATCTGTTTGGGGATTTTTTCCCCCTCACCATAACGCTTAACTAAAAGGACAGTCACAGAAAGGTCCCACTTGAGAATTTTAGCAGCAGTTCCATAGCTCATCTGACAAGTCTATTCAAAGTTTCTTAGAATTAGATTTTAGGGAAGTAGGCCTGGTTGCAGCCTCACTGGTCCCTTGGCTCTCATGCTAGCCCTGAAGCAGTCAGGGCATGGAGCCACTGCTCTCTTTCACCAGGCAAACCCTCCCAGGTGACAGCTTCTGAACTGCCCCCTCTCCCAGGCCCACTTTCCCATATATCTCCAGATTTCATTCTATTTCACTGGGCCCATAAATTATCAAAATGCTTTAGAAAGTCCAATGTTGCAGCAAAGTGTAACTGAGTAACTCACACTACTAAGCATTTAAATAAACCCTGTATATTAAAAGCCAGAAAGTGGAAAATCATGGTGTGGGCATGATTTCTGATGGTAAAAGGCATGGTCTAATCTATACCGTGTACATAGAGCATATCTACCGTTGGTTGTGTCCATGGCGGACTTCATGATTTTGAAGGAAGACTCGAACATCCACTCATTAATTGTGCCAGCCAGGTAAAAGCATGGCCTGCCCCCTGGAATGGCTGCTGTGGGGGATATTTCCAGGCATTCACTCGCTTTAGTTCAGGATTTCTCAACACTGACCTTCCGGGCCAGGCCATTTTTTGTTGTGAGGGTCTGTCCTGTGTTTAATAGGCTGTTTAGCAGTACCTTCTGTCCCCTACCCACTAGATGCCAGTGGTTCCCCTGAGCTGTCACACCCAGAAACATCTCTGGACATTACCAAGTGAATGAGCAGGGGTAAACTGTCCCCCTGTGAGAACCACTGGGTTGGTCTGAAGATACTTTCCATCTGTTTATATAAATTTTGTTTTGGTATCAAACGGAATTTGAGATGACAGTATTAAAGAAAAGTTAAACCTCCAAATAGGGCTCTACAAAACAGTTATCCTGAAAATAAGATAAATATAAAAAGTACCATTTGTATTCAAAGTCATGGAAGGGTAAACATTGGATACATTTTAATACCCAACCACAGAAATATCCATTGTACATCAGCTCTGTTGTTTACTATAACAAGGAAGCCGTTTTTTATAAGCTCTTTAAAGCTTAAGGCAAGGGGCTCAGATAACCTTGGTTGTAGAGGAAGGATTTCACATCTTTGGGGTGCATTGCTGAGCACATTTCCACATTGTTTATTTAAATCTAGATTTTCGCCATCTTAATTAAGATATACAATTTTTTAAAAAATGTTTTTGTCATAGAAACTCTACAGCTGTACCAGAAAAAGTTGGAGAAGACTGTGTTTTTTATTATGTTAGATTTGAATAGCTACTGAAGAAGCTTCACAAATTGAGTTTTCTCAGTGTCACCGGACATGGACCTGTTCTCTATCAGCAGAACTGAGGCTGGCTTGAGCGTATGTGGCCCATCCAAACAAGACAAAGACTTTTTACTATGAAAATTTTTAAATATGAAAGTAAACAAAATTGTGTAAGACAGCCTCACCTACTCATCTCCAGTATCTTATCAGCAGTTCCCATCTCAATGCCAGCTCTACTCCATTGCCCCTCCTCCCGAGACCTCCAACTATCCTGTGTTGTCTTGAAGCAAAGCAATTTGGTTCTGGATAGCTAGGGCCCCTGTGGGAAAGACAGCCACAGTCTTATGTATTACCGATGATACCAATCCTTTTAATGACCGCTCTTTGCTTGGATCTTACTAAAGTCTTTTCACTAACCAGCCTGTGCTCCTAAAATACTGACTCGAGTTACATTTTTGAAATCCCGAGTTGGAGTTCAAAATAGAGGAGCAAAATATTTCAGGCCCAGAATGTGAATATATGAAAGAATATTTGCTCCTGTATAAAATTTTAAAAGAAAATATTCACTGCTCAAAGTAAGGGACTCACAGAAGAGTAACGCTAACTATGGTGTTGCGATTGGGATATGGGGAGTTGAATGTTGTCTGCAACCAGCAATCCTTTGGACAGCACATATTAATATTCCCTATTTTCCTGGATTTGGTTAGGAGGGGGAAAATCCTTGAAAGGAAGACATGGCTGGCTGATGGACTCTGTCTTCCATAATTTATTCCTTCATTTTCCCATTCTCTCTCCTTCCTTCTTTCCTTCCTTCCTTCCCTCTTCCCTCTTTCTCTATTTCTATTTCTCTCTATCTCCCTTTCCTCTTCCTCTTCCTCCCCTTCCCTCCCGAATGTTTTTGCTAGGCACATGGCCACTCATCTAGACATCTAGAGCCTTCGCTTACCAGAACCCTTGGCCAAGTTGACCATATAACTGAGTTCTTAGGAATGGAATGTGAGAAGAAGTCCTCTGCCTCACTCACTCAAAAAAAAGTTATACCCTCCACTTCCTCCCCAATAGGAAGATGCAACAATGAACCTGGCTACTTTGGTCCCAGAGACTGGAAGGCACTTGGGGAAGATAGTGGAGCCGTCCCACTAGCCAGGTCACTGGATGATGCCCTGAAGCAGTCATCCAGAACCCCAGAGAAATAATCAAGCCACACTTATTTCAGGTCTTGTACACTTCTACCTCTGCCTCAGCCAATACAGATGGAGTCCTTGTTTTCAAAAGTGCATCATTGTGTTGTACTTTATACTTGATTCTGTGATCTTAAAAATGATGCTTCTGTGTTTTCCTTTAGTGACTGTTCTGCAGAGAGTAGAATCAACCCCCTACCCAAAATCGATTTGCATTTTGTGACTGATGATGGCACACCCCCCAAAGGACATGACAAAAGTTATTACTCACATCATGGGATTTTTCTGGTGAGAGTAGAGCAGGTGCAAGTCAGCCTAGGTGGCAGTAGGCAGGCCATTTGCTTGGTTTTAGCTTTCACTGTGGCCAAGAGGCAGGGTCCACATGAGAATTCCTACCTGCTGGGGCCGGCTAGTCCAGCTGTAGGGCGAATAATTAAGGGGAGTGTGAGGCTTGAGAGCAGTCAGTGTTCAAATATCCAAATTGGGGTTTTCCTCTTTATTACAGTCCCGAAGTGCTATCTTTATGAAAACCCGATAGCCAAATGGAGGAATAATCTTCAAATCAGAAATGGTCAAACTTACTTACACACTTTGGCCTTGAGAATATTAATATTCCAAACCTAAGAAAATGTGTGTAAATCCATTTCCTGCTGCCACCATTCTCAACTCAAATATGTCATCTACCCATGGATTAAGAAATTTTGAAGACAGGGAATGTCACTGAAGTCCATTACAATTGTAAATTTTCTTAGGATATGTAAGTGAATTTTAATCTCACCAAGAGGTGCTGGATAAAAACTTTAAATGACAAACTTTCAGTGAACAACATTGTTTTTTTCCAAGTAGCAAAAAGTAAAGTAATATGCCATTAGCGGAAAACTAATTATGCCTTTGTATAATTGTGTTCCTTTCAATAGAGGCAGGTTATTAAATATATATCTAAAGGTGTTTAATTCTAATATCTTTATAAAACTTATAAGGTAACTTAGAAATTAAAAAAAATCTTTTGTCAGACCACATGTCACCATATTCATAAAGGATTAGAACAATTATGCAAATCAAATTCTAGAAATAGCTCTGGGTATCCCATAATTCCTCAAGATAGATATGCTAATTAAACGGCTTGTGACTGTGGGTTGAAAGAATTACACACTGTACAGTTTCACTCTTTATGTCACTCTGCCAAATGAATACCTGTGACAGGGCTTCCTCCCTCTCTCCTTCTTCATCTTCTACTGAGCACACTGCCATGTAAATTGGTCAGCACTCAGGAAACACATGGGGAAAATACATGGAGGAATAAAAGGAGAAAAGTGAAAAAGACAAGGAAAATTTTCATCGCCTCATGCATTTTCCATTTCATGATCTCTAGAGACTGTTCTAATAAGGCATGTATTAAGTCAGCATCGAAACTTTAATAATTTTTCAAAGCCTTTTGAAATTACAGCACATCTGTATTTCAAGAAAATGAAACCGTTTATTGCACTCTCTAGGTTCCAACACACGTCCTAACCAAAAAACAGCCTGTGCATCTCAGATAGCATACTCTGGCAGAAAATAAGATTCCCCATCCTAGAAAGCTACACACACTGGCATAATTCAGGCAATAGAAACTAATCAGGGAAATTTTAAGAGACATATTTAACCAACAGTTTACGTGTTCACCTACTGTAGACTGGCCACTTAAATCTTAATTTATAAATGACCAAATTACTACTCCTAGAAGCTAAATAATTATAGCTTTAATGTACCTGTCTCTTTAATGTTACCAAGAAGGAGAATTGCATTTATGCCTTGACATTGCAACTTAAAATATTTTCACATGTTTTCACTGCATAATTTGAAGTGACTTCAAGACTTGGGACTTTTAGATAAAAATTTCAAGCTGTTTCTTTATCTGACATGACTGGAAGCAGGACACGGGGTGAATCAAAAACCTACTAAGTTTTTCCCTCCTCCCTTTTCCTTGACCAAAAACACAAAAATACCCTTTCTGTAGTGTCAACTGGTACTCTATCATTCTTTTGGGAGGGAAGTGGAGTGGTCTTCTTAAGGACTACCTGTTTGATTTCTCTTATGTTCTGACTCCTCTGATCAATAATGTCTTTGCTGGCTCTTCTTGAGGTGAGATTTTGTGTAATTTCCTCCATTAAAATGACCACATTCTTTACTGGACTTGAATATTCAGAGACAAGTGGAACAAAAAATGCTGAGCAGAGAATTATGTGGTTTTATTTCACTTGGAGGAATTTACTTTAAAAATGGATACCAGGGCAACCCGGGTGGCTCAGCCCAGGGTGGGATCCTGGAGACCCGGGATCGAGTCCCACATCGGGCTCCCTTCATGGAGCCTGCTTCTCCCTCTGCCTGTGTCTCTGCCTCTCTCTTCTATCTGTGTATTCTCATGAATGAATAAATAAAATCTTTTAAAAAAATGAACACCAGAGTGGGGAGAATGTGGGAGTCAGAAGGTAATGCGAGAACCCAGGAGGAGGGGGAAGATGGAAACTGGAAAATTTTTGTTCCAGTCTTCTGGTTTTTCCTGCTTTCCTCATTTGGGTAACCAGAGATAGAGTGACTACGGCCTGTCACAGACAATTGATTATGATGTCTGATCTCATTATCCCCAAGCTCTTTATCTAGATCTCCCTTTTGGCATCTATTATGTTCTGACTTGATTTGTGGTTTGGGGCATGTGTGCTACGTTCCTCCACTTGGCTTGCTAACTCATTAGCATGAGAACTGGACCTTCCACACTCCTGTGTCCTCCTGCCCTGCCCAACACAGAAACTGGCTTCCTATTAGCTTACAATATCTATTGATTATGGTAGATGGAGTCATTAAAGTGGTTTTCCATTTTCTTGTCACTAGATTTATGAAATCAAAATCTTAAACATGCACTGACCAAAACCAGCCTAGTGATAGGTATTTTTTTAATTTTCTAGATTTATTTCATTCTAAGAAATCAAGTCAAGTATACTTTTTCCAGAGGCAAGTTAATTTAACAGTAAATAGGCTGAATGACCTGATGGTTGGAAAGAATGAGTTAAATAAGTACACCTGGTGTACTTATTTGGGGGCACACCTGGGTGGCTCAGTCGGTTAAGTGTCTGCCTTCAGCTCACGCCGTGATCTCAGGGTCCCGGGATTGAGCCCTGCATCAGGCTCCCTGCTCTGCAAGAAGCCTGCTTCTCCCTCTCCTTCTGCCTGCCACTCTGCCTACTTGTGCTCTCTGTCAAATAAATAAATAAAATCTCTTTTTAAAAAGTCTAATTTTTTTGACTTTGTAAATACAGTTCCAGGATATCTAGCATATCTGTCAAAGGAGTGAAGGGTATTGAATATTTTAAGTATTGTTGCAGTTAGTTGTTGCTTCAGAAAGGAACAATATTAGTGCCTGATGCAATAGTAATTTTTATTTCAAGACCAGAAGTTTGTAGATATGAGCTTGCTTGTTTGGTTAAGCAGCTCAACAATGCCAAAATAGTTGCCTGCTCTTTTTATCTTTCTGGTCTGCTACCTTGACTATGTTGACAGTATCTTTTCTCATGGCTGCAAGATGGCTGCTGTGGCTCCAAGCATCTAATCCTCACCAAAAACATCCCAAATGAAAGGAAGTGGTGGGGGTGGAAGGGAAACAAGAGAGCTCTATTCGTGGGCTAGGCTGGCCCCAAATGTCTTGTTTAGTTGGACAAAAGGCTTAAAGAACCACTTGGACTCAGATTGAGTTTGCTTTAACTTCCATTCACTCCAGAAGCAGCTAAAAAGTAGTGCAATAGTGGTCTAGTATGTGGGTGGGTAGAGAAGGTTTCCCATTACCTCCTTTACCCCTCATAAAGGGGATCCTGAAACTCAGCAGTCTTGGTAGGTGACACAGAATGACACATCTGCCAGGTGACTGGAGAACAGCATTTTTCATCCACTACATTTTATAACCTCAGCCATGTTGGCATGCAGACAACTCAAAATGCCAGTAAGATAGGAAGTTTGCTATTCAACCCACCGTGGCACTCAGATCTAATGAGTGGGTTTGGAGATTTGAAAATTTTTCAGGGTCTGCCCTAGAATGATCTCTCCCTCTCCATGGAAGCTAGTTCACCTTTTATGTCTTGGAATTAACCTCTTATATCTGAAGGTTTAGTAGCAATTGAGTTGGGGAACAAGGGAGTGAGGACTTTGGATCCAAGGAACAATACATGTAAAGCCATGTTGGTACGACACAGTACAATCTGTTCAGGGCACTGGCAGTGATGGAGTAGCTGGAGGACAGTACCTGGGAAAGGAATGGGAAGAGATGAGACCCAAGGGAGCTGGAAGTCACCGGCATGCATGAGGATTCATGCAGGTAAACACATTGTGCCAAGAGAGTTCAGAGGAGGGGTGGCTGGGCCAAGAAGGGCTTGTCTACAAGTCTTAGATCTGGGTTCAGCACAAACCCAATGGTCAGCCAGGATCCAGGGGTATGGATGTACAGGCAAATTATGCCTGTGCCATCCCAGGTCTTAAATATTGTGAATATTGCTTCTACTCTGGAGGAGTTGGTGAAGGATTCCCAGACAGAGAAGAGGACATGGGCTTTCCAAGGAGAGCTTATACAAAGGTCATCAGAAAAGGAAGAGCTGGAAATGCACAGAGACGGTGATGCCAAAGTCGTGGAGGGGCCAGACAATGAAAGGGTTTCAGTGGCAGGCAAAGAAGTCCGCGCTCTATCATGTACGTCTTTAGAAATATTGAAGAGGGTAGACCCAATCCCGCGCATCCAATCATCCCCTGCAAAATAAACCGCTAACTCCGCCCTAAGATCCAGGACCCTTTTATCTCTTAGTGGGCAGGGCTTTTGAGAAGGTAGGGGGTGGGGGTGAGACCAAAGACTTGGCAAAATAATTTATTTCTCTTTAAAAGAGGGAGAAAGAAAGGAAGAAAGGAAATGGAGGGAGGGAAAAATGGAGAAAGGGAATAAAAAAAGAGGAACAAAGAAAAGAAGGAAAGAAAAGGGCAGCGGAAACCAATATGGTGAAACTGACAGACTTGTTAAGGTTGGATAATGGATACAGAGATTATTTGCCATTATGCTTATTGACTTATATGCATCCCCACTTGAGATATTTTTTTAGAAAGGAATACAGGTGGAAATGTGAATACCTAATCCTTTCTCTGCAAAGCTTTTAGACATATATCAAAACACCTAAAAATTCTTATTTTTGACCCAGTAGTTCCATGCCAGGACATGCTGATGAAGATTTATACACAAGAAATTTATTGCTTCAAGTGCAGTGACAACGTGTTTATCTCGTGGGGGGGTGGGGTGGGGGTGGGGGAGAGGTGCTAAATTAACTTCCCAAATAAACAATTGAGCTATTTCAAAGGAAGTCTTTCTTCCTTTGACAGTATCTTTTCTCATGGCTGCAAGATGGCTGCTGTGGCTCCAAGCATCTAATCCTCACCAAAAACATCCCAAATGAAAGGAAGTGGTGGGGGTGGAAGGGAAACAAGAGAGCTCTATTCGTGGGCTAGGTTCAGACCCCTCCTCTGAACTCTCTTGGCACAATGTGTTTACCTGCATGAATCCTCATGCATGCCGGTGACTTCCAGCTCCCTTGGGTCTCATCTCTTCCCATTCCTTTCCCAGGTACTGTCCTCCAGCTACTCCATCACTGCCAGTGCCCTGAACAGATTGTACTGTGTCGTACCAACATGGCTTTACATGTATTGTTCCTTGGATCCAAAGTCCTCACTCCCTTGTTCCCCAACTCAATTGCTACTAAACCTTCAGATATAAGAGGTTAATTCCAAGACATAAAAGGTGAGAAAGGAAGGTTATACAAAGACCTTGTACCTGTCCTGGTACAATGAGTAGAGTATTCTGAAACACAACTAAACTTGTTCTTGATGCTGTCTTATTAATATAATTAGCAATCAAAGTACATGTTAATAAATTCATTGATCCAAAAAGCTGTTGAGGTGTGAGGAGCTTTTTGCCTCTACATGCTATTCCCATAGACCGCTCCTTTCACTGCCTCTCTTTGTTCTTCTGTTCCCTTTACAGTTGGCTGTCATTTCTCATTATTCTTCACCTGAACACTTATTAGAAATCATCCATCTAGTCAGAATAAAACACAACAAAACCAAAACCAGATAACTAAGTTTGTAGACATGGCATCTAAAGTAAACCTTTGGGTAGCCCTGGTGGCTCAGCAGTTTAGCCCGCCTTCGGCCCAGGGTGTGATCCTGGAGATCCAGGATCGAGTCCCACGTCGTCGGGCTTCCTGCATGGAGCCTGCTCCTCCCTCTGCCTGTGTCTCTGCCTCTCTGTGTGTCTCTCATCAATCAATCAATATTGAAGATATTTTAAAAAAATAAAAAATAAAGTAAACCTTTGTCTGAACAAAGGCCTGTTGGGATATCTCCAGCCAACTGGTGCCCTTTTTAAATATGTTCTTTCTTGGGTCCAACCTCAACTCTTCCTAATAAGAATCTCTGAACTCTGCAAGCACTTCATGTAATTCTAATGAATATTAAAATTTGAGAATCATTGGCTTACAGATTATTCCTATGAAAAACAGATTCTGGGCAGCCCCGGTGGCCCTGAGGTTTAGCGCCACCTTCAGCCCAGGGTGTGATCCTGGAGACCTGGAATTGAGTCCCACGTCAGGCTCCCTGCATGGAGCCTGCTTCTCCCTCTGCCTGTGTTTCTGCCTCTTTCTCTCTGTGTGTCTCTCATGAATAAATAAAATCTTAAAAAAAAAAAAAGAAAGAAAAACATATTCATGAACTTAAAGCCATATATACACAGAGCCAAAGGGTGTCTCAACCATCAGACTGTGTGTAAGGCTGGATGTGTTCAGGAGTCAGGTGACTTGGTACCTGAGCCATGCCAGGTGCTAAATATTCTGAAAATCATAGAATGACTAGTGACTTCTATTTTTTTTAACTTGGATCCCTGGGGGTGGGGGCATTAGATTAAGTTTACTTCCTGGGCCTGTGTTCAGGTTAGCTGAGATTTCTGACAAGTGGCCCTTGGATAATTAACATCTGGTCTCATGACCTGAGGAGAAATAGTGTAATAGTTACTCATATTTTCCAAATATGAGACCCTCTTCACAGAATGATTGTCTTTTATAGACAAAATAATGCATTTCTCAGAAATAAATGAAATTGGCTACACACTCTTATTATGACTTAACTCTCTAGGACTGAACACGTATTAGTTGATATTATGCTCAACTACAGTAAATTTCAACATATTTACTGTACCCTTAGCTATTTTGATTAAAATGCTCAAACCATGTTTTTGTATGTTCGTTTTAAAAAAGTCGTAAGAACAGTATATACATCTACTGCTTCTTTCCTTTAAAGAGAACATTTGCAGATTCTTACCCTGCATTTTAAGACTCCAAATGTCTTAAATATGCTGGTGGTCAACTAAACTAAACAGACATGCACTAAAAGGATAATGGAACATGAATACCACATTTACAAGTGTCTTAGTACCAGTCACAGCCTCAAACAACAGCAACAAAAAACCACTCCAGAATGAAAATACTGGTATATTTGTATAATGCAAAGAGAAATACAGATATAAATCCTCAAAACGGAAGGTACATTAATAAAAATGTAGCATCATAAGCAAAAAATATTATACAGTACTTGCAGAATTTAGTCTTTCCATTTAAGATTGCAATGTGTCTAACAAATATTTAAAATTATGGTTGTCATTATTAATTTAAAATATCCATCAGATGAACAGCACAGCTTAACCTAGCAAACATTTTAAGGAAATGCTTTGTCTTGTAGAAGTAGAGTATCATTATATTCCATTCATTTATACCATGAACAAAAGAACACTTTTCAAAGTGGAAATTAGTTTCTTAAGACAACAAAACTGGGCTTCTCAAAGCACAAGCTGTTTCCATACATGTATTTTAAGTTTTATTGGCAAAAAATACCTAAGCAATTCTGATTTAGTACTCTGCTTCTCAGAGCCTTCCCATTCCGTGAACCACAATCAGTACAAAAACATGCAATACTGTATTTTCTCCACACCATCACTAACCAAAACACTTTTACTCTTTTAAAAGTTACAATTTTACAGAAATGTTTCCACTCAAGATTGGTATAATACAGAGAGCAGTTGTTGATGTGTATTTTATAGTAGTAGAAAGTAAGGTAGGAAACAAATCCTGTTACCGCTTAAAAAACACTGCCTTGCTACTTTACACTCCCATTTCTGCTCTTTAAATTCATCATCAATTACCGAACAAAGTTTTCAACACTTTCAAAGTACCAGACCTGACTCCACGGCCGCTGGCAACTCAGAGGGAACTCAAGACAATCTCCCCCCTTCCTCCTGCTTTCCAACAGAAGACCCTCAAGAAATCAAACTCGTGAAGTCCCCCCTAGGTTCCTCTACTTCACTGCAAAATGTAATGCCACTTGAGGTTGTCAAAAATAGCTTCTGTAGAAAACTGGCCATGGTCTTTAGGAAACGTTGCATGAAGAAAATTAGTTTAGCCTTTATTTAAAAAAAAAAAAAAAAGGAAAGAAAGAAAAGAATGAAAGAAAGAAAGAAAGAGAAAGAAAAAGAAAGAAAGAAAGAAAGAAAGAAAAAGAAAGAAAGAAAGAAAGAAAAAGAAGAAAGAAAGAAAGAAAGAAAGAAAGAAAGAAAGAAAGAAAGAAAGAAAAAGAAAAGAAAAAAAAGAGAAAGGAAAAGGAAAAAAAGGAGGGGGGAACACATGGAATAAAGGATGTCAGTACCAGTACAAAGACTCCAAGGCCTATTGTCAGGATGAAAATATACTTAGTAGGACAAATGCACGGAGCTGGGGTGGGGCTGGAACATTGAAACCCATCCCTCCCCCCAGTCCACCCCCCCCCCCGAAAAAAAAGTAGTCTGTACAGTCCAAGTGCTTATGCACTTTGGAGAGTCATTTTGAAGGCAGCTTAGAAAATTAATTAAGGGGGCTAGGAGAGGGAGCAACGACACCACGGTCCGAGCCAAAAGGGAAAGGCGGGGTGGGCGGGTGGAGGGAGGGAGGGGGGGACACCCCCTTTCATAAGCCGATGCCTTTCAAATCGCAGGGGAGGGTGGCCTGGGTGGTCTGCGGGCTCTGGCAGCAGGGGAACTGGGCCCTGAAGCAGTCCCGCAGCTCCCTGTTGAAGAGGAAGCACACGACAGGGTTGATGCCGGCCTGGGCGAAGGTGAGCCACACGGAGGCCGTCAGGTAGGCCTGGGGGACGGCGCCGGGCCGCACCAAGACCCGCAGGTAGCTGGCCACGACGTAGGGCCCCCAGAGCAGCAGGAAGAGCAGGGTGACGGCGTAGAACATCTTGCACAGCCTCTTCTCGGTCTTGAACTCCTCCAGCACGAGGAGGCGGCGCGCGCCGCGGCCGGGCCCCGCGGGGCGGATGCCCACGAGCGCGGGCGGCGTGGGGCCGCGGCCGAAGCCCGCCGTCCAGTTGGCGGCCGCCTGGCCGGTGGCGCCGGGGCCGTGGAAGGTCCAGTCGTGGCTGACGGCGGGCACGAGGCGCGCGGGCCGCATCTTGCGGCGGTCGTGGATGAAGAAGAGCAGGCGGAGGTAGACCAGGTGCGTGGCGCCCACCACCACGGCCAGCAGCAGCAGGAAGCCGAGCGCGCCCGGGGCGCCGTCGGGCCGCTGCTCCAGGGCGCAGGGCGCGTCCTCGTCGTCGCCGCCGCCGCCGCCGCCGCCGTCCAGCACGGGCGGGAAGGCCGCGGCCAGCGCCAGCGCCCAGGCGGCGCACACCAGCATCGCGGCGCACGGCCAGCCGGCCAGGCGCTCGGCGTAGAAGCGGTGGTGCGCGATGGCCAGGTAGCGGGTGACGCCCACGCCCAGCAGCAGGAAGGCGGCGTGGAAGCAGAAGAGCGCGGCCAGGAAGGCCAGCAGCTTGCAGCCCAGCGCGCCCGGCGGCGCCCCCGCCGCGGCCGCCGCGCGCCTCGCCGCCAGCATGACGGCCGGGAGGCAGGCGAGCGCGCGCAGCCCGTCGGCCAGGCACAGGTCGAGCAGCAGGTAGTACGGCGCGCGGTGCAGGCTGCGCTCCCGCACGATCAGCAGCGCGAACAGCACGTTGCCCGCCAGGCTCACGCACAGCAGCAGGCTGAGCGTGGCCAGCTTCAGGCCCAGCGCCGCCGCCTCGCCCCCGCCGCCGCCGCCGCCGCCGCCGCCGCCGCCGCCGCCCGGCTCGCTAGCGTTCGCCATCGCGGCCTCCGCAGGCCGTGCGCTCCGCCGCGGGGTCGCTCCGGGCCTCGCCGCTCCCCGGGGCCGCGCGGCCGGGCTCCTCCGCCGCCGCCGCCGCCTCCTCCTCCTCCTCCGCCGCCGCCTCCTCCGCCGCCTCCACCGCCGCGAGGGGCCTGCGGCCGAGCTCCCGGCCGGCGGGGCTCAGCCCGCGCCCCGCTGGCCCCTCCCGGGCTCCCCGAGCCGCCGCCGCGCTCCCGCTCCCGCTCCCGCTCCCGCCGCCGCCGCCGCCGCCGCCATCTCAGCAATGATGCGCGCAGGAGGCGGCGGCCACTCCCTGCACCCCGGGCGCCGCGGGCTTCACTGCGGACAGGGCCGCGCCGCCGCCCGCAGCCCCCCGCATCCTCCGCCGCCGCCGCCGCCGCCGCCGCCGCCGCCGCGCCTCTAGGCTCTGCCCCCCGCCGGGCCCGCCGCCGCCGCCGCCGCCGCCGCCGCTGCTCCCGCCGCTCCCGCTCCCGCTCCCGCCGCCGAGCCCCCTCCCCTCCGCCGGAGCGCGCAGCGTGGCCGCCGCCGCCGCCGCCGCCGCCGCCGCGTCCGGGCCGGGCCGGGCTGGGCTGGGGGCGCCGCCGCGGCAGCCGCGGGCCGGGAGGGAGGCAGGGCCCAGGACGCAAGGCGGCGGCGACCAGTCGCGTCTGGCCCCCCAGGTAACGGGGGTCCGGCGGCGGCGTCCGGCGCCCGCGCTGGGGTCACGGGGGCCGCGCGCAGGGGGAGGTGGCCAGGGCGGGCAGGGTCCGGGAGGCCCCCGGGGCGGGGCGGGGGCGGGGGCGGGGACGGGGACCGGGCGCCGAGCCGTCCGCCCGCCCGCTAGTGATGGGCAGCAGCGGCCGGTACCATCGCAGTGTCCCGTGGCCGCTGCCGTTCAGGTGAGCGCTGACGGGGGGGGGGGGGGAAGGGGGAAGGGGGGAAGGGGGGAGGGGGCGGCAGTTTCCTGGGGGAGCTTCACAAGCGTTATTTCCCTGACGTTCGTTTACAGTCACCGCAAAGTTGGTCCCATTCGTAGCATCACTTGAATACCCGAGGGCGCAGAAGCTCGGGGGCGCCCGGGAGTCGAGAGCCAGTAAGCGGGCCCGGGCTGGGATTCAGATTCCACCAGGTCTGATGTCCGGGGCCGGACTCCCAGCGACGCTGCAGCGCGCCCTGGCTCTGGGCCTCACCTGTGGTCCCCGGGAAGAATTATATGGCAGGGGACAGAAATTCAGCTTTTTCTCCGAAGTGCATTGGAAGGTGCACCCCGTGACACCTTCCCGCCCCCCCTCCCCCCAACAGGAGTCTGTTTTCCGGATGATCCTGCAAGGGCAGCCCCTGTTCCCACCCTGAGACACACCGGACCCTCGCAAGCCTTTGCACGTGCCATTCCCTTCGCCTGGTCCAGCCCCACAGCAGGCTTCCCACGGTGTGGGCCATCCTTCTGACCAGTCCGCCCCCTTCCATATCCCTGCCTGCTCATTTTCTTCAGAGCCCTTATCGTTTATCATCTCATAGATTTATTTATTTAAAAAAAAAATTCTCTCCTTCCAATCAGTCTGTAAGCTCCATGAAGGCAAGTGACCATGTTTGGGTTTTGGTTTTTTTGTTTTTTTTTTTTTTATACTACTGAATTCCCCAGCCTAGCAAAGTCAGAATCAAGGAATATGTTGTTTTTCAGGTACACTCTTTTTTTTTTCTTTTATGCAGAGCATTATTTATTGTCCACCGACTGTGTGCACCCCACGCAATTTCATGGGCATTTCCAAGACAACATAAGATCATACAAGGCCTCGGCCATCAGGCCTAAGGAGTCTAAATTTCAGTCTAGGCAGTGAGGTGACCTGAAGTGTTCCAAGAAGAGTGACATTGTTAGAGCTGTGCTTCAGGAAGATTCTGGTAGCAGTAGTGCTTAATTAAGAGGAAGGACAGGGTAGAGCTTGGAAACAGGCTCAGAGCCCCAGACTTTAATGTGCACAGAAATCACTGGGATCCTGTTAAAATGCAGATTCTGACTCAGTAATTCTGGGATGGAGACAGAGATCTTGCAATTCTGACAGGTTCCTAGGTGACACTAATGCTACTGGTCCACACACCACACTGAGTAGCAAGGACCATGAGGACAGTTTAGACCTTTTGTAAAAACAAGTAATGACCAATGACAGTCTGACTTAGGACCCCTCAAGGGCGGGGGTGGGGGGGCGCGCATCCCTGGAGCTGAGATGCACCAGGAACAAGTGGGTGCCTGACCAGGTAGGTCTGCAAATATTTGTTGGCAGAAAAGAGAAATATATTATGGAGGATATTTTGGTTAGGAATTGGATTTTGATAATGGTAGCTTAAATGTGAATGTGCATTTATTTTCCTCATGAAACAAGAAGTCCAGAGGTCAATGGTTGCTGGCATTGCATTATTGGCCCTAGGACTGAATTTCTGAAATGCTTTTAGCCCTTCCCTTGTGATCAATAAGCTGCTGACACTCCAGCCATTGCTTCAGCATTCCAGGCAAAAACAAAGGAAAAGAAAGAAAGCGTAAAAGTGATCCTGCCATCTAAGTAGGCTCCCTCTGAAGAGCTTTTTAGAAGTCCTCTGTTATAACAAACACATCATTGGCTACCACTAGCAGCAGGAAGGGAGATTGAGAAATTGTTTTTGTTGCTGCTGCTGTTGGTTTTTTTTTTTTTTTAACAATTTTATTTATTTATTCACGAGAGAAAGAGAGAGAGAGAGGCAGAGAGACATAAGCAAAGGGAGAAGCAGGCTCCGCACAGGGAGCCTGATGCAGGACTCTATCTCAGGACCCTGGGATCTTGCCCTGAGCCAAAGGCAGACGCTTAACCACTGAGCCACCCAGGCACCCCTATTATTTTGTTTTTTAAAGCCAGAAACGTAGCCAAGAATGGGATCCTACCTTGATACGGACCTTAGCACCTGGGCTACTTCTGCCCCAAGGAAGGGATGCCTTCTTAAAACCCAAACAAAGACAACAGATTTGGTTCCTTTACGGTAATATTAAAGGCAACCTCGGTTTACTGTTTGCTATGTGCTGTGCACTGTGTTGATTTCCTGACGTGTGTTATTTCATTTAATCATTTTAAGGGCCAAATGTAGTAGGTACTGTGACAGTTCATTTTGCAGATGAGGCAGACAGGTTAAGTAATTTGTTCAGGAATCACATACCTGTGACGGGATTGGGAGGCAGAGTCTGACTCTCAGAGCCCAAACTCATAACTTTGATACATATTGCCTCTTTATCATAACTGCAAAGAAAGTTATTGAGTTTCTAGAAAGAAGAACAAGCAAGAACCACCAACGTTCATGCTCACAGCATTATAGCCCCTTCAGAGAGGAAAGGACTTTTCAAAACCATCTGATCCAATGCTTTCATTTTATAAATAGAATCACATTAATGGCTAAGCGCAAAGGAGAATCTGAGTCTTTTTACTCCTAGGTCAATACCCTTCCTGCTTACTCGAAATCATAATATTATTTGTCTTAATGAACACATGACTTTGGACTCACTTCACTTCATGGAATCTGAGCTATTGACATTTACAAAATCAGACAGTGGATCAACTGATTTCAGAGCTTTGTCAGCAATGACGTTCAGTGCATCTATGAGAAAATGAAAGTTAAATGTTTATATAATCCCAAATGCGGAGAGTTTATTCTTCAGAAAAGGGACCTTCATCTCTTATAAGTTAGATTTCCCGGTGTTTCCTCCTTCTCCCTGTGGGTTCAGTATGCTTCTTTTTGGGATTTGAGATTTGGTTTAGTCATTTGCCCGGGATCAAATAGCAGAAGCAACAAAAGAAAATACATAAATCATGGCTCCCACAGCATTTATATGACTGCTGCTTTCATTCTCAACATTTGTTCAGTAGATTAATACTTAAGGAAAAACTATTAACATTTTATTGCCAGAATCAACTTATTTTCCTTTTATTGTTTCTAGGAAGCATCAGACAAGAATTTAAAATAGTTTCTTAGGCACGGGCTTAAGTTCCTGCATCTCAGAACAGCTCTATGAGATTTTTCTCTACAAGCAAAATGTTTGTTTTGCTTATAACCAAATTCTTCCTTTTGTACATAGATAGAAAAGTTGAGATTTCACCCCCAAATCAACCGTGTCACTTCTTTTGCTGCACATGTAGATGGTGTCAATGGTAATGGAAATCCAGACCGTTGGGAGGAACTGGTGGACCCATCTTGACAAATACAGTCAAAGCCATGGGTCTCATTGTCAAGAGAGCCAATTTGACTCTCGTCTCTTGTCCAGCCTCAGGCCCCTGGCCAGTCATCTCGCAATGAGTGCATCAAATACCAACTTAGAGAAGACTGGTTTGACTTAACCCCATCGTAACTCTGAGAAAACATGAGCCAGAGTCTATATCCAATGGATGTTGGGTTATCAAAGGATGACACTCACATTAGCCTCTCTGTGGGAGGGAGATGTAACTTCAGCAATGAAAATGGACCCGGAGTTAGTGTGCCTTGGTTCATATCCAAGTCCCACACATTGCTAGTGTGCATCCTTAGCCACGTCCTTTGCCATCTTTAAACCTCCGAATCTCAGAGGCCTGTTGTGAGGAAGATTCCACTAAATGCAAACCATTTACAAGGAATATAGCACATGGTGTGCACACAGGTGATGTGTAATGAGTAACTACTACAGTTA
The DNA here is from genome assembly GCF_003254725.2 of Canis lupus dingo. Taxonomy (NCBI): domain Eukaryota; kingdom Metazoa; phylum Chordata; class Mammalia; order Carnivora; family Canidae; genus Canis; species Canis lupus. Next base: position 20,486,279 of record NC_064262.1, read on the forward strand.
TTCTCATTTGCTCTTACCAGACTATAAATGCCTTGGCTAACCATGTCTTGATTAACTTCTATATTTTCTTCCCCGACTTAGACTAACAGGATGCCCTATACATAGTGGGTTCTCAGTATTTATGTGGCAGGTATGAATGTCAGTCTATAAAATCAAGGGCACAAGAACTGTAACTGCTTCCTAGAAACCTAATTTCTGACTCTGAGTTACTATTTTGCCTTGTTGGTGGGGAAAGAAAATGTAATCTTATAAGTGCTTCTTGGGTTTCATCATGGCTCCTTGCTTCTTCAGATGTTCCATAGTTCCACGGTAGTGCCCAGACTGCACAGTATGCAAGCATTAAGGATGTAGCATGTGCAGGGACACCTGGGTGACTCAGCAGTTGGGCGTCTGCCTTTGGCTCAGGGCGTGATCCCGGAGTCCTGGGATCAGATCAAGTGCCCCTTCGGGCTACCTGCATGGAGCCTGTCTCCATTCTCCCTCTGCCTATGTGTCTGCCTCTCTCTCTCTGTGTGTGTGTGTGTGTGTGTGTGTCTCTCATGAATAAATAAAATCTTAAAAAAAAAAAAGGATAGCGTGTGCATGTGTATGTGGGGTATTCCATTCGACGTGTGGTCAGTTGTTGCCATATTGTTCCTGTCCTTATAAACTATTGTGGTATAGTGATTCTTATTTGCCTCATGCCAGACTTAGGGTTGAGAATCTGAGGTGAGATGCACATGGTATATAGATGTATCCACACATCCTCTCAGCAGTATGCCTGGCAAACCAAGTACAGATCCCCTGTCTCTCAGTACCGCCTTCTCCTCCCTTCTACTTATCTCTGGAGGCTCCCAGTCTACACTGTCAAAGGGAAAAAACAGTTTTTCCTTCTTTTTCTGGGATTAGATCAATTCCCCTAGGGATCTATAGTTCCAGAGCTTAGGTGTTTGGGAAAATAGCCGAGAGGCTACCCTGACATAAACCTGTCCTAGGCAAGGAAGCCTGCTGGCTATGTGCTTGAATGTAGGGAAGGAATAGGGAAAATAGACGAAGAAAAGTGTCAGTTCATATCCCAAAATATTGTTCTTGCTGCATGTATTTATTGAATGATTATCTTTTTGTGTCTATGAATGGTGTGTTGTAGCACTGTAGTGAAAACTCTTTTAATGGTTGGTGTTCTGCATATGCAAAAGAATGAAGTTGGACCCCTGCTTCACACCGTATACAAAAAATCAACTCAAAATGGATCATAGCCCTAGAAGTAAAACCTAAAACTATAAAGCATTTAGAAGAAAATATAGGAGTAAATATTCATGACTTTCGATTAGGCAGTGATTTCTTTGATGTACCAGAAAAGAGATAAGTAACAAAAGGAAAAATAGATAAATTGGATTTTACTAAAAAAATTTTAAAGTTTGTATTTCAAAAAATACCTTCAAGAAAGTGAAAAGACAACCTACAGAATTAGAGAAAATATTTTTAGGTTACATATCCAATGAGGGACTTATGTACAGGATAAAGAACTCTTATAACTCAACAGTAAAAAGACAAATAACCCAATTTTAAAAATGGGCCAAGCAAATTGAATAGGCATTTCCTTAGAAAGATACACAAATGGCCAATAAGGTCAAGGAAAAATGCTTACCATCATTAGTCATTAGGAAAATGCAAATCAAAACCACAGTGACATACCACTGCACACCAACTGGGAAGGCTATTATCAAAAAGACAGACAATAACAAATGTTGGTGATGATGTGGAGAAATTAGAACCTTCCTGCAATGCTGGTGGGAATGTAACTTGATTCAGGTGCTTCGGAAAATAGTTTGGCAATTCCTCAACAGTTAAATATAGAGTTACCATATGACCCAGTTAGACTCCTAGATATATACTCAAGAGAAATGAAATAATGTCCACATAAAAATTTGTGCGCAACTGTTTATGGAAGCATTTTTCAGAAGAGCCAGAAGGAGGAAGCAATCCAGATGTCCATCTGTGGATGAGTGGATAAAGAAAATATGGCATATCCGTACAATGGAATATCCACTCATAAACAGGAATGAAGTGCTGATACTTGTGGCAATATGGATGAACCTTGAAAATGTTAGGCTAAATGAAAGAACCCAAAATACAGAAGACTACATGTTATGTGATTCTGTGTATACAAAACGCCAAATAGCCAAATCCATGTAGGCGGAAAGTAGATCGGTGGTTGCTAAGGCCTGCAGGTAGAAGAGATTAGAGAGAGTGACTGCTAATGGGGTACTGGGTTTGTTTGGGGAGATGTGGAAAATGTTCTAAGGTCAGATAGTGGTGATAGTTGCACAGCTCTGTGAATGTCGAAGGAAAGATAGAATTGAAAAAATTCATAATAAATTCAGATCATCTCTGTGTCCTTTGGCAGTGACCTTATTAAAAAGTGGATGGCTAGGGGCATGTAGGTGGCTCAGTCAATTAAGCGTCCGACTCTTGATCTCTGTTCAAGTCTTGATCTCAGGGTCGGGAGTTCAAGCCCCATGAATGAATGAATGAATGAATGGTAGCTAGGGCCCTGGAAAGTAACGGGGATTTCTTGTTAGTTCTTTCTGAGTGAATATAGGCCTTTGAGGTGTGAATTCATATGTCTGTTCCTGGGGTTGGCCACAGAGATAACTCATGCCTTGCCCTGTGGTCACATGTTGCCTCTTTGGTCCACTTCAGCATTTACATGCTTTGGTGCAGACGTGAACTTGAAAGGAGGGGTTAAATTCTTAATTTAGTCAGTTGCCCTATATTGCACTGTCCACTAGAAAACTATTCTTTTTTAGATCTGCTAATGCTCTCAGGTGTTTTGCATACATTATGTAATTCACGCCTACAAACCCTGTACCCACATTTTACAGAAGAGGAACCCTGAGTCTCATGTTAATTAGAGCAGATAATCACACAGTCTGTGGTCACACAGCACAAAGTGGTGAAGTAAGGTCACAATCGAGACTATCTGGCCTGCAAGCCTGAACCCTTAATAAATATATACAGGGCTGCGTCGATGAATACATAATGAAGGAAAACCTATCATTATCATATAAATATTAAGCTGGGGCTTGTACTACCTGACAGAGTTGAGAAAAACCACTATGCTATAGGCAATATTTTAATCACCCGAAAATGAACACTTCCAATCTTGAAAAAAAAAATCGACGCTAACATGTTATCACCATTTAAACTCTGATTTTTTCTTTTTGTATTTCTATCATAATTTTTTCCTAAGAGTTACAGACATGGCTCTAAGTGAGAAAAAAGCTTCCTTTTATATGACCCCCTCTTTTTCCCATTATGTTTAATAGCTGTTTAAACTCCCTCTAGTGGTTAAGTCGTGGCGTGACCCTAAAGTTTGCTCCTTAGAGATTGAATGTGACCACCCGCCTGGACAAGGTTGCTACTGTGAATGTGGAAGATTGTAGGGTCACACCTGTTCCTTGACTGTCCTCCTCCTGTGTATGGACTAAGGGTGTGAATAGCATGTATCAAAGCTCTACTGCTATAATCCTCTCTCCAATCTCTGTCCTATTTGCTCAAAAGTTACATCATGCATTGATTATGGTTACTCTAGAGAATTAGAGATGGTACTTTGTAAGATAACAGATTTGTGGGGTACATCCCTATAAAATGCACGGAGCTGTAGAACTGAGGCCCACAAGACAGATCTCTAGGGATATACCTACTATTTCTTGATTTTCTCTTACCTATTATGCAACGACTTTCTTGTAAGGAAAAAGGAAACTATTTAAAATACCCACCCTCTCTACCCGTACACATCCTACACGCGTACAAATTCTCTCTCCCCCTTACCACCAGCCTTTGCACTGGGTGTTGACTTAGATAAGGTAGAGACAGGCTCTTTCATTGGCCAGAATTTTTACCGTTTTTGGGGAGAGCATCTGCAAAAATAAGATCCCTGCTTATAGACCAGGCAGGCCGACTTGAATGGTGAAACAGGTCACACAGAAGCTATGATTTTGGCACATTTCTTATTTGACATTATGGTTAAACAGCTACATTTCTCTGAACCCCCATCCCCACCCTGACACTTTCATAACTTTCTAACGTGCATAAAGCTCACTTAATGAGTACAAGTCCGCTTAGCATTAGTGAGGTGTGCAATCGTGAAATTCCACGTGGCCTAGTGTACTTCACAGCTGAATCACGTAATGCATTTTATTAATTGTACCACTTTTTTGTTGTTCCTTAACGCGAATAATTGTCTTTTCTTCTCCCTCCCCCTTAATGTGTGGTATGTGCCACTTTGACCTTGGGCTTTCTGACAGAATCTTGTGGTTTCTCATCATCCATCCAGTCGATCGGTAATAGGGTAGGGGTTTTTTTTTGGTTTGTTTGTTGTTGTTGTTGTTTTGGCTTTTGGTGTAATATTTTTGTTTTTTGGTTCTATTTTGTTTTTTTTGTTTGATTGGTAGTGTTTTCATCCTTGGCGACCTCTCTCCTGAACCTTCCTTCTCTTCTCTCTGGTCTGGACAGTTCTCTGCACAGCTGTTGCCCTGGCACTTTCCATCAAAATCATGCTGGCCTCTTTACTCCCCTGCTGTGTGAAATCTCCCATTTCCTGAAACCTGCATCTTCCTCTTTCTTGTTTTGTTCTTTCATTTTATTTTTAGGTGGTTGTATGTACATCAGGAACTTCCTGAGAAAGGTGGCTTGGAGGTAATTAGTTTTAAGATTTTACACACCTGAAAATGCCCTTATTTTATCTTAATTCTGTAATAGTTTGGCTGGGAATAGAATTGTACCAGGTTGAAAATAATGACTAATGATGTTGAGCATCTTTTCATGTGCTCATCTGCCATCCATATATCTCCTTTTCTAATGAGTCTGTTCAAATTTTTGCCCATGTCTTTTTAATTAGGTCACTAAATTTTTTTATCATTGACTTTTGAGAGTTCTTTATGTATTCTGGAAACAAGTTCTTTTTCAGACACATGATTCGCAAATATTTTCTCTTGGTTGGTGGCTTGTCTTTTTATTCTTTTGGGTTTTTTTTTAAGTTTTTTTTAAGATTTTATTTATTCATGAGAGAGAGAGAGAGAGAGAGAGAGAGAGAGAGGCAGAGACACAGGCAGAGGGAGAAGCAGATTCCATGCAGGGAGCCTGACATGGGACTCGATCCCAGGTCTCCAGGATCACGCCCTGGGCTGAAGGCCGCACTAAACCGCTGAGCCACCTGGGCTGCCCTTTTTATTCTTTTAATAGTGTCTTTTGATGAGCAGAAGATTTTAATTTTCACCAAGTCCTGGGTATCAATTTGGATTATTTTATAGATGTGCTTTTGGTGCCTTTTCCAGAAAGTTCTTGTGTACACCAGAGTCACAAAGATTTTCTTCTATGTTTGCTTCAAGAAGTTTGATTTTTTTTTTAAGTTTTACATTTAGTTTTATGTTCCATATGAAGCTAATTCTTATAAATGGTGTGAGATATGGCTTGAAGTTTTTGTTTTATTTTTGGCATGTAGGTATCCACTTGTTCCTGTACTCTTTGTTGGAAGACCGTTATTGTTCACAGAATTGCCTTTGCTTCTTTGTCAAAGAAATCAAGTGTTCATACATGTCTATGTCTATTCCTGGGCCCTCTATTCTGTTCACTTTCTCTGTCTTGATGCCGATACCACACTTTATTGATTACTGTGGCTTTTTAATAAGGTTTAAAATCAGGGAGTGTTATTTTATTTTTCCAGGTTTGTTCTATGTTTTCAAATTGTTTTGGTTGTTCCTTTTTTGTTTTTTTTTTTTAGCTTTTTAAAAATATTTATTTGAGAGAGAATGAGCAGGAGAGAGGAAGCAGGGGGAAGAAGCAGAGGGAGAGGGAGAAACAGGATCCATGTTGAGCAGGGAGTCTGATGTGGGACTCGATCCCAGGACCCAGGGACCACAACCTGAGCCGAAGGCAGACCCCCAACTGACTAAGCCACCCCATTGCCCCTATTTTGACTGTTCTAAATCATTAGCATTCACATATGGATCTTAGAATCAAGTTGTCAAATTCTACAAAAAGGCCTGTTGGGATTTTAATTGGGATTGCGTATAGATCAATTTGGGGAGAATTGACATTTTAACAATACTTCACCTTCCTGTACATGAGCATGGCATATCTGTTCATTTATTTACATCTTCTTTAATTTCTCTTAGTAATCTTCTGTAGTTAGTATATAGTTCTTTACATTTTTGTTGGATTTTTTTGTTAGCATTTCATATTTATCAAACTGTTATAAATGGCACTTTGAAAAACTTTAGTTTCTAATTGTTCAATGCCAGTATTTAAATATATGATTTATTATTATTTTTTAAAGATTTTATTTATTTATTCATGAGAGACACCTGGAGAGAGAGAGAAGCAGGCTCCATGCAGGGAGCCGGATGTGGGACTCCAGGATTGATCCCTGGGACTCCAGGATTACACCCTGGGCCGAAGGCAGGTGCTAAACCGCTGAGCCACCCAAGGATCCCTACATGATTTGTTTTTGCATGTTTATCTTGTGTCCTGGAATTTTGCTAAGTTCATTTATTCTAGTAGCTTTCTGGGGTTAGTTCCATGAGGTTTTTTACATAGATGACTGTGTAATCCCTGAATAAAGACATTTTTATTTTTTATTTTCCAATCCAGATGCTTTTATTTATTTTTCTTGCCTTATTGTACTGGTTGGAACCTCCAGTACAATGTTAAATAGAAGTAATGAGAGCAGACCTTATTGGTCTCTTCCCCATATCAAAGTAAAGGCATTCAGATTTTCACCAGTAAGTTTGATATTAGCTATAGGTTTGTGTAGATGCCTATAGTTGAGAAAGTTCCCTTCTATCCCTGCTTTGCTGAGAGTTTTTTTTTTTAATAAAATATGATTGTTGCTTTTTGACAAATGCTTTTTCTGCATCTATTAAGATGATCACATGGACTTACTAGCATATTTTGTTAAATGATGTGTTGTATTGATTGACTTTCAAATGTTAAACCAACCTGTATTCCAGAGAGAAATTACATTTGGTCATGATATATTATCCTTTTTATATAATCTTATATTCTATTTGCTAAAATTGTTTGGAATTTTTGCATCTGTATTATTGATACTTTACTTTTGATTGATACTTTTCTGGTACTGGTTTTGTCTGTTTGGTTTTTGTTTGTTTTTAGGATGAGACTGGCTTAATAGAATGAGTTGGGAAGCATCCCTCCTTTAAATTTTTTTTAAAGGTTTATTTATTTTTTTTCAGTGTGGATGGGGAGAGGGATGGAGAGAGTCTTATACAGACTCCACGCTGAGTATAGAGCCCGATGTGGGGTTCAGTCTCATGACACTGAGATTATGACCTGAGCTGAAACCATGAGTCAGCCACTCAACTGACTGTGCCACCGAGGTTCCCCTACAATTTTTTGAAGAGTTTTTGTGCTTGGGGTATTATTTTTTCCTTAAGGATTTGACAGAATTCACCAGTGAAACCATTGAGCAAGTTTTCTTTGTGGGATGGTTTTTAACTACATGTTCTATTTCTTGCATAGCTATATGGCAATTTGAGTTATCTGTTTCTTCAGTAAACTTTGGTAATTTGTGTCTTTCAAGTTATTTTTCCAGCTCATCAGTGTTATCAATTCACTGTCTTAAAGCTAATTTATCTTCCCTCATTATCCTTAGAATTCCTATAGACTCTGTGTTGATATCGTCTCTCTCTTGATTTTGCTAATTTTTCTTCTCAGTTTTTTTCTTGAACAGTCTAAAGGTTTATCACATTTTTTTAATCTCAAAGAACTATATTTTTGTTTCATTGATTTCCTAGTTTTCTCCTTATTGGGTTCTACTCTGATCTTTATTATTCCTTTCTTAACTTGAGTCCAATTTGCTTTTCATTTCTAGTTTTTAACATAATTCAATGATCAAGTTCACTGATTTGAGACCACTATTCAAGCATTTGTATTATAAATTTTTCCCTAAATTTGTATTATAAATCCTATTATGAATTTACTGCATTAGTAGTATTCCACAAATTTGATTTATGTGTTTCATATTCATTCATTTCAGAATACTTTTTTCTTTTTAAGATTTTATTTATTTGAGAGAGAGAGCGAATATGAGCAGGCGGGAGGGGCAGCCGGAGAGGGAGAAGTGGACACCCCACTGAGCAGGGAGCCAAGTGCAGGGTTCCATCCCAGTACTCTGAGATCATGAGGTGAGCCAAAGGCAGACACTTAACTAACTGAGCCACCCAGACACCCTTCATTTCAAAATACTTTCTAATTTCCTTTCTGATGTCTTTTTAAAACCATGGGTTAATATAGAAGTGTTTTATTTAGTTTATAAATATGTGGGGATTCCCAGAGACATTGCTATTACTAATTTTTCATTTAATTCCATTGTATCAGAGAAATTACTAGTATGACTTGAATTCTTTAAATTTGTTGAGAGTTGTTTCATGGCCCAGAGTATGGTTTGTCTTGCTAAACATTCCATGTGCCCCTGCAAAGAATATATATTTTGTGGTTGTTGGGTAGAATATTCTATAAATGACAATCAGATCAATTTGAATATTTTTATATTCAAAGAAAGTTAAAATACTTTATATTCTTACTGATTTTCTGTCGACATTCTATCAGTCATTGAGAGAGGAGTGTTAAAATCTTGGACGAAAAGTGTGGATCTGCATATTTCTCCTTATGCTGTAATAGTTTTTTCTTCATTTATTTTAGAGCTGTGTTGTCATGGGCAAAATGTTTAGAATTGTTATGTCCTCTTGGTGGATTGACTCTTTTATATAATTAATTGACCTTCTTCATTCCCCATATTCTTTGGTCTAAAATTCTCTTAGTGTGATATTAATATAGCATTTCCAGCTTTCTTCTTATTAGAAGTAGCACAGTATATCTTTTCACTCTTATTTTTTTATTTTAAAAATTATTTTATGATAGGATATGTCCATAAAGTCAAGCTAAGGATCAAGATAACTTACAGTTTTGTTAACAATTTAAACTTAGGACTTAGGGGGTGCACTCATGTTTGTGCATGTCCTCAGGTGTGTGGTTTTGAATGATACAGTTCTTTTGTTGTCTTAATCGTTTTTCTCACATATTCTTGGCTCATAGTAGGTGCTCAGTAAATATTTGTTAAATTGAAAGTTTTCATTTACTACCTGCAGAAAGGGAAACATTCTAATCCTTTTACTTTTCACCTATTTCTGTCTTTATATTTAAAGTGTGTTTCTAGGGCAGCCCTGGTGGCTCAGCGGTTTAGCGCCACCTTCAGCCGGGGGTGTGATCCTGGAAACCCGGGATTGAGTCCCATGTCAGGTTCCCTGCATTGAGCCTGATCTCCCTCTGCCTGTGTCTCTGCCTCTCTCTCTGTATCTCTCATGAATAAATAAATAAAATCTTTTAAAAAAAAAAGTGTGTTTCTAGTATGAAGTATTATTGATAAGTCTTGCTATTTTATCCAATCTAACGATCCCTAACATTTAATTAGGATATTTAGACTGTTAACATTTAATATGATTATTAATGTGGGAAGATGAAAATCTGTCATCTTGCTGTTTTTTACCTGTCTTACTTCCTCCTTGTTCCATTGTCCTTGTTTTTATACCTATTTTGGATTAATTAAATATTTCCTAGGATTTCTTTTTTGTCTCTTTTGTTGGATTATTAGCTATAATCCTTTGCTTTGTTATTTCAGTGCTTTATTTAGGGTTCATAGTGTAATCTTGGACTTACCATGGTCTATCTTCAAATGATACTGTGCTTCTTTCCATAGAGTATACAAATTTACAAATAGTGTATTGTCATTTCTCCCAAAGTTTGTGCTATTGCTACATATTTTTGTATGTGTGTTTTACACCTCATATTAACTTGTTCTTATTTTTTGCATAAGCAGTCCATTGTCTTTTAAGAGATTTTAAATGTAAGGAAAATTTTCACATATTTACCCGTGTGATTACCATTCCCAGTGCTCTTCACTCTTTTCTATAGGTATAAATTCCCTTCTGGTATCATTTTTCTTCTTCTTGAAGAACTTCATTTGACAGTCTTTGTAGCACAGGTCTGCTGGTGGTGGATACTTTCAGCTTTTGGACATCTGTAAACACCTTTTTTTTTCTATTTTTTTCCCTTCCTTCTTCTTGATTTGGTTTTCTTTGCTCTTCTTTTAGTTTATTAATATAGAAATTTATATTATTGATTTCAGAGTTTTTTTTTCTTTTGTAAAGTAAGCATTTCACACTGTAAAATTCCATTTCAGCAGTGTGTTAGCTGTATCTGACAAAGTATAATATATTGGTTTTTTATTTTCATTCAATTCTATGTAGATTTAAATTTCATTTGAGACTTCTCTTCAGCCGATGGGTTAATTTACATGTGCAGGGTTAGTTTTAATGTGTTTGGAAATTTTCCTGTTGTCTTTCTATTAGCAGTTTCTTTTAAATTTGTTGAGGTTTGTTTTATGTCCAGGATATAATCTATATTGGTGAATGTTCCCAGAGCATTTGGGAAAAAAATGTGTATTCCACTAAAGCACAATATATGTCAGTTGCATACTGTTGGCTAAACTTTGTTGTTCATTTCTTCTGGAACTTTCTGGAACCTTTCGTGCTGATTTTCTACCTAGTATTTCTGTCAGTTGCTGAGAGTGGGGTGTTTAAGTTCTGAATTGTAACTGCTCATCTTCTTTCCACTCTTTCAAGGTTTGCTTTGTTGTGTTTTGAGGCTCTAGTGTTGAGTGCACACATATTTGAGGTCATTATGTCTTTCTGAGTTGATTTGTTCATCATTATGTAATATCTTTCTTTGTCTCCAGTAAGCTTTGCTTTGAAGTCTACTTTATTGGATATTAATATAATGATCTTTAACCTTTTTAGATTAATGTTTACATGATATATCCTTTTCCATCCTTTTATTTTCATCCTATCCATAGTGCATGTTTGAAGTGAGTTTTTTTTTTTTTTTATGGATAGCATATTATTGGATCATGAGGGGGTTTTGTTGTTGTTGTTGTTCTTGTCATTGTTTCTTTGTTTACTCTCTCCCATGACAGTAGATGCCTACACTCCCATGTTGGCCTTGATGACTTCGGTAGGAGGTGGGGTCATCGTTGTCCTGTGATGTTTGGCTGGTGTACAGCAATTCTTATCTAAAAGTTTTCTTTCTTGGTAGGCTGCTGCTTTTCTGCTGCTTTTCTTGTCCTTTGGCCAGAGAGGAAGCCCACTTCTCTTGGGCTTTTTCTGCCTCTGCTCACTGGCATCTCCAGGATACCAGCTTGTCCAGCTCCTCGTCTGGGGTGTATAAGGCACAAAGAAAACCCAGGGTGCTCACCACCATGTTGTTCCTTGGGTGCCAAGTCTCCTAGCTGGTGTGCCACCTTCTTGCCACCTGTTACAATCCTATTCTGTTTATTTCATATGTAATATTCAGGATTTTTCACTGTACCAAGTGTAAGGAATTGAGAAAAACATATTAACTCTTTCTAGAGGCAGAGTTCTTTTTTTAAAAAAGATTTTTTTTTATTTATTCATGAAAGACAAAGTGGGAGGCAGCGACATAGACAGAGGGAGAAGCAGGTTCCCCGCCAGGAGCTTCATATGGGACTCCATCCCAGATTCTAGGATCAGGACCTGAGCCGAAGGCAGACACTCAACTGCTGAGCTATCCAGGCATCCATAGAGGCAGAGTTCTTCTCCGTTGTTTCAGAAGAGATATTTCACTGCATCTAGAATTCTAGGTTGGCATTTTCTTCCTTTAAGTACTTGAAGGAGATTGCTTCCCTATCTTCTTGCTTTTATTATTTCCTATGAAACGTCTTCTCAAATCTTCATTTTTGTTTCTCTGTTTATAACGAGTCTTTTTTTTTTTTTTTTTTTTGGTATTGAGCAATTTGATTATGCTCTGCCTCAGTGTAATTTTCTTTATAGTTTTTGTGTCCTAGAGTTGACAGAGATTCTTGGATTTGTGGGTTAATATCTCTTAAACAGCCCCTCCCCAAAAGCAGATGACTCAACCAGCCTTATGGCAACTGCCAACCCATTGTTAATTTGTAGTTCAGCTTCATTGTCTATCAGGTGCCATATTGTTATTAAATAGGTGTACATATGCTTTGCACACCAGATACACAGGCCCTTTTCCACAGTGTTCTAGTTTTAAACATTTGGGGGCATAATTTGAATACTTCCCTAAGTCAAAGGCCCATCTCATTTTTCAAATGTTTGAGAGATGACTGCAGGGAGGTGAAACTTGTCCTTGAGAGGTGAGTATGCAAATGTAGGAACACAGGCTTGAAACCAGGCTGACTTGGGTTGAACTCCATACCTCTTGCTGTGTAATTGTGAGAATATTATTCAACCCTTTTGAGCCTCCAATGTATAAAATAGGTATGATAATCATACCTACTTATAGGGCTGATATGTGGAATAGCTAAGTAAATGTGGAACATAGTTAAACACACATGAAATGATTCCTATTGTCATTGGTGGTATTTTTTTAATAGTCTTTCTTTTTAAAGCAATTTTATGTTCACAGAAAAATCAAGCAGAAAATACAGAAATTTCCCTTAATCATGCACAACTTCCTCCACTATCAAAATCCTTTACCTGATTTGTACATTTATTATAATTGATGAATCTACATTGAGACATCATTATCACCTCAAATCCATAGTTTACATTAGGGTTCACTCTTGGTTTTGTACATTGTATGGCTTTTGACAGATGTATGATGACATGTATTTGCCATTATAATATCATACAAAAGAGTGTCACTGCCTTAAAAAATCCCCTTTGCTTTGTCTGTTCAATCTCCTTTCCCCTGACCTTTGGCAGCCATCATCCTTTTACTATCTCCATAGTTTTGCCATTTCCAGAATATCAATCATATAATTTGACCGAGTACAAGGCCTTTTTAGATTGACTTCTTTCAGTAATATTCACTTAAGCTTCCTTGTGTCTTTTCATGGCTTGATAATCCATTTCTTTTTTATCACTGGATAATATTTCATTTAATGGATATACCATTTCCATTTATCCATTCAACTACTGAAGGACATCTTGGTTGCTTCCATATTTTGGCAGTTGTGAATAAAGCTGCCATAAACGTCTGGGTGCAAGTTTTTGTATGATCATGTTTTCAACTACTTTGAGTAAATACCAAGTAGCCGTATTGCTAGATTGTATGGTAAAAGTATGTTTAGTTTTATAGGAAACTGCCAAACTGTCTTCCAAAGTAGCTGTACCATTTTGTATTCCCACCAGTAGTGATGAGAGTTTCTAATGCTCCATATCCTCATCAGCATTTAGTGTTGTTCTGGATTTTGGTCATTCTAATAGGTGTACAGTGGTATCTCACTGTTTTAATTTTCAGTTTCCTATTGATAGACGATGTGAAGCATCTTTTCATATGCTTATTTGCCATCTGTATATTTTCTTTGGTGAGCTGTCTGTTCAGATCTTTGCCCATTTTAAAATTAGGCTGTTCATTTTCTTCTTGTTGAGTTTTAAGAGTTTTTTGTTTGTTTTGGAGCTGTTGGCATTTTAATTTGAATTATTATTGTCTTCAGTACTATAAGGGTTTTCTTGACACCTCAGCATTCTGGGCTGCAAAAATAAAAAATATATATATTTTCTCTTTTTTGAGGGAAGTAGAGAAATTATCTTTACCTGAAAAAAATTAAAAGAGGTTCTCCCAGGATTACTTTGATCCGAAAAGAATTCCAGACTGCCTCTGAGGTACAACTGTGGCCTCATGGGGCTTCCATGCTTTAAATCCCTCTCTACAAAATTAGCTTATGCCATGTGTTTCTTAATTATTTTATTAAGTAGTGGGAAATACATGCTCAGCACAGCATTGCCTTTCTTCTGTGTCTTCCATGGACATGTGTAGATTAACAAGGGCTTCTGCTGTAATCAGTGGCAGTGACAATACACTTAGTAGCAAATCACCCTAACTTCTAGAGAACTGTTCTGGCCTAGATCATTCTATAAAAAATAGTCACTAATGCTACTGAAGACAAATATGTCCCATTGCAGGTGAAGGATGTATTATATTATCTGATTTCCATTCTCCCACCCTTTCACTATGCGTCAGTAGATTTATATCATGGGATTCATTTTCATTTTATGTCTTTTTATTTACGCACCAGTTCCTTTGCAAGTAATTTTAATTCTCCCTTTTATGAGAGTGAGGCTTTGTGTCTGTGTATTCCTATATAAAATAAAGGAAATGATTGTTTTTAATGCAGATTTGAAAGAAATATAATGGATTTCAGCTACAACAATTTCTTCCCATTTAGAGGAGATGAACACCTAGTTAGATGAAGAACGTCATTTCTCGTATAATTTGAATACATCCTGTTTCCATGACAACTTGTACTTACCAGCTTGCCTGGTTAAAGAAGTGTTTGAATTCTTTCTTGGAGAAAAGATTTGACCAAACACTGGTTATCCCATTTTTTTAGTTCCAGTAATTTAATTCCAATTTGGGGGTATTTCTCTTTTTAACATCGGCTCCTTTTGAAGGAAAGAAACCTAAAGGGCATTTGGTGGCATACCTCCACCTTCACAACAAAAGGAGAGGATTCCCAGGCCAAATGCTAATGAGCCTAGGAAATGATATTGTTGAAGGTTGTACTCATTTTCTGATATCTTCCAGTTAAATTAAATCAACAGAGCTGATGTAACAACTTATTAAGATGCTATTTGATTTGACAGAGAATGATTCAGTTACTCATTTCCATCTGGACACTATAATCATGAGGCTTGTTTCCTCACTGCGAACTTCTGTCTTGCCTTTATGGGTGGTCTGTGCCCTCTTAGTGCTGAATTTCGATTCTTGCAAGGAGTATGATTTTATTAATGATTTTCCCTCAGAATGAAAGATAGGAAATTATTTGCATCATTAACTATTCTTGTGCAAAACATGAGGAAGATGGTACTGTATTTTATGGGCAAGATGATGTTTCATGCCATATGAAATATTTTAGTTCATGAGACAAGAAAGAATGACCCTTGGGCATTTTAGAAATGATAGAGAGTTAACTCCAAGTTAGGATAATTCAGAGTTTAGTTCTGAGGTACCTGGAAGTTTTTGAAAGGGCAAAAGTGACTCTTATCTATCTCCAGGATCATGCACAATGATGATAAATATTTCTGACAAAAAACACATGTGCGTGATGGTCTGTGGGGTACCAGGCTTATCATAACCCCTATTAGAAACCATGTTTTATAATGGGCTCTGTATGAGTGAAATGTGCATATTTTTCACTTCCTCAAATAAGATACCATCTTATCATAAAAACTATGGAACTTTATTTTTATATCTAAGCAATCTCTGCATCCAATATGGGGCTTAAACCCAGGACCCTGAGATCAAGAGTTATATGCTCTTCTGACTGAGCCAGTCAGGTGCTTATTTTAAAGATATAACATGCAACTTAATATTATGTGCATAATATGTAAAAACTGAAAGCCAAAAAAGTAAAAACCTGAAAGCCAACAGGAAAGAGGAAGAAAATGACAGTATCTTTCTGTATTGGGAGTATTCAATTCTAGCACTTGGTAAAAGAAAGGAGATTAAGTAACCACAGAGCTTTCTTTGGCCTAAAATTCTGTTTGCAAGCATCTTCATGATTTCTAGTGTAGTACTTTGCCTAGTACTTGCAATTCTGAAAATTTTATGCAATTATAATTTTTTGAAAACAAATAATATGGCTTTATTCCAAACTTGCTTTATTTTCCTTTTCTAATTGCCCATCAATTGATAATAGCTTCTCAAATTTCAGAGGACTCAGCTCTTAAGAAGTAAATGACTTATAAAATATTTTAATATTCACTTTAATGAATGTTTTAATCATAGAGGAATTCATTATCCAGATATTTATGGAATATTCACTACATGAGCAATCTTTAAGATAATCTCTGAGGAACACAAAGAGTCCCCCCCTCCCCCATGGAGCTTAGGCTAGGGAAATAGGGAAATAAGGTATAGGTAGGTAGTCATTTTGTTTTTAACATGACTCATCACCTACTAATATTTTGCTGAGTAAATTGATATTTTCTGTATGATGATTTCTTATGCCATAATATGATGTGATTATTTAAGCTTAAAAATAAAGCTTTGGAAAGCACAATGCCTTTTCTCAAGAGTACAGGCTTGCACAATGTTCCCCTAAGTGATTTCTGAGCCATAACTGAAAGCTCAAAATCAAATCTTATACCTAAAGAACCTCTTAACTATAAAGAAGTAACCAGCTTGCTGCTAACTTATCCCACCATGCAAGCAATTGTTATCTTGCAGTGGGGTTTGGAGGCCTCCAGAATGGATGCACACTACCAATAGAACAAGTGGTGCTCTGTGGCCATGGTCCTGGCATGACCAACCACTCCAGGTTGTCTAAGACTGAGGAGGGATTTTCTAGGACATACATTGCTGAACTCCAGATAAGTCTCATACAAATTGAGAAGGTTGGTTCTATACACTCTTCTCTAAATCTCCAAAGAGTGCAGAGGAGAACACCTGTATTCAAATAGCCTAGAGGATGTCCATGTTATCTCTGTAAGGAATTGAAATAAGGAAACCAGAACCAGTAATTGTGTGGCATTTTATTTATGGCTTAGGCCCTCCCTTACCTCCAGGCAACACTGTGAAGCCAGTATTAATAGTACACTCATTTTTCAGTTGAGAAAAAGGACTCAGAGAGGTTAATTGATTTGTTCCAAATCACACAGCTGTTAAGCTGTTAATGGGCTCAAGCACACATTCGGGGGTCTTCCTCCAATCAAACTGCCCCTATACTGGCCATCTCTTACTCCCTTTAAAAAATTTCCAAAGGCCAAGTTGAAGGCTGCTGGCTTTCCTCTTCAGTTGCATTCTCCAACCTGAGCCTCCTCACATCTTTGGTTAATTGACAGGCCAGGGGAGTGTTAATAACTACTCTTTGATAGGGAGCCAGTGATTTGCAGAGTATATTTATTGCGGAGTTGTACTTAATAGGGACAAACTTTGGTAACAATCTGAACGCTAACAGTAGGGGTGAGTTATGTTTACCTTAGAAATAAAGCCTCCAGGGGATGCCTGGGGGGGTCAGTGGTGGAGCATCTGTCTTCGGCTCAGGTCATGATCCCGGGATCCTTGGATCGAGTCCCGCATCAGGTTCCCCGCAGGGAGCCTGCTTCTCCCTCTGCCTATGTCTCTGCCTCTCTCTGTGTGTCTCTTATGAATAAATAAATAAAATATCAAAAAAAAAAAAGAAAGGAAGAAGGGAAACCTCCAGTTATTTATTCAAGAATAGCAGAGAATTGCAATCCAGAACACACAAGCTATGGCCAAACCATTGGCAAGTCCAGAGAACAAAAAAGAGTGTTCCTCTCTCATAGAGGAAAGAGGGAAGTTGGAAGGCTATCACAAAAAATCCACTGGAATAAACTCTGAGTTCAGAGTATAGAGGCTGCCCATTGGCTGAGTTGTGACTGCATTTCACTGGCTGGGCTGTCGCTGGAGGAGGAGGAAAGTCTGTCTCCTGCCCGGTAGTAGTAAAGGAGTATTGATTTGCCATGTGCCTCGTTTCATGTTGGGTATGCAGTTAACTACAGTGGTAGCTCTGAGAGCTTCCCCTTCTGGCCTCCTGACTCCATTTTAAGTGAGGTTTCCTGTATTAATTTTCACAGTTGCATGAATCCTTTTTCTTCCAATCAGTGCAGTACAATGCTGTCCCAACAAAGGTCCCTTAATCTGAATTATTAGACTGGCCACAGAACCAATGTTTCTGAAGTCATTGTGGCTTTTTTTCTTAACCAAGGAAGAGCATGTCATGGTAAGTAGTTTGGGCACCTGCTCAGCCATGGCTCCAGAACTCTAGGTATCTTGCCCCTTTCTGGAGTGCATTTGACGACTGATCTCCTGTGACAGCACTTACTGTGGCCCTTGAAGGATGGAGAATTTGGGTGGGCAGAGAAGAGAAGAAAAGGCTCAGGAAAAACTGGGGAGATGAAAGTGCACATGGTATGTTTAGCGAGGGGAGTCGACGGATCATAGATTCAGGCAAGTTGAATCTGTGATGTGCCAGATGCTGCACTAAGGACCTGAGGAGGCAGTAGTGGAGGAAGGGCTCATAGGCCTGCCTTTGGGAGCTCATGCTGTGGCAGAGATGAAGATGCACCAGGGGACGAGGATGCACCCAAATATATATATATTTTTTTTCAAAAAACGTATACTCTATATTAATATACTTCCAAGTATATGCAAATTTAGATTATATAATTAAATATATTTGGATATACTTGCAAATGTATTTGGAAAGGTGGGTCAAGTAGAGAAGATTGCAAAGGCTAGACTGGAGATTTCAGACTTCAGCCTGTGGGAGACAGGAAACCATATAGGTTAAAAAGGTGCTTTTAAGGAAGAATAATATACCATCCTCGGAAAGGAGAACTGGCAGAGGAGAAAGACTAGATAGAAACCGGGAAACAAATTCACTGACTGTTCCTTTCAGTCAACAGATGTTGTATACCCAGTTCTTTTCCTTCCCAGATATTGGTGGCATGCCATGCACGTGGCCAGACTAGGCTGGGTCCCAGGGCCAAAGACGGTCCTGGTCCTCTTGGACTGGGTGTTCCGGGGTGGGAGATGGGCAGCAGATCTGTATTAGGAAAATCATCAGTGGGGAAGAGGACGTGCTCTGGAGCCTGACGGTGGGGAAGCTCTTGCCCAGGAGGCCTGAGTGGGAGAAGCAGCTAGTCGTGCAGAGCAGAGACTGGCAGTTCAGCAAAGGAAACAGCTTGTGTAGATGCCTTGAGGCTGCAGAGAAGCTGTAAGGACGGGGGAGAGTGCAGCCATGTGGTTGGAAAGGCAGGAAGCATGCAGGAGATACTGAGCCCTGTTTGCAACCAGAAAGAGATCTTGAGAGCAATAGGAAGCTGGCGAAGCAAGCGAGGCATGATTGAATTGGTGTTTGGAGACAACTGCTGAGACTACTGTCTGGCACCTGGTTGGACAGGCAGAGAGACCGGACAGAGGATGTTGTGATTGGCTGGAACTCAGGAGGTGAGGACTGGGAGTGGGTGTTATTGGTGGGAATAAAGAAGGAAGACCAATGCCAGGGCTGCAGGAGGAGCCAAACAAGGACTCGGTGGCTGGTGGGTGGATCTAAATGGGAGGGAGGGGGTCAACTGAAACTTGATGTCATGTTTTCCAGGCTCAGTGGGTGGGAGGACTTCACTCTCCTCCATGCAGATACTCAACAAATGCAGTTTCATTTACCCCCTTCCCTTCCACTTGCAGCTCTGAACCAGACCCTCAGGGGTCTCTTAGATTCTCGACAAGTAACATCCATCGAGCTTTTCCTGCGTGCGGCTTGCAAGGTGTAGAAACATGTTTTCTCACACAGGCCTCAGAGCAGCCTACGGAGGGAGCTCTTGTTCCCTCCATGTTCTGAGCAAGGAATCTGGCATCCAGCAAGGTTAATAACTTCCCAAGGTGACACAGCTCACCCATGGCAGGATCTTGGTTAAGCAGGCTTCACTCTCGCTAAAGCAATAACTTTGAAACCACGTTACAGCCTCCCCCGACACCCTCAGTGCCCCAGGGGTGTTTCAAGCTTCCCCCAGTCCTCCAGGCCCCTCCTGGGACGGACCAACTGCAACACCTGCCTTTGCTGGAAGCTTCAGCAGGGCCTGGGCCTGCTGTCCCCTGAATCTAGAGAGTCTGAGGTCTGCCATCTAGCGGCCACTGCCTTCCTTTTTATTCTGAGCTTTTAAAAGAAAGGAAACTGGGAGTTCCCACATACAAGACAGGCCTGCATATTTATAGCATCACACCCTGTAAACAGGAAACTTCTCAGTCTTAGAGAAGGAGCCTGGTAACATAAACATAGCATATTGGCAATGAGTTCCTCCGCCCATTCAGCAAACATTTAAATATATATGTAATGCATATATATGTATATACATATATATTTAAGTGTTTGTGTCTATATATATATTTTTTTCATTCCCCTGGAAAGTAAACTCACTGAGACAGGGATTTCTTTTGTCTGCTAACTAATGAATTTCAAGAGCCTAGAACAGTGGCATTTGTATAGCAGACATGGGATAAACATTTATTGAATGTCAAATAAATGAACACCTAACATTTAGTGCATCTTTACTATATACCAGGCGCCTGACATGGGTGTTTTCTCATTTACTCCTAATGATGACTCAAGAGACAAGGAATGTCAAAATGCCCGTTTCTCAGATGTAGAGACTGATCCATAGAGGGACAAGAAGCTTACGAGGTTTGGGGAGAGCCGCTGGGTTTTGACTCAGGTTTTCTGATTTTAGAGACACTGCATTTAACTGCTGTGCATGATACCTTTTGTCTGCTCTGGGTGCCAGGCCTTGTGTGCAGCATTGCCACCATTTAGACTGGTGGTAGAAGTGCCTCCACAGGACGACCAGCCATTTCCCTCCTGTGTTTTGACTTTATTGAGTGAAGTCTTCCATCCCACGGTGCTATGACAGAGAGAGCAAATGGAGGGAATTCAAGAAAAGCTGGCTGGCCGACAACGAGTCCCTGTCACTAGCCAGCTGTGTGGTTGTGTGACCCTGCACGGTGCCCCCACACCTCAGCTTCTCCATTAGTCAAAGGGGGAGACTGGGTTAGGTTCCCCGCCTTCCCTTCCAGCTCCAATATTCTACTATTTCTGTGACTCCCAGGGAGCTGGATGAGAGTGAAGAGAGAGGACCACTGGTTCCTAGGCAACCAGTACCCGCCTCACCCATGTTGCCATGGTGATGATGGAAGTTGGGCTGATGGGATTACCAGCTCCTGCTAATTGCATATGAGAGCTCAAGGTCTCTGTCTCTTGCTTGCTGGCTGGCTGGCTCATACTTTCTCATTCTTCTAGGAACTGTGGGAAGATCTCCTCGCCTCCATCTGTGGCATCCCCAAGGCAGCCATAGTGCAATGGAAAGCAACTGGAAATGGAGCCTAGCTGTTCCTCTGAGTAGCTGTGTGACCTTGGGCAGGTTACTCGGCTTCTCTGAGCCTCCATTTCCCATGTGGAAAATGAAGGTGTTGGAATAGGGAGCCCTGTCTAAGGCTCTTCCCAGCTCTCAAATCCTTTGATGCCTAGGGAGCATGTCAGGGGAGCAGACCACATTGTTACTAGGCAACCAGCAGGCACCCTGCCCAAGTTGCCTTGGTGACTGGATACTAGAGGGGAGGGGAGTCGCTGCTGCAGCTAATTGCTTAATTATTTATGAGTGCCTCAAGTCCTTTTTGTTGTTTTCGTTGCTAGGGGCTGTGGGGTCACCTTCTCTTCCTCCCTCCTGCTACCCCAAGTCGCCTGAGGTGCACGTTGCACAGTGGGAGAGCACGTTGGCCTGGATCTCAAGCTACTCACCTTCTAGTCCTGCCTCTGTCATTTCCCAGATCTGTGGCTTCGGGTAAGTCACCTCACCTCTCTGGGCCTCAGTTTCCTCATTTGTAAAGTGGGGGGTTTGCTTAGGTAATCTCCACATTTCCTTTTTACTGTGAATTTCTAATTCCTGCTGTCCAGTTGCAAATTGGGGAAGAAGGGGAATATTCCTAATTTTTTACCTTCTAAGGATGAGTCTGAGGAGCAGTAACAATAGTTAAATTTCTTACATGTCAAACAGGAAGGGGATGAAAATTAGGCCCATTGTTCTCTGCTTGCCTCTCCCCTTAGCCATGTTGCCTGACCCATTTTATTAATCTTAAGGTCATTCAACGTTTATGTTTTTGGACATTACCTACTTCCAGCATGGATCTGAAGGGTTCACAGTATAAGATGCATCTGTTCAATTAGGCCTTTAAAATACAAATTAGGAGTCGGTTAATGTAAAAATAATGCTGCTGCTGCTTCATTGGTTACTACCAATGTTGTGATTAATCATCAGATGTAATTCTGAGCATCCTGGAAGCCAAAGCAAGAAGAGAGGGAGATAGATAATTGTTATTCAATAAAAAAAAATTTCCAGATTGTTCCTTGTCCTAAATTCTGGAAGTGATTTATCTTGTGGTGCTTACTCTCTTTTAGAAACCACAGACAAAACTTTTTAAATAAACCTTTACTGTTGACAGTATTGTTGAAGGACAGATTGACGAGTTCTAATCTAATTATAAAGCAAAAAGTCCCTACCTTAGGATTTTATGAAGATAAATCACTTAATAAACATAACTTCAGAATCAACCACTATTTATAAACCAGTTATATATAAATTCATGTAACCACTTTGCACACAAGTAATTTAGCAACATGTGTCAAATTTTTTAATGCAGACCAAAATTCTACTTTTCCAAACTTATTCTGAAATAAACTTGTGTAGCTGAGGAAAGACACTGAATATAAAAATGCTTATGGTAGCATTATTCATAAAAGAAAATGACTAAACCACATAAGTCTCCAGGACTAGTGAATTAAATTATGTTACTTTTTTACAATGGATTATTTTGCAAGCCCTGAAGTAGATGCATATGTTTCGATATGGGAGAAAGTCTTCAAATATATAATCTGAAGTAAATAAGTAAATAAGGAGGTTCAGCAATAGTATAAAATGCTTCTCTTTCTCTTATGGAAGATATAGATAGGTATACAATTTCTGTATCTAGATACATGCTTTCATGTGCCTACTTGCATTTTTCTGGAAGGAAACTGTTAACAGTGGTTTCCTCTGGGCAGGAAGATTGATAGCCTTGGAAGGGAGGGAGACTAACTATTCACTGCCTTATTTTTACTATGAGGACCTGTTCATTTTTCAGTTAGGCAGTAGAGCCTGGCAGTTAAAAGCCTTAGGGTCTGAATACCTGTGTTCAAATCCCAGCTCTGTCACTTACTAGCTGTGTGACCTTGGGATTAACTTAACTTCTGCATTCCATATCCATATTATGGATAAATCCATAAAATAGTACCTCTCTCTTTGGATTGTTGTGAGGATTAAATGAATTAATAAGTATAAAACAGAACAGCCTAAATAATACCGTCTATGCCTTTTCTCGAAAAAATTAAAGGAAAAATTAAATAAACAAAAAACTCTGCATCTAAGCAAAAGGAGCCCCAGGATCTCAGAGTTGGAAGGACTTTATAAATATATCCCTGCTTCCAGCATCATGCGTTGTATACAAATTATCTTTGAAGCAGGGATCACAAAGCATTGGTCTTATTTGCTTGTCATTTTATCTGAACTTGAATAAAACCTTTTCGACGTGGCACCTATCTGGCATTTCATAATAGGCATTTAAGATGCCCGTGCAGTCCCTGAACCCATCTGGTCTTACAGCTCCTGCTCTAGTCCATCCCATGAATGCTCAAGCCAAGAGCAGAACATATGCTCCGCCAGGTAGAAAATCTATGAAAAGCTGGAACTCTACATCTGTTAAAGGCCAGCGAGGGACTCTTCAAAAGTCAAGCTTCGAGAGGGCATCCGTGCCCATGCCAGTTATGACATGTGTTCACAGCTCCCATGCCTCCCCTTTTCTTTTAAAAGAGGATGACAGAAGCCTGGCAAGGAGCTGCACTAGGACGATTCCTCTTACTTTGGACTCAGGAATCTTAGGGCCGCAGGGATTTCCTGTCTCTTCTTCTTCTTCTTCTTCTTCTTCTTCTTCTTCTTCTTCTTCTTCACACATCCAGAAAGGCGAGGGTTCCCTTCTTCTTCGCAGGCGCTTTGGGGGAAAGTCTGGGAACTTAGGCCGACTTTGGGAACCTTCCTTTGAAGCTGGCCACGCTTTGGGCCACACTTGTAGACCTACGGGTGCCCCCATCACCACCACCAAAGGGCGGGATGGGAGGAGCTCTGTTGCCTTAAAAATTAGCAGAGTTAGGAAACAAGCTCACCCCGAGGAATTCAAAACTGACCTAGTAACACCTCCCCACCTCCGCGCCCAGGTCGCCGTCCCCGGCTTGTGCCCTCTGGCCCTGTGTTCGGGCACTCTTGGGCATTCCGGGCTCTTCATCCATTTGGGCCAGCGGTTCCACTTGCCGTCTCTCCGTCACACCCGACTGTGCCTCCATCTGCCCTTGTGCCCCTCCCTCCTCCTCCAGCCATCTGCCAGCTCTCCCAGCCATCCTTGAGACTGCTGGCATCTCCTGCACCCGTCCTCCCCTCCCACCATGTGCGCCTGAAATTCCGTCCCGCGGTCGGCTCGTGCACCCCGGCCTCGCGTCTGCGTGCAGGGCCCGCGGTCCGTGCGGCCCGGCCGGGGGCGCCGACCCCGACCCCGACCCCAGGGCGCGCTCAGCGGGGCCTGCGGCTCCCAGGCCCGGGGCGCGCGGGGCGCGCGGGGCGCGCGGGGCGCGCGGGGCGGGGCGGGGCGCGCGGGGCGGGGCGGGGCGCGCGGGGCGGGGCGGGGCGCGCGGGGCGGGGCGGGGCGCGCGGGGCGGGGCGGGGCGCGCGGGGCGGGGCGGGGCGCGCGGGGCGGGGCGGGGCGCGCGGGGCGGGGCGGGGCGCGCGGGGCGGGGCGGGGCGCGCGGGGGGCGGGGCGGGGCGCGCGGGGGGCGGGGCGGCCGGGGTGACTCAGCCGCCGCTCGCCCCGCGGTCCGCGCGTCCGCCGGCCTCGCAGGCGGGGCGGAGAAAATGGCGATGCCCCCGGCCGCCGTGCCCCCCGCGCGCGCCCGGGAGCCGCCGGGGCCCCGTGCCGCCTCCGCCAGCGCCGCCTCCGCCAGCGCCGCCGCGCCGCTCGGCCTCGGCCTGCAGCAGCTGTCGGCGCTGCGGCCCGAGCCGGGGGAGGTCCCGCTGCACTCGCCCTGGACCTTCTGGCTCGACAGGTGAGGGGCGCGGGGCCCGCCGCGTGCGCGCAGCCCGCTTTGTCCCGGCGCCCCCCGGCCCCCGGGCGCCCCCCGGGCCCGCTCCGCCGCCGCCCGTGCGCCCGGGGCGCGCAGAGCCGGGGCGGGGGCCCGGGCCCGGAGAGGCCGGGGCGGCGGGGGGCCGGGGGCGCCCGAAGTTCCCGCACCACTTCGCCCCCCGGCTCCTCCCGTCCCGGGGCCCCGACGACCCCGGGTGGGCGCCTCCGCCGTGACAGCGCTCGGGCCGGGGGCCGGGGGGCCGGGGGCCGGGTCCGCGGGGAGCGCGCCGGGACCGCCCGGGACTGCGCCCGGCACTGCGCCCGGCTCCCCCTGACCGTCCGCGGCCCGCGGAACTCGGCCAGCAGCCCCTCGCCTCTCGGTGACAGCTTTCTCCCCGGGGACCGCGCGGGGCGCCCGCCCTCGCCCCAGAGACAGCCCCCGACTACCGCACCCAGGGGGCACGCCCGACCTCGCGATCACCCCGCGTTCCCTGCCCGCCCCTGTTCCCCTGGAGGGCGTCGCGCTGCCCTGGAGTGTTCTGTGCGAATCTGTGTGTTTTGTGCGTCTCAGACCCTCAGTGCCTCCCCTCGGTTGGAAGCCATTGAGCAGGGACTTTTTTTTTTTTTTTTCTTTTTTTCTTTTCTTTTTTGGACACCTGTTCTATCCCAGCACCTATAGGACTGGACCTGGTACCTAGCAGGAGCACAGCAAACTTTGATGAATAAATGCACGAATGCAAAGCCCTTCTTAGTTAGGATCCGTTACCCAGGAGGGGTGCCCACAGAGTATTATGTACGAATCTGTTTCTGTGGCTCAGCCCCCTCATTTCTTTCCCTCTGTTGAAAGCCATTGAGCAGGGACTTTTTTTTTCCTTTCTTTCTTTCTTTTTTTTTTTTTTTTTCTTTTTGGACACCTGTTCCATCCCAGCACCTAGGACTGGACCTGGTACATAGCAGGAGCACAGCCAAACTTTGACTAATGAATAAATGCACGAATGCAAAGCCCTTCTTAGCACCCGTTACCCCGGGGCGGGGGGGGGGGGGGGGGGAGGGGTGAGGGGGAGTGGGGGTGCCCAAAGACGATACCTCAAGGTCGTCCCAGAAGCTTATGGAAATGTTGATGACACTTGTAGCTACAGTGAAATATTAGGAGGAAAGGTATATATGACTGTTCTCTGTGAGATTTTCTTACAAGACCCAAATCTGGTGTTAAAAAAAAAAAAAAAGCCTTGCATAAAATGCCGGAAGGATTTTTTAAAAGTGATTATTAAATCATCCCTTGAAGGAAGACCACTTCATTCCTTCCTTCTTGTTGTAGTTAGCACCCATCTATAAGAATCTGTAAGAACTGACATTTGGAGTCACTGTCTTTTCCGGGGACCTAAAGAAGTTGAGGGTGGAGTAGATGACAATGAGTCTCGGTTTTGAAAACATTTTCACTTTCATTATGGGATGCTAAGAAAGCATTTTACTGTCACAATAGGAGTGGTTTTGGCTAATGTCAAGGGAATGAAATCTTGCGTCTGTTTTCAAAGGTGTGCTGTAACTATTGTTGCTACCTGCTGTTTCCAAGTTGTTAAAGAGGGGCCTCTGGTCTGTGAGGAGACTGTGGACTGGCAGAAACAGTGTTGAGAGAGTTAAAAGGGTCACAAATTCGTCTCCTTAAAGGCACAACATTTTAAGAATAGATCTGAGATTTTAATACCGCATAACAACAAATAACTTTTTAAGAAAATCCGGTAGCATCGAGGATAAGAATATAGGAACTTCCATGAAGGCACAAACTCGAACTTTCTTAGTATGTATTTGTGCAGTTTTGTTCTCTGAAAGCTGGCACTCAAGTGAAATGTTACTGCAGTAGTGTTGAGGTTGGTAATAGAAATAATTACATTATGTGATTATTATCTAATTTCTATAAGAAATTAGAATTACTTGCAGAGTTGCTCATTTGAATTCATTTTGCCCCATCAGTCGTCCCATAGCTTTTACTGAATTGTCTCCACTTTTCTGAGAGGCCATTGCATGCATGTAGACTGGCTCCCGTCCCCTTTGGGTTATGAACACATTGTGTTCTAGAAGTTTATTTGTAGCTTCTCCCCCCTAGGGAAACAAGGTTCTAGAGAGAGTAGTAAAGCTCTCAGGAGAGCCCTCCAAGGCAGTCTTCTCCCCAGCATAGCTGATGTCTGCCCCTGAGGGCATCAGTTTGAGTTCCACAGCATCCAGAGGGCTTCTGCTCCCTAAAACTTCCCTTGGCATCTGCCATCTGTCCTGTCCTCCCTTTCAACCTACTCTGTGACCAGAGACAAGTGATTTAGCCCCACTAAACCTCAGTTTCATTGTGTAAAATGGGGAGAGTCATAGATTGTATCTCATGGGGGTAATTCTGAGGATTAATGGATGAATATAAAGCACTAACATGGGTGCCCAGCCTAGAATAAGTGATTAATAAATATTGATAACTAACATCGTTACCCGAAGCTCCCAGACTACCCCCCCCAACACACACACCCCAACAGTCCCTGGAGCAACTTATCTGACCTTAGTGTCAGGAAGCCAGCAACCTGAATTCATTTTCCCCCACTGGATCAATTGGAGAGTCCCTTAAGTAGAGTTATTTGCATTTTTCAATAGCAAATTTCAGTAAGTCCGTATTTGTTTTGTTGTTGTTGTTTAACTAGACTGTATGGCTAAGAATGTAAGCATTTGAGGTATAATTTTGGTTGGAGACACAGAATGAAGCATTTTCCTCCCTGTTTTTGACTCTTAAAAACCCCATCCTGTCTCAGTCATGATCTCAGGGGCTGCTCTGAGCTGCTTGTCTCTGAGGACTTTGTTTTCGTCTTGCGGTGACCCTGTTTCCTCGGAGTTTGACCCGCAGGACTCAATCCTCAGGCCTCGTGTCCCTGTCCACACCAGTGATAGCATTCAGTCACAAGGCATTCAGTTCAGTTCTCATCACACTGGTGATTCCCATAATTTTACACTTGCGAGTGCAGCTCCTCCTCTCGGTCTCCATATGGATGTCTAATACACATCCAAACTCAACACATGTCAGACCACCTCTTCAGCTTCTCTCCCAAATTTGCCTTCTTCCATCTGTCCCGTCTCAGATAAGAGCAGTTAACAACAGTAACTCCATCCTCGCAGTTGCTCAGCACCCACATCTTGGAGACCTCTGTGGCTCTGCTCTTCTCGTCTTCCCCACTCCTTCTCCCTCCCCTCCATCCACTCTCCACAGACACTGCTGATTCTACCACACAAATGTGTCCACAATCCAGTGCGCTCCCACCACCTGAGCCACACGGCCTCTCTCCCCTGGACCACTGCAGGAGTGTGCTAACTGCTCTCCCTGCTTCTACCCTTGCACGCCTTCCCCCCCGCCAGTCTTTTCCCATCACAGCAGCTGAAGTCATACCTAAGTTAAGGCCTGTTGCTTCTCTGCTCTCCTTTTCACTCAGAGGCAAAACCCAAAGTACTTACAATAGCCCATGAGACTCTGCAGCATTTCCTGTATCCGCCCAATATGCCCCCCCCCCCCCCCCCCCCCCCCGTCTCCCTCTCACTCTCTCTTCTGCCCTTCTAGCTCTTTCTCTGTCATCCCAAGCATGGGCCTTAGCTACCAATAGTCCCTCCTGCCTGGAATACTCTTCCCTCAGTCATCTGCTAGGACTTTGCTTTCCTCTCTGTCTTAGGGAGGCTTTCCCTAACCACTGATACTAGATGGCATCCTCATCCTGACACACCCTCCCCATGCCCCTG
This sequence comes from Canis lupus dingo, assembly GCF_003254725.2. Lineage (NCBI taxonomy): Eukaryota > Metazoa > Chordata > Mammalia > Carnivora > Canidae > Canis > Canis lupus. The sequence goes on from NC_064262.1 coordinate 20,514,803, forward strand.
ACCCTGCTTTATTTTCTCCATGGGATTCTGTGTTTGTACATCTTCTCTCCCTGGAACATCAGCTTCATAGGGTTCTTCCTGCATCCTTCTGCCCTCAGCTCCTGGATCAGCACCTGGCACAAGTCATCCCACACCAAAGAGTTCGAGATTATGGAATTCTACTCCTAGTGACTTCCCCTTCTCCCATAGTGGTTCGTGGTACTTGGAGTGTCATTTGTAAATCTGCATCCCCAGCCCTGATCTCTCTCCCGAGTTCTGGATACCATATCTGCCACAGGCTGGTTAGCAATTCCACCGTCTAACGCATTTTTCAGAGTTTGAAGTTCCTTTTGTTCCTTGAGTCCTTTCTCGTGTACACTACTCCATGCAGTTTTGTGCTTCAGATGTTTGATCCCCTGTTGGAAGACTTGGCCCAAGCCAAAGCCACCCATTCCTCTCCACGTGCCTGCATCTGTGCTCTCTAGCCCCAGGTACGTGCTTCCAGCTTGCCTGCTCTCAAGCTCTTCCCTCCTCTCTACATCCCCCACCTGGGCTCCTGGGCTTAGCCTTCTGACCTGCACCTGGTCTTGTCATCCCAAAAACTCCCTGCCTTTTTCCTCTGCCCCAGCAGGGGATTGTGACTCTGTCTCTCCTCACTTAAACATGCCTTTGTTGTGGGCTCATGTGCTCCAGGCTGGTGGGATTCTGGATCTCCACCCCTGCTTTCATCACAGCAGAGCTGATTGGTTTTGTTATTGTTTTAGAAATGATCCTCTCTCCTTTGAAAAGAGCATTCCCCAGCTTAAAAAAACAAAAACAAAAACAAAACACAAAACCTAAAACAGCCTTCAGAATATGGTGTGAACTTCTATATTGCTTTTTTTTTTTTAACATGAAACTCATTTTTTTTTTAGCCTCATCCTCTAGGTCTCCCCAACTCCAAAATACCACTCACTGTGTTCAGTCTCACTAATAACTGGATTTCTGGCCCTTTTCCTGCATAAGCCATGGATTTGCCAGCCCCTGGGATTTGTCTTCGGATGTTCCTTCTTGTTGGGATGTCCTTCTCTCCTTTGTCTACCTGAAAAGCTTCCATGCATCCTTCAAGGCCTTGCAAAGATACCAGCTCTGTAATTGTCCTTAAATAGCCCTTGGCCCAGGCAGGATTGAGCCCACCTCCTTTGTGCTCCCGCAACATTTTTTAATATGCCAGTATTTGTATCCGGGGTTATTGATGGCTCTTCTGTCCCTCCCTCTTGACCATTAGACTTGGCCTGCCTCATGCCTGGCTCTCCAGGAGTGGACATTACAGTGCACATAGTAGGTACTTAAAGAGTATTTGTGTTCTTGTGTCTTTAGTCACAAAGGTAGGCCAGTCATGTATGTCTCCCACCAACCCACCTCATCGGGGTTTACCTCTACCCAACCAGTGTTTCTCAAAATGTCATCCCTTGCCACTTCCATCTGCATCACCTGGCTCTGCTTCTTCAAATACAAGCTCCTAACCCTGCCCAGGACCTGCTCTCTCTCAGACCTCTTGGAGTAGAATGCATATTAATTAAGTAACATATGCATATTAAGTAACAAATGCTGTATACATCACAACTGGAGAATTACTGCTCTGTTTATTGATCAGGTCATTTGAGCATCTTAGTTGCCCATCACTGTTCTCAGCGCTAAGAATGCAAACACGTTGACAACATGGTCCCAGGCCTCCCTGGAGGGATGTCTCTCATACCGCATGCTACCATGGCATCAGTGGAGGTACCAAGTTCCAGAGGGACCCCCCTCCCACACACACACCTCCTTCACTGTGTGATGCTTTTGCACACATTCCTCCATAATAACAGACTTGATAGAGAGGATCCCAAGATCATCTTTGTTCATAGAGTGGCCCTGTTGGGACTAGGCGAGGGTAGAAGGCTGTATGGAAGGATATAGTTGACAGGATACAGTGGCTGGTATCTGTACCTGTTTCCCTCATTTTTGCCTTTCTGAAGTCACAGGCTCACTCAGTGGCTCAGGATTTTATTTTCTGGAAGGGGGAAACAGCCTCCAGGTAGCACAGGCAGGGAAGGGCTCTGACCCAGGGGCTCACAGCCTCTCTACCTCTGCATCAGTGGTCGTTTCCTGCAGTTGGGCCTGAACATCCTCACTCAGAAAAGTACCAGTCCCTCCCTGGCACTAGCTGCTCAAAAATCTGTTTTCCTTCCTCTAATATTGCAGATGCTGTTTCCTTATTTCCAAACCTAAGACAGCTGGCAAGACTTTAGCGGTCTGGCATGGTGACAGTCCAAAACCTGGCCTTTGTCCACTGTCACCTCTCACACTGTTATAGTTCTCTTCTACCCAACTTCTGTGTATGGAGGGATTAGTTAATATAGCAAAAGGAAAAGAGTCCCAGTTGCTAGTGTCAAAGGAGCTTATACGCTAGGAATGAAAATAGAAGGAAACCTGGAAAAATAAAAATAAATGTGCAAAAATAAAGCATTTAGATTATGAAGCGTGTTTCAATAGATGCATTATTAAATGTTAATGATAGACTGTGGACTATTTGTGTATGTGACTCTCCAATAGGAAGCTGATATAGCCACAAGCCACAGATCTATCTAAAAGTGATTAAAATGAAATCAGCTTTAATGGAGTAAATGATATATGAGGGATGTTCTTCATCGCAGAACTGAGCCTGTCCATATTTTCCCTCTGACAGCTGAGCCCAATCTTAGTAAATTTACCAAGACTGGCTTTTAGGAGATGTATCCCTCTCTAAGGCTGTTCTCTTGGCTTAAATGAAGTGGTCACTCATATGAGATGGAATATTGTCAGTATTCATTTCTTCCACTGATAATCTATTGTGTGTGTACACTGGGCATGTATGTCCATTACTTGAGTATATTGTACCATATATAAAATTCCACATTTTAGCCTATCAGTATTAACTAACTATCCTTTACTTCGCTGTGCTAGGTACTCCACTGGTTGCTGTACCCATGAAGTCCTCACAATATTTTTTTTTGAGATTTTTAATTTATTTATTCGTGAGAGACACAGAGAGAGAGAGAGAAAGGCAGAGACACAGGCAGAGGGAGAAGCAGGCTCCATGCAGAGAGCCTGATGTGAGACGCAATCCCAGGTCTCCAAGATCATGCCCAGGGCTGAAGGCAGCGCTAAACCACTGAGCCACCTGGGCTGCCCAGTCCTCACAATATTGAAGTAGGATATACCAGCAACGTTTTACAGATGAGAGAGCTGAGGCCCAGAGAAATGACTTGACTAAGGTCACACAGCTAACACAGACTGGAAACAGGATTTGAGCTGAGGAGTGTGTGACCCCAAGCACTAGTGTCCCTAACCCTGCTGAACACCACTCCCCTGTGAATATGGACAATGAACGAGATTCAGTTCTCCCATATTTTCATATCCTGAAATGAGAGGTAATCTGGGCCTACCGCTGAATTTCACAAATGAGGAAATCAGTCTCCTGTTTTCCTGGTAAAAAAAGTAAGCCAAAATTTACAAAGAAGAGACCCTTGCCTAAAATCCATATTTAAGAGCCTGTGTAGGATTGTCCTTCACCTTTAATGATAGCCTCATCTTGATAATCTTTTTGGGTGATGACAAAAAATGCGTCTGTGAGAAAAGTGATTTTTATGTGTTTTTTATGATGCTACCTATAGTTCATTAGCTTTTACTTGCCAAGTTGTTAGCATTTCTTATAGGGACTTGATTTAGATGACCTGGCCCAGCACATCTCAAACTTCAATATGTATACAAATCACATAGGATTCAGCAGGTGTCTAATGGGCCTGGAAATGCTGTAGCTCTCACAAGTGCCCAGGTGATGCTACTGGTTGACCGACCACACTTTGGCAGGGACACAGACAGGAGTAGAGGAAACCTTTCCAACTTCTTTTCTTTGAAAAAAGCATTTCCAGGTGTCCAAGTCACTGGTAAGTGGTGCTGTGGACCTGCTAAGAGCTAGCTAGCTAGGTAATGGTGAAGAGAATTTCCTTAGGTATTTACAAGGGCTTCTGTCTCCATGAATTATTCATGAGCCTTGCTCACCTGTAGTAAACATATCTTAAAGGGTGGGGTTGAATAGAGAAGGTACATTTGCATTGCATGGAAGTACATTGAGGATTGCAAGCTACAGGAGAGTTGAGACTGCTTGGTGCAGAGCTGTGTTCATGGCACCAAGCAGAGGATGTGTCATGTAGTAAGTGATCAGTTTAGGCTGGTGACTAATAGCAAGGTTGCCAGCCACCCATGGTTTGAGTCCAGGTCTGCCACTAGCCAGCTCTGTGTCTTTGGCACGTCACCACCCTCAGGCTTAGTTTGCTTATCTGCAGAATGGAAATGCATGATATTTTAATGAGGATGAAATGAGATAATGCATGTATGTAACATATGATACATAATTTTTTCAGTTATTGGGGGCTCAGTAAGTATTTCTGGGATAAGAGAGAATAAAATGCTTTGAAGCATTACAGACTTAAGTTGAGCTAAAAGAATTCTGTCTCAGGGACCTACTTTAATGAATAGATAAAGATGATTTGTAAGTAACGTATTAACTTTTTGCATATAAATGGTGCTTAGGTGCCTGGAAACCATTTAAGCAGAACAGTTGGTCCAAACTTATGGGACTTTCTGCTTTCTCCTAACTCCCCAAATGAAAAGAAATTTTAACCAATTTTACACAGAGTGCCTTAAGGTGCATTTCCTGTTATTCTGTTACGCAGTTGAAGACACACAGGAGTGACATAAAGCTGGATTTGGGAGTTTGGGTCGTAAGTAACCTTAAGAGTTCCCCTGACATGTTTACACTCATCATCTAGTTGGCACACCTTGAAGGATCCCCTCCCACTTCTGCCTCAACCATCACCACTTCTGGATTAGCCAAGTCCAAGTGGAAACAGCCCTCAGTATAGCTGTAGCTTTAAGCCCAGAGACATGGGCACCTGATGGGCTTTCTTTTCTGAGGACAGAATCTAGGAATTTCTCAGCCCTGTGTGTGACTCTTACAGATTTCTTGGGATTCTTACTCGCTGTCCCACAGGTAGAAAATGTGATCAGTGTCTCTTAGTTCTAACTGCGCTCTTCTCTATGCCTGTTTTTTTTTGCCTCCGATGGCAATGATGATGATGGTGGTGTTAGCAACCGTTGCTTATTAGGTCCCAGGTGTTGGGTAAATGCTTTGTAGAGCATTCACTTATGTAGTCTAAGTAGCAAAGCAGTGGGTGACATAGAGGACCATGTTCTCAGAAAGAGGGAAGGAGGGTCAGAGAGGGTCAGGCTTGTCACACAGCTGGGAGGTAGCAGAGCTGGGACTTGAACTCAAATACCTTGATTCCAAGGGCCATCCTTGTAACCCCTCTGTTTTCCTGCCTTTCTGCTACAGCCCATTTGTGGCTTTTGTTTGGTAAAGTATCTTCTTCCCATGCCCAGCCCCAGAAAATGATGACCTATACATGTGTTCTTACTGAATTGTGTTCCTTGTATCAAATTTGGGAGTATGTTATTGCCGGGGATCCTTGGTAGCCTCCAGCCCAGCTCTGCATCTCTGCATCTTCCCCCTCCCAACAGCATGGCCAGATGGAGAATGGTGGAAGAATAACAGGCCAGAGCAAGGAGTGGGTCCAAGGAGGGAGTAGATAACCTAAAAAGGAATGGGAAAGGGATTTGCCCTAAGATACCAGGTGGGACCTTCCCATGATGACGGTGACATCTTGGTTTTTACTGGGAACCATCCTTGTCTAAGAGGAAAATCATGGGAATCAGAGCTAGACAGACCAGGGAAAGAGTGCAAATCTGCTACTTAAAAAGCCTCACTGAGCCTCAGTTTCCTAATTAGTAAAGTGGAAATAATGACACCAACTTGTCAGGGTTGCTATAAGGATTAGAGATAGCATAAGCAAAAACCGTCCCATATAACACATCCTCAATTAAAGGAGGTCATTATTACATTAATATCATTAAATCAGAGGGAAGATTCCTGGTGAACACTTCAGACTCGTTAACTTGATCCATCCGGGGTGTATTTTTTGTCCTGCTGATGTGTCCTCAGCCACAGCTACGTACTGGGAGAAGGTGGCATCGAATTCAGAGAACATGAAAACAGGTTCTGATTCCAGGGTTCTTTTATTTCCCACAACTCTGGTTGTGTGTCTTTCTAGGAAGGGTCATCATCAATACATATACCCCCCTCACGGCTCGCTCTCCCAGGCAAAGAAGAGTGGATCTGATCAGAGTTGTTTTGCCTTCAGGAGTCTGGGGAATTCAGAAAGCAGGGGTATTGGTTTTAGAACTCCATGAGAACAAAGGCTTTGTCTAGAATGACCACTGATGTATCCTCATCAGCTGAAAGAGGTTGTGCAATGAACCTTTGTTGATTAAATAAATTGTAAATCCTCTGAGATTGTTATATGTCTGTGTCAGGGTTTCTTGGCTTTGACTCTGGTGACATTTTGGGCTAGATAATTCGTTGTTGTGGGGCTATCCTGTGCCCTCAAGGAGGTTCCATAGCTGTCCTGGCTTTTACTTACTAGATGCCAGTGGCATCCCCCTCAGGTGTGACAACTGAAAATGTCTCCAGATGTTGCCATCTGTACCCTGGGAGGCAACATCTCACATCCAGATGAGTACCTTTGGACTGCAGAGTGAGGGTTTGGTTAGGGTTGTATTTGGAGGTTTAGGGTGTAACATGAATACAGTAAAAAGACTTTTAGAAGGTATGAGAATATACTGTGTACCTGAGATGAGTAAAATATTTCTTTGCTTGAAATCAATGGCGAGCATTTTTCTTCCAGTTGCTACAGCTCTCTTTCAGAGTAACAGGGAGGAGGGGATGTGGGGCTGGCTCCTAGGGCTACAGCTTTGCCACGAGCAGCCTACATTGCTACTTTAAGAAACGGTAACAGTAGACGCTACAGCTTCTGGTTCAACTTTGAACCGGCAGGCCCAGGACAGACTGACCTGCTTACAAGACAGATTATTTTAAAATCTCAGCCTGTTTACCCTGTTAAAATGGATTCTGTGGATATGGCCCAGTTTTGCACGTTAAGGATGTCCCAGGTCAGGTATGAGGTATTTTTCAGTGACTGTTGGGATCAGATTTGGCTCATAGAAGAATGCTGTTCCCACAGCTGGCCAAGGCACCCACTTACTACCATCAGAAGTTTCTGGCACCGGTTTCGTTACTTTGAAACTTGGACACCCATTAAACTGTCCAGCAGCTAGAAGAGATCCTTAAGATCTCAGAATCCAACCTTCTCCATTAAGGAATTAGGAAGCCAGAGGCGCCCGGGTGGCTTGGGTCATGATCTCAGGCTCTCTGCTCAGTGGGGAGTCTGCTTCTCCATCTCCAACCTGCTTGTAATCTGTCTCACTCTCTCTCTGTCAAATAAAACAAAATTAGGAAACCAGAGTCCATAGTAGCTGACATATTTCCTTCAAACGCCAATACATCAGCATGAAATCTTAATCAGAATTGACCTATTGAGGGTGATCCTGTTGGTTTTAGTGAGAACCTTCTCTACTCATGTCTACTGGAAAGACTGTTCTTAGAGAGCTGGGTGGCCAGGATTCGATGCTGTAAAGGAGATAGAATGTTTAGCACACGAGCAGCAATGGAGTCCCTGCACACTAGCTCTTGATACTATTGTCTTACACAGATGGCTCTGCCTTGTTTTATTCTAGAGTCCCTTCTTGGACTCTGGAAACTAGATTTGTTTAAAAGAAAAAAAAAAAAAACTTGGACAGTGAAACTGAAAGGCCCTAAATGATTTTGTATGATTGTTTCCTACGCTAGAATAGAATCAAAAGACCAGAATGTAGGGACAAAGCCATTTAAAAAGCATAGAAAGGAAATGTTCATCAGAAACTTTTTCCAGGTTAAATGGTATTGTCCTCACATTGTATTAAGTTGACATATGCTGTCTGAGGCAAATATTCAAATACTCATTCTACAAAGTTACAAATTGAAATGTGACTTTAAGAAATAGTAGAAAAAATTGATATACACAGTTTTAAAAAAGGGCAAAGTACATTTCCTTCCTTTGGACCCTAACAGAGCCTGTATATACTCTCCTATGTGCTTTGGGTGATCCAGAGATCATATTTGAGCATATTTGGCATATTTGGTGAGCATAGTGGGCATATTTGGTGGAGAGGTCAGCTGAACTTTTCAAAGAGGGGAAAAAAACTCAGCATTGGAATTGTGCCAGTAGATTTTCATATAAAAGCAAAAGATTTTCATATGAAAATCTACCCAGAAGAAGTTCAAGGTCTGTTTTAGGGTCTTTTTTTTTTTTTAAATATTTTTATAGTTGAAGCCATAAATAGAGTAAAAACCTGCATTAAATAGTAAATTAATATTTATCCAAGTCAAAACAGGCTCTGGAGTGATGGATAGATATATCTGGGGCTAGGTGCTGATTGAATACCTCACGATTTACCACACTCTTCAACATAGTTATTTAGGCTTCAGGTCTGCCAAGATAATGTGATCATGCTAGATATTGTGAATTTACTTTAAAGAGAAATGATATCCAGCATATTTATAAACAGCTAGAAAAGAGTTGTAAGCCCAATGCATTAGGGTAGCTTTATTTATCAGAGCTGACCAATTTAACGCAGTCCTTTGTTTATCCCCAGACTAGTTTACAATTGTGCTTCCTTAGTGACCTTCAAGCAAGGAAACTGTATTGAGAAGTGTATTTTTTTTCTATTCCAGTTAGATACCAGGGAGCACTTATTGGTTTATAGTTGCAGCAGTAAGAGTCTGTAGAGCCCTGTCATGCATGTGTCATGCACACCTCATACCTGGGTATGACCCTTTTCTTTTCTATCCTTTCTGTCTCTGAGCTCTGTGAGTTTTGTATGTATCTCTATTGTGCAATGGTTTTATGACTTTCTAGAAAGTACAACATCTTGAAGTTCCATGGGATCTGTGTCTTTGAGGGTCAGTGGCTGGTAAAGCTCATTTTTTATAGGTTCTGGATCCTCATGGGTTGACTATGAGCCAGTCATGTTCTCTCAGCAAGGCTCATTTCCTACCTCACAACCAGACATGGGGCTTTCAAGCATTATTTGAGTGATGAATTTTTATCTTTGGCCTGACATTCCTGAATCCTGACAGTCTCAAGTAAGAACTTCAGTATAGGGAGAAGGAAAAGGTAGCAGGACTTGGAGAATCTTAACTTCTAAGGATTGATGAGACTGTGTCATGTTCCCCCTAATCCCAGGCAATGGTGCGAGGTAAAGCCTGTCCCTAGTGCCCGATTTTTCTGGTGAATAAACCTGTAGTATGTTGCCATCTAGTGGACCATATGGCAAACTAAAGATTAATGTATTCTGACCACAGGGTTACTCAAAACTAATTAAATCAGCCAGAGAAAATAACCGAAAGAATTTTTCTAAAAGTAAGTGTTGGGGAAATACATGCAAATTTCACGTGAAACTAAAGTTGACCTTTAGTAATCATGTTTTCTGAAACCTGTCAACAAAAGGTTACTCTTTCTTAAGAGTTGGTGACAATTTACCACCAGGGAATTGACAAGTTTTTCTAACATGTAAAGAAAGGGTCCAGGATCCTGTGATTTCACTGTAGCTGTACGGTGGGCACAGTTTCATATCCAAAGTCCTAGAAAAAGGCTTGGTTATTACAGGGTTATTTCAGTATTTTAAAAAAAATTTTAAGATTTTATTCATTCATTCATGAGATACACAGAGAGAGGGAGAGAGAGGCAGAGACACAGGCAGAGGGAGAAGCAGGCTCCATGCAAGGAGCCCCACGTGGGACTCCATCCCGGGACTCCAGGATCATGCCCTGGGCCAAAGGCAGGCTAGGCTCTAAACCGCTGAGCCACCCAGGGATCCCTAAATGTTATTTTTTTTAAGTTTCCAATATCTTTCTTATGTGTATTTCCTTATTTTAAATAAATTTCCACAGAATAAATATGCTTACTTTTAGGAGAAGCAGATGCATGACTTCACAAATCAGGAATTTTACATTTTAAATGCTAAATAACATCCCAGTAATGTCTGATTCTGTGCTTTCAGACCTAATTTGTATGAAAACCTGCAAACTGACTTTCATGAACATTGACTATTTTGCTTGTTTCTCTGCTCTTTTGCTTATGTTTGCCTAGATCCCTCCCTGGTGCCACAGCAGCTGAGTGTGCATCAAATCTGAAGAAAATCTACACAGTACAAACAGTACAGGTAAGATCAAGAAATGGACAGGCCAGATTGACATGGTATGTGTTGGAGATGTAATCCTCCAACCAGAAAATGGCTGTCTGCTGGGAGTCCCCACCCAGGGCTCTGTCCGGGTATCAGTTCTCAGGTCCATTTTGCTGGAGCTGTGCTTAACTAAGTGTAACCCAGAGCACACATCCAAGTGGCCTGCTAAAACTCATTAACTACTTAAATATTTCACAGACCCTCGGGAGCAGCAGACTATGGTGTGTCCCCACATGGATCTTTATCTGCACTCAAATACCAGCTCAGACACTCCCTCTCTGAGCTCTGTTTCCCTTCTCTAGGAGGCAGTAGCACCTCCTCTGCAGGGTTATCTAAGGTTACATAGGAAGAGCAAGTGAGTGTTGGACGTGAAAATGGAAGGTATCAACCCTCTTACCTACTTTACATTTAGCTTCCATTATCCTAAATTGAGCAAGTATCAACCCCTTTAGTTTCCATAAAGTTTACAGAAGGAGGGCACCCCGTCTGGAATCGTTGGGAAGAGTGAGTAAGAAGATAATGTGGTTTCTGTGCTGAGCAGAATATCTGATACGTAGTAGGTTCTCAACACGTGTAAGCTCTTCATTCTATCAGTTCTTTCTGTAGCCAACCCTTATGAAGAAAATTTCTGAAAAACCTGGTTGATTTAGTTGATCACATTTCCATTTTCCTCAAAAGCAGAGTCTATCAAGTGTATCCCCTTTTTGAGGTTAATGCACTGTTATAGACAGAATAAGGATTTAAGGCTGATTTCTACTTGCAGTGCTTCTATGTTTGATACTTTCTAGAAGGGCCAGATTTAAAGTTTTCCTGTTATGCCTCTAAATCTTTTAGTCAGTCTTTCAACAATTTTGTTACATGGGCATCTAGATTGTGTCCCTTAGACAGTTTCTCACATTTAGAAGTAGCACAAAGATCCTTCTTTCAGAACTTTTCCCAAAAATTTTCAGAAAATTGGATATTCTTAGGTGCCATGCAAGGCCACTGAGCCAGGTGTAAAGATACAGTCCAGACCATAGGCCATTTCTGATCTCGTTGGGAAAATGGCATAAGCATGTGGAAAGCAAAAGAACAGTGGTGCTGTAAATAATCATGCGGTGCCAAGTACAAGCAGTGTCACAAGGCAGCACGTGGGCCACTGTCCAGAGGGATAAATGCTCTCAGATTCCAGGAAAGACTTCCCCTCACTTGTTCCCTGTGGTTACCTCTTCACAGCAGTCATTGTATAAACCTCAGAGCACTTGATTTTGAAGCCTGTCTTCACATGGAAGTTCTTAGATCCCTTGACTTTTGGAGGTACTCATTAGATTTTTTACATTCCATTATGACATTGGGTCATCAGAGCTCTGCCTGGGATTCTAGGGCAGACATTGGTAAAATCAGATCAAGGTGTCCGTTTGTTTCCCTGAACCTGTATGACCAGAGTATTTGATTGAGCCTTGGCATCCAGCAGCAAGTTAGACAGGGTCTTCAGGGACCAATTTTTAAAGTTCCCAGGTGCACACATATTAGGAAATACTTTCTTAAAAACTATATTGGGGGACACCTGGGTGACTCAGCGGTTGAGTGTCTGCCTCCATTTCAGGGCATGATCCTGAAGTTCTGGGATCAAGTCCCACATTGGGCTCCCTGCAGCAAGCCTGCTTCTCCCTCTGCCTATGTCTCTGCCTCTTTACCCATGTCTCTAATGAATAAATAAATAAGATCTTTAAAAAAACAACCTATATTGGGAGATAATTTGTACTCAGTAAATGTAGATTTCATAAGTGTGAAATTTGGTAAGCTTTGACAAAGGTATGCAGAGATATAATCATAACCCAGATCAAGATAAAAAGATTTGCATCATGTCCATGCCCTTCCATTCAATCCTTCTCTTCCAGAAGCAACCTCTATTCACATTTCTATCCCCATATATTTGTTTTGTTGTTTATGGAATGTCCTATAAATGGAATCATATAGTCCCATACTCTACTGTGTCTATTATTCCTTTCTCTCCTTTCAAGGATTGGGGTACCTGGGTGGCTCAGTTGATTAAACAGCTGACTCCTGATTTCAGCTCAGGTCATGATCTGAGGGTCCTGGGATTAAGCCCCCCTCCCAGGCTTTCCACTGAGCAAGGAGTCTGCTTGGGGCTTCTCTCTCTCCCTCTCCCTCTGCCCCTCCTTTCTTCATTCTCTCTCTCCCTAAAATAAATAAATAAAATCTTTTATATAAATAAATGCATACTGAAGGATTAAAGGAATGAATGAGAAGTTAATACATGAACTGCTTTCCTGAACCACAACAGATACTTGCGTTAAGGATCCTTTAGGCTGTAGGCCATGTTCTCAGTGGAGGCAAAAACTGATCCTTGGTGGGGTGAAAAATCCTACTGTTCTTATCGTAGGTAAAGCACAGATACATATCTAGTACATAAACTAATATACAGCTTTGCTATGGTATTAACATTTCACAAGGGAGTGATTAGGAAAAAGGGCTCTTTGGGATGGGCTGGAGGGCTGTGATAATGAAACACTGCCCTGACTGGTCAGGAAGTTCTTTCATATCTCTGATGCCTCTGCCTGCCTGGGTTTCCTTATCTGCCAGACAGAGATAATAACGCTGCCTTACTCCCTAAGATTGAGCAAGGGTTAAATGAGATTGCACGTGGTATTGGATGCTACCCCTGGGCGTCATCAGTTGACTGGCGAGGACGTGGGGAAGGATGTAGAGTAGCCTCACTGCCTGGGTTTCTCTCCCAGATCTGCGACTTACCAGCCCGAGCAAGTTGCTTAACTTCTCTGTATCTCTTACTCATCTGCAAGATGGGAACAATCTTGATACTGATTATATCATGAGGCCCTGAGAATGAAATGACACAAGGAGGTGAAAAGCCCATAGTAAGGGTCCAATAGCAATAACAGGCTCATCTGCCATTACTCACCAATTTCTACTGAAGCATCCTTTTGTGTTTTCCTCAGTCATGTTTACTGTCAGACAGCTGACAGCTGTGCAATTCTACTTTTCAATGATTGATTTCAAACAGTTATTCCCCAGACTATGCCACTGCTGATACCCCTACTCATGAAAACACATTTAACCAATTGGTAACTTTTGGGATTCCAGCCTGTGAGTGTCCTGAACATTTGGGAATAGTCCTTAGTATTTAACAATAGGTTTTGGTGCCAGTTTTAAAGTCATTTGAGGACATCCTTTGGTTCCCCTGTGTTTTTATTCTTTGATTATATAGTGATTCTTGGACCCTTGCTCTTTCAGCACCAAAACTACATCCATAATTGTGTCCATGATTTTTCCCCATCTCCGTTTGGGTGAAATAGAATCATGGGTTATTAAGGACTGCTTTATATATAAGGATATCATATGTCTTTTTGTACTTTGAGGCCCTTCAGCAAATCAGAGTTGTGGATAGGGGTGGAGGAAGAAGTGTTATTCTCATTTATTAGCTACCGAGACTGAGGCTGAGATGTATGTGCTCCAGAATATCCAGTGGAAACGCTAATATTGCATGTCTCAGGGACTAAAACTCCCACCCCTTCTAGGTCAGTTTTCTTCCTTTCACTCTGCCATGAGTGAGAGATGGGGGGGGCGGTGAGGGGAGGCGCGTGCCTCCAGACGGCCCACTGACCCCTGCTGAGGACACTCTCACTGTAGCCAACAATAATTCTCTTTGCTTTGAGTTAAATTTATTTCCTACTCTCCTGCCTTTCTTGGAAAATTCCATTTTTCATCTAGTTGTGTTTTCCAGATGCTTATTGATTCCTTTTACTCTTTTGTAAACATTTCCAAATTTTCCACATTTCTCCTGTGTTTTTATGTCCTAAATGGATGCAGTACAGAATAGAGCAAGCCTGATTTTTACCTGTGGAAGAATGAAGAGTTACCTGCCAAATATGATTTGCAAGGGAGGGCTCCCTCAGCCCCACTCTCTTTCAGCCTTGCTGCCACAAAACCAGCAATCCCACCCCTGAAACCTCATTCTTCTACAACATTCTATCTTACCTCGGTCATTTGTGTTATCCCCTTCAAGATTTTGCCACACTGTGTCCCACTTGTGCTGTGTTCTACCCAGTATTTCCCATAAATTGGCTGACTTTTTACTTAAATTTACATAATACAGAAACTTCATGTTTTTTCTGTAAATGGATATCCGGCATCGTTTATCATAAACAGAAATCTTCGTCAAAAATACATACAATCTGTTAAAATGAAGAGGATTCTCCTTCTGTACCTGTGTACTGCCAGTGATAACAAGACGTCATCCCTCATCAGAAGGTGGGAAGTTGTGCTATTATAGATCATTAAGTTAGGATGACAGATTGCCTTCCAAACCTTTAGGGAGTGAGGGCTATCCCTTTCAGAGAAAGAGGCTTATGTTATAGGTCAGTGCTGGTAATGAAGAATGATGTAAAGACTGATTCAAATTTTGAACACAGTCGGGCAGCCCACAGTGGGTGGCATCCTGCAATAGAATGACCTGGAATGAACCACTTGGGTGAAAAGAGGGGACCAAGGAAGGAAGGGAGACGCACTGTATTGAAGAAACAGATAAAAGGACTTGCAGCCAGGTCTACTTCATAGATCTGTTGAACAGAGACTTAATTTTGAGTAAGACAGGGTTCCTTATCATTTAATTTATTCATTATGTGTATAATGAGATCAGCATTTGTTGTCCCAACCCATTTGTGCAAAAATAGAATCGCAGTCAGGTTACCCACATCCTCCCTCTCTGCTGGCTTGCCAGCACAGGGGATGGGGAGAGGGTGGGGGTAGGTATTGTGTGGGTGGGGCCAAAGGGGGAAATTAAGCCTTGCACAGTGAAAGAAATTTAGTCACTTCCCATGTAAAACTCAGTCCCCAAAGAGGATCAGAATATGCCACCCCCCAAAATGCCACTTTAGTGTGAGAATTATGTTGAGCTGAAGGTGATGGAGAAACAGCAGCGAAGGATCCCTCTGTTCTCCTGTCTGCTTAATATCAAGGCATAAATTTCCCTTTTAAGGGTAGCAAACTTACCTGTACAAACATCCATTTGGACAGGTAGCCCCCTCTCTTGCCACTCGAGTCTGCACAGCAGACCTTACTGCACAACTGTTTCTACCGTCTGTGTCCTAGTCACCTACCCCAACTGACCACCTGTAAGGAGTCCCAAACCCCTTTTCCTTTATCCATTCACTTTTTAGAGTTTATTACCCTTTGTTATAATGGTACGTAAGCTTCTGAGTCAAACCACTTTCTTTGGGCTTTCATGTCCATTCTCTGAAGCCCCTGTGCACTTCAAAGTATTAACACTAATAAAGAAACATATACCATTGTGCCTTGTTCAGAAAGCAGGGTGCACACTGCTCTGATGTGTTTCCCCAGGCTTTTCTCTGGGCTCTCTCCTCTCAAAGTTTGAATTCCACTTAGCTCTCCAGTTCAGACTTCGTGATTTACTCAGTGACTTCCTATGCGGTGAGCGATTACTCTAACACCCTATCCTTTGTTTTATCTATGTGATGATCAGTTCTCCAGACTCTGGTTCTCTCTTTAAGTCAGGCCCTTTTGGAATTACAAACAAAGCCCATTTCTCTCTCAAGTACCCAGCTCTTGCAGATCAGAAGCACTTTGCTTTCAGCCTACTGTGTCTGCTGTCAGTTAAAAACATCCTTTAAGTTCTTGCTTTGTTTGTTCTTGGTTCTTTCCGTCCTCCCCACAAATATCATTGATTCAGTTGATGGGAAGCAAGCTCCAGACAACTAGAAATTCATTCCTATTGAATGGAAATATTTATTTATTATTTAAAAAAATATTCTCCTGCTTTACATGCTGTGACCCTCAGAAGAAATTCTGGACTTTGGGGTTTTTTTTTTTGGTGGGGGGGATGGTTTGCTGGGTGTTTTTGTTTTATTTCACACCTGCTTGTCTGTCACAACATGACATTTTTTTTTCTAGTATTTTCAAGTATGTTCTCTTTTTCTTTTTACATTCCAATAAAAACTTGAGGAGGATATTTTTCAGTTTTTCTGGTAGTGAATTATGGCCTATTTGGCAGAAGACTAGCAGGTAGAGCATAATTGCTCCAACCACAACCAGTAGATGAGGGCTTTATCAAGGGGTCACACTGTCCAGTGATTCTAACTACATCTTGCTTCCTTACTTGAGACATATCACAAATTCTCACTTCACCTTTAATCATTAAATTAATCCAATGAAATAGCTGTATCTACCTGCTACATAGAGGAGGAAATTAGGTTTCAGAGGCTCCATTAGTTGTGAAGGGATCCTGAGAACCTCCGTCCTGAATCCAAGTTGATTTTTTTGGATTTACAATTCCACTGGGCAGCCATCATCCCTGCCTCCACTCTTCAAGGATGGTGCCAGAAGGATGCTTGAGAGCTTACCCATCAAGCGCAGACCCCATAGGCAAGGTGTAGACCCCATGGCCCTCATACATCCAGTTCAGTTCCCCAGGGGTGCATCACAGTGCCTGCCTGTAACGGGTGCCTGCAAATGTTGACCAAATGAGCAATGCCCGACTTTTATACCTTTTGTCGTCTGGGGGGGATCATTTAGGCTTTTAAGAAAAGCACTTAGCCATTATTTATAAATGCTGTGCTAACTTTTACTTCAACCTACTATTTGCAGGCCACTTTGAATTAATTCTAAGAATTCTAAGTATTAATTACAAAGCGATTAGGCTTTTGAAATCTATTGCAAGTTTCTATCTATAGTAAAATTTAGGTATTTCAACAGAGATAAAAATGCATTTCAGAGAATATGATAGTGAATTCTCAAGCTTCCAGTGAAATAGCCCTTTTACTTTCACAAAGTAGTGGGGGATAGTCTCAGGAGCTCTGTGATGCTGGATTCTTTCCTCAAGTTGTTTGACCATCATGTGTATAATCGTCCCCCCCTCATCCAACAGGGGTGCATTCTAAGACTCCCAGTGGATGCCTAAAACACTGCATAGTACTGAAGTTCATACATAGTAGGATTTTTCCCCCATACATACATACCTATGATAAAGTTTAATTTATAAATTGGGCACAGTAAGAAATTAACAATAAAAATAAAATACAATTGTAACTATATACTGTAATAAGTGATGTGAATGTAGTCTCTCTCTCTCTCTCTCTCTCAGAATATCTTATGGTACTGTAGCCACATTTCCTATGATGATGTGAGATCATGAAAAGCCTACATGGCAAGGTGAATGACATAGGCACGTGATGTAGTAGTAAGCTACTATATAGACCTTCTGATGTTATGTCAGAAGGAGGATCATTTGCTCCTGGGCCGCATTTTACCATGGATAACTAATTTAACAAATATTCCACATATTGGTTGAGGCTTGCAACAAGGAAACAGACCAATTTAGTGCTGCATACTTTTTCAGTGGGGCTCTTTTCAGTGATGTCACTGGATATTTTGCTCCTGTTTTATGTTCATGCACAAATGTATAAATATGTGCCTTAATAACTGCCTTAAGTCATTCTATTGCTGTACCTTCTTGGGCTGTAATCTCCTCCTATCAGATTTGCCAAAACTAAAAAAATCATTTGTCTGTTTATTTTTAAGAGAAACTGTTAAAGCCATGAACTTTAGCATGATCCTTAGAGTGTTTTCTTTTTGGATGAGGAGAAGCACTGTGTCACTCTTTTTGAAGTGCTTCAGATACTCAGTGAAATGCCAGGGCCCAAGAACTTTGGCAGGGAGTGGTGAGGGTGGGTACTCTGGTTGAGGTGCTCCATTGCAAGGCTTGAAGTGTAACAACACCAAAGTCCTTTTAGTTAAAGCAGGGATTTTAATTCTAGCATAATTTTATCCATAAATTCTACACAGATCACTGCCACACCATTGGAGAAGTCCCAGACTAGAGCTAACCAGCATACTCAATGTTGTTAAGCGAATCTCCTGACAGGAAGACATCTTCAATAGGCATCCTTCATTCTGTGACTCCTTGACCTGGTCCATGGCTTCCAAGAGGAGAAAGATGTGCCTAAAGCATAGCAGTCAAAGGAAATGGCACAGTGGTTAAGATCACATTTTGGAATCAAACTGTGTGGCTTCAAATTCCACCTCTCTCTATTCACACTCACACCACAGGCAAATATTGGAGTCATGTTATCATTTGCACTAATGGTAACCCATTTATTAGGTAAATACTTCTATAAGGACAGATACTTGTTTGAGGATGTGCTGTTACTACTGATTTCAGCTATTCCCTGTATAGTGCCATGTTAGTATAAGGGATCAAAGTATTTTTTTATTTTAATTTATTTGAGAGAGAGAGACAAGTAGTGAGAGAATGAGCAAGGAGGAGAGGCAGAAGCAGGCTCCCTGTTGAACAGGGAGCCTGAGGCAGGGCTCGATCCCAGGATCCTGGGATCATGACCCGGCCCAAAGTCAGATACTTAACCAGCTGAACCACGTAGGTGCCCCAGGGATCAAGGTATTCTTGATCAGTCTACTGTCAGGTGGTTTTCTGATTTCAGTTTTATCTTACATGTCATTGTTGCTTTCCTTGCAATTAATTCAGCTTTAATTTTTATACCAGATAGGCTTGAACAACTCAAGGATTATCATTCAGCATACATGAAATTTAATTCCACTGCTCCACTACAGAGGCCCTGGGACTTATTTTTCTGGTTGTTCTTTTGTTTGTGCTGTTTTCCTCAGATCTTCTAGGACACCCAGACTTCACTTACCCTATTATACAGAGTGATACTTCTTATTTGTGTAGTAACTCTATGCATAGAGTTCATAATGTAGTGGTATGATGGCCTATTCCAAACAATCTGGGAGGGGCTTTTTTATTTGTAAACTCAATCCTTGTCCTAATCCTTGTGGTCATACCAAATGCTTACTTTTAGACAGATTAGTCTCTGTGCCTGCATTATGTATAAAACAAGAATAATAATTGCGCCCCCTCATGAGGTTGTCAGTAGGGCAGATTACATGCATATGTAGAAGTTCATAGACCAAATCCTGGCACTATTAGTACCTATACCTTTACTATGGTTACTATAATTCTTTTTTTAAAAATTTTTATTTATGATAGTCACAGAGAGAGAGAGAGAGAGAGAGAGAGGCAGAGACATAGGCAGAGGGAGAAGCAGGCTCCATGCACCGGGAGCCCAACGTGGGATTCGATCCCGGGTCTTCAGGATCGCGCCCTGGGCCAAAGGCAGGCGCCAAACCGCTGTGCCACCCAGGGATCCCGGTTACTATAATTCTTAATCTGTTTTTGTCCACCAGCTACTCTGTGTCTGAGTTAGTTCCAGCTGCCATAACAGAATATTATAGGCTGGGGAGCTTGACCAGTAGATACTGATTTCTCACAGTTCTGGAGGCTATAAGTTCAAGATCAGAGTGCTTGTATGGTTGGGTTCTGGTAAAGGCCATCTTCCTGGTTTATAGACAGGAAGACGGTTTATAGTTTATAGCTCTCTTGTATCCTCACATCATAGAGAAAAAGAGGGCTTGTTCTCTTCTTTTTCGTGTCAGGACACTAATCTCATCGTAGGGGCTGTCTTTCTGACCTGATTACCTCCTAAAGACCACACCTCCTAATACCATCCTATGGGAGGCTAGGGTGTCAGTATATAAATTTGGGGAGGACACAAACATGCAGTCCTATATTTTGGACAACTTGTTTTAGTAACTACTCCCTGTTCCTTCTAGGAGGGGAATGGAGAGAGTACATAAAGTGTTCCCTCTCTGCCTCCTCCTCTGTGAGCCATCCCCTAATCCAAAGCAGAACAGTTTCCTTCTGGGCTTAGAAAGAAGACAGTCTGTGTTAAAAGGAAATATGGTTCACTACATATATTCAGCACTTGAGTCTGTGTTAGATACCATCCACTTGCCAGAAAAGTCAATAGCAAGGTCCATGCCCAGTTTTACATGGAGATACATGGCATAGGGAGGTTTGCTTAATAACTATTGCTTCCTGTGAAGCATAGAACTTGGCCCAACATCAGCAAGGAACGTTCTTTAATGCTATGTTACAATTTGTAACAGAAAACTAGAAGGATTACTGAAAAGGAAATCTATTTTGAATGGATAGGACTTAATGAGAATCTGATTTTCTTCTTGTTTTCTTGAATGCATTAATTTTATAATCTAGTGGCATAGCGAATCAATACTGGGTATATTAAACAAGGTGTTTTTCTTTTGAAGATATTCTGGAGTGTGTACAATAACATCCCTCCTGTGACTAGCCTGCCTTTGAGATGTAGTTATCATTTAATGAGAGGAGAGAGGCGACCACTTTGGTAAGTGTATAACTTGTAATTTGAGGTTAAGGTGGGAGGGAAATGGTTGTGAACCTCATAAAATATTTACTTCATGCCAAATTGGAATGCCAAAGTCATTTTCTCCCAGTAATGATGGAAAGTAATTTTAGCTCTTACTTAATTATGAACGAAGCCGCTGCCCACTTTCCCCTTCACCCTGGGATCCACAATGATGAGTAGGTTTCTCAGTGTTCCCCACTGAACACCCCATTGTGGTCTCACCAAAAATAGGCCATTGTTAGCACGCCAAAGTTATGATGCAGCTCTTCGTATGGGGTGTTGCTTCATTTTGGTTTGTTTTCTCATTTGCACGATAATGGCCTGGATAGTGAACTGAAAAAGCTTCTAGGCTCATGGAAGATGAGGAACAGATGGAGTATCCATGTCTATACTGTATGCTTGAACTTCAGAGACATCTCTCACATGGACCACATAGAAAGTGTGGGAGACAGGTCAGGGCCCAGGGTCTAGATCCTTCTTTAATACCTTGGTGTAGTGATGAGGGTAGAAGATGATAAGCCAGTTTGTTTAACTGGAGTCCCAAATAAAGATATAACATATAAGAATTTATTCTTATGTCCTGTGTGTGTGTGTGTGTGTGTGTGTATTTAAGATACATTTATCTTGTATGTATATAAGAATATATCTCTTATACGTAAATTTATATATATAAATATATAAATAAAGAGTAAATTCTTATATTGTGTCCCTCAGCCATTCTAAGTAACTGAGATGTCCGTTCGGTAGGGCTGAATTGTGCCATACCTGAGCACTCACATTTCATTAGGAATCCCATGCTCTCCATCAGGTTTGCTTTGCTTTCCTCTGGGTCGCTGTAGTTTTTCAGACAGGCTCTCCCATTTGTGGTGGCAGAGTGGCTTTCATGAGTTCCAGTCTTACGCCCTCCAAGTTTGTCACTGTTAACCTTCACCAGACCCAGTAAGATGCCAGGGCTGGCTGTCATTGGCCAACCATGGATCCTTTACATCCCTGGCCAATCACAAGGACAGAAAGAGGTGGTATTTTCATAGGCAAACCTGGATCGTCAGCCCATCTTTGAGGCTGGGATGCGGAATCAACCCTATTGGAGTGGGTATGATGGAAAAGTAGGGGACAAGTAGCTCCTTAAAGGGAAACTGGGGTACTTTTACCAGACAAACAAGCAGATACTACACAGGAAAACACAGCAGATGCGCACCACAGGGACCAAGTCTCCTATAAGGCATACAGTGCGAAGTTGATATGAGAATCAGACAAGGCAATGTCATGAATGTGGTACTAAAACAGAAAGTCCTTCACGCATGTAAAGCACTTGCATTAATTTGTTCATCCCCAGATAGCATAGGGTACCTCTCATCACCACCTCTTCAAGATGAGAGGCTAGTATCCCATTGCCCACCCGCCACCACCGTGTGGCCACTGAATCCCACTTTCTTCCCTCCCCATCTTCACCCCCTTTCTCTTTCTTTCATTTGCCTCCTTTTCCAGTGAAAGGACTGGGGGGAGAGTTTATTCTAAGAATGCTCCATTGTTTGTTCATTTTAATGTCATCTGCTGTTAAACTAGATGCATGTAGAATTACTTAATCCTTGAGTGTAATTTTAAACCTTGGTCTCCAATCCAGGGAAGAGGAGAGTAATGCCAAGGGCGGCGTATGGAAGATGAAAGTCCCCAAGGACAGCACGGTAGGTTTGTTCTGATCCTCTTCTAGAACTGGCTGTGGTTGGGATTGTTGTTGACTGCCTATGGTGAGCATCTTGTACTTTTTAGGCAATCCACTTGGTAGTCTCAGAATAGGACTGGGGATGAGAAAGTCTGTTCTAACCTTCATGATTTTCTGCCCCACAGTGTCACCTTGAAAATGTAGTATCATATTTCTTTATACTACTATATATGTAGTAGTAGGACTATTAAAAATTCTGAAGAGCTACATGCTTCTAAACTTGACAGAAAGGCTGATTGTGACAGTCATTTCCTCACCAGCCATGACTAAGATGTGGACGTTGGTATACATGGTGAGAAGCAGATTCCTGACCACCAAAAGCTTGTCCTTCCTCCACTGAAGTTGGTGCAGAGACAGGGGATGCTTAGGAGGCTATCTTAGCATTCTTTGTGGTTCATGTGGGGCTGTACCCAGCCTCTCTGAGGGTTTCATGAGAGCCTTGTTGGTAGGACGGCCTGTTGAGACAACTAGTTTCTAGTGGCCAAGCTTCAGAAACTGAGATTTTCTAGAATAGGCTCAAATTTATCATACCGACAAAAGTGAACGTTCAAACCCATTCTTAAGCTTTGGGAAACCAAAACAGTTCTTTGAAAATGGATGAAAGGGCAGAAGCTACGAGAGTCACCTTTTCATGGTTTCTTTCATGTGGATAAGCTCAAAGAATTGCAGTGTCTCCTGAGACCCATAGGTTTGAGTCATTTCCCTGTAAGTCATTTCCCTAACCTCTTAAAGAGGTGACCAGATTTATTTGTTAATGATGCAGACTATCATCAAGATGCATAGCTCCAGGATTTGCCTGTTATTTGGCTTTCATAAAAAATGTCAGGGGAGTCAACAACCAGGCAAGGCCTGTGAAAATCCTCCTGTCACTCTTTGAAAGGAGAGAACATAAGTTGTTTTTAATTTCAATGAGGGCACGGTTTCCTTTTCATGTGCTTTATTGACTCACCCCAGACTTTGAGTTCTGGTAGAGACAATTGTGATGTCAGCATGTGGTGAGCAGTAGCTGACGGGCACATTTGCCCTTTCTCTCCTTGGCCATATGCAGTCACAAATAATAACATGTCCATGTCTGTACAAGTGTCCTCTTCATTCACTGTCACTTGTGGAGGAGTGGGAGTCTGGTGGGCCAAAGCTGTCTGATGTCACAACGGGGAAGGGCACTTCCCCTCCCCCCTAACTTCCTTGCAACGCCCTCAACTTCATCATGAACAGTGTAAGACACCGCAGGTGGGACGTAGAAAATGGAGAGGATGATTTCCAGAAGGGAGACAAGCAGAGCCAAAGGGAGCATCTAGGAAAGGGAAAATAAAATCCTCCTTGAGGACTGAAAGGTCATGGTGTTTAACTGCTGTCATCTTGGTTAAAAATTCAGCTAGGCTGCTTTCAGCTTATTAGAACATAGTAATAAACACTATTATTAATAGTTAATATGTAGCAAGCACCTGGCATAGAGCAGACATGCAGCTATTTATGGAACGGATCTTAAATGTTAGCTTTTTTTGCTGCAGTCACAATGCTAAGCCCATTGAATGCATTTGTTGACTAATTTCATGGTCACAACAACTCTGGGAGGTCAGCTCGTTGTTATTCCCTGCTCACCTACAGAAACTGATGCTCCCAGGGGTTGATAACCTGTCCCATCACAGACTAAACAGCCTGTCAGGATTCAAATTCAGTTCTGGGAGAATTCAGGGCCTGAAAACTCTGGCAAGGAATATGAATGGAACCAAGAACTTTTCGAGGGGGAATAACTGGAAAAACTTTCAGGCCTCCAGTTACTCCTAGGTGCCTGCTGGCTGGTAACTTGATGGCCTTAGTAGATCTTGGGTAGAAGGGACTCCAGGTTTCTCACTTGGGCATGTGTACCAATTCTTCTAGGGAGAGGCATGCATACCCACATCAAATTCTACCTCTTAACGTAAATAGTCTGTCTCTGGTGGATGGAAATTTCTAAGTATTCACTAAACCAGAAATTTCCCTAAGTGCTCATCACTTTGGTAACCTTTTATAAGTACCTCGTAAACTGCAGGAAAACAAAAGGAAGGGAGGGTTTTGGAGAGAATGATTTTACTAATAGCATTCAACTATAATCAATTGATACATTTTCAATCAGTGAAAGCTAAAGAAATTGGAACATGATAAGTCACTTGAAAGCATTCCCCATTCTTTTGAACTTCATCACAGGTTTCCCTAGAGATTCGCTTTGTGGCTTTGGACACAAAGTTTTATGGACACGGTTTGTGACTTTGGATCCCTCCTATCTATCTGTGGAAAGTTACTTGTAAAACAATACAGTATATGCCACGATTGTGAGTGTTGACACCTGTGACCTGGGGATGTCTGCGGGTGCCAAATATGGGCATGAACAGTGCATGTGAAGCTGAGGAAAATGTGACTTGTTCAGCTCCTGAAGATACTTGTCTAAAAATATATGTGTTGTTATTGGTTTTTTGTTTTTGTTTTTTATTTTATTTTATTTTATTTTACTTTATTTTATTTTTTGGTTTTGTTTGTTGTTTTTTTATTCTTTTCCCATGCCAGTCCACAGTTTGGAAAGAGTTGTTGTTAGCGACAATCGGGGAACAGTTCACAGACTGTGCCGCTGCAGGTAAAGAAGCTCATGCCGTCAGTCACCCACTCGTGTGTGCTTGGCTTGTGCTTGTCACTTGGAGAAGTTTGTTTCTGTGTGTTTGACTTTTGACATCTTTTGAAGTCATTTACTTGGTTAACTGTGAAGTTACAGGGGTTTTTTCATGTGACCATAGCGTTTCATGTTATGTGTGTGTGTACATGTGCATGTTTCTGTGTGTGTATTACATGTATGTACATATGTATATGTGCATATATCTTTCCCCACATAGCTCATCTTAATAGTATCCTCAAACATTTGTCCAAAAGAAATAGGCAGAAAGAAAAGAAAATTTGGATCTTAACACAGTTTGGGGGTGGGTTTCTCATTCTAGTTCCTCCAGAGGGGTAAGTTTTCTGTGGTGTCTGGCAGCGTGGGGAGTGAGGCAAGCACAGTTTTTTCTGTACTTCTTCCCAACCCCCACTAGTTTTTCCTCCCTCCTGTCCTACTCTTGGGCTCCTGCTCAGAGAGACTCACAAAGGCTAGGTGGGGATGTGCTCAACATTAGGACTTATGACCCCACAATTGAAGCTAAAATATAAGGTCCTCAGGCATTTTCAAATACTGAGTGAACTTCTCAGAGCCTCCGTAAGTCCATTTTAATTTTGCTTTGTGTTTATCATGAAACCATCCAAAAAGGAGACGAACTGAATTGCTTGTGTAACGTTTTGTTTTCTTTGTGGCTAATGCCTTCAGAATGCTCCTGAGGTAACATTTAGAATAACACTTTACCTATTTAGTTTTCAGTTAAAACATTTTTTTCTTAGCTAATTAGTACTGATTAATTAGTCCTCAGATGTCTCAGACGGGGCCATGGCAAGCTTCACATTCACCTACTAGCAGTTTCAATAATTCTCCTTTTGTTTTGCTTCCTTATTACACCAGCATTCATTCCCTTAAGACAAAACCTGGGTTAAGATGAAATTGTCTTCAAAGTACACATTCCTTCTGTTTTAACAGGGAATGGTTAGCAACTTCACAATATGGAGCCAAAAATACGTCCTAGGTATAATTATAAACACATAAATCCCTGGGAGAGGAAGTTTCCTGTGCGAATTATTCCTGTTTCCAGAACCAGGGAAAATAGTCTAAGTAATAATAAACAGGCAGGATTGAGTAAAGAAGGCCTGTTGTTCCATGGTTGACTTAGGAAATGAGTGCACCATTAACTGTCTGTTAAGCATTAGCTCTTCCATTACCCCAGCTCTGCCACCTGGAGCAAGTCAGCCAGTCTCTCTGGGCCTTGCTTTCCCCATCTTTAAACAGTGGCTCCTCCTAGCTCTTATACTGCCAGTACCCTAAAATAATTAGGGTTTTGCTGGTCAGTTCTACTTTAGAATATTACATGTTTGCTGACGGATCTGCCTTTGCATAAGAGTTGCAGCCTTTTACCACGCCGTTTCTGAAAGTGCTCTGCTAGTAGGAGCCGCCTAGTTACCAAAAGCCAAGCCAAACTGAAATCCTGACGGCTCAGCAGATTCAGCAGCCATCCATTACAGCACCCTCTGGCCAATAGCGTAGAAATGGGCTATCCCCAAAGACAGGAGAATGCTGTTTCCCTAAAAGGCTGATCTAGTGTCTTCATGGCCATTCTTGAGAATGCTAATGAAAATGGCGTGAGCAGGGCTTCCCGCTTCACTTGCTGATTTTCTGTTCACATAGAAGTTCTGATTGTGAGCTCAAGCAAGTATACATTGAAGGCATAAATTCAAAAATAAGAAACCTGAACCAAAACGGAATTTTCAACCCAACAGTGTTTCTTGCAGCTAAGGGATGGCTGTTTTTTTAGAAATTTTGATTTTAAGTGTGACATATCTACAGAAAAGTACACAAATTGTAATGTGTATAACTTGATAAATATTCACAAAGTAAACATCCAGATCTGTAACTGCATCCAGATCAGGGAACAAGCAGAACATTACCCACTGCCCCAAATCCTTCCTTGCCCTCCCTCCCCGCAAAGGTGGCCACCAATGGTCTGCTTCTGATACCATAGGCTGATTTTGCCTGTTTTCAAACATTTATATAAGTGGCATCACTTAGCGTCAAGTCATACACATTTAGCCAGGATCAAATTCATTTTAAAAGAAAAGAAGGAAGAAAGGGAGGGAGGGAAGGAAGGAATACACAAAGGAATTACTTTACTGAAGATGAATGCCTTTGGTAAACTGAATGGGCCCTCCTTTAAATTGTATCAGAATACTAGGATGTTTTAACCCCCAGGCAGAAAACTGGAAAAATTGATGGTATAAATATTTAGATGCACAGATTGAGAGCAAATTAGGCAAATTGCACAAAGCATATTAACTACAGCAAAAGTTCCGAATTTTGATAATGCTCATCTTCTGCATTTTACTTATAGATGCTGAGCATGCAAGTACAGAGGGTCGACCCTGTATCATTAATAGGGCATGAGCACATAAACCAGGAGTAAAAACTCTTTACTCCTGTCATTTTGCTGCAAAATAATGTACACAAAGTAGGAGGAAGGAAGCATATGAACGGGTACAAAACCTTTTCTATCCAGCCACCATTCTCCCAATATCTACAAAAGAGGCCCCAACCCAGAATTTAAAAATAAATTAAAAACCTACATTAATCAATATCAATGAATGCTTTCATGTCCATTCACAGAAGCACTAGAAGAGCAGAGCTACACTCAGAAGATATTTACTCGTATTTTATATACAGTGCTGACAGATGGGTATTGGTTCCTTAACTCAAAGTTCAAAATGCCAAAACCTGGCAGGGAATGGCCAGAGAGGGAGCACTGGAGAGCAATAAGAATTGAAAGGACAGACAAGCAAACCACAAAAAAAAAAAAAAAGAAAAAGAAAACCAGCATGAGCAACTTGGAGAACAGAACCTACAGTCTGGGTCCAGTTAGTATTGGGGCAAATAGCACTAACCACCCCACGATCTCTGAACACTTGGCAGGCAGTCAGGAGAAATACTTGCTGTTCTTAACAAAGACAGTCAAGCATCGAGGAAAAAGTTCATTTGAGTTCACTTGGCTTTCAGAGGACAGAGCATTATGCAACCCATTTTAGAAAAAGTCTCATCAAAACAGGCTAAGAAGAAATAAGTCAAAAAAGCTTTGGTAACACGTTAAAAAGGATAAATTACTTATCTGGAAAAATTCGTTTGGCTGGAACATGATGTTTATCTAAGTCCCTGGATCAACGTAATGTGCCTGTTACAGCTTTTTTGTCCACTAACTTGCTTTTGTCCAGAGGCTTCCCTTAGAAAAACAGTATTTATTTTGTGTTCTCTTGTCCCACCTTCTTTTTATGATCTTATCCATAATTTACAGCTAAGATGAGAAGTGCTTAAAAAACAACACAGACAGACCGGGAATTATCACCCATTTCTTTCTTCTCTGCCTTCCCCCCAGATGACGAAGTAATAGGAGTCAGCGTCAGCGTTCGGGACCGGGAGGATGTCGTCCAAGTCTGGAATGTAAATGCCTCTTTAGTGGGTGAAGCCACTGTGCTAGAAAAGATCTATGAACTTCTGCCCCACATATCTTTTAAAGCCGTATTTTATAAACGTAAGTCTTTATTTTCAGTTATTAATTTCTAGCTTATTCTATCAGTACTCTTAAAGACGGAGTCGATGTTGCACGTGAGGTAAAGGTAGAATCACTCCAAATTCTGTAATCCAGAAAATAACTCCTAAAATACGCATAAGTGTTTCAAAAGACGAAAGTTCAAGTCTCAAGAAATTAAAATGAGATTTTACTGTCACCTGAACACATGGATCAGAAAAGGTGACGCGTATTTTATTTGTTATTTCAGATTTTTAAAACTGATCTTAAATTTGTCATGCTCAGGAAAAAAAACTACCTTCTATTTGAAGCAACAATAACAAAAATGTTATTGTATGAGCTGGCAGGTAAGACATTCAATCATCCCTTCATAAACAGGAATTTATAATGTATAACATCTGTATTTGTGGAGGAACTTGTTCTGAGCGCAGGGGTGATTGAATGTCCTACTGAAATGCTAATACTTCCTCATTACGGGAGACCGTGACACAGAACGAAAGAGAATTCACGCACGGTGGTGAAATGTTAACAGTATGAATAGCTGTGTGGACCCATTGTTTCCATCATGATTCATGTTCATTGCTTTTGTGTGCTCTTTTGAAAAAGTCATCTTTTTTCATAATGAAAACAGCTTAGTGCTATTAAACCAATGTTTGGTAGATCAAA
The DNA here is from genome assembly GCF_003254725.2 of Canis lupus dingo. Classification (NCBI taxonomy): domain Eukaryota; kingdom Metazoa; phylum Chordata; class Mammalia; order Carnivora; family Canidae; genus Canis; species Canis lupus. Next base: position 20,543,866 of record NC_064262.1, read on the forward strand.
CTGCAGGTTACACTTTTAACAGTGGGTTCGAGGAAAGTATTGACAGCACTACACATACATCTGATAAATTCCTATTTCCCAAACTGTTCCAAGAGTCAGTAACCAAATTTTTGTTAACTGTGTGGTATTTCATTGATTCTAAGATGCCTTTGATGATAAGTATTATTTTACTATTACTAAGAAAGAAAAATAAAAGGCTTCCAATTAAACTATGATGCATTATTGATTCTAGGGTTCTTCCAATGTGGGCTGGGGAGCGCATCTTAGTCTTATTGAAATACACTCCATTATCGTTTAACTTTTCCCAACCCCTTGCCAAAAAGAGAAAAAAAAAGCAAACGTTCTTTTGGGATCATCTTGGTATGATAGAGGTTATTAAAACAAAGACCTCCCTCAAAGGAATCATAAAATCACAGGCTAAATGATTTAGATTTTAAGCAACAAGACTGGTATGTTGCTGCAGATATTCAGCAGGTGCTTAGCTTCTGAATTTTCAATGAAAGTTTAAATAAAAGAGACAGGAAGATGGCCCTGCAGAAGTCGATTCTTAGCTGTACAGTATGGAAATTGCACATTTGTAGATGCAACTTTCAATTGGGGAACATTAATTGTATTTTCAGCCTAGATATTAATTAAAAGGTCACCAAGGGTCTTTTCTTGTTTTTCTACTTCACAAGACTAACTTTCTGGAAGAAAATGTATTTCATGGCCATTTATGAATGGGGCTACAACATTCGTTACCACCTTTGAACCAGCTCCACATTTGACTCAAAAGGAGAGAGAAGCAATTTGGAGTCATCAAGTCAGGCACTCTGAATTTTTGTTCCCCTTCAACTGTGTGACCTCAAGCAAGTCACACCTTCTCATCCTTTTACTTACTGGTCAAAATATTGAGGAGGTTGGTCTTAAATGATCTCCAAGGTTCCTTCTACTTCAATATTCTCTGATTAAATTTCTAAGTAACACGGTTAGCAGCAGGTCCAAGATGATAGGAGTATTTCACTAGAAAATTAAGCCACAGAGTTGTTAGGCTAGTTGTTAGGGCAGTGGTAATAATCAGGTAAGACGGAACAAGGATGAGTCACTGCTTAGTTGTGATGGCTTGGAGGGAGGGGAAAGGCAAGCCAAATAAGGGGGAGAAGTTGCAACCTGGCCAGTTGAATCAAGCTGAATAGATGCCCTAAAGATGGATGCCATTGTGAAGTTTGTGAGTAATGCAGAACTGGCTAGGGTCTCCGTAGAAATCCATATTTTAATGGCATAAATTAACATTTAAAGACTCAGAGATTATTCAAATAAAAATTTGAATTGGAAAAAACAAGCAATTCTCTTTATTTTATATAAAGCAGGCAGTCCTTTACTCAGTAGGATTATTGTACACCACGTGCTGCAGAATTGATTTGGAAAAATGAGGTTTGGGCAGAATTCTTATTCACAGCATGATGAAGAACAGTCGTAGGGTGAGCTAAGTTAGCAATGGCCAACTCCATGCTTTTATTCTGTCTTGTTAAAAGGATCCTGGTGTAAGTATTCACAAGGGTACAGAAGCCAGGTGACATGGCAGGTTTTCCATGTAGAAGGAGCCCAAGCGCATTTGGTCAAGGCCTCCAGCAGGGGAGATGAGGAGTGGGCTCTTGTTTGGTTATACATGATTTGGATACAGATGAATTATTTGACTGAGATACTCACAGTGTACAGAGGACGCTTCCCCCCACCCCAGCCCTATGTTTCCCCCATGCCGATTCTGTTCTGTTCTTCAGAGCAGCTGAATGACATCTTTTCTGATATGAGAATACTTAGAGCAGAGGTTGGCAAAGTATGAACCTTATGCCAGACCTGCCCCCTCCTTGTCTTCTTTGGTAGGGGCTGCAGCTAAGAATGGTTTTTCACATTTTTAAATGGTTGGAAAAAATCAAGGGAAGAACGACATTTCGTAACACATGAAAACTGTATGAAATTCAAATTTCAGTGTCCATATATAGATAAAGCGTATTGGCACCTAGCAGTGCCCATTTGTGCACATTTCGCGTATGGCTGCTTTAGTGCTAACAGTGGCAGAGTTCATCATTAGGACAGAGAACCTGTGGCCTGCAAAGTATAAATTATTTATTCTCTGCCCCTTTCCAGAGCAAGTTCTCTTGACTCCTGGTTTCAAGAATTCTATATTCTTTTTTAGCCAAGGCTCACCTAAGGCTGAAAGAACGTCTATCTCGCAGGCCTCCCCTATTTCTGAACGTTCTATTCTGTCTCCACAGCCTGTCAGTCGCAGGACTTCAGTATCTCAGCCATGACCGCCCCAGACTGTCCCTCACATTTAGAGTAATAAAAAATCTCTGGACAGTCCATATCTCTTGATTTATCCCTTGGAGCCCAGCATCACTGAGAGGTCTGGGGCTTCTCCTTTGACTCTGCAACACTGTATATTTTACTGCAGAACAGCCCATATTTGCTTCGGTCCTGGCTCTAAAAGTCTGCTTTAAAAAGAAAAAAAAAAACATAAAAGGTTAAATATTTGTGAAGTTCTACATGCAAAAAGCATTTTGTTAAATCATTTTTGGTTGTAGGCTATCCTTAGGAATTTGGCCAGCCCAGGGTAACCCTGGGAGCTGTAGGGTACACTTTGCCCAGGTTTCATCCAACTGAAGAACAGGTTGGGGTAAACATCCAGGATGAGGGGGAGATGGTCCCTTGCCCACCCTTTCACCCCTTCAGACACTAGTCTGAAGAATCCAATCTATATTCAAAGCAGAGAAATAGGAGGGGCTTGACAGGTGAAATGGGCCAGCCCATCGGTGCCTTCCCAGGACATGCCATTCACTGCCCATAGGGGGAGGGTGTAGGGAGACAAAGCACAGAGAATTCTGAGTTGCCTTTGGCTTTATCAGACCCAAGCCTCAGGGACCTTTCCCCTCAAAAGAAGAGGATCTGCCCTGCCTTCATGATGATGCTTAGCCAGATTCTAGGAAAAGAGGACTTTGACACTTGGCCTTTTTTGCCTTGGAGAAAATGTTATATATTTTATGAATGTCTCATTTCTCACTTCTACTTTATAAAATTTTAAGTCTTTGAACAATATTTTTGATGGCATATTTTTTTTAATTCTAGCATTCCTAACTGTATTAGTGATTTGCAAGCCAGACAACAGGACTGGAAAAAAAAAAAAATCAAAACCATTGGAAAAAAAAAAAAAACCCATCAGTTTTAGGAAATTTCACTTCCCACAGAGAGGGTTCTCAGAGGTGGGGGGGGGGGGGGCGTAATACGATTGCTTACCCCGTTGTGTTCTTTGCTTTGCTTTATTTTTGTTTTATTTTATTTTTAAAGATAGGTCTGTGCATGGCCCCGGCGTGGGTAACATTGGGTTCCCCTGCCCCATGCATCCTGTGGGGTGCATCCCCCACCCCATAGCACTGAAGGCCCCACATATTCTCTTCATCAGCCCGTGGGGATTACTCATCCTCTCGGCACAGCAAGAAGAAACAGGCAGCATGCCCATTGCTTGTTTATTCCTTGTTTTAATTTTCATGATTACGTTTCTCAGGAAATGCACGCCTTAGCTAACAGTTACTGGCACAAAAAAAGGTATTTGCGTTCTTGCCAGCCTTTGGGAAAACTGAATGAGATGCCTTAGAGAAGGGTTGCCCCATCCTTTGCTTAAAGTTTTCTTTCCTTTTTTTCTTTTTTGTTTTTTTCTGTCCTTTAGCCCATGAAGAGCATCATGCTTTTGAAGGTGGACGTGGAAAACACTAATTGCACACTCTGTAAAGAATTCTTTGTCCTTTGCTGATTGGTTTTGGAAACGGTCTTAACAGGAGGGAGAGTGAAGAGAAGACTTGCCGAAGCCCGATGCTGGTCCATTTAGAGTGGGTTTCTGTCCTTGCAGATGGGGCAATTAGGGCTCAAAGTGGCAGGTGGGGTGGGGGTGGGGGGCTGTGTGGGTTTCTACCGTCACATTACTTGCTTTTTTTTTTTTTTTTTTTTTTTGGCTTTCTAAATTCTCTGTTCTTTCCACTCTGGGTTTTATTATTTTTTTTTTTTGTCCTTTTAAATTTCCTTATTCAGTCTAATTATTGTTTTCTACACTCCCCTTTCATTGAGGCACAAGAAATCGGTTTCCCTTTAAGTAGCTCTGCTGTACCTAGTTAATGAGAATATGCCTAATCGTGACAATACTGCTTTTGAAAACCACAGTGTACTTGCAGGAATACTAGCTTGGTGAAACCTGTCTTGATTATTTGTTGTGACACATTCCTACACACTGTGCACTGGGCATTGTTTTTTTCTGTCCCAGGGAAAAGAAAAACCATACTTATTCTGATTTTGCACTGACAGCACACACATCTTTTATTTTTCCTTTTTTAAACTTTTTTTTTTAGCGATAAAAGGAAAATAATAGTTGGGTTGCCTAACATGAAAACTATAATCACGGTTGAACATCAGGATATAAATCAAACTCTAGGTCTTCACAACCTCTATGGAAGTATTTCTAACCAGAATTTCAACTTGGCCTTTTCAAAGGATAGGCGTAGAGTGGTAGCAAAGGATTTTTCCTGGTAGGAAACCTTGTATTTCTGATTGGAAGAGGGAGTGATATTTTAATTGTTTGAATTAAAGCTGCTTCTGAATTTTGGGGTTGTGTGCCCACTGAGGGCTTTCCACATCCTCTCGAACACACTTTGTTAGATTTTCCCTTTTTCCTGCTCACACAGTATGTCATTTCCAATAATCAATAGCCCTCCTGCCTGGGCAGCTCTCCCCTGCCTTTTTCATTTAGGAGCATCAAGGTAAACCTCATTTCCAGGATCAATGTGAACATTGACAAAGTGGAACTTTTGAGTGCATTCTGTTGATGCTAATTTTTTGGAATTGTTAATATATGTTGCATTATGTTACCAAAGAAATATTGGTTTTAGTAGAAGGAAATGGCCACCCTCTAAAACACTGAGACTTTTTCAAAATGTGTTCATTTCCCTCTCTTGACTCTGCCAAGCTTCCTACTGCTTTTACCTGAAAAAGGCAGGGCCACTTGAAGACACTTCCTCCTGCTGGCTTTTTTCTGAAACCAGGGAGCTAGTGCACGCTTATATATTTCACAAAAGGGCCCAGTGCTCAGAACTTCGTTGTACCCAGGGTTTTTAATCCCTCTTGCAGTATTGACCAGCAGAGAGAAATGGGGTCACTTTAAGCCTCCAACCTGCATTTGTAAATAAAATTTTCCATTTGAACATCCTAAAAAGACTTTCAGCAATCTCTTTATGAAAGTTGTGCCCTTCACTTGCATTACTAACCACATCAACCATAATCTCAAGGATTGTAGTTTTAAAAAAAACTCCTTCATTTCTAAATGAGTTTCTTCAGTGATTTCAGAATGAGGCTATAAGGGTATGAGACCCATTTTTCAAAAGCCTGGAACTTGCTTCTCTAAACATTGTACTAACATCCAACTTATTTTTAAATTATTCATCAAGGATTTTTTAAAAATTATTCTGAACATGAATTTAAATTCTTTTTTTATAATATAAGTATTTTTCTGATAGATTAGAAAAAAAAAGAATAATTGACCTATCTTTGTTTTAATTGTCATATATATTTCCATAAGTAAATGGATTTTGAAGTATTTTATTTTTTTGAACTTTATTTAAAGCATTGTGATGACATGTTCAGCTTCTGCATGTATGTAGCCTTTGAAGAAAAAAAATAAATAGGAATGCTAGGCTCACATTAACGTTTTTGAGTTTCTGTTGTTTGTGATCATGGCACACGGCTTTACGCACAAAGTAGGTTTTTACCCCAGAGAACTTCTGCACCAATTTCTGACCCTGCGGAAAATACCAACTGTGAGAAGGACTTAATTTGCCAAATGTTAAGAACCTATTATCTAAATTACTTTAAGAGTGGATTTTGTCAGATTTTGCTTTGGAAATTGTTTTAATTGAATATTTAGTTCCTAATAGACTTTGTATGAACTAAGCTGATTTAATCAGTCTAAAAACCTCTCATTACCTTCTTGGATTAAAGAAGCTAATACTCTTTTAAGATACAAGGAAATATCTTGTGGGGCATGTGACTTTTGTTTAGGGCCGTGTACCCATGCTGGGGAAGGTGGCAACTTGCAGTAGGATCCTGATTTTTCAGTCCAGTCCTTGCAGGGGCATGCAGCCTATCCTCTCTACAGAGAGCCATATGGAAGTCACAGTGCTGACTTTCTTACTTCTGTTGTTTCTTAGGTCTGGATGCACAGCCAGGGTCTCTGATGGAAACCAGTATGCATTTTCTCCTCCCGTTGTCCCACACTACATCATAGGCACTTGCTTCCATTGGGGAGGCTTCCCCTATTTAATTAGGATGGATAATACCCACTTAAAGTAACTTTTCTCCTGTAAGCAGTTCCTGAAGTGTTGACTTACTCCACTTAAAGATTCCCTTCTAGACTTTCCCACATTTCTGAAATGAGGGGATAGTTTACAGTGAACTTGTCCATTTAATATAATGTGGCTCTTAAATTCATGGTAAAATTGACAGCAAAACAAACAAAACCACACACACACACACACACACACACAAAAGGAAAAACACAACTCTAGTAAACTTTAAGTACTTTGAGTCATTCTCAACTTTCTTCTTGACTTCAGCTCATGTCTATACCATACACACAGTTCTAGGACTTCAATAGATGAATGAAACTTTGGGTATCATTGAGTAGTAGACACAGTGTGCAGACTACTGCAGAGCCTTGACCAAACCCATCCCTTGTGAAAGGACATGGGGTAGCAAGTGACAGAGCTGGGCATTAAAGTGTGCAGGCTACATAGCCAGTCTAGGTTCCTTGAACTGAGAACACTCAAAAGTCTGTCAACCTAACCCCCAAATAGCTCACCCAGATCAAGTACTACATACCTGATCCAGTCTGGCCATTGATAATGCCAGGTATCAATATATAATCAGATATCCTCTCATTTTCTCCCTGTGACTCTCAATGACTAAAGCGATGCTACAGTTTGGGGTTTGAAAATAACCTTATTGGAACAGGAGGGGGGGGGGTCTTTGCTGTGAGAAGCCCAGCTCATAGAAGGTCCTGTCTTTTGTACTTAAACAAAAGTGACAACATTTGGAGCGATCACATGGTGGCGCTGCCTTCCAGCCAACAGTTCTGGCTCAGCAGCATAATTTATCCAGCTATGTTTGTGTAATTATTTTAAGATTCAAGTGCATTTTGCTCTTCTGGTTTTATAAAAAATTTGGTTAGATACTACCAATAGAAGTTTAGCTCTCCTATACCTAATAAAAACGTGTGAAAGATAGAAGTCTCTGGATGTGCTTTAAAAAATCTCAAATCTTAGGCTCTCAGTGAGCTTCTGTGCAGTTATGAAGAGAAAGAACGAAATAAACTAACATATAGGAAATACCAGAAATATTTCATCAAATATTATGCCCAAGGGGAGAAGTAAAATTAGGGTTTGGTTTTGGGTTTTTTAAGGGCTTTCTAAATATGGAACTCCCCTTTAAAAATGTAAGTCTGCTGTTCACCTTTCCTAGACTGTATGTTTCTGTAAGATTTCACTCATTACAAATGAAAGTAGAGGACTGCCTGTAGGTAGTTTATTTCTTAAAAGAATATATGCAGACCAATTAAAAATTACTTAAGAGTTTGGCGGCTCGGGATTGTAAGAGCCTGGGTAATTGCCTCGACAACTGAGAGGGGTCAGAAGGTGGAGAGGGAAAAGATGGGAATGGAGGTGGCGGTGAAGAAGAGCCCTTTGAACCTATGCTTTTGCGTGGCAATTAGAGTGGGTTCTCCCACTCATACTCTCACACAGAAGAAAGCTCAAATAAGTACTTTACACATCTGATTATGCTGTTCTGTTTCTGTTTTCTATTTTTACATATACATCCAAATCTGTGAGTACTTCTTACTTAGGTTAGTACATTCAGGCTAAAAGTCACCATCTTGTGTTGTAGAGATACTCTCATCTTGCTGACACTACTCTGTTTTTAAAAGAAAACTCACCGAATCTTTGAATTTTAGAGTGGAAGGGACCTTCGAGATCATCTACCAGTGCTTCTCACCCCTTAGTGTGCAGAAGAATCATGGGATGCTTACTCAGTATGCACATTTCTCAGCCCTAACCCTAGAGATTCTGATTCAGCAGGTCTGGGAGGCCTAGATATCTGCCTTTTTAGCAAGAGCCCCAGTGATTCTAATGTGGATGGTCCTCAGACCTCCCTTTGAAAACCCCTGTTCATATCTACCCACCCCCTCAAATGACAAATGAGGCGAGCCTCCCACTCCCCAAGCTCTCAGGTGACCTAATTGGAATTACAATACCAACAACCCTAGGAAGGCTGGAGAAAGCCATTATCACTTAGACTTGAGAAGATGATGCTCGTAAATAAGAACTTTATGGCCAGGACCACAGTGGTAATAAGTAGCCCATCTCTGGAAGTCCATGATATAAAACCTTTAATACAGAGTGGTGGCTTTTCTCTTTTCTAAATACCATTTCAGTGTGTTAAGAGAAAAGAAATTAATGTTCAGAAAAAGTAGTTACTCCATATGTGCAGTAACTACTTTTCTATAATATCTTATGGCATCTGGGGTTCAGCATCATTGAACAAGATTAAATGAACGTTATAGAGCTATAAAATTGCATGTAAAATAACGCAAAACTGTTCAAATGACTATCAAAGTAGCCTGGGAATGAATTTCCACTAAAATTGTCACTCCTAGATGTAGCTTAGCAAAGCTGTTACTAAAGTGGAAGGATTCTTTAATACAAAGAAGTGTCCAAAAAATCAAGTAAGTATTCCCTAAACCATGTGAGTGATAATCAAAAGTCATTGTGAAGTCAATATTTTTTTGTCCATCATTGCTGCTAAAATTTAGAGTCCCATTGTATATGTGTGTGTTGAATGTACCAATTAGAATATCCAATGAAATAGCCTTTTGGATATTCTATGCTTTTGTGTCCTTCAGAAATCATGAAGTTGAAGAAATCTGTGTTAAATGTTTGTTTGGGTTGCTGTCTTTTAAAAAGCAATCAACTCATTTAATGAAATGCAAGATTTCTTTGTGACAATTTCAACTCCTAATGTTGAAGTGAGAGGATTTTTCTGAAACTTTTATTTTGGAACAAGTGTTGGAGATTTATAAAACTGTCAACTTTGTATTAGAGAAACAATCCTGAAGTAAATATGAGCATTTCTGAGTTTTCTGTAGAAAATCAATGGTACCTTTTGTCTTTTTACCTAAGAAAGTTTTAAAAAGAGGTGAAAATTTTAATTTTAGCACTTTACCTTATATGATGAATGGGAACTTTGAACATTTTAATAAAATTTGTAGGGTTTCTGTTTTCAAATAGAGCTATTAATTTTGTGAGCATGCATTAAATTCCCCCTGAATTTCTCAGACCTTAATCAGGTAATATGGCTCACAACCACAGTATGGTTGGGGTTTTTTTTTTTGTTTGGTTTGGTTTGGTCTTTTTTAAGTTTTAACTACTCGGTTATCATTTAATAACAAGTTACCATCCCTTTGTGTATATCATACTCCCTGAGATTTTAGTTTCATTTAAATTATCATACAAAGGATTTCAGAGCTTAAACCGGTGAGCACGCTTTAGCTAGGGACATCTAGCACCAGTTATCCCAAGTTTAAAATCTTATCAGTTGTGTTTAGAATTATTCATTCTTTCAAACTGCCTTACCTGTGTATAAGCCGAAGCAGGTTTATTTGCCTTATGTTTGGGATCTGCTGGTGCCCCCCTCCTCCCCATTGTATACCATCTGTGCCCTGTGCAGTTGGGGCCCTTCCACATATGGCTACAAGCTGGTGTAATGCCCTTCCTTTTGATCTGGCTTCATCTAGTGATTTGCTCAGTATTTTTAAGGTCAGACTGAAAACTTTTCTGTTCTAGTTATTTTTGATTTTATATTGTGTGTTGTGTTTGATGTTCAGATACATGTGAAAGTTGCTTCTATGAGTCAGTAAGTTTTATTCCAGCCCTTTTGCCGCAATAAGGTAAGACTAGTCTGTACTTTTCTTTCTTGAAAATGTAGTGATTTATGTGTTTAGGGTGAATGTTTAGGCTTTTCACCTAAAAGTTCTTGCAGTTTTCTCACTGGGGACTAGACTGCTATGAATCTGTGCTCCTTTCTTCAAGCTATAACTTTGTGGGGTTTAAGGGTCCATTAGTTTGCAGAACTTTCTATTGAGATTTTTTTTTCTCATCTGTTGCCACTAATTCTCAGTCTGTATTGGGATTCTGTAGAACAGAAATGTCATTCTCCTCCATCAGGTTTCAAATTTTCATGCCATTTTGTTAAGCACATTGCTTGAGCTTAACTAGGGTCCAAGTATGTGTGGTGATGGTCATAATGCTGTTTATTCCAGCTCCTATTGAAATGTGGTGCCCAGCTAGCATTGTGTGTGTGCGATGCTCCCAGCATGGTGTGTGGCACCTAGTAGGTTGTCTGTGGTCCTCAGCCAGGAAGCAGCCATGGCTTTCTATACTCCCCTGTTGAACATATTTGGTGACAGGGCTCATCTTTGGCTCTTAGAAAATGCATTTCACTTTTTAAAATTTTTTTCCTCGACTTCTGGCTGAGAATGGTCTCATTTTAAAATAAGTCAGTTACTCTCATTTCTCTCATGTCCTCCAGTTTGCTGTTAAGATTTGACTGTCCCCATTTAGCCAAGTAAAGTGAACTTACCCTCCTTTCTGGTTGTCCAACATAGCCCTTTAAAAACAGCAAACTCTTACTTCTCCCATTTATCCACACACTTTCCTATCTCTCACTGCAGAAGCGAGCAGTTACGTCTGTGATGTCCAGTTACCTTGCACACAGCATAATTTTATGAAATCTTGAGGGGCCGGGAATAACACCCTAAAGATGTTAAGAAGTCCTCATATCTCCTTTTTTTTTTAAATAAGATTTTACTTATTTATTTGTGAGAGAGAGAGAGAGAGGCAGAGACACAGGCAGAGGGAGAAGCAGGCTCTATGCAGGGAGCCCGAGGTGGGACTCAATCCCGGGACTTCAGGATCATGCCCTGGGCTGAAGGCAGACGCTCAACTGCTGAGCCACCCGGGCATCCCCTCATATCTCCTTCTATTGGAGTCTGATTACTGCTGCCACGTATTCTGTGTATGCTTTATGGTGTAGTGGTTATTCGTGTGCTTTTGGGAGTCCTGTTCCTCGGTATAGGCTCTGCCTTCCGTTAAGGTACAGTTTTTTCGAGGCCAACCCCAGTGATTCTTTTGGTCATAATAAACCGCTGTTACAAGACTTGTAGCTGCTTTCATTAATGAATGTATTTTTAAAAACTTTCTGGGATCCTACAGGAAGATAGGTCTTTTGTTATAGAAAGAAAAGAAAACAGTAGCATTTACTGGGCTCAGCAAGTTAAAATGTGTACCACTGAAATATGTATCTATTTCCCATCATCTGGCTAAGCTGTGGTGCTGACTAGGTTATTTCTTGCCAGAGAAAATAATTTTAAATCATAAGCATATTTAACTAGCAAGCATAAATCATAAGCCCTTCTAATCATAAGCATGTTGAACTCTGGTACCATTTGTACAGATGGTATGGTTAAATGTGTGGGCTCCTCCCAGCCTCAAAGATGTGGACAAGCTCTTACTGCCCAATTTCCTCTTTCACTTGGGGGAACTTAAATCATTTGTTGTTTGCACATATAGAATTCTAGAAATCACAGACCAAGAGGAAGGTTTCAGGTCTTAGGAAAGTTTTGGGTTTTGTGACTCACCCTGACTGAAGAATGGTGGAAATGAAGGGTAAATATTAACGCAGCATTCCCTTTTTGAGGCAAAAATAATTGGTGTTTCATGAAGATAGTCAAATTATGAAGGACAAGACTTTGATTTTCAGAATGTGCCTTTAAAAAAAAAACAAACGTCATGGAATCATAAATAACATTTTAACAGAAGCCTGTTGGCTTTCAAAAAGTGTTCTCCAGGTGGTTGGTTCTACAGAAATACTCTTAGATACTGCAAACAAAGCTCCTATTGTAAAGTATATTTTTAAAAGTATTTTTAAAAGTGTAGTAACACAATAACACATCCATACTGACATGCATTGCGAGGCAAATTGTTAACATTTTGGAAGCCAGTAGGCATCATTTACATACTCATTGATTTTGTTTTATGAAACACCACTTCTAAGAAACTTTTTATTGTAAAAATAAAACAAACGATATGGAAAGTCACCCAAAACAAACGTGTAACTTAGCGAATCGTTACATGGAGAACACTCCTAGAGCAGCACCCAGGTTGGGAAGTAGAACTTTGCCGGCCACCCCAGGAGCCTCCTTCATTAGTTTCCTCACAATCCCAGCCCCTGCCTTCTCCACTAAAATAACCCTGATGATGACTTACAGCAAGCTCTTCGTTGCACTTCTTTCTGGTTTTATTCCTCGGGTGATAAACATCCCCATTATCTTTTTATATAGAAACTCCTCTATTTATGAAAAAAAAAAAACAAAGTTATTTATAAGCTCTTTAAGTGATAAGTGCAGAATGACACTATCAGTGCTTGCTACCCCCATAAGTCAGTGAGCGGATAGAGTTTGGCAGGGTTCTGCGGTGCCACGTGGCTCTGTTCATCGCTGTGACTCAATAATAACTAATGGCGTATGGAGCTCCAGGCCATCTAAGCTCAGAGACTCACTAACTTACTTCTCTCCCAGATGCTAGGAGGCACTGTCACAATTGTTGCCTCCATTTTCTGTATGTGAAAGCTAAGGCTCACAGAGGTGAGATGCTTGCCCATGCTCACACAGGTAGCCCATCACAGAGCCAAAGGACACCAGTACTGCGGCTCCAGCCTGTTCTCCTGATGCTAGGCTTGATGGGATGTGCCGACATGTAAGGATTTTGAGACTGCTTAGAGGAGTTTGTTTATAAAGGAAAGGACCTACAGCTTTAAGGAAAGCTCACTGACTGGTCTGGTTCAACCTTTTCATTTTACAGATGAAGAAATGACCCAGAAAGCATAAAGAATTCGCTTAAGGTCACACAAGCAGTTGGTGGCAAAGTTGCAGCCAACTCCCCAAATCTTCTGGCTGTTAAAATCAACGATTTTTCCTTCATTCCATACCTTATGTGGAAAAAATACACATTTCCTAATCCGCTTCTTTGCATCAGTTCCACATGAGCAGATTTGACTCAAAACCAGTGTACGACTAGGATACACCATCTACTTGCTTACTTTTTCAAGGTTTTAGCTGGGAATTAAAAAATTTATATTTGAAGTTTGCTTTTCTGTCTCACTTATTGAGTGCCCAATCTGTAGATACACATGCCTAACACTCTCCTCCAAAGAATGTACAAGAATAACACATTTGACTGGTGTGGATGGCAGGTGGAAAAGAATTACTGGTGTAGTGTGTAGGCCCTTCAACATATTCACGGCCAATTCTGGATTATCCCAGCACAGATGGATCAGGCAAATCCGTCTTCTACTTCTTACTGGTGACCTTTAACTATTTGTGTTTGTAAATGCTTCTACCGGAGATTGGGGGGGAGAAGAGCAGAGAAGATGGAATTTGGTTTCTTGTCCAGAGTATTAGGTGTCCTGGTAAATGGTATGGTGGTTTTTGTGGGAGACTGTGGGATTCTCTCTGGGTTGAACCACTCTGGGATTTCCAAACCTTAGCCTTGGATGTCAACAATCGGAAGGGAGGCAGACTGGCTCAATGCAAAGAGCTTAGCTTGGAATTTGTTTTATTGGGTTGAAATCCCATTAGCTTGCGCCTCAAGCAAGTTACTCATCCTCTCATAGCCCCAATTTCCTAATCTACAGAAGGGAAGAAGACAGAGCTTCTTCAAAGCCAATGACATAGTTAAGCACTCAGCTCAGCACTTTATTCATGTAGAGAGCTATTAAATGGTACTTCTATTAGTTGACTATATTCATACATCCACACAGTAAAGAGGATGAACTGATCCAATGAAACTTTTGCACTTTCCTCTTGATGTAGTTGGTCTAGCTTATGTTGTTTGAGGTCCTGCAAGCTGGTGGCAGCAGTGGGCCCAAACCCCCTGGTCTCATAACTGCTTATTTACCGATCTTTCTACCTCTTCAAGCCATAGTGGACAAACAAATCTGCCTTCTTCACTGGAGCTTTGAGTACCTGACCTCTGGGTTGTTTGCTGTGAACCAATTAAAAGCCTGAATGAATCTTCCAGTTAATAATTTTCTAAGGACATTATTGCCATTGTTACTCAGGAATATACAAAGGAAGTTCAGCTAATAAAAATGTTTTCCAGGCTTAACAAATTATTGTTGAAACATAAGTCCCATGTTATGCTCTGTGGATTGCAGTCACTCAAACTTCTCATTGGAGGAGGACCGTAGGAGGCTCCTAAGAGTTCCTTATATTCCACGCATATTCTTTTAATGTTGGATGCCTTAAGGAAAGTCGATAGGCATCAGTAGAGCTGAGATAAGGATTATATGGGATATTGACTCATTCACTCGGAAAGTATTTATTGAACAACTATGATGTGCTGCTAGGCACTAGAGATAGAAAAATAAACAAGACAAGATCTCATCCATTCTTCAGGGAGCTTACAGTTGAGTGCATTGGTAACTATCATTAAAACAGGAACTACTAGACCATAAGAAAGGCAGGAAGTATATCTTAAATATGTTTGAGCTCCACATGCCTGCACATACTACAAACGCAGTGCATGCTGGAATGAAGGTGTGATTGAGTGTTGTCGTAAGCAGATGTTTGTTTGTTTGCTCTTTTTTAAAGTTGTAGTATCCTTAGATTTCTAAAGCTGAGTGCTTTTACTAATCTCATTATTGTTTTAAAATTCTCTAATAACAGTTTTGATACTGAATTCAGTAACCACAAAGGCTGTTTCCAATTTGTTGGTGCTTTTCAAACATCTTTAAAAGCCATGCGAGCCTTGGACTTTTTGCTGGGTAATTCACTGTGTCTTTATGTATGTACCTGAGGGGTAACCATCATAAAAAGGCCTGTGTACCAACATGTTCAATATGGGGATTCTTACACTGTGGAATGTCTAAAGATTGCTTACTCTGTAATTTTTAAAAGCCCTGTAATTCCATATAAAGCATATATAGCATCTGAACAAGAAATATGACACTAAGTCTTGGATTAAATAATATCTTGGGGCTGCTACCTTATGCATTTTCAGCAGTTCAAGAACTCCACTAAGTGCAGGTTAACAAGACCAGAGCATCGTAAATGAGCATCTGTCCCATGACCCAGTTGGAGACCCCTTCCGATTATTCATTACAGAGACACGTGCTGACACTGAGTTCAGCCCTCTCGAATCTCCCACTCGAAGTGGTCTTTTAGGATTGGCAGGAGGTCAGAGCCTTCCACTCCCACGCTTTGTGGCTAAATGTTCTCCGGGTCTTACTTGCCTTGCAGCCCGGATAACTCTATTTTCAAAATTAAAGTAAACAAAAGGAGACTTGGGATGGGGAGCAATCCAACTCTGAACGCTTATGTGGAAAAGGGTTTTGTTGTTGTTTTTAGAGTGTTTTAAACGAGAACAGGCAGCTCTGCACAGAAGAACGTGTTCGATTCGGCACCACTACCGCCACCATTTATCCCGCTGACCTGGGTTTTTGCAGCTCTAGTTCAGCCTTCCACTTCAAAGGCCTGGCTCTGAGTGGATCACACATTTGCCTTGATGACAAATTAATCAAACTTGATTTCTTGGATGAGATGGATACAAAAGAACTACAGCTCCCCAAGGCCTGAAAGTCACTACGGCCCTTCTGGCTCTGATTAGAGCAACAAAAGGATGTCTGAGAGCCATCTTCCTCCCTGCTCAGGCTGTGGGACAGAGCTGAAAGCAGCCGGCTTGTAAAGGAGAAAGGCCTGATTAAAACACATTTCAGCTGCGACCAAGTGCTCGGCGAGCCCTTCTGACAGAGAAAATTGCTTTTTAGTAGATGCTCACCTTTTCTCAAGAGCAAAGTTTCCACTTAGAAGAATGAGAAGAGGTAGTATATTAGCAATCTGAAATGTTTATAAATCTCCCCTTTTATGTTTCTGTTGGGAAGGTGAAGTTAGAAAGAAAGAAAGAAAGAAAGGAAAGAAAGAAAGAAAGAGAAGGAAAAGAAAGAAAGAAAAGAGAAAGAAATTGGCCTGTGATATCTGGCAAGCGTTAGGGATAGGCAGAGTTTGGGTAAGGAAATTTACTTGTACCTGGTTAAAAAAAAGCAAATTCCCCGGACCAGGAGATTTATGTACCTTTAAGGCAGACCTAGGACAAGGCAAAGAATGGGATTCAAAATGCGACTGCTGTGGGTCTGCTCCGGCAACCCACTCATGCGAGAGAGCGAAATAAGCCTTCTGCTAAATCGGGGAGCGCAGGATTTCGATGCAAACCCTCTTAGCAGCTTTGTCATCCGCCTGTTCTGCGGAGCATCCAAGGACACTGCTCGCATCCCTCTTGTGATCGCTGTGCGTTCTATATTTAGAAGAATTGCTGTTGCACAAAATATGGTCCCCTGACTGTCCTGGGCGTGCTTTACGCCTTTCCCAAAAAGACTTCAAAAAAATGAAAGGTTCATACCTTTATATTACAGTTTTGGAAAGAAGAACCCAAAGGGGTTTTTTCTCCCTTTAATATGGAGGCAAAACACACAAATCCACATACTGTGAGTTCCTATTTTATTTGTAGGATCTCCTTGCACGCAGCCACACCACCGCCATCCGGTGACGGATGGCTGATAAACATGTGCGTGGTGAAGTCGGGTCACACGGGCTCATCTCTCATTTCTGACACTTGGTTTGAAGATCCTTCCTCCAAGTATCTTTGTGATCCTGACAGGCAGTTTTCAGAAGTTTGTGGCATTCCAGGATCCTTAATAATTTAAAGCTGTATTTTAGATTCCAGCCATGAGCAAAGTATACAGCGGGTTCTCCCTCCCCTCACCCCGTGGGCTGGCTGCAGCGCTGACCCCACTGCTCTCTGACACATGTGCGTCGAGCTGCGGCCAGCCAACCCCCTTGAGTCCCCAGCCCTCTGCCTCCATCCCTATCCGCTCACCTCTTCCCAGTCTCCCATCATGAACCAAGGCCTCCCCCTCCAGGAAGCCAGCTGAGCTTTCCAGCTGGAGGTGAGCCCTCCTTCTGGCATCATAGGAGGCCCTTCAATTTTCTTTTAGCTCCTCTATGGCACTAGGTGCATTCTCATTCTGTGTGCGTTCATTCATAAGTGTGGCCCTAACTCAAGAATCCCAGACCTTTCACACCCACCTCATACAGCGTCTTTCAAGCAGAGGCTCTGCTGTTTATTGAATGGAGGAGCAACATTGCTGCAACCCAACAGGGATGCCTTGTAGGATCCTGGGGAATTATTTTTGTGGTTGGAAAGAGCACTGCGATTTGAGTGAGAAGACTAGCTCCTGCCTCCCTACACCCCAACCTGTGAGTATTGTGCCCTTGCATGGGGCTCCCTGACCTTTCTGAGCTTCAGTTTCTTTCACCTGGATGCCAGGCAGAATGAATGCTCCCATCACTGGGTGGGAAGATGAAATGAGAAAATACGTAGTGAGGCCCTTTCCAGAGGCTAGGTGCTGTTCATGCGAGGTCTCGATAATCATACTTTATGGTACTACAGTGTTCTTGTCAAGGTAGGCCTGTTATGTTTAGAAACATACTGGGTGTTTTAAAATCACATTCTAAAGTAAAGTCCAGGTGCACCTGGGTGGCTCAATGGGTTAAGTGCCCGACTCTTGATTTCAGCTCAGGTCCACGATCTCAGGGTTGTGAGATGGAGTGCTGCCTGCATCAGGCTCCATGCTGAGCGTGGAGCCTGCTTGAGATTCTCTCTCTCCCTCTCCCATTACCCCTCCCTCCCAAAAACTAAAAATAAAAATAGAGTCCAACGACTTTTTATGTTTATCAAAACCCTCTCTTTAGGATAAAAGTGATATATGTTCATTTTAACAAAAGCAAACAATAATAGCTACCCTCCACCCCTGGCCAAATACTTCTTTTTTTTTTTCCCCCAAAATGATACCTGTGTTTATAGATAGGCAAGAAAGTGGGACTGCTTAGGGCTGGGCCAGGCCTAGAGGAATGCCACAATGGAGATTTCAGGGAAGTAAGGAGACACTAAGCAGAAAAAAGGAGAGACCAAAGAATAGTAAGCCTTGAGGAGCAACCTGGCCCTACTGAGGTGGTACCGTAGAAGTCATTTATCAGCATCTGCTGTCTCCTCCTCATGTTCATGAGATCCCATAAAGGAAACGTAGCCATTATGCTTCATTTGTGTGGGTCTAACACGTGGAGGGCTTTCTTAACTCTGCACCTGGAGGTGAGGTCTAAGGGCAGATGACTGACTTTTCAGAGTTCAGACTTGCCCCTATAGGTAATTAAGTCGGCACTCACCTTGATCAACAAATATGTATTATCTCCACACCAAGACACACGGACTGTTGGTCCTGGAGAAACTTCAGTGGAGGTTTGTGGTTTTAAATCTAATTATTTTTCTTGCCAGTGTTGTATCTTGTTCTCAAGAATGGTTTATGCCTCTTGTGTTTATGTAGCTGAATTTTAGTCACTGTGACAGGAGTTGGGCACTGTTAATAGTTTTCTACTATTAGACATTTTGCTGGTGTTTGAGTAAGTGTCAGATTCCAAGAGTGTAAAAATAGGAGTTACTTTGGTTTTCTTCTTTATTCCCCTGAAAAGTCTGTTGTGGCTCTTGGGCCACATGGAACCTGTGATAGGGTAGCCCTAGAGTGTCATTCAAATAAGATGGGAGAGGTCAAAGTCATGTGAGGACTTCACCAGGACTTAAAGAGAGCTTGTTTCCTGGTGCTATCTGGGTGGAGGAGATAATTTCTGCCTAGCATAAGGGCTCCGTGACTTCCGATTGTACCATGACCTTTTCACCAATGTCAATAGCCATTTCACACACCTAGTTGTATATTTCGTTTTTTACAACACAGAACTTAAAATCTCACATGTTGCAGACCTGATTAGCTCATAGTCTGAATCATTAGAGAACACGTGTATTTATCTGTAACAGAATACAGGTTTTAGAAGGGGACTCCTAGAACTCTGTTATAGTGACAGGCTTCTTATCTCCAATAATTCGAGATGCCTTCTTCATTGTATGAAGTTCAAAATAGGTGAAAAGTATCTATTTCTAAAAGTAGAAATTCTAAAGTTTATTTTTAGCAGAATATGTAAATAAAACACCGGCCCATCAGATTCTTTGAAGGTCATGACCCAGTGCACTAGCTGTGTGCAAACTGCCAGTGTCAACCTGGTATAACAACTAGTGTGGTTTTTACAGGTTGGGTCCCTGTGGCCTGCTTTCCAGGTCACTGGCTGGTGTCATCTTTTGACGACACCAGCTGCACTGGCAGACTCATCATAAGGGTTTGTAAGAGCGAGACTCCATGATGGTGGAGAGCAAACTGGAAATGCCCTTTCTGTTGGTGGGGTGATGGGATAGTCACATGTCTTGATCACAAGACTCAAGCCCAGGCTGGACCCTCTCCCAGGGCTGCCCTGAGAGATTTCCAAGATCCAGGACAAGTTAGGTTCTCTGGGGCTTGTCAGTTATGTAATTCCACTTCCCTGAACACAAGCTCACTGCTGAGCCTTTCTCAGCTGCACCTGCCAGATACAAACAGGTGTGAACTTTCTTGAAGATAAACCTCCGTCTATGTTTAGATGTGAATGGGCCTCCTAAATCTGTGTTAGTCAACTTCCGATGATTCAAAAGCAGCTAGGTAGCAGTCACCAGCCTGAGCTGTGATACACCCTTATTCCATAGCTTGATGGTTAGAGAGCAAAGGTGCCTTGCCCGAGGTCACAGAGCTGGTGAGCTGCAGGATCTGTACTTCTGTACCTCAGATTCCCTCACTCTACATCTAGCCTCCTTTTCCTGGGAAACTAATTTTACAATTTTTTAAATAATACATTCCTGTACTCTGCCTTAATTTTCACAGCTCAATTTTTTCCATGCTCACAATTTTCACTAAGATAATTTTTTTAATGTAAGAAATTAGCAAAACACCAGAGCAGTTTCAGCAGCATGTAACATTAGGGGTACAGTAAGAGAGGGCCACCATAAGCCCCATTGCGTTAGGGCTACTTCATTGCAAGTGACAGAAAAACCAACTAAGAAATAACCTAAGTGAAAAGTTGTGGAGTATTGTGGTTTCAGGCAGAGGTTGATCTAGGAGACCTAATTTCATGGCTCTCTGTGCTGTCCTCATTTGCCAGCTCTAAACCTATATCCTCCCACTTTTAAGAGATGGAGTAGCCTTTCTCTCTCTCTCTCTCTCAAGATTCCCAGGAAGTCCCAACATTGTGTGCCATTGACTCTAACTGGCTCTCATTCTTATTCCTGAGCCAGTATTGTGGCCAGAGGATGTCAGTGCTCCACCACGCCAGGTATAAGTTATATACCCATCCCAATAGCTCGAGTGAAATCATGGAGATGGAGTCTTAGAAAGGAGGTGTTGATCCTGGATGACAAACTCAGAAACCTCTACTACAGCATCAAGTCCCAGTAGCTGGATGACCTACAGCGAGGTACCTCACTGCTAAGCCTCCATTTTTTCAACTGCAGGATGGAGATACTGGCACTTCTCTCATTTTGTATAGTACCCTAAACTTTGTATGTGGTCAGGTTCAATAAATTTTTGCCTTAGCATAAGCTAAGCAGCAGGTGGTGGTGCTATGGTTCCCAGTTGCTCCGTGGATGATATCCTAACTCCTTGACTAGCCTGCCTAGAGCTAAGTCTCTAGTCTTTCCTCCTTTCACTCCCAATGATCCTCCCTTTCTGCTCCTCCCCGGAGGTGAGTGACCCCTCCACCCCACAGGGTGCCATTACAGTACCCTCCATCCCTGACTAAGTGTCCCTCCTGTGTTCTCTCTTGGAGCCCACACTCATCCAAGGAGAGCAGGAGCACACTGTGTTGTGACAGCCTGTTTGTCTGTCCTTCCCTCTAGACTTTGTGAGGACAGACACCATGATTGTCACTCAGGAGGCTACCATGCCTGACTTGAGAGCAGGCGTACGAAGATCTTTGGTGTAGAAATCAATGATGGATGAATGACAGGCAGGGCATCTCCCAGGTGAGGGTCTGGTTGACCCTGTGTGTTCGATGCTCCAGTGGATAAGGGGGCTTCACTCTGACCTATAGCCATCACCCCCATATCTAGGCTGTTGCCTTGCAGAACCCAATGCACCGGGCACAGAGTGGGTTCCCCTCACCGCAGGCACAATCCCACCATTGGGAAACCCTCAGAGCCTTGCTAGCTAGTGTGGGAGCAGTCACTTTGCTTACTGTGCACATGCTTAACACTCCTTGCCTACATTGTAGACAACATTGTAGTTTGGTAACCCATTCTTATTTTTAAAGGATGAGGTGCTTCTTGATTCAAAAAGCAGATTTTAATCCACAAAAGAATTTAGCCATATGTAAAAACGGACTTTGTGGGTTAGAGCTCCTCGAAGTAAAAATGTCCCTGACTGCAGTTTAAGGGAAACTTGCTTTGGGAGGAGACTCAACAATGCAAAAGAAAGCCAAACTTGGCAATCATACAAGGGGGGACTGGACCCACCCTCTGCCTGCTGCCCCCGCCCTTCTCAGGTCCGAGAGGCTACTGTTCTGATCTTCCCATGGGGTTGGTAGCGTGCCAGGAGGCTCCTGGCAACATTGAGGTATTTAATATAATTCCTTCTAGTCAAGTTTGGTTTTGACGTTTCGTGGGTTAGTACCTAAGAAATGCCTCCTTGCTGTAAGTGTTAAGGTGAGCTGAAGGAAGAGACCGCAGCTGCAAAATGCAGGCCATCCTTCTGAGAATGAGTACCCAGCAACCCAGCTTATCAGGCTCAGCTTGCAAGCCGTCTTCCCTCCTTTCCGGCCCCAAATTTTCTTTTGCGGAGCTGGTCTCTCTCTTATTGAAGTATTTCCCATGTGTTTGCTAAAGGGAAATCACCACCAAGACATCTGCAAAGTCTCCAGGCTTTGAAGTACCCACAGGAACTCAGCAAAGAGAAATCCAGTTACTTTGAGTCTCCTGGGTGGGTGGAAAGATTGTGTGTTGCCTGTTACAGCAGCTGCTGCTGAAGCCAGGGTGGTGGCACCACTGGAAATTAAGGTATCTTCATTCTTTTCCTACCTGAGACAAGAGCTTTTTCATTGTTTTTTTTTTCCCCCCAAAGGGATGAAAAATAAAAGCACGTATACTAAAAAGGGTTCAGTTTGCCCTTGTTCAAATGAAAATTTAGATGTTAGTGTGCTTTTAAAGTGTGTGTGTTTCTGAATTTATAACCCTTTAAATATATGTGGCATTTAGGAATTTACCCAGCACATTTGTGTATATTAGTTCAAGTCCCCTGTTCAGCTTGTTAGTCAAGTTGTTACATTATTCTACAGATGAGCTGACTTCACGGAAGACAGCAAACTTACCCAGCATCCCTGAGCCAGGGAGGGGCGGACTGACGGCCTCTCTGATTCCAGAGGGAGTACTTCTTCCGATTTACTGGGGGGTGGCAGCCTGGCACCAACTATTTTCCCTCTGCATCACCCTCAAATTATACAGTAATCTCTCTCCATGTGCATGGAGGCCAGTGTTCATGGTTCCACAGACAAAACAGAACAAGAAATTAAGCCATAATCATCGTACCATTGATACTACCATTTATCAAGCATAGACTTTGTGGCCGGTTTTGTTATAAATTATGTGTATGAACTTACTTCATCCTCATGGGAACCTACCTTCTCCCGTGAGATGAGGTAGGTGACTTGCCTAAGGTCTCTGAGCTGGAAAGAGGGGGGCCAGGATTCAAATGCAGACAGTCTGACAACAGACTCCTCTCCAAACCACCATATATATACATACTGAGCACTTGCTAGTGTTAGCTCCTTTATATGCATTATCTTATTGAACCGTCACATTAAAAAAAAATCATCCGTTTTACAGAGGAGAAGATCCGTTCAATGTGGTTAAGTGACTTGCCCAAAGTCATAGGATTTAGCAAGTGTTGGAGCCAAGATTTGAACCAGGCTGTCTATCTCCCAAGCCCAATCTTGAACCCTCTTGCTTCATTCCACGCCTAAATATGCCATTTACACTGCCATGCACAAAACTGTCTTGTGTGTAACACTGCCAACAAGGGGCGCCTAGATGGTGCAGTTGGTTGGATGTGTTCCACTCTTGGTTTCTTCTCGGATGGTGATCTCAGAGTTGAGATCAAGTCCTGCCTCAGACTCCATGCTCACTGCAGAGTCTGCTTGGGACTCTCTCTGCCCCTTCCCCCTGCACTCACGCTGATGTGCGTGCTCTCTCTCTCTCTCTTTCAAATAAATAAGTAAATCTTAAAAAAAAACAAAACTGCCTATAAGCCCACTGAGGTTGGATTCGAAAGGCTGTGCTCCCAGGAGCCCTGTCCTAAGCAGCCAAACAGTCCTTACTGTGTCACAGCACCTTTCTCATTGAGGTATCTCATTGAGGCATCTCACAGAGGCATTTGACAGATGGGGAAAAGACTGAGGCCCAGAGAGGCTAAACGGCTTGCACAAAGTCTTGTCTTACGGAGCAGTGGCACCAGGATCTGAACACAGTTGCTCCGAACTTAGGGCCCTGGCGGAGGCAGTTGTGCTCTTCAGAGGACAATGAACTTGGCAGCAGAGGACTGTCTGGGGGAACGAGGTTGGCAGCCCAATTTCCATTTCTGCGCCGTCCCCAAATTTCTCCAGGCACCTTTAACCTCTCTCTGCTTTTCCCTCTCCTCAAGAAGTGTAGAGAAACTGCCACCCACCTTCTTCACAGGAATTTTGCAAAGATTAATTGGATAATTTCAGAATAGTTCTTTGAGCTGTTTGAAGGAAAGGTGCCATCGAGAAGAACAAAGTAAAATAACAATAATAATTATTATATTTAAATGTATTTATGAAAATCTCTGTGGGGGCAATTAAGAGGAGACCAGCTTGGACTTGTGGGAAATCCACAAGTTGTTGGAATGCTCGTGTCCCTGCCCATCCCCCACGGTCCCCTGGCTTGCCTGTGGGGTGACAGAACGATGGACCTGGGTCTGAAGGATAGGCACAGGAGGCTGGGGGCTGTGCAGCCAGAGCCACCCATTCTTCAGTCCCAAAATAACTTACCCACCCATCTCAGGCCCGAGGGAGGCGGCACCTGTCATGACCCCAGACTGGCTACCTCGAAGTGCTCACACAGCTCTTTCCAAAACCTCCACTCCCTTGTCATCGGCAGTGGAGAACTTTGTCTTCAGCCTTCAGCGTCTGTCCTATAATTAATTACTGCCCATTTACCCACAGGGACAGAAAATTCCTACCGCCTCAGCCGGGCGCCTCGGAGGACTTCTCTCACATCTGCCGTGGAACCTGTGTTTGTATTTAGCGGTGGGCCTGGCAGATAATGAGGTTTTGATGCCACAGAGCTATTTAAGCAAGTTTATTCTAGGCTCTCAGGATCCCTTGGCTGCTAACATCTGGTCTATTCAGACATCGCCCTCTCTCCTTTCGGAGGGCCTGGGTTTGGTGGGCAAGATGTTCTCTTTTACAATCGACTTGCCTTTGATCTTTAAGACTGGCTTTCCTGCTTAAACACCTGGCCATGCTTAGCCTCTGTAGCAATTCCACACTCCTGCACAGTGTTGCTTTTCTTTTTATACACAGATGGCCATCATGCTGTGTGCAACTGCAACCACAGCCTGCTCATCATCTAAGAACAGATTTTTTCCCCCTGCAGCCGATTCAGACAGGATA
Source organism: Canis lupus dingo (assembly GCF_003254725.2). Lineage (NCBI taxonomy): Eukaryota > Metazoa > Chordata > Mammalia > Carnivora > Canidae > Canis > Canis lupus. Next base: position 20,568,644 of record NC_064262.1, read on the forward strand.
ACCTCTTAGGCAAACACTCGGGTCCCTTCCCAGCTCTTACAACTTTATTTTCTGTTCTGTGCCAACCCCCACCAATTTCTATCCACCACGTGTGAGCAGAGGCTGGGCCCCCAGGAACAGAGCTTCTCCAGCGGAGATGTGCATATGAATCGTCTGGGCATCCGATTAAAATACAAATGTGATCCGTCAGACAGGGTGGGTCTCAGACTCTGAATTCTGATGGGCTCCCAGGGGATGCTGATGTTGTTGGCCCATGAACCACATGTTGAGCAGGAAAATCTTCAGTTACTTCTGGAATAATCTCACACTGGCCTCCCCCTAAAATGTTCCTATTCCTTTCCCTTGCTCTTTTTTTTTTTTTTAAGATTTTATTTATTTATTCATGAGAGACACACAGAGAGAGGCAGAGACATAGGCAGAGGGGGAAGCAGGCTCCCTGCGGGGAGCACCATGAGGGACTTGATCTGGACCCTAGGATCACACCCTGAGCCAAAGGCAGATGCTCAACCGCTGAGCCACCCAGGCGTCCCCCTTTCCCTTGCTCTTAACCAAATGTAACCATCTTGTGTTCTATTCCCATTGAAGCACTCTCCTGTCCACAGGTGACTATTTCATACTCAAGTGCTAATAGCTAATAGAGAAGCAGGTTAAATAATTAGAAGAGAGCAGGGTATAGGAGCCTTGTGACTACTATATGAGGATCACATTCCTAGTTGTTGATCCATTATTGTTTTTAATCTATCCTGACAATATTCTGCCTTGATGAATGTTTTTAAAGTAATAATTTTATTGGCTATATGAAATCACATATAGAATCTTTTTATACCAATTCTCCCCCTACTCTCCAAGAACACAGGTAAAGCTCAGTACTTACTCAGAGTACCCAGACATAAGAATAGCATCGTCCACTTGTGGTTGAGAAGACCAGCTCTGTAACTGTCAAACTCCATTCTGCAGCTAGGACCAGTTTCTTCCATTCACTCTTGAGAAAAGCAGTTGTCATGTAGTAAGTCTGATAACATAATTAAAACATTGAATCTATGCTCACCTTTTTAATGAATCCTTAGGGATGATATTCAAGAAAAGCATGGGCATCTGAAATCTAGCTGATGGAATGGCTCTCTCTAGGAGGGACACTCTTTTCTGCCATTATTAAATGGGCTGTTATGATTCTCCTGTTGTTGCTACATCATAGTTGATAGGAAGATGAGAATCTATGATATGATACAATATGACCCTAGGTTCATATCCTGGTTTCATATCATGGCTTTTTAACTTTATTACTCTAGTTTTCCCCATCTGTATAATGGACATAACGACCATCATTTGGCGTTCTTCGTATGATAGGCTTTGTAGAATCCATTCCTCCCCTTGGACAGCCTTATGAAGCTATCTAACAACTGGTATGAGATGGGTACCAGTCACTGAGTGCAAACCAGCCCTTACTACTGGACAGGCCCTAGAGGCTCTACTCTGCCCACATCTCCCTTTAGCTCAAGATTGCAAAGTAGCCCACAGTGGGTGGGGGTGGAATCCAGGGACAGGCTGGTCAGCCAGGATACTGGGAGGGTATGTGTGCTCCGGGGACTTAAGGCAACTGCTCCTGACTGGTAGGAAGACATTTCAATACTGGAACTGGTCCATCCCCACTTGGCCAATGAGAATATGGAGAATCAGATTAAGCATGTTCCCTAAGACTACACACCCAGTGAGTGGCAGCTCGGAGGTGTCTGTCCCCAGCCCCCCTGGTCTTAACCCCTGATCAGCCCTACTCAGTATGACACGTGGTGATGGATGTGAATGTGGATGATACAGTATGAGACATTCGGTCAGTTGGTACTCAGGAGATCGTGATCTTCATCCATACTCAACTCCTGTAGGTTTCTCTACTATGTTCAGTGTGGTCTTCTCCTGGGGAGGAGGGTGGAGTGGATGAAGCTTAAACCTTTGACCTCCTTCTTACCCAGCAAGGCCTGCTTGGTGCTGTGACTCATGGTTTCCAGTTCTCCTGGCTGCACCTCTGCGCACGGGAGTTTTCTAGCTACAGGTTGGTGAAGTATTCCAGGGCAGGATGTTTACATCCCCTAGAGGAATGGCACGGAATCAAGCCAGCCCTTGCTTGGCAACCCCTGGCTGTTCTTTCCAGCCCAAGGCGCCCTGCCAAACCCACTCAGGAGAAGGAAAACATAACAAGTGCTGATGTGCTTCCATTTTACATAGAACATAATAAAAGTTTTCAGGATGATTTATTTTCCTAAACAAGAAAATACAATGGACGCCATCCATTATTCAACATGCTAATGATAACCTTTACTCTGTTGTCGAGGATGATCTAAGGTGGTATTCAGCTAAAGTACAAAGAACGCACAGAGAAAACACACACACACACACACACACACACACACACACACACACACAATCATACGATCCTACGATACTCCATGCCATGGCAGGGGAAAATTAATTGTGGAACAAGGGGATTCGAAAGTAAGAGGAAAAACATGTTTCCCCATTTGCAGTTTCCAGGCATCATAAGAACAGGAGCTTCTTTAATTTTCGGTGATTCACTTGGAAGTGTCCCCCATCCAAAGTGAATATTGATAACTCAATGCATGCTTGATTGTAATATTTATGAAATATATTTCTTCCAGCTGACATTATTGAAGCCACATAGAGCAGAGGGCACGGAGTTGTATCATTTCTCAAGACCCTTGCTCATGGCCCAGTTAACACAAGCGTGGGAGGTGGGGGCAGGGTGACCTGGAATACCACTGCTCCCTTTTCACCTGAGAAAACATTGAAGGGCTTTTTCCCTGCGAGTTACAGTTAACCAGGAAAATGTGGAAGTTTGTTTTGATTCTGAGCAAGTTTGATAGAGCAGGAGAATCTCCACTTTCTGATGAGTGATGACTTTTTCCAAATAGAAAGCAAATGGTAATTACAGTTGTTAATACAGTTGTTAATTTCCAAAATGTCTAATGATGCTATGTGTGTTCTAATGGGGATCAATAAAAATTAAATCGGTCCAGATACCTTGAGAATTCACCCCGTAACTCAAGTATGGATGTCACTAGACAGAAGTTCATTTCTAAATTTTCCTTTATATTTTAAGCGTTAGTTTGTGCTCCAAGGGAGGATGCTAATCGGAGAGCCTGGAGAATGGTTTAGAGCTAGGCATTCGACCCTAGTTCACATCTTCCAGGAGACTCTATTTATTAAAGAAATAGTCTAAAAAAAACAAAAACAAAAACGAAAGCTTAAGGTTTTGCTGATTCCCTAAATGGTTTTTTGGCTGTGAAAATGTAAGCATCCCTAAAAAATTTTAATAGCCTTAGCCATTCTCCAGAAATTCCTCCATTTTGAGTTTTAGATTTATGAGTAAAAGCAGAAGACAGCATTTCTCAATTCTGAATCATAGCAGAACAGGCCATGTTTGGGAGCAGTTGGGGCTTGGGCTCGAGTCGGTTGGCTGGATGACCCTGGACTAGTTGGTTAACCTCAGGCAAGTTATTATTCCATTGTAAGATGCGAAAGATTGTAGGTTGTTGTGAGGTGGAAATAAAGCAACACAGGTGAAGTATTTAGGACAGTACCTAGCACAAAGGACTCCTTCAAGAAATGCTGCCCCTCCCACACTCCCCCCAAAAAGAAAAAAAAACCTTATATATGCCAAAGTTAACATAATAAAATGGAAAACTGAGGGAAACTTTCTGAAAAAATGCATCATCATATACTTAGGAATCAAAGAAGTTCTGTTTTTATTCTTTGATCCTTCTCACTAAATGTTGGTTGAGTGCCTATCATGTGTACAGTGCTAGAAACCATTTCCTTCGACCCCAAAGCTGGAGGCACCTAGCTATGCAAGCAGTCATGTCTAATTTTAGAGGTTCTCTCGCAGGAAGAAATGGCTAGGGGCAAAACCGACAGGAGATAAAGTTGAACCGCCTGGTCTCATTCTAGAGATTTCCAAGAGATAGTTCTAAAACTATGTTCTTCTTTATGAAGGAGCTTCGAAAATTCTTAAGGCTTAACTCCACCATTCCCTACTTGCAATATCATGTTTAGGATTATTCTAAATGCTTCTGAGACTTTCCACAACTATGTCTATTTCAAGTCTGTTCTCAGAAAATGGAACTCCACAGAAGGCAGTTCACGTGATTTTTAGTCCGAATCTATAAATAATTGGTGTATCCATTTTAGCCCTCAAAACTCCCATCTGGTTCTCTGTTCACATGAGACATTAGGCCAAAAGCTTGGAAGGGTAACAATATCCTGCGATGCATGAACATCGTAGGATAATTGTGATCATAGTAGTGCTCCTCACTTCCGGTTTTTTGAGGACTATAGCTTGGGCTTCCCCAAGGTAATTTGCACAGGATCAGCAGGCTGGATGAGGGGAGAAAAACACTTGTAGGAAGGCATTTATCTCGTCTTCCCTGTTCACTTATCCTGCGTGTCTGCAGGCATTAAAACTCTTCATGGTTGAGGATCAAGAAGGCCTGACCTCGCCCCTGCTCCTACTGCAGACTTTTTATAATTCATGTCTGTGAGAGGCAGGAGAACACAGCTTGTTTGGGGGATCCCAGATGGAGTTTGCAGGATGGATATTAGAAAAATCATCTCTTTGACTGGTAAACTGAGAAATTTAAATTGGAACAGCCATGAAAAGCCATACGTGTTGGGAGGTGGGGTGGGGGTGAGGCGGGCCAGGATGTCGCTTTTGCATCTGTAAGACTCCTATTTTGTAGAGTCGGTCTGCACTTTAAGAATTCCTAATGGGTACAGTCCGTTCAGAATCTCAGCTGAATGTGTTGGAGTCTCTGATCATGTACTTTTGATTAGGGGTGGGGGGAGGGAAAAAAACAACAATGACACACAAACACACACTTAACAAAAGATGGGGAAAATGTGGGCACCAGGCGTATCTCTGCTGATCTGAGGATGACAGTTGAAGAGGGAACATTTCAAGTACAGGGATTGACGCAAGAGCAGCCCCCAGACAGGAGGGGGAGAAAGGTCAGCAAAGGTAAGTTCATAAGCAAAACAGGCTGGGGGGCGGGTGCGGAGGGAAGGCGAGCTGGTGTCAGAATAAGGGGAAGCTGAAACCAAGTAAATGAAACCCACTATGACTTATTAGGAATGTTTAATTTGAAATTGTGATCCCTACAATTATTGAAAATGGTGCAGTTAAAAGGAAAGCAGTTCCATTGTGACAGGGCAGGAAGAACCCGAGAAATGTTTGACATTCAAATGCCTTTAAAAAAAAAAAAAAAACGGCCTTTGTTCCAAAGTTCTTGTTTTGCATCTGGTGAAATGCATATTAATTTTTCTTCTTTCATCATGAATCGCTGTGTGTTCTGTATCTTCTTTATGGAGAGAAGACGGGGTATCCATAGATGGAAAGCGGAAGGGCACCCACCCCCCCTGTCTTGCACCCTCAACTCCACCGTTTCATCTTGGCCCTATAGCATTGGTGAAAAAACAATGGGGCAGTCTGGAAAGGAGATGGAAATCGAACAAAAGAATTCTTGAATGTGGGAGTTAGAAGTAGATCACTCTGCTAGCTTAGACCCTTCTGTCATTAAAGTGGGGAGGGCATTTACTTCTAAAACCCTCCCGACCATCCCAGATCCCCCAGGATCCCCGTCTCTTGACCTGATTGATCCATAACCCCTGCCCCCACCCCCAACAAACCCAGGATTGAAACGGGGTTTTTCCTTGTGCCTTTCCAAGAGTGACTGGCAGTGCAGCCACAGAACTGGCAGGTTCTGATTAGGAATTAAATTCAGGCCCATTCACGATGTACGTTAACTTTGTGGGTGGAAAGAAACCTGGAGAAGAGAGAGGAAACAAGCCTTAGAGCCTCCAAAAATTGGCAGGCAGACTTCCGGAATGAGGCTTCTCCAAGGAATCTTCTCGAATTAAACCTGGGACTGAAATACATTTGCAAATGATCAGGCTTAAAAGTGGGGTTGAGTTTCCTTGTGTCATGCTGATATGGGCCTGGAGAGTTATGTGGGTTTTTTTGGAGATGAGGAGGGAGAAATGATGCACCCTGAGAACACAGAGCAGAAAATTTTGGGCTGCAAATCACTTACTTAGGCCGGGCTCTCCATCTGATATTCTTCCCAGATACGTCATGGCATTCATGAAGAACGCTTGCTGCTTAAATGTCGGATTATGCAGTAATAGTCCCCAAATGAGAACCTAAGTGCCTTAAAAAAAATTCATCAGTTGTCTTTAAGGTTTGTGTGGCTGCTCAAATATTCTCTGTAGCGTTTGGCCTTTAGCAGACCACATTGAAACAGCTTTCTTATTTACAGACCATCATTTCTGACACATTTATCTGGTGTGATTAATTAAAGATGATATTTAAATCCATATTTTTCTTTAAAAGGCTGAAGAGACAGCCCTGCATTTTTCCATCCGCAAATGGAGGTCCTAAACTACCATAAGATGGCACTCTAACATAAATTATGGCAGGAGTCAGCTATACAGTATAAGGACTGAAAAAATTAAAAAGTAGACGGCCAGATTTGCAGGTGAGCATACGGGAATTATTCCCACGGAGATACATTAACTAGGAAATGTGCTAAGAGCATGTTATATTCGTATTGGACTTTCATCAGTGAGATGCTATCCAGGAATTCAAGGCAGACAGGCCCTTTTACATTTTCAGAGAAAATGAATTTAAATATAGCCCGAAAGAAAAGATTTAAAAAATAATAAGAAAAGAGAGAAATCAGACAAAACCACAAGTGTAAAAATGGAAAGGTGTTTTCCACTCTTGGTTCTGTCTCAGGAATATAATCACTAAGGTCAAAATGAAAACCTGGTTTAACCATTTTCCTGTTCTTTGCTTCCTTGTCATTATGGGAGGGGGGGTGATGTAGCCGATCTCAGTAAAGTGGCCAACCCCACAGGGCCTGGCTGTGGAGTCTCAGTGTCGGTGCCAGCACATTTATCCCCTTGTTTTGCACAAAGCAAGCATTGCCTTTTACAGATGGGCATTGGGGAATAAAAAGTATTCTCAGATACTGATGCAGCAGGCATCCTTTTTTTTTTCTTTCCGCCATGCTCTGTTTGAGAAGGGCTCAGTCAGTGCTGCCTGTGCCAAAGTGGTCCTGGTTTAGTGGCAATCCCTAAGAGATTAAAAGGAAAGAAGGGAGGGGAAACCTCATCCAAATTCCTTTGTAGGGGCTCCATAGCTTCAGGTGCAGTGGAAAACGGCAACATCGCCAGCCTGTTCTCTGGCTTCATAGAAAAGCTTTAAAAAAAAAAAAAAAATCACCGTTTCTTGGCTATCTTAGGCTATTGTGATATCAAGTGGGTAAGCTCTTGGGGTTGGCATAAAACCAGGTACATGCTTTTCTCTGCTTAGCAAGCAGGTATCCAGGTCCTGTTCAATACGGTACACTCCAGGGAGAGGTATGTGTGCTGCTGGAACATCCATGAGATGGTTTTCTGAAGCGCTTTGCATCCCTGCAAACGGCATGGCTACACTTGGCTAAGAGGGGGTCATTGGGGAACCTGGCTTTATGCGGAAACATCAGACTCCTTTTCCTGATGATTTTCCTCCCCACCACTCCAGTAGAGAAAATAGGTGGACCATCAGGCAACTGACAATACTGGTCATACTCCATTCAGAAATGCCTCGGCGGATTGCCATGGTGTAGTCTAGAAAGCCTGCACCTGGTCATGTGGGCTCAGAAGCCAGTAGAGCCCAACTTCTAGCTTGTATAAAAACCGATGGTTTTTTTTTTTCTCTCGGGTGGGTTAAGCCTCCATTTCTAGGAAGCCCAGCTTGGCTAGTCTCTCTGGCAAGCAAGCCACAATCCAGAGAGATTGTGGAACACAAAAGTAGTAATGACCAACCTTACCTAAGTAACCATTGCAGCTTCTCACTTCCCTTTGTAAAATCACTGTGGTATTAAGATATCTTTCTTAGAGTGTGAAGATCATTAAGTGGAGGTTTGTCTGGAAATGGAGGGAAGAGAAGTGACTTGCCTCTTAATAAACTTGTGTCCTCTGCTTTCTGCTGGTAAAGATTTGTTATGAAATTTCAAGTGTGCTGATTACCTGTTTATATGCAAATACTGGATTACCCGTCCCACTTCTTGCTAATTGTCTGCATGGATGTTGTTTTGAATGTACTGTTTTAGACATCCTCTCTGTCTCTTTTTTAACGGCGTACTTTTTTATTCTCAAATGGAGAAAATTATATCTTAGCTCGCAGGTGCATGAACGTTGATGGACAAGGCTCCCAATCCCTTACCTGAAACCCTTAGTGCCAGAATATAGAGTTTGGGGGATCTTAGCAAAGTATTATGATGCACAGACCATACATTTCCTACCCTGTGATGTTACATTAATATCTCTGCAGTGAAATGTGTGACTATTGATATTAATGGTTTAAGTAAACTCTGAATATCCCATATCAGGTCAGATCTAGCCAACACTGAGTCAATTAATTAAACAAAACTTTGAATTTCAAATTTGTGAATAAGGGAATGTGGATCTGTATTTAGATTGTATGTGTGTATTTCTATTTTAGTAGAAATACAATATACAAGTTGCTTTTAAAATATATGATTACAGAAGAAAAAGATAGCCTTTGAGATCTGACTGAAATTGCCTCGGATCATAATCTCTTACATATTCATAGGCTTCTTGTTTTTGCCTCCTCACTGACTAATTAGAATCTCTGGCCCAGGGGTTGCAAACTCAGGTGTTTCGGAAGACCAGAGAGATAATATAAGCTGGGTGGGTTGGGATAGGCAACAGGGAATGGTGAGGACCAGGGTACAGGAGAACCCCTACAGCACCCAAAAGGAGGCACCTACCACTAAGTGGTTCCTGATAATTGCTGCCAAGTGAGAGAGTGCCTAGTGCCCTGGCACCTAATTCACTTTTTAAAAAATTCCATGTAAAACGTATCACTCATGATGTTTTTATTACCCTCAAAACCACATATACATCAAAAGAAAACAAAGTGAAACAAAACCCATATATATCTGTCTTCTTGTCCCCAAGTGGTTTCTCCCTGGTGTCTGGTGGTTGCTGTCATTTCCATTCTGGCTTTGATGGCCTCCCTACTCAACCTTGGCCTCCCTACTTGACCGCAACTCCTATGGCCAGCTTTTTATTTTTATTTTTTTAAAGATTTTATTTATTTATGATAGTCACACAGAGAGAGAGAGAGAGGCAGAGACACAGGCAGAGGGAGAAGCAGGCTCCATGCAGGGAGCCCGATGTGGGATTCGATCCCGGGTCTCCAGGATCGCGCCCTGGGCCAAAGGCAGGCGCCAAACCGCTGCGCCACCCAGGGATCCCTAGCTTTTTAAACCATGTACTGGATATAATAAAAGCACCCCACTTTGTGTAGACCTTGCATTACTCCTCTTATTCTGCTAACTAGCTGTTGAAAATCTCAGTCCTACATTAGCCCTCTCGCTTCTCTACTTTCTTCTTTACTTCACCTGCCCCTGTCTCCAAAGAGCCACATGGATTATGGCCTCTGGATATTGTCCCTTCTCCTCATTTACTTTTTTTTTTAAGTGAAGTATCATTGGCATATAGCATTATAGTATTTTCAGGTGTACAATATAATGATTTGATGTTTGCATACATACTGCAAAATGATTATGATAGTAAGTCTAGTTAGCGTTCGTCACCATACATACCTACATAGTTTTTCTCTTGTCATGAGAACTTCTAAGATCTGCTCTCGGCAACTTTCAAATGCGCAATATAGTATTATTAACTCTAATCGCCATGCTGTGTTTTATATCCCTATGACTGATTTACCTTATAACTGGAAATTTGTACCCATTGACCTCCTTTACCTATTTCACTCACCCCCTACTCCCCACCTTTGGCAAACACCAGTCTATTCTCTGTATCTGTGAACTCAGTTTTGTTTTGTTTGAAGATTCCCTATAAAAGTGAAATCATACAGTATTTGTCTTTCACTCTCGGATTTATTTCACTTAGCATAATGTCCTCAAGGTCTATCAATGTAGTTGCAAATGGCAAGATTTTCTTAATTTTTTTTTTTTTGGCTGAATAATACACCATTGTGTATCTGTATATTTTTCCCTTCTTGATTAAATAATGCTACAATGATGGGGTGCTTGGGTGGCTCAGTAGGTTGAGCATTATGAGATTGAGCCCCATATCTAGCTCTGTGCTGGGCATGAAGTCTGCTTAAGTTTCTCTCTCTCCCTTAAAAAAAAAAATGCTGCAGTGAACATGGGATGCATATATCTTTTCAATATGGTGTTTTTTTCTTCAGATAAATACGTGCAATGGAACTGCTGGATCCTGATAGTCCTATTTTTATTTTTTATTTTTTTATTTTTTTTTATTTTTTATTTTTTTTAAAGACATTTTCTTTTTTTTTTTTTAATTTATTTATTTATGATAGTAACAGAGGGAGAGAGAGAGAGGCAGAGACACAGGCAGAGAGAGAAGCAGGCTCCATGCACCGAGAGCCCGACGTGGGATTCAATCCTGGGTCTCCAGGATCGCGCCCTGGGCCAAAGGCAGGCGCCAAACCGCTGCGCCACCCAGGGATCCCCTATTTTTATTTTTTTAAGGAACCTTCATACTATCTTCCACATGGCTGTACCAATTTACATTCCCATCAACAGTGTACAAGGGTTCCATTTTCTCCAACTCCTTGCCAACTCAATATTTCTTGTCTTTTTGATGCTTACCCACTCTAACAGGTGTGAAGTGATATCTCATTGTGGTTTTTATTTGCATTTCTATGATGATTAGTGAATTTGAACACCTTTTCATATATTTGTTTGTCATCCTTGTGTCTTGTTTGGAAAAATGTCTATTCAGATCCTCTACCCATGTTTTATTGCTATTGAGTTGTTGGCATTCTTTATATATTTTGGATATTAGTCCCTCATTGGATATATGATTTGCAAATATTTTTTCCATTTCATAGGTTGCTTTTCATTTTGTTGATGGTTTCCTTTGCTGTGCAGAATTCTCATTCACTTTTAATATGATCTAATAGATATAAGCCAAGCCCCTAGTTAGCAAACCCAATGCAATTTTACTGTGTTCTTTTGTTTTTTTTTTTAAGATTTTATTTATTTATTCATAGAGACACACAGAGAGAGAGAGAGAGGCAGAGATACAGGCAGAGGGAGAAGCAGGCTCCATGCAGAGAGCCCGACGTGGGACTCGATCCAGGGTCTCCAGGATCATGCCCTGGGCTGCAGGCGGCGCTAAACCGCTGTGCCACCGGGGCTGCCCTACTGTGTTCTTTTGAACTAACTCACATCATTTGCAACTTTTGAAATTCTCGAAAGAAAGAAAGAAAGAAAGAAAGAAAGAAAGAAAGAAAGAAAGAAAGAAATTCTCTCCTCCCCAGTATCAATGTCATTATGTGCTTCAGATTTCCCTCCTTTTCCCCTATATTTTCACTCCACACACTCTAGTCTCCTACAACCAGATTCCAGCCTCAGCTTTCTTCTTCCCCAACCCTCCAGCTTTTTTGTTCTCTAAATATTACCTCCATCTTGGCCATTCCACAATCTAGACTTTTAGGTGTACTTTTTCTTATTAGAGGCAAGAACTAAGCTTCTAGGTGGATATTCCACAGGATACTCAAACTCAGTCTGCCCCAAATAGAACCTCATACATTCCACACTGGTCAACACCAGCTCCTCTCACTCAGCTCTGTTTTCCTGTCTGTGAATCAAAACCAGCTATCTGTGACCCGCGTACTTTTCCATCTCAGTGGTCATTGAAGCCAGTAGGATCCGTCTCCCTCATCATTCTTTTTTCATGCCCACTAATAGTGCTTTTCTCTCTCTCTCTCTCTCTCTTATTACTACTGTTCCCATTCTCAGGCTTTCATCCCTCCATTGTATCCTGTGACATTAGAGATTATAGTTCCTAAAATCCAACAACAATCATCCCATTCACCTAATTGCTTGCTCCTTATTGCCTTCCAAATTAAGTTGATTCTCCTTATCAAGCTGTGGAAACTCCAATAACCATAACCTACCTTATTTTCAATCTTATTGACCATGATTCCCATTTGTGTACACCATAAATTTAATAAACTGGACCACTTGTTGAAACCATCTCATTTTTCTAGAAGGAAATAATCTCATCCTAATCTATAGCAAAGGCTTGCTTGAATGCCCAGAGGCTAAGGTGCAGTTGATATAGTTTGACCAATTCATGGATCATCTCACACAATGTAGATATTTTACAACTTCCATTTTGACTTCCTAGAACATGTGGTGTCTTGTATGTACTCCCAATGATAAAATGGTGGAAGAGGAGTTCATGGCCTCTGAATATATTTAAACCCCCTCTTATTGCATTAATTATTCCCTGATCAAGTGCAAAAAGGCTATGAAATTTAGCCAAATAAAAATAATCTGTATGGCTGAGAGTTAACAGATTAGCAATAGATTATGACATAAACTGAACCATGGTAACTGAAAAAGTCAGGGTCAAATTCTCTGCTAATAGTAGTCATCAGCAGCATATCTAATAGGGCCATAATAACTTCAAAATACTTAAAAATGGGGCACATTATTGAAAAAAAGGTTTTATATCAAATATATGGTTCATACAAAATCCCCAAGGCAAGTGAATTTATTCTGTCTGTTGGAAAAGATTTCTGACTCTCAGTCTTGCAGTGGAATTTGTTATAAAGTGCTATTGGTGCATCACCAGAGACATACTAGTTTTTTCATTGGCTACATTAGAAATTCAAGTCCTTTGTATTTTGTCAACACACAGATTTGGGAATTTAAGCATTCATTTTGATCCTTAAGTCTTTTCATGGTACAATAAGGATGAAATGCTTTTTTTTCTATCACCACTGAAGACAAGTGGAAACCTGTGTGCCCCAAGAAAATTTATACCTGGAAGAAAGTGGTAACCCAACATAGCACTAGGTTAGGAAAGCATTTCTAAACCATTCCTGAATGTGTTTTTCCAGTCTGAAGAAAGAATATGGAGAAATACTGGTCTCTTCCTCTGAATTCAAAAGGAAGTTCCAAGCCCCATGCTGAAATTTGGGGAAGGAGGTAAATTCATCTTTCCCCACAAAATTGGATTTGGATAACCAGCCTTTTAAATGGAATAGGCTCTCTTTTTTCAATGTAAGCAAATATATCCTAGCTTTCAAAGTTTAAATTCCAACTCAAGTAATTGGAAATTCTCACATGTCTTCCAGAAATTGTTTGGTTTCTTAAAATATTATTAATGCCAAATTCAGATACTTCAGTTGTGATTTGAGAAGGTATGATGCCTGAGAGAAAACACTAGTGATTTTAGTGTAAACAGGTTTCGTTTCCCAATAAAACATTGACACTAGGGTAGATGAGCACTTGATCATCTTGTACCTCTCTACTTTGAGTTTCAGAGTCTCAACTTACACTGAGGAGGCCATTCCAATTCAACTTCAAGGCTATAGCCAAGGCATCAGTGGTTTAATAATCTATGGTTAACTATACAGGTGTTATGAAGCAAGCGTTAAGAGAATGTAATACACACCTGAGGCTCTTGAAGTCTTCTCAAATCGAATGTGTAGCCCCACATTTCTACACTTGTGGCTGTCTGGCTAGAGAAGATGATTGCAATGTTACTACCCAAAGATAAATTCCAATATCTCCCACAGCCCAATTATATATTGCACACACTGATACGCCGAAGGGTTGCTGAACATAGGATCAGCAGAGCCTAGATACCTGCATGTAACTGAGATTATCAAGATCTGGCACTCGTAGGTTCTTCTGTGTAGATAACATTTGTCAGCTGAAGATAAATCACTGTCTGAATCTCATCTTGGTAGTCATGATCTTACCTTCTTGCACAACCACGTTTTTCTTTAAACATCACCAGGATAATTTGAATATAGGTGGGTGATTTTGAAACACACTTCGAATGCCTGGTTTTAGACCAAACTTCGGCTCCTGCTTTTCAAGCTCATTGATCCTCGCTGTGACATGCCACATCTGGTTTTGTCACTCCCGTTCTGTTGATGTAACATAGCGTGGTATCAAGTGGTACTGGATTTGGCACAATCGTCAGCCAAAGAGATCACAAATCAAACATTATTTCTGAAAACTGCAATAGAAGTGCCAGTGTATTTTAAAATTTGTTCAGACTTCTTTTTTTTTTTCCTCAAGAAATAGAGCTATTTGTTTTAAAGGGCTGTACTTCTAAAAATTCTTGTTCAAAGAATCGCTGTTCCCACAAACTAGAGGGCAAAGAGTTTAGTTACTCACTTGAACAAATATTTATTGAAGAGTTACTATATGCCAGGCACTGTGTCTGGCACCATATTCGTTTTCTGGGCTGCACAGAAGTGAAAGAAACTAAGTCAAACATTCATTTCGATAAATGGGAATTGTGTGCCAACTGTTCCATATGCTGATGACTCCCAAATTTATGTCTCTAGTTCTCTTCTCTCCCTTTCACCCCAGAATCAGTGTGTCTAGGTGCTTTTCAGTATCTTCACTTGGATGTCCAGTAGGCCTCTTAAATATACGTCTCCACTAGAAAGGAGGTAGAACAGGGATGACCAGCGCCTGGGGGAAGGGAGCTGGGAGGTGGTATTGAATGGATACAAAGCTTCCATTAGGGATGATAGAAAAATTCCAGCAATGGGTGGTGGTGACGGTCACAACATTGCCTGTGTCTTTCATGCCACTGAATTGTACATTTTAAAATGCTTAAATCATAAATTGTACCTATATTTTGCAACAATGAAAGAACTGGTACATATCCAAAACTAAGCTCTTCATTTCCATTCCCTGGACCAGTTGCGCCTCCCATCCATCTTACCTCCCAGTAAATGGCACTTCCATTCACGCCTAGGCTCCTGTTAAAAACTTGATGTCATCCTCAGCTCTTCTTTTTCTTACATCCAATGTGCAATCCATTCCTAAACCTCAGTGGCTCTACCCGACAGTGCATTCAGAATCCAATCACTTGTCATCACCTCCACCTTAACCTCTCGGTCCAAGTCCTCTCTTGCCTGGTCCACAGCTGCCTCCAGCAGGCTCCCAGCTTCCATTCTTTCTCTCTAGCTCATTCTCCACACAATCCTAGAGTGCTCTTTTCAGGAGACATATATGATCAGGACAGTCTTCTGTACCCCCTTCCCCACACCAGTACTCTCCCATTGCAGCAAAACCAAACCGACAGTCCATCTGGGCCTGGAAGGCCCCAAGTGATCTGGCCTCTGGCTACCTTGCTGAAGTCATGTCCTCTCACTGTCCCCCAAGCTTCCTTTGTTTTGGCCATGCTGGCCTCCTTGGTGTTCCTGGAGTGTGCCAAGGGCATGCTTGCAGCAGGACCTCAGACTAACTGTTCTCTCTGCCCGTGACACTCAGCATTGCTTCTATGTCACTTCCTCAGAGAGCTTTCTGGCCATTTGCCTAAAATAGCATCACCTCATCTGGGTGGCACAGTTGGTTAAGCATCTGACTCTTGGTTTCGGCTCAGGTCATGATCTCAGGATTGTGAGATGGAGCCCCATGTTGGGCTCTGTGCTCAGTGTGGAGTCTGCTTGTCCCTCTCCCTCTACTCCTCCCCTACCCCCTGTCTCTGGAATAAATAAATAAATAAAATCTTTAAAATAGTATCACCTCTCAAGCCATTTTCTTTCATTTTTTCCGGCTTTGTTTATATGTTTGGTTTTTGTCCATTTTTCTCACACTAGGATGTAAGTTCCATGATTATTTTTCTGATTCCGTTTAGTGCTTTATCCCCAGTAGCCTGGGACTTGGTGGGTTTTCAAGAAATATTATATACTATGCAAGTCACTAACTACTTTTTTCTTAAAAATTAGTGCATTAGTTGGGCTTATTACAGAGAAATGTTTTATCTAATACATTGCACTTGGGAATAAAAATGAGTTTTTCCCCTTAAGTTAAAATATTGAACTTCTAGGCAAAATATTTTTTTCAAGTATCCTCCATGACCCATGTGGCATCCAATGTTGGGGCTTGAACTCCTGGTCCTGAGACCAAGACCAGAGCTGAGATCAAGAGTTGGACACTTAACCAACTGAGCTGCCAGGTGCCTCTGGGCAAAAGGATTTCAGAGCATGAAGTTAAAAAAATAAAGGAAAATTTAAAAATCTTTAAATTTTAAGTAACTTGATTACTAAGGTTTAGGAAAACATAGGAGCAATTCAGGGCAGGTAAGTATAACTATCCAGAACACAGGACTGAGTCAATAGTATTACTCCAGGCTTTATTGATAGGAGATTCAGAGATCCTACTCAATTTGCTTAAGAACACAAGGAAGCGGGATCCCTGGGTGGCGCAGCGGTTTGGCGCCTGCCTTTGGCCCAGGGCGCGATCCTGGAGACCCGGGATCGAATCCCACATCAGGCTCCCAGTGCATGGAGCCTGCTTCTCCCTCTGCCTGTGTCTCTGCCTCTCTCTCTCTCTCTCTGTGACTATCATAAATAAAAAAAAATAAATAAATAAAAAAAAAAAAAAAAAAAAAAAAAGAACACAAGGAAGCTTCTGCCTTTCTTTGTAACTATAAGGTCCAAAATATAGACTTCAAGTAAGGCTACATCCAGGTGCTTGAATAATGCAGTAAGTGTTCATTCTCTTCTCCATTTCAGTAGCTCTGCCGCCTTCAGTGGTGGCTTTATTCATAAGCAGCTCTAGGATTATATCCTCTTTATAGCTGATAATCTCAAGGGAAGAAGAACTTCTTCATATCATTAGTCTGGCAAAAGCTCCTGGATTGAGTCACATGAGACCATTGGAGTGGCCAACCATGAACCAAATGTTGTAGGTAGAGGGATAGAAGGCATTTATTTGGCAGAACTGAATCACGTGCCCATTTTGCACTTAAGAAGAAAGGAAGAATTAAGGTAACCACCCATAGCTGCATGGACCAAGCACCAGGAGGGGCTTATTCAAAGGGGAAGCAAAACAAGTGAAATGGATGCTATGATGGGGGCAAAACATCTGCTGTTGACTAGATCAAGAAGAAACAAAGGTTCTTGGCTCTGTCATGTCACTCACTGCCCTTTGACTTAAATATTTTCAACTGGACTTAAGTTGTAATGGGTTTTAAGTTGCTTATGAATAGGTTTGGATGGTTTGCAGACCATGAGATGGCTGACTTTAGGACACAAGAGATTGTATGTGCATGTTAGATCGTAGTGACAGGAGATTAGAGTGGTTTGGAACATGGAAGCAAGGGGGATGGGGAAGATTGAGCCCACTTCTAGAACTTTTATTCACTCAGACAAGATTTCTCCTTAAATGAGGCCATTTCTGTTTAGTGGAAAAAGTCATTGAATAGTGCAGTGGCTAATGGTTTATGTAGCTGTTGTCCCCAACCATGAACTAGCTTAGCACACATTGAACAAACACAGCTTTGATTCAGTTCTCCTATTTCCTTTTGCATGAGCTCTAGCAACCTGGTTTTTAATCCCTGCTGGTGAGCCAACCGTTCAGTCCATTGGAGACCGTGTGGTACAATGAGAACAATTGCTTTGGCCTCAAGAAGACATGATTTTCAGTCCTGACTGTGACACTCATATATTTATTTTCTTTGGAAGTTACTTAACCTCCTTGAGCCTTACTTTTCTCATCTGCAGAGTGGGCGTGATACTTTCTACATCAGTGTATTGTTGATCGCTGCAAATAAAAATCTAGAGAAAAGATGTATTACAGCTCCCGGCTCACAGAAACACTCAGCAAATGTTGAATGCATGAATGCTCCTTGCCAGCGGCTGTGCTTAACTTTACATCCTGGGCTTTCAGTACTGCCCTGTGTCCCTGTAGTTAAATTTTCTGGGCTTAGCCATGTCACGAATTGTACAAACATGCCAGTTAGAATGCGGAGTAATTTGATTGCAGGCAATACAAACCAGCTCTGGTGCAGTTGAGCAAAAAAGGTAATTCAGTCTTGAGATGGTAAGGAATATCTGAGAAACCTGAAGGAAAATCTGAACATCTGGGTCTGGAAAGTATAGGAATGGGGGTCAGGCCTAGGATAAAGTTCGCAGCCCCTCTGGGGCACCATGGCTAGGATGAATCGGCTCTAGAAAGCTTCTGTCCATGTGTCATTCCATTCACGTACCCAGGAGAGTGCCTGATTGGTCTAGGTTAAGCGCACAATCAGGCTTGCCCAATCAGGGCACTTCCTAACCACACAGCAGCTGCAGAAATCGTTACATTGATATATTATGCATTGTATGCTGTGTTCATTTGTTTGTCCTTAAAGTATGTACCTAAACTGTGCCTTGTTGATAGTGTTTGAGCTACAAAAGGCCAGTGCCTGCCCTTGTGTGGCTCACAGTCCAACAGTTACTGAAGTAGATAGGAGTTTATGGTTCCAGAGTGTCCCACCAAAACAATATGCAGAAGGGGAGAGTGGTTCTCCAAAGGAAAACTGAGGCTTTATTTAGCAGATCAGTGAGGCTGGCTGATGGCAGGAAAAAGCAACAGCTGTTTCACTATCCCTAACTAGCATATTAATACATCTTTCCAGGCCTTACTTTCCTCATCTGTAAAATGGGCATAATAACAATGCCCACCATGGAGGGTTATTTTGAAGAGTAAATGGATTGACACAGGTAAGGTATTGAGAGTAGTGCCTACGACATAAAATGTTAGCTCCCACAATCATCACCATCATCATCATCATCATCATCGTCATCATCATCATCATCACACCAAGCTTGTGATCTATTATTCCTTCTCACATGTTGTTTTCATAATGGAGCCCTGAGAAGTGGTAAACTCCTGGCCATGCCCCAACCTCCTGGGGCTATAGGACTCTTTGAGTGGTAATAAGAAGAGGGAGAAATTTGGCAAACTCTCCTACAATCACATAGCCCATGCCTTCTCGGGTTTCCCCCTTTGACTGGGGATCTGCAGCCGGTAAGTGTTAATTTAAAGTAAACTCTCTACGTGGCAACTTGGGCAGGCCTCCGGCTATGCAGGCAGAGAGCTCCTCTGCAGAAGGTTCCAGGCCGGTGGCTTCAGTCCAGCTCTAACCCTGCACGTACTCATAACCCAGAACTTACCAAAAGTGATTGAAATGCAAGTTTGTGTTGAGCTGAGATGCTAAATTCAGGATTGGGAGCATATGGATCGCCCCATATTTGTTTTCTGCATATCTGATGTTAGCAATTTAGAACATCACTGGGACGCTCCCTGGAGAATTTCAGTTCTGTAAATGAAACAATTATTTTGGCAGTTTGGGAAAGAAATATTCATAACTTTCATGGTATTTAAAGGGGAAACACACCTTCCCCGAGTCCCTTTTTCCCTTGCCAGATAGGAAGAATGAAATTAGCGTGCTGAGGGAATAAATGGCATAAATAGAAAAATTGACAGTGTGTTGCATTCACAATTGGATTTCTAGGATTGACAGGGAGACAGGAAGTAAAAGGGTTTCTCCAAATCTGGGCATAGAGAAGTTGTAGAGAACACCATGCCTGTGCTATGATGTTCATTCATTCAATCATAAGGTATCTAGCACCTTCGATGTGCTCTTGCTAAGGTCTGAGAGGAGCAGGACCCGTTCTTGTCCTCGGTGACTGTTGAGCATCTACAATGCTGTATGGCAGGACTCTTGGGTTGCAAGTCACTGAAAGCAGCTTACAACAATCTTAGGTAGAAAAGAGAAGATTACTGTAATGATGAAGGTGTGTCTCGTGGTACTCAAGTGAGGGGAATCCTACAGGTCTTCCTGGACCTGGAGGCTAAAAGTGGTAGGACTCAGGCAGTCCTCACGGTGTCTCTCCCCTTACATATTCACTCAATTCTTCTGGACCTCCTGCTCTCCTTCTTTATTGGCTCACAGCACAGAAAATGGCCAACTCACAACTTCTGAATTCTTGGATCCCTCCACATTTGAGATACCATCCAGAGAGAAGAGAATCTCTTTGTTTCAAGCCTACATGTCTAGGAGGGAAGCTGATTGACTCAGTTTGGTCAGGTATTTACACCATGTCCAATCAGCTATGGCCAGGGGTGGGCTTATATATGACCTGTCACCCAGAGGGTTGTCCCTGGATCAGCCACATCAGTATCTCCTGGGAGTTTGTTAGAAATGTGGACCACGGGCAGCCCCAGTGGCCCAGTGGTTTGGCGCCGCCTTCAGCCTGGGGTATGATCCTGGAGACCCACATCGGGCTCCCTGCATGGAGCCTGCTTCTCCCTCTGCCTGTGTCTCTGCCTCTCTCTCTTTCTGTGTGTGTCATGGATAAATGAATGGAATCTTAAAAAAAAAAAAATTAAAAAAAGAAATGTGGACCATTTGGCCTCCCCAAACCTACTGAATCCAAATCTACATGTTTGCAAGCTCCCCAGGTCATTGGTATGCACGTTGAGGTTCGAGAAACTCTGTTGTAGAACCTATGTGGTTGCCTGGCTGTCACTCTGGGAAAGAGGTGGGCAGGGTTGCTGTGAGCTGAACGAGATGGCCCAGAAACTTTCTACATCAATGGCATAGATGCTCAGCTCTGGAAGCTACTTCGTGAGAGAAAGAAACGTTAGTTCTGAAGAACTAGAGGAGAATGACTTATGCATTTATTTTGCTATAGATGAAATGTTTCCTGGTGGTATGATGTTTCTCAGTAATTGTCTGATTCTCTCTTCCCTCCCTTTTGGATGTGGCAGCCTTCTAATAGGGGTTTTCTGATCTCAGACTAAGTTTGGGCAGTGCATGCACCCCCAGCTAGCCGTGAGGTTGGTAGGTGAACCTGGCCATGACATGATAGGCCAAAAGTGAGAATCATGTTACATGTGGTGACTCTCTAATTACTCTGATCATGATCTCATAGGAAATGCCCTTGGACATAGACCAGGAAGACCTGGAGTCCTGGTCTGGAATTTCCACAGCATGTGGTAGGGCAGGGGGGAAAGGTGGAGGTTTGCTATGCGTCTTACAGTGCTAATATAAAAGATGACTATGCCTGTTTCAGGAGCGTCTTTGTTTCCCTGGGACCATTTGCTTTCTAGCATGAACCTTATGTCAGGGATTCTCCAGTGTGATCCTCGTGGCCAGGCTTTTAGTATGAACTTCTCCCAACGTGCCTGAGTGGTTTCTTTTAGGACTGTCGACCTCATCTTGTATTTTTCCCACTGCCCCTACGCCCATGCACTAATTAGGCTGCTCCTTCGAACAAAATCTTACAAAAAGCAAAATGCACAAAACAGGAATAAACAAGCAAAATGGCTCTTGTTTATGAGTGAAAAGCATCTTGGCTTACCTTCAACCCCTCTCTTCCTTCCCTCATCATCCCTCTCCACCTTTTCTCTGATGTAAAAAGGACCCCAGGGAATCTGTTTGGAAACATCAGCCTAATCCAACCTGTTCATTTCATGAAGGGAGACCCATTCTCCTAGTGGTGAAGTGGTACCGTTTGTTTTACCCTGGGTCACCCAGCTGCCAAATGGGTGATGCAGGGGTCTTTCTACCTTCTTAAAGAAGACATGGGGGATGAGTGAAGTCAGACTTTCTCCAGAACCTGGACTATCAGGAAAAGCTCCCCTCCCACCAATGATTTATTTCTAAGTATGAGGTATCCTTCTCGGGATTATGTGTCTTCCCTTCTCTATCCTTGCTGAATTTTGCATGATTTACCTTCCAGAGCCTTCTTTTTGCTCAGTTGATTGCACTGGGTTTCAGACTTGAGATTATTTCAGGCAGCTCAGTTTTGAAGCAGAGTGGGCTGCGAAGAGACGCAATTGTGATGCTAAACATCAGAGCAGGCTGCAAGGACTGGTGGCAGCTGCTCCTGCCAAAGTGACCAGGCTGGGAATGCCGTGGCTCTTGCCTATCCCCCTGTCCATGTGGAGGTGCAGGGGACACTCGGGACCTGTTGGACCTGCCTGTACACACTGTGACAGCCCACTTAAAAAAATTATTTGTGATTTGCGCTCCGCTATCAATCGAGATTGAGAGTATTGATCCCAGCTGATTGCCGAGGACCAAAATAAAGTGAAAGGGTAATTGACTGCCGTGTCCCCCATCGATCGAGCGCCACAGTTCATCGCCACTGAAATTATTTTCAAGTACTTTGGTTTATCATTCCTAATAAATATAGAAATTGAGTAATCAAAATGACTTACATTCACATCGAACCAAAAGCTTTTAAGGAAGTGTCTATGTTTAAGTGAGTCCATATTCTATGCTGGTTTTGCAATCAAGCCTCCAGAATCTATTCTGACAGCGCTGGGATACAGCATGGCTTTAGGGAAAAATAAGTGTCATCATCACAGAAGCAGGAATCCCAGGTACCAGCACTCTTCCAGTGACGTTATGATAATGGTGGCTCCTGGGATTGTAAGGAAGAGCCCTCCTGAATAGCCACACTGTCCGTCTCATTCATAAAACATTTTCCTCAAAGCAGTAAGACTTCTTTATTTCACTCCCCTAGAGCTGCTCATAAAAACACAACAGTTGTTTTGAGGTTTACAGTGATGTTAGCAGTAAGGTTATTAAATCAAAGGCCTCATTAGCCATACATGTAGGTTGCATTGCGTTTGGTCCTATAGTAACTTAGAATCCTATTGCTGTGCATTTTTTTGAAAAGGTTGTTTTAGGGATGCCTGGGTGGCTCAGTGGTTGAGTGTCTGCCTTCAGCTCAGGGTGTGATCCCGGAGTTCTGGAATTGAGTCCTGCATCAGACTCCTTGCAGGGAGCCTGCTTCTCCTCTATGTTTCTGCCTCTTTCTCTGTGTCTCTCATGAATAAACAAATAAAATCTTAAAAAAAAAGAGAGAGAAAAGAAAACCCTGTTTTAAAGGAAGGTTGAGCATCCTATTCAACAGGTGGCTGAAGAATGGGACCAAGGGGCTAGAATTTGCTTTGGGAAACCAGGCTCTGTAGTGCAGCACTGTCCAATAGAGATACAGTTGTGGGCATTTCTGAAAAATACCATGATATGCACACTACCACAAGAAAAACTGCAGGACTTAAGAAAAAAGTGGGGTTGGGGCACAACACCCAAAACTTTGCCAGTGACATGTTAAAAGAAAGATAGGAAGATAGTAAAGATAACAGCCAATTTTGCATGTGTTAAGTGATTGAAAATATATACTCTACTACATATTGCACTTTACCTTAGAAAACACCTGATATTTTCTTGCAGAGTTGGTGTCCACAAGCAGTAGATGGCTGCTTATGTGTTATTATGAAGTGATGGAAGGAGGTTTATCTGAAATTGGACGGAAAATTGTAGCACAAGACATAGGTGCATGTGGTGCATTATGCATGTTGTGAACTGATGTAGCAGGTAGATGTTTGAGGTCTGTGTGCCTGTGAGCATTTTGTGTTTTCCCACACAGCTCAGTTTAGCTGGGTGCACTTTTCTGGGTTCACCTAGTACTCCTTGTGGGCATAGGCAGACACAATATTTGTAGAATGCTCAAATCATTCCTTAAGATAGCAATCACATTGGAACAAATTTACATTTTCAAAAAAAAAAAGCATTACAGTAGAATTGACTATATAATATGAATCACCCCTGTGAGCCATGTGTGCAATTTTAAGTTTCCTAATAGCCATGTTTTAAAAAGTAAAAAGAAGCAGGTGAAATTAAAAATATATTTTCTTTAACCCAGAAGAGTCAGCATATTAGGTCAACATGTAATCCATGTAAAAATTATTGAGATATATTGTGTTATATGTATATGCTAAGTTGCTGAAATTGTGTGTGTATTTTATACTTACAGGACTTCTCAATTCAAAGTAGTAAAATCTCAAGGCCTCCATTACCATATAAGGCTCATAGCTACCATATTGGACAGCAAGGGTTTAGGGGAGGAAAATTTTGGACAGCGCAGCTGTAGAGAATAAGAAGAATCTGCAGTGGAAATCCATGGTAGGGTGTAGGACCCTTTTGTGTTGTCCAAAGCTATTGATTAGGCCCATACTCCAAATTAAAAAAAATATATATATATATACACAAATGTGTGTATATATATCTGTAATATGTATTTAATATATGTCACAAAAATTATATAATATATTTATAATATATTATATATTAGTCTTGGGAAAGACTAAGATTGCTCAGAAAACAGATTCTTATGCTTATTACATATTATAGATCTACTTTATATATGCCTCACTTTTTTCTTTTTAAAGGTTTATCCATTTATTTTAGAGAGAGAGAGCACATGGGGTAGGGAGAGAGAAACTCAAGCAGACTCCATGCTGAACACAAGGCTGAATCCCACCACCCAAGCTGAACCAAAAGTTGGACACCTAAGCCACTGGACCCCCCCAGGTGCCCCTGTGCCTCACTTTTGATAACTGTCATTTAAGTGTCCAAGCACAGGGTCTGGTGGTCACATAAATGTTGCTTGCCTTCTTAGTTTCTCTAGGACAAGAGTCAGATTTACAGATCTATTGTGAATGTTTCACCCATGCTTAGCATGTAGTAAGTACCCAATAAATGTTTCCTGGGATGAGTTTAACTCATTTGTCAACTTGTCCTCTGCTGTATAGTTTAAGTTCTTGAATCACAATATGAAAGAGCTAGAAGCATCAGATTAGAATTTTCTTCTTATTTGCTTGTGTCCCTCACCACCCGTTTACTCGCCTATTTATTTATTAACCATTAATTGACCACTTGAGCCTCATCTCTCATCACTCTATTTTCATACTCCATGCTTTAGCCACACCCAGCTTTTCAGTTCCCCAAACACACTATGCTCTTTCCTCTTTGGCCTGTGCACGTGAACTTCTGTATCTGGCTGACGCCTTCTCCCCCTACGCGTTTCTTCCCCTAGAGAGTGTTCCCAACCTCTTCTCTGCAGGAGTTCCAAATCCCTCCGCTGCACCAGGGACATCATCTACCATCAATGTAGTGTTATCATTACCACTTACTTTTCTATCTCTGGATTAGCTTATGAGCTCTGCAAGGGCACAGATCATATTTGCTTTGTTTTGCCTACAGCTTGCACACCTTCAAGGGGGAGTATCTATTATATAGATACTCTTATAATATCATGGGCAAGAGATCACGAGAGTCAGAATGAACACTGACTGTAAGATGGGTCAGATTACTAGAACCTCCGACTGACTTACTTCAGTCGGAGAAGGACAAACATTATATGTTCTCATTCATTTGGGGAATATAAATAATAGTGAAAGGGAAAATAAGGGAAGGGAGAAGAAATGTGTGGGAAATATCAGAAAGGGAGACAGAACATAAAGACTGCTAACTCTGGGAAACGAACTAGGGGTGGTAGAAGGGGAGGAGGGCGGGGGGTGGGAGTGAATGGGTGACGGGCACTGGGTGTTATTCTGTATGTTAGTAAATTGAACACCAATAAAAAAAAAAAAAAAAAAAAAAAAAAAAAAGATTACTAGAACCTTTGGGCTTCCACTTTTGCAGATTCCAAAATATTCCTCAAACGGAGTAAATTTTTAAAAACCCATATCCTACCATGTCATGCCCTTGCTTGAATCCTTTCATTTGCTTCTCACGGGTCTTTGAATAAATTCCAAACCTCTTATTCTAGCACAGAAGGCTGGCTATGATCTGGCCCTTGCTTCCTTCTCCCCCTTTGTCCTGCATACCCTCCTCATTGTCCCCTTACTTCTCCTACTCTGACTTCCTTATTTGTCTGTAGACGTACAAGCTCTTTCCTGTGGTCAGATCTTTGCCTGTCCTGTTCCCTCTGCCTGTAATACTCTTCCTTCACCCCTAAATATTCATATATTTGGCTTATGTTCCAGGTCCCAGCTCACATGTCCTCTCTTCTCCTGACCCCTCCACCTATACTGAGCTTTCCCTATTTCATCATCCTATTTCATTTCCCTTATAAGACTCATCCCTGGAAAAAAGAAAAAAACTCATCCCTGTGGGTAATAATATTGTTCATGTATTTATCTACCTTTTTGTTTCTCTTTGCCATGAGAGCATAAGCTCTTGAAGGCTAGGAACCTGCCTGTCTTGTTCACAGCTACAGCCCTAGCACCTAGCATGTTGGTTTCTGGATAGTATTTTTGAACGAATGAAAAAGGTACTATTGTGTGTGTGTGTGCACGTGTATGTATGTGTAATCAATTAGACATGGATGTAAAAGAGAGGGAGCTAAAGATTTCCAGCTTAGGATGGCTATTCATTATGTCTCAGTTCAGGTTCCTCCACATGGAGGCTCTGATAGAAGGATTTCTGTACAAGTAGTTTACTTGGGAGGTGATACCAGGAAATGCTGGCAAGGTAGTGGAAGAGTGAGTCAGGCTAGGGAAGTGAGCCAGTTACCAGGCTCCCTGCCATTGTGGGGAACTGGAGCTACTGCGGGGGAACTCTGGGAATCCGAGTAGAACCTCTGCCTCAGAGTGCTCTCTCAGAAGAGTGGGGGAGCCAAGCTACAAGATCTTCTGTAACCATTGGTTGAAGGCTGTGCCTCTGGGGGAGGTAATTCCCTGGCTCTACTAGTGTGTGGGTAGAGTGGGCTCTGGCTCCCACGGCAAGCGTGTGCACCACTGGAAGTTGACAGAGTAAACTGTGCTGTGTGAGGTGTGAGGAAGTATAGACAAGACAATACCAGCATCTACTACACACATTGTTCCCACAAACAAACACCCCCTGAAGGGAAAATCTGAGTTACAGATCATGAATCCAGCTCAGGGAATTTGAGCAGGAATCACCTGCAGGATTTCCAGGTGAATATACCCAAAGGGCAGGTGCAAATGTGGGTGCAGAGCAAGAAGTGACAGGTTGTGGTTCTGTAGGTGTTTGACCATTGTTGACAGAGGAGGGCTTGGTAGAGCCGCCAGCTTGGACGAGGTGGCACTTTTTTTACTGAGCTACGTGTTGGTATTTTGCCAAAGTTGATCATTTCATGCTTCCGGAGGCAGCCTTTTCATGTGTCCTTCATAATCTTGCCACAGCGTTCTTTTTCTTCTGCCTTTCCAGGCTTTGACAAACACTTAGGGAATGGATATGAAGAGATTCAGGATACAGGTGGTAGTGAGGAAGCAGATGTTGGTGCTGCAAGTAAAGGAGGGAAATGATGGACCAAAGTCTTGGGTGAAATCAAGAACTTGGATTCAGGGTTTCTCTTTAGTCAATAAATCAATGTTTTTGGTTGTGTTTCAGAGTGTTCTAAAGGCCTTGACAAGGAGAAGGAACATGTGTTCCTAGGAGAGCAGAGGAAGCAGGGTGGGTACTGTCAACAATGAGTTGTGTTAGTAGCTACTGCCAAATAACAAGCAGCAACAAAATTTGGGTGACATTTTTCAAAAGCATCTATTTAGGCCTTGCATGTGCAGAATGGTTAGGGGTAAAGTAGCCAAATTGGGCTAGCCTGGGCAATGTCAGAAGCACAAAAGAACATGCCCAATCTTACAAATGCCTTGTGAGCCTCTGGTCACCCCATGCAGGTTAATATCCCATTAGCCAAAGCAAGTCACATGGCCAAGCCCAAAACCAAGAGGCCCAACTCCATCCATGGAATTGAAGAGGATAGGAAGTATTTATGAACAATAACCTACCACGTGAGAATAGGGGTCAGAAAGCCAAGAGATCAAAAGAGTACCTATGTGACTTCTTCTCTGAGTTATATGGCATTATTTTTCTCTTACTCTTGAATTTTCCAAGCCTTAGGAAGGGTGCTGTTGGCTTGGTTGGGTGTCATGGTTATGTGAATTAGAATCACTGAACAAAGCTTGGCAGCTTCCTTTTCAGAAGAATCAGAAACTTGAGGGAATTGCAAGGAGACCTACTTCACAGGGGACTTTTGCTTTAAGCCCTGAGTCCTCGCAAGCCAGCCTCATGGGTATAATTGGAGGAGGCCTGGCAACTTCTGCCTGTGGTCTCACCCTCCACGTGGCTAAGTCATTGAAAGAGAAGGTATTGGAAGGTGGAGAAATATGGAGAATCAATGGCTTTAACCAGTTATATCTCTTCTTTTATCACTGAGGTTCACAAGTTTGTATCTTCTGAATCTTAAGTTCATTAATCAGCATGAGACAGGAAGATAAAAACACACTGCTAGGATTACAAGGGGTGAGCCAGTAATTACCATAGAAGAGTACAATTGAAAACACATTTTATTTAAATATTTATCTTAGAGAATTGCGGTTTGCAAGTTTACAGTGCTTCTGGTGAGCGCAGCGGTTTGGGAGGCAGTGACCTCTCGTTCTGGCTCTTTTGATGAGTGTCAGAGCCTGGAAGCTTCCTTCCTGGACTCCATCTTCTCTAGCAGTGCCAGGTACATGGTAATGACTCGATAGGTTTTCATGCAATGAATAAACTGTAAAATTGGAACAGAATGGCCCATGGAGATATGAAGGATATGAATGAAATGACATTTAAAAGAATCTTGAGTCTTAGAGGTAACAAATGCTGGATTCTCCTCACTTTGAGTGGAGTCTAAATTCAAGAGTATGTGATTTTGTACAATGTAGGGATTGTCACTATCCCCAAATTACATAAATATGCTTTTCTTCCCCTATAACCTCAGATACAGAATTTTGTGGGCTCTTCAAAATAGAAGATGTTTTATGCACAAAGGACTTTGTTCTTTGTATTATCTTTTTTATTGACAGCCAGGGTGATACCAGGCCCATTCCTGTGTTAAGAGAGTGTCAATTGCTTAGCTAATTGCATTTATCACCCAGGATTCTTTATCTGTTGATAGCAACTGAGTATTCAGAGTTTTTGTGTGCTCTGCCTATATTTCCCTTGCTACAGTGAATATGGTTTTTATATTTATGTGAAACTGCTAATGTGTTGCTCGCTAGATCACGAGCAATGGGCTTCTGACAGCTCTGTTCATTAGTCAGCTTGAGGAAAAAAATAAAAGAAAACACATTGATATAGAAACAGAGTGTGAGCCAACAATTACCATCAGAGAGCACAATTGAAACCACATTTTATTTAAATATTTATCTTGTGAATTGATTCATACAAAGCAAGAAGCCAGTTTTTTGGGGGGACTTGGGTTTTTTGTATTGTTTTTTTGTTTTTTTGTTTGTTTTTATGAATGACTTTGCCACCAAAATTTGAAGAGTGAGATCACTATTTGAGTTGGGTTCAATGTAGTCCACAGCTTGGAGTATGGAGAGTTAAATAACATCAAATTATTCATGGTGATGTATCATTGAGATTGCTATGTGCGAAGGTGTAGAAAGATGGTAACATTGTGCAGCTGTTCACTTCGGAATCCCGAGTTTGCATAGTAAGAAGAAGGGGGAGAAAGCTGATGGATAACTCTTAGTACCACTAATCATAATGCCAGATGTTTATAATGCTAACCATGGACCAATGGTGCTTCTCAGTGTATTATGTGTATTAATACCATGCGGTGAGTACTAGTCTTACTGCCACTTGACAGATGAGCAAACAGAGCCACAGTAAGGTTAAAGGCCGAAGTGATGGTCATACCAGAGTGAACATCTGCAACTCATAGGAGGGGACATCTGGGGCTCCAACTGAAAGACCCAACTTCTTGCTACTTCCTATTTGGCATCTCTTGATGGAGATTGGCCAGTGTGGCTTTAATATCAATGGGGACAAATTTGGATCCTCTCTGTATCTTGCCCAGACTTCCAATGATGGCAGTTCCGGGAATCTTCCAATTTAATGGCATCTAGTTCATTAGCCTATCTAGGAAGTTTGGGCCATGATGACTTAGGGACCTGCCCATGTCTCCTTCCCAAACAGAGTTGTTTGATATTTGACCCTCTGACCTCCGTTTCAACTAACCCCACCCCAACACACAAGGAAAGAACTTGAGCTCACCACTATTTGACAACCAGATTCTGAACCAGAGTTCCTTCACCAGTTGCATAATATAGGAGCTTGAGTGATTATATTTACTGGATTTTTTTTTTTTATTGATTCTCTGTGATTGGACCTTGAGGGTAATACAGTTTGCCAGCATTATAAACATTGCTAACATCTTTGATCAGACAACTTTGCATCCTTATTTTACAACTGTTTTAGGACAAATCCACAGATATGCCATTGTTGGGTAAATGTTCTCTCTACACATCGTGTTTGCCCTCCAAAAAGTTTGAGCTTATTTAAGTTCCAACCAGTGGGGAACATGAGCACCACTTGTGTTGTAGTTCCCTGTAAGGCAGTGATGGATTGAAGTAGGCATGCCATTAAATGTCTAGATCCAGGAATAAACACCTGGGTAAGTGTGTTGTTCAGGCCATGGCTGTTAATGGTAGCAATTATTTTGGAAAGACAGAACTCTGGAAAGAAATGGTATCAGTGCAGCAAGTTGTATGTTGAGAAAAATGCAATGGAGCAGCTGATGAAGGAGTTCCAAGCACCATTTTGTGTGAGTTCTTTTTTTAAGATTTTATTTATTTATTTGAGAGAGAGTGCACGAGCTAGGGGAAGGCGCAGAAAGAGAGGGAGAAGCAGGGTCCCTGCTGTGCAGGAAGCCCGATACAGGGCTTGACCATGGGACTCCAAGATCATGACCTTGCAGGGCTCGATCCCGGGACTCTGAGATCATGACCTTGGGGGCTCAATCCTGGGACTCTGAGAGCATGACCTTGTGGGGCTCGATCCTGGGACTCTAAGATCATGACCTGAACTGAAGGCAGACACTTAACCGACTGAGACACCCAGGTGCCCCATTGTGTGAATTCTTAAGACCAGAAACAGGAAGCAAAATCTTACAAGGAAATATGGGCTTAGGAGAGTGACCATGAAAACAGAACCCTGACTATAGATATTTTAGAGGTCAAAGGAGGTAAAGGGACAAAAAGAGATAAGCTTGATGTAAATAAATGAAGTTATAAGTAAGAGAAGGAAAGGAAAAGTTTGCCTTTCTATTGCTTATGTTGGAAGGAGTTCTACAGACCAGCTGGGTTTAACCACTTTTGCTATTTAAAGAAATCCTGCCTGAAAATAGTGGGGTGCGAGTGTGGCATCACTTTACTGCAGGAACTGGTTTGGATATTCAGTTTGCTAAGTATACCCAGATGTGTTAAAGCCTGGAATACTGACTCATGGGAACCAAACTCATAAGTCACTGATGTATAAAGCCAGAATATAATTCATTTATTATGCTATCCATAGCTACAGAAGGTACCAGATTCTCGTGAGCTCTATATTGTCTCCCTGTGGACAGAGCTTCATGGAAATCCATATTGGGACTAGAAGCTGGCTTCATAAGAAAATAAGTCTTGTGATCTTAGAGGGTGGTATGTTGATTGAGACTCTCATAGATGAACGATTGGAAATCAAACTTAAATTGTTGTAAGCAAAGGCAGACTGTATTTGCTTATGTGACTTGGAAGACAAAGGGCTCAGATACAGTTGGATCCAGGAGTTCAAACAAAAGCACCTAAACTCTGCTTCTCTACTCTTCAGGGCAGTACCTACCAACCACTGAGGCAGTAAGCTCTATGCTGGTAAAGAAACATGTCTCTTATAACTGCCCATCTCTTAGTGCTCAGTTAGGATTTGTTGAATATTCAGAGAGAGTGAGCCAAGACACTCTCTAGGCAGTTCTAGAAAGTAACTGCTAAATTTCTTCCCTCTGTAGAAACACTGTAGAGTTTCCTGAACCTTCTGGATCATAAGAATCCCTTTAAAATATCAATTTCCAGGGACAGCCCGGGTGGCTCAGTGATTTAGTGCTTCCTTCAGCCCAGGGCCTGATCCTGGAGTCCCGGGATCAAGTCCCATGTCGGGCTCCCTGCATGGAGCCTGCTTCTCCCTCTGCCCATGTCTCTGCCTCTCTCTCTCTCTTTCTCTCTGTGTCTCATGAATAAATAAATAAAATCTAAAAAAAAAAAATCAATTTCCAGGTCTTTCTCCTAGAAAGTCTTTATAGCATGTTGGGTGAGACCCAGTAATCTGTGTTTTTTAACCAAAGGGACAGGGATTCCCATGTTTAAGAGAAGAGGGAAGAGCCACTGATGTACATCAAGGCTTATCAAATTTTAATGTGCATCTGAATCACATGAGGATCTTGTGAAAATACAAGTTCAGATTCACTAGATCTAAGACGGGGCCCAGATTCTGTATTTCTGACATGTTCCCTTCTAGTGCTGATGCTGCTGGTGTGGGTAACACATGCTGGGAAACACTGCTCTGTGGCCTGATGACAATGAACTGCCGTCAGTTTTGCACACCAAAGGATAGTAGGCAAGTGTCTGTAAGCATTTTTTATTATCAGAACCGGAGGAGGCATACTATTGGCATCTAGTAGGTAGAGAACATCCTTCTGTGTGTAGCACAGCACCCCAAATACAGGATTATCCAGCCCCCAATGCAACACTTCTGCTGTTGAGACTCCCTGATGAAGAGCACCTTCTTTGTGCAGCACACACAGTAGCATGCAAGCTTTACTAGCTGCTGCCACAATCTGGTCTGGCCTCCTTAGGGCTCCACTCATGACTCCTGTTTGGATTTTTTTTTTTAAGATTTTATTTATTTATTCATGAGAGACGCAGAGAGAGAAGAGAGAGGCAGAGACACAGGCAGAGGGAGAAGCAGGCTCCATGCAGGGAGCCTGATGCGAGACTCGATCCCAGGTCACCAGGATCACACCCTGGACCGAAGGCAGGCGCCAAACCTCTGAGCCACCCAGGGATTCCCCCTGGTTTGGATTTTAACTGTTGTTGAAACACTGAGATCACATACTGGCCATAAAGACAAGATCCTGTGTCAGGCACTCCTCCAGGTACATCATGAGCTGTGTGTAAGGCAGTTACTATCATTATACCCATTTTCTGGATGTGAAGTCTGAGGCTCCGAGAGGTCAAGCAACTCTGTTGGGCCATTTTTGCAGCTGACACAAGCTATAAAATATATATATATTTATATATTATATTTATTTTATTATATTTATTTATATTATTTATTTGTTATATTTATATATGTAAAAATATATATTTTATAGCTTGTAAAAATACAGATGTGTATATATATATATACATCTCTTTCTCACAATAATTGCAAAACTGTTGATTTTTGAATAAATCGCATGTGAATATAGCACAAATATCAAAAAGTACAAGTAAATACTTTTGTACTCTTGAAAAAGTGAAAAAGAAATCTGTTTCTCTCTCTTGCTCCCAGCCATCCTCTTCTTTATTCCGGAGGCCATGTTTGTCTCAGTTTCTTGGATAGCACTTCAGAAAGAGTCTCTGTATTAAAAGATAGAGAGGGAGAGTGATAGACAGATCATTCCCACAGAATACTAGGTAGGCTACTATGTTAGTTTCCCGGGGCTGCCATAACAAATCACCACAAACTGGGTGGCTTGAAACAACAGAAGCTTATCTCTCACAGTCTGGAGGCTAGAAGTCCAAAATCCAGTTGTTGGCAGGGTTGGTTCTTCCTGGAGGTTCTGAGGTAGCATCTGTTCGATGCTTCTCCTAGCTTCTGTGGTTGCCAGCAATCCTTGGCATTCTTGAGCTCGTAGATGTATCACTCCAATCTTCACCTGGCGTTCTGTGTCTGTGTCAAAATTTCCCTCAACCTATAAAGCTACCAGTCATTGGATGAGAGCCCACCCTAATCACGCAGGGTCACCTCTTAACATATTGCTTCTGCAAATAAAGTCACGTTCCAGGGTGCCAGGGGTAAGGACTTCAACATATCTTTTTGGGGAACACAATTCAACCCACAGCAGACACCAAGGTTTGCTCTGTGCCTTATTTTTGCACTTGTCAACATGTCCCGGGTATTGGTCCCTATCTGTACCGAGACAGCTGCTCTGTGATAACAATATATGCGCCATAATTAGTTAACCATCCTCTGCTGATGGATGTTCTGCTCTTTCATACGCCTTTCCGTTTGTTCCCCTTTCTTCATTTTTGGAGAATAAGTAAGCAACATGGGAAAATAAATTGCTCCTCATTTGTCTGCATGTCTAGATTCCTCAGAGTCAGGAATGGCCTGTAAGAACCCATTCTACATTAACCAGAAATCTCTGGTTCCCCAGCTCGGATGAGCACGCTCTTCCAAATGTTTATGGAGTGACGGCTGCCATGGTTCTCGGCCCTTACCGTCCACGAGCACCATTTGAGGAGCTGCTTAAAAAAAGATTGTGCTCCCCACCCCCCCAAACCATCTCCCAAGCCTCTGGGAGGCTTATTTTCAAAACGCAGCCCAGTGGTTCCAGTAGATCATTAGGATGGAGAACCCCCATACTGTGTCCTTGGACTGTGCCGAGTGTGGGGAAGATGGTGATCCATACAGCTTAGTCCCTGCACTCAAGGAGCTGGCAGTTTACTGAGGAAAACCGCCCCCGAACGGAGGCTTGCGGTGCAAATCCACGGGAGCAACCAACCGCAGGCCCGGGCCTAGGAGTTGGATGGAATGCCGGGGAGGGAGGTGATGCCTCAGTTGCAAACTCTGAGGTGGGCAGCAATCAGCTGTGCCTAGAAGCGGCAGAGGGGCGATCTGCACGGAGGGCAGGGCACAGGCAAAGCCACGGAGCTGATGTCCATGTGCCGTGTGGGGGACAACGTCCAGGCTTCAGGCGTCGGAGAAGCGCAGCAGTGGAGATGGCAAGGGAGGAGCGAGTCCGGGCGAGGCGGCCAGGGTGACAGCACAGCGGTCTTCTGTATCCCTCCCGGTCTTCTGATGCCTAAAATTAAGTTGCATGGTGATGAATATTTTGTCCCCAAGGTCCCCTCAGGCAAACCTGCTCACCCAGCGAGGCAAACCTCGAGGTCTGAAGAGATTGATGAAGTGTCTCTCAACCTTTCTCCTGGCAACCCGCGAGTGGGACCGAGACGGCGATCCAGGAAGCCAATAAATGTTAGTGCAGAAACAACTCGGTTGCCACCGAGAAGAGAAGAGGCATGAACGTGGGAACAGCGTCCCTTACAATCCCATCCTTGTATTTTAAGAAAACTGATGATGCAAAACTCGGGAAGAGGCTGGGGGAAGGTGAGAAGAAATCTGAACCATGGCTATATGGAGGCTGGCCATCTGGAGCCGAATCTGCTTCATCAAACAATCCCTAATTGTTTTTAATAAGGTGCATAAGTTATGTTTGGCTTCCTCCGCTCCGTGCCGTCTCCCTGTTGAGACTGTTTTTTATTTTCTTATGAAACAATAAGGCCAATATAATTAAAAAGCAGCGAACATACTCACCTCCCAGTGACTGGGGCAGGTAATTATGAGCTCCTTCTTGAAGGAAGGGTGGTTGTTTTTCTGTTTTATGTTGCAATTTTAATAAAGCAGGAGCTAGTTGGGGAAGAAGAGCACCCGCAGAGTTCCAGGCTTGGTTCTCCTGTCCGCTTGTGAGGAAGGAGACTTTGCAGAAACACATGTCTGGGTGGCTCACCTTGGAGCCCTACAGGCAGCCAGTCCCTGGTCCTTCAAGGGCACTCGATAAATACTTGTGGACTGACCTGCAAGAGGATGGAAATATTCTTGGATCACCAACCCAGCCCCAGGCACCATGGAAGGATTATCACAAATGTTGTCCCATTGAGCTTTCTCCAAAACCCTGTACAGTTGGATGCATTGGTGAAGTGACCAAGGATGGCGAGTGGGGAATTAAAAGAGGACAGTTGGGTGCCCTGGGACAGCATGCTCAGCCAGTAAAGGGGAAAATATGGAGAAAAAAATGTAAATATAGGGAAACTATAGAGAAAATTTTTGAATGATCACTTTTCAGAAAAAAATGAGGGAGCGATGTAGCTTACCTAAGGTGGAAAGCTGACATTTCTATACCTAGGTAGAGATGGGGAGCAAATAAGCACCTGGTTATCCACTCCTCCAGACTTGGTGGGCCACTGAAGTGGAATACGGCAGGAGGGAATCATCTTGCACCGGACACGGCACCTCACGCCATCTCCTGGGGTTGCTCCTTCCTCAACACATACTATGTGCCATGTAACGAGTGGAATGCTTTGCATGTGCTGCACTATTTACACCTCCTGGGCCCCCTGGGAGTTCCCATTCTAGAAACCTCATGCTACCAATGAGGAAACAGATTTGGGGAGTCGAGAAAATTGGCCCAAGATCCCTCGATAGTGGCAAAGCTAGACTCTGGACTGAAAATGGTCATCTCCAAAGCCTGGGCTTTGCTCTCTGCACTGGATTTATATCCCATTTTATCCCAAATTTCCCATTTCTTCTCAAATGCCTTGTAACTGGTTCTGTGCTTCTACCTCATTGTCTCCCTATCAGCAACGTAAAATCTGACCCTCTATTTAATAAGGTAATTGCAAAATATCCATACGGTACTTACTAGTTCAGTGACATGTCTTCTTAGTGCTTCGAGGGAAATAAGGATGACTCAGATATGGACCCTCAAGAGACTTATGGTTTAGTAGCCAGATGAAGGAGATGGGCATAAAGAACTAAGTTGTATGTCAATATGCTTGTAATAATGGTGTGTCTTGTGGGGCACCTGGTTGGCTCAGTGGTTGAGCGTCTGCCTTTGGCTCAGGTCATGATCCCAGGGTCCCCGGATCAAGTCCCACATCGGGCTCCCCTAAGGGAGCTTGCTTTTCCCTCTGCCTGTGTCTCTGCCTCTCTCTGTGTGTCTCTCATGAATAAATAAATAAAATCTTAAAAAAAATAGCATGCTCTTGGATGCCAACCTTGGGCCATCATGGTATGCCACATGTCACTGAGCAGAGAAGTGTCTATGCAGCAAGGTACAGGAGTTCAGACGAGGGAACCATGGCTTTGAGCCAGTGATATCACAAAACACTTGATGGAAAGGTTAACATTTGAGCAGAGACTAGAAGCTTACTTAGTGAGACCCTCATGGGAGAAGTGGATGGGGACATCCAGGAAGGGATGGGTCGGGGGATTCTGCAGGGGGCGCAGACAAGAGTAGAAAATACCAGAAGGGAGGGATTGGGAAAAGGCTGGCCAAGCTGACTCAGTTCAGGTTACAGCAAGCTTGAACTGTCAGGCTGGGGAGATTTGGACATAATAGTTGACAAAAATCTGTGGAAATCTTCAGCCATCTTTTTTTAGGAGTTCAAAGGAAAGGACGTTTAGAATAAGGAATGAATTTGGTAAACTGCAAGTGGTTGATTATCAGAGAAAGTCCCCTATCTCGGGACTATTTCAGTTGCCAGTGACAGGAGCTTACCTTAAACTGGTTTAAGCATAAAGGGATTAACTGATTACAGGAAATCAAGTGTCGGGAATAAGGTTGGTGGCTTAAGACAGGACTGTACTAGAAGCTCAAGCCACACTCTGGGGCCTAGGTCGCTCACAATCTGTCCACCTCTTGGCTCCTGTCTCTCTTCTGCAGGCTTCTTAGGTGGCTCTTCTAGCCCAGCCCAAGCTCTACCCTCTTAGGACTCTCTGTGGTAGGAGTCAGACCCTTTCAGCAAAAATGGCACCCCTCCTGGGATCCAGCCTCTTGGTCCTGATAGGCTCATTTGCCTGTCTTCGAACCGCTCTCTGTGGCCAGTTTCAGGGGTTCCACTGAGCGAGACCTGACTTCTAATTCCACACCTTGGGCTAAGGGTAAAACAGCTCCACCTGTACCCTAAGTACTGAGGGTGGGAAACAGTGGCTCCTTAGGAAAAAAAGCAAAAAACCAGGGTGTTGTTACCAGAAGGAGGAGGAATGTGGGCCCGGCAGACAAAAACAACAGATGTCCACTACAACACCTTGGAGAAACCCGGCAGAAGGACCGCTGGGAAGGCCTGGTGATAGTGTAAGTCCTCAGGGGCTCAGGTTCGGAGGAGTTCTCCATGACGTTCTGCTTGCTACGCTCAGGTGGCAGGGCCCACAATGGGATCCACGGTTGCTAAGAGGGGTCCCCA
Organism: Canis lupus dingo; assembly: GCF_003254725.2. Taxonomy (NCBI): domain Eukaryota; kingdom Metazoa; phylum Chordata; class Mammalia; order Carnivora; family Canidae; genus Canis; species Canis lupus. The sequence continues at coordinate 20,606,371 of NC_064262.1, forward strand.
GAAAGAGGGAATGCAGGTTGCTGAGTGGGCTGGGGAAGCGAGAAGTGGATTGTAGGAAGTAGGAGTTCGGGTTTCTCTCAGGGTTTAGGAGCTGAAAGCCAGAGGAAGCAGCTGATATATTCATTTCTGCAATGTTAGGCCTGCAGTTGCCAAATCGGGGTTAAATTTGCATGCCCAGTTTCCCATGCAGAATGTTATTCTCATGCAAATAGAGTTGCTACAAACACACATCTGCCCAACATGAATAAATCCTATATATCAACCAGTCTGCTGCTATTAGTACCTAGAAACACTCAGGCCTCGTGATGAGTGCATGGATGAGGGAGGATTGGTGGTTCTTGGCTTGACCCAAGTAAGGTATCTTTGCGAGCCAGAGACTTGGTTGTGATAATGATTTTGCTTTTGCAGGAAGGGAAGTGGCCCTTGTTGGTCACAGAGAGATCCTGATGAGCAGTTCTTCCTGAAAGTAGTCCAGAAGTCATCCATATGGGCTCTGAAACCACCAGAATCACTAGGTCTTCGGAAGTTCTGGTCTACAGTGCATCTCCCTCCAGGTCCATCTCTAGCCCAACCTTGGCTACTTAGAGGTGCATCTGGAGAGGTCTGTTTTTTTTTTTCAAAAGGTACCAAAGCCTAGGCCTCCTTTCCAGAGATTATGATTCAGTTGGTCTGAGGTAAAGCCCAGGCTCGAGTCTTGTCTTTGATAAAGCTTCCCTAGTGGTTGTAAAATGCAGATGGGCTGAGAGCTACAGGTTTCACTGCACTTGGTGAGTTTGCTCCTCTCAAACCATATCTCAATATGACTGGGCTTCATACAGTCACTTGTTCCCTCCTCCATCTGTCCCCTACTCTTCCTCCCCTGGCCTTGTGCAGCACCCTTTCTTTGGCTGCCATTGAATCAAGTACTTTAGTTAGGCACTCCTTTTGTCTCGGGCCTCAGTGTCCTGATCTGTAAAGTGATATGCATGAGCTACACGATTCCTCTTGGTCCCTTTGAAGAGTAAGTTTCTGGAGATTTGAATTTCTAAAATGGAACCAGTCCAGCCACAGGATCCCAAAAAGTTCATTAGGTCCAACTTATGAAACCTTCACTTGAGCATCATGTATCATCAAAACTCATGTCTTAGGTCAGGAGTTCTCACCTGGGAATGGCTTTGCTCCCAGAGGACACTTGGCAGTGCTTGTAGACATTTTCGGCTACTGCAAATACAGTGCTACAGGTGTCTAGTGGATGCTGAGCATCCTCCAACACATAGTACAAAGAATGATCCAATCTGAAATGTCGGTAGTGTCGAGGTTGAGAAACCTTGCTTTTGGATGTTCAAGCTTGATCCCTGAAGTCAAAACCCCAGCCAGTTTGACACGTTATCTTCAGTGTAATCATCCGAGGTGCACACCTCGTTGGTTTAGCTGAGAAGCTGCTAGAAGCTGTTTTTCGTGATGCTCATGAACTAGCTATACATTTTCTGATTTTTCATTTTGACTTTCCCTTAATATATGAACCACTTTGTATACTGTGACACATGGTTACCAAAGCTTTTTTTTTTTTTTCCTTCTCTCTTGTGTTTCTTCATGCCACACCAGTTTGAAGTGGGGGCGAGAAGGACATCTGTTTGGGCCTAAGCCTCTGGAGGAGGCCCTAAAAATGTCTTGAGAAGAGCTGAGTTGGAAACCAAAGAGGCGGCTATGTGTGAAGGCCCTGGGCAGCCCTCTCAGCTCCAGAAAGATGATGCTAGAAGAAGCGTTAAGTGCTCCCATCTTGTGTTTATACTATTCCTATTTCATAAAAGGAGAAAAATTAAATTAAGAGGTGCTTACCAGCATTTAGGAGTTGGAGATTTATATGTAATTTTTCAGAGCCAATTGGCCAACTGACTAGAGGGTTGTACCGTTTATGAGATGAACAGAATGTGCATGTGGAATGATGGTGTTTGAATTACCAAATTATTTATTTGACTGAAGTTTTCCCCATTTCCCCCAGATGATGAAATGTTCATACATCACTTATCTTGAGTTTGATTTGACAAAGTCTGTGAGTTGCTGGACAGAAAACAAAGGAGAAAGGCAACTGATGATACAGAGGGCTGGATCTGCAAATGACCCATCTCCCAGCCTGTGATTTCAGGAGCATTGCATCCATAAAAAGAGGTGTGGATGTTGTGACTTGGGATTAAATACACTTTGGAGAGATTATATGTAGTAAAGAATTTTTTTTCTAATAGACAAATAGAAGCATCTTGGAATTTCAGCCTCTGTGACTATTTGAGAAAAAAATTAAGCATTCAAACAAATGTGTATGCTAAATCAAGTTCTCTGTGGAAAGCTTGTTAGATAAAATAACTATAAAAATTTGTAGAACTCTCAAAGGAGTAGAATTGCTATGAACCATTTTGAAATAAAAACATACAAGTGAGGATTCGTTTTATGGTTTTTGGGATAATATACAATCTCTGCATTGAAAGATACCTTAGTGTAACTTTGCCTTGCTCTCATGGAGGAGGGAAGGAGGGAGTTTGGTCGGAAACAGCCAAGCCCCTAGATGCTGAGGTTGTTCAAGATGAATGAGCGGCGGTTCTAACTTACTCATTTATCTGCAATATCCAATCCTCCAAGACCTCTCTGCTCTCCTCTCTGACAAACCACAAAGGCAACGAGCCCAGTCAGCCCATCTCAAGGGGCACTGGCTCTTTATTAATGAATTTCTTTCTATGACTTCTCTTAAGCAGCATTTTCTGATAAAACCCCAACTTTGAACATATCTGGTCCAACAACCACATAATTTCCAAGTCAAATGTTTTATAGGTGATATCTCTCCCCATCAGTTTCTATAAGCAAATGACTTTTCCCAGAATGGTGACAGTATTTGCTTAAGTATCTGAGAGGGCTTTTTCCAGAATAAATCTTATAGGAAATAGAAATATTTCTTTTAAATAGAGGTGAGAAGAAAAATATGAAAGAAGTGAAAGAGATGAAGTGAGGGGATAATTGAAATGTGGCCAGTCCAGGATGCCTGAGTGGCTCAACGGTTGAGTGTCTGCTTTCAGCTCAAGGTGTGATCCTGGAGTTCTAGAATCGAGTCCCACATCAGGCTCCCCAGAGGGAGCCTGCTTCTCCCTCTGCCCATGTCTCTGCCTCTCTCTCTCTCTCTCTGTGCCTCTCATGAATGAATAAATAAAATATTAAAAAAAAAAGAAATGTGGCCAGTCAGTGGGTGAGCAAAACATACATCAATTAAGGTACTGGAGATAGTAGAGATGCAGGAAGGTGCTTATAACATTGGAGGTAGGAAAATAGTTGGAAGGAACTGAAGTTGACCTTCAGGATCAGATTGACCTGGATTCAAGTTCCTACTCTGGGAAACAGCTCAAGCTCTCTGAACGGCAGTGTCCTCATCTACAGAATGGGAATGATCAATGAATGATCAATGAATGATCAAGGAACCAATCTCCGGTGTGACGGTTGTTGGGAACATGGGCAGAAGCCCCTAGCATGTGCTTGGCATATTGTAGATGCTCAGGGAATGGTACCTGCTACTGCTGCAGTTATTTTAGTAAATACTAGCACTACTTGGGAAATCATGTGTTATGATCAATAGTATTCATGATGGGAAGAAAAATGCCCTGCCCCAAAACTATCCACATCCTAATTCCAGAACCTGTGAATATATCAGCCTCCCCCTGCAAAAAAAAAAAAAAAAAAAAAAAAAGTACTTTGCAGATGCAAATGAGGCTATAGACCTTGAGGTAGGGAGATGATTCTGGATTATCCACATGGGCCCAGGTCAATCAGACAGGTCGGTAAGAGCAGACCCCTTGTCTAGATGACGTGAGAGAGAACTGTGACAACAGAGGAAAGATGAGAGAGATTTGAAGTTGCTGGTTCTGAAAATGGAAAAGGGAGTCATGAGCCAAGGAAGGTAGGTGATCCCCAGAAACAAGGAAAGGAGTTCTCTCCAGCACCTCCAGGTGTCGACCCAAAGATTTCAGCCCAATGAAACCTGTGTTGGACTTCCAACCTACAAAACTACTAACTAAGATAAAACTTTATGTTGTTTAAGCCACTATGTCTGTGGAATTAGTTACAGTAGCAATCATAAACTAATAGACTGAAACTCATACTATTAGTAATAATACATTTTTTAAAAGTATGCCCTATGCCCCATGTGGAGCTCGAACTCACGACCCTGAGATCGAGAGTCACATGTTCTACTGACTAAGCTAGTCAGGCATCAGTATTAATGTTTTATTATTATTATTATTTATTGCTAAAATTCATAGGGTTCAAGAACAAGATGACTTTACTGTTGTGGATGAAAGGTCAACCCAGCCCTGGAAACAATCTCCAAATACAACAAATATAACCCAGTATCCTTAAGAACTCAGGAAAGAGATCACTTTTATTGAGTTTTTTACATTATATCATGTATTATGAAATTACAACATCAGAAATGTAGAGACAAGTACATCCATCACTTAGACTTCAGAGTTGTTAACTTTTTCCTGCATCTGTAACTTTTCTCTTTCTTTGTTTATTTGTTCTGTTTTAAATTTTTTGCTGAAGTTTTTAAAAATAATTACACTCATTATTACATCTTAGCCCTAAGTACTTCATTATGTAACCCTAAAAATGACATAACCACAATACTGTTATCAAACTAACAGGATTGTTAACAATTCTCTAATATTATCTAATACCCAGTATATACTTAAATTTTTCAAATGTCCCCAAAAGTTCTTTTAGAGCTGATGTGTTCAAACCAGAATCCAGTCAAGGACTGTGCATTGCATTAGGTCATTATGTTTCTTGAGTCTCTTTTAATCAAGGACTTCCTCTCACCCCACCCACCCCACCCCAACTGATTGATTTCCTTGTAGTCACTGTTATAGAGAGTCTGTTTCCTTATAGATGGTCTCACAGTTAGGATTTGTCTTAATTTAATTCTGCCTGGTGACAATATCTTCAGAAACAATGCAAAGGAAAAATACTACACTCCAACTTAAGATTTTGTACACTATTTTTGATTCTTTCAGCCATACACTCACTCATCAATACAACATCTACCCCCATTCATTGAACACTCTCATTCTGCACGTTTACTGATCATCTACATCAAAGAGACTCTCTTTCCGGTCCCTGTAATAAGTAACAGTGTCTTAAAGGAGGAAATTTTCTAGTTCCCCTGAATCTTCCTTTGAAACATCAAGGACCCTAGAGTCATTTATTTTTATTAAAGAGAATCTAAGAGAGAGAGAGAGAAAAAATGTACCGGGCAGCAAAAGTACTGTTACTGTTATCTTCGAGGTACTGTTATTATTATCACCAGTGAGACTACTAGCTACATCTTTATACAGCTTTTATTAAGTGCCGGATGCTTGACATACATTACTTCTAAGCCTCAGCATAAAATCTGCAGGGTAGGTATTATTATTAACTTAATAATGTTACCATTTTATAGATGATGCAGCTGCCACTCATAATAGTCAAGTATTCAGCTGCACACCTCACGGCTAGTGATGGCAGAGGTGGGTTTTAACACAGGTGTGGCTGCTTCAGATACCCAGTCTCCATAAAATCACTATTCTGTTATTTCCTGGCTTGTTTCATATTCAAGTTGATTATTCTATTTGTGAAGGCAAAGCAACCAGTTCTCTCTCTCTCTCTTTTAACTGGCATGTATGTGTCTGTCTGTGGTACAAACAGACCAGTGAAAGTTATTGAGGCTCTTCCTTCTTCATTCATTTAATAAAGGTGGCCAGCTGACCTGTTGGACAAATCAGAGATCTTGGGAAAGTCCATTAATTTCAAGACCCCAAATCAAGGAATCAATAAGCATTTTCTCTAAAAGTAGCTGTAAATTTGTAAATATTTTAGGCTTTGTGAACCAGATGGTCTCGGACACAGCTACACTCAACCTTGCTGTAATTAGCATGAAAGCAGTCGAGGACTACACATAAATGAATGGGAGTGGTTATGTTCCTATAAAACTTTATTTACAAAAATGGACAGGGGCCAGACTTGACCTGAGGGCTATAGTTTGCCAAACCCTGCCTTAAAGAGAGATAGTAGCACAGTTGCCAGTAACCCAAACTTGGCCAAAGATGTCTATGATCAGCTTGTATCACATTTAGCTTTTTTTGAAAATTCAGTGTCAACTTTAAAAAACAGGATGTTTCATGCAAGAATCTAAATGTTCCTGACTCTTGAAAAACTGCAAGGCCTGGTGTTGAGGCCCTCAATCTCATGACGGGAATGAGTTGAACAACTACTCCCTTGAAGTGCTCATGGTCTTTCCAGCATGCCACAGTCCTCACCCTTTTCTCTTGTTTTCCTGATACCCCATGTTTGTTGCCTTGATCTTTAACCTGGCCCTATTTTGTCCTTCTTCTCAGCTGTCTGGTCCCTGTGGACAACTCTTTTTCTAACATCACAGCGGGAAAAGATAAGGGAAGGGGTCTGAGGGTAAGAGAGTCTTTTCATAAGTGATCTTGGAAAGTAAAGGATGAATGAGGATATCTGGCTGTAATTTATGCTTGTTTTTTTTTTTTTAAGTACAATGACTTGTATATTGGACAATGAAAGATAATTTGAATCTAGTATGGCTTCCTTTGGAAGATGCAAATCATTTAGCAATTCGACACTGAAATGATATGAATAGGACTGGCTCCAGGCAGAAGTGCAAAGTGTGCCAAAGTTGGCCTTGCACTACTTCCACTCAACTTTTTCCTAGTGTTCCCACCCTGTCACATTAGTAGTGGAGTGTCCTTAATGCTTAAACTTCATCCACCCACCTTGGGTGTAACTGGTTTTGTTTTGTTTTTTTTTTTTTCTAAATTTAAATGACACCATAAGAAAGACTTTTTACTGGACAATATCTAATAATATTATTCATACTAACAGAGACAACAGTTAAATCATTTCCTGTTGCCTCTTCCAAGGATGTTAACATTTTAATTCAAAAAGAGTCTCAAAGAAGAAAAACTTAAAATTTATTAGATGTGGAACTGTGGAATTGGGGGATTGGAAAGAGGTTAAGGACCCTTTGCCACAGGTATTGGAGACTTATTTGAAACCATACTGGTAGCTACCTATTCCTAAAGTTGGCCCTAAGTGTCTTGAGTCAAAATCTGGAGCCATATTTTACCAGTGTAGATTAATCACACTGCGTCTGAGCTTGGGCCTTTGTCATTTCCCTTAACCAGTGGGGACAGTGAAAGCTTTGGTTTTATGATCTGCAGAGTGGAGGGGTTGGGTTAGAATCAGCAGGGCAGACTTGAGGTACATTACTGCTCAGCTCCAGTCCCTTGCTCATCTACCAGGTTCCCTTGCAAATACCACCAGCTTTTCATCACAGATTTCCAGACAGTCGATACCAATCCATCAGAGTTGGCAATTGTGGTGAAGCCAATATTGCATTCCCATGAGATAAACATAGAGGTCCCTGTCTGTTCTTACATTCCATGAGTTCAAGGACCATATGTGGGTCATGTTGAATATTCAGTAGGCAAAAAACATACTAAGTAGACGTGGGGCTCTTTTTGGAGACTGGAGAAATTTAAGCAATGCTTTTCCCTGAATGCATTTTCTTATCTCAGGCAGGCTCACATCAGAATGAAGGACTCATATCACTTGGATGGGGTTTACTTGCAGGGTGGGCACCTTTAAGATTGGATCTTTCTGGCATCACAATCCAACAATGTTGAACATTGGGCAGAAATAGTCCCAAAAAGCTGGTTTATATTTGGGGTTCTTTTTATGGATGGCTAATGTGAATTGTTTGGGACCAAAATTGCCTCAAGAAACTCCGGAGAGGCAAAATGTTTGGGTGCTGTGGGTGATTATTTGATGCTTAGAGCCCTATCACCTGTGGATTTTATAGTGAAGAGTGGGGATGGGGAGCCTGTGACAGAGCAGATGTCAGCAACGACTGAACTGAAATTTGACACCCTGTAGCCTTCATTCTTGTGTTACTGGTCCAGATGTTTCTCCTCAGCATCAGGGAATGGCCCTGCACAAACCGGCTTTTCAGACCTGGGAAGCCCTGATGGATCCTCCTGAGAGCACTTTGGGATTGATATTCCCAGCTCTATCCAGATTTCTCATATAATGCATTTGCAGATAGCTAAAGCAGTCACTTTTGTTGCTCAAAACCCTGTAGATGTTTTCATCTCACACAAAGTAAAGCCAAAGGCCTCTAGGAGCCCACAAGGTGCTATACCATCTGGTCCTTTTAACTTTTTATCTTGCTACCCTTTTTCCTGTTCTTTCTGCTCCGGGCATACTAGCCTCTTGGCTGTACCTGTAACATAGCAGGCCTGCCTCAGGGCCTTTGCACTTGCTATTCTCTATGCCTAGAACATTGTTTCCCCAAGCATTTTCATGGCTTGTTCCCTTGACTATTTAAAATAAGGCCTTCCCTGGCCATCCTAGACAAATACATTGTTTCCCTGCTACCCAAATTTCTTTTTTTTATTTATTACTTTGTGCAATAATATGGATGTTTTTTCTTTGTCTTATTCATTCTCTGTCTCCCCTACTACAATATAAGCTTCGTCATTGCAGCTTTGTTGTTGTTGTTGTTGTTTTATGATTCATTGCTCTATTTCTAGCAGCTGGAACAGTAACTGACACAGACAAGGAGGCCAATAAATATTTTTAGAATGAATAAATGATGTCTAATCCCCCAAGGTCTTTATCGCTGATTTTTATAAACTTTTCTTTTTGTTGCAAGCAACAGAAATCCAATTCATACCAGTTTTAAGCACAAGCAGAAATAATTCATGGGCTCCAAAACCAAGCCATGATAAAGGCATACTGCTTTGGTATTTCTTCTACTGTGGATGACCATTTTCCATTGAGTATAGAGTATATTTGCCAGCAATTCTAAGCTAATACCCTTAGAGGTTTTTGTTTTGTTTTAAAGATCTCATTTATTAAAAAAAAAATCTCATTTATTTATTCATGAGAGACACACAGAGGCAGAGGGAGAGGCAGGCTCCTGTAGAAAGCCTGATGTAGGACTCGATCCTAGGATCCCATGATCAAGACCTGAGCTGAAGGCAGATGCTCAACCGCTGATCCACCCAGGTGCCCCTACCTTTAGAGGTTTTTATAAAGAGCTCATCTTCCAGCTAAAAATCAATCGTAGAAGGACTTCTACAGATTGCGATGGCCAGGACCTACCTTGTGCATCCTTAGACTCTTCTCTTCAAGCCAGTGAAGCACAAAAGAGGTTGATGAGCTCAGCCTGGGCCAAGAGCTTCTGCTTATAACCTAGAAGTTAGAGCTGGCTAACAGAAGGATGAAAGAAAGCGTGGCATGGATGTGGTCGCTGGGGAATTGTGAGCTGGACCCCTCTCCTGTCTGTGTCTGTCATACTCAGTTTGTTTGTGACTTGTTCTCATTTGTCAGCCTCCCTCCTAAAACAACCCAACAGCTTTCCAAGAAAGGGTATATGGTCTACATGCATGGTCTTCAAAGTATGGTGTACACACCCTACAGGACATACAGTATAATTTATTGGGGTATAGAAAGAAAATATTAGAACTTCTCTTATTTATATTTAATCTCATTCTTTAAATATTCATTTTTATGCATGGTTTATAATGCTCACATCAGCATTGTTGTACATATACATAGTAGTACATTAGTACAGCTTATATGTATATATACATATATATAATTTATAAATAAGTAAAAGTACATGCATTTGAGGAGGCTCAAAATATTTTAGTGTTGGATGTCAAGAGCTTTGGCTACTGTTCAATATGATGCTTTTTTTTTAGATGGAGCCCAAGATTGTAGTATCTTTCTTAAAAACTATAATTTACTACTGGCCTTAAAAATAAAAACCCCATGTTTTAAAAAAGACCAGGCAGTTTTATCTCCAAACACTTTTTAAATGCAGCTAAATCCCTGCAGTAATGTGCTGTTCAAACACCTGACAATGAGTGGGGGGAGCACAGGTTGGCTCTTCCATTTAGGAGTTCAGGGATAATACTTTCCTTTTATGATTTTCCTCAAAGTTTGAATGACAATGTTACATAGTCTTTTCAGATTAAAGGAGCATATCTCTGATACTTGAAATCCAAAAATATTTTTAAACAAGACAAATATAATCATATAGTGAAAGAAAAATTGTGGGTGAGGACAAGAACTGATTGAATAGGAGAAAAGACAACTAATGAAGGCCTATAGCAGAAAGCAAGAAATTATTCCAGAAGGACAGCAAATGTGGTTAGAGAACTAACCCATATGCAAGTCAGGAATATATTCTGAATTATTGAAATCTGAATGACTCTCATATTCTATTAAAGAGGAAAAATGGTATTAGAATAAATATTAAAAGGAGTCAAGATCTAGGGGGCATTAATCTTGCTTGAATATTATTAGCTTCTTGCAGTATATGTATCCATCCTTTCCCCATAAACTCTCATATTCCTCTCCCACCTCTCACCCATGCTTTACACAGAGTAAACTCCCAGTAAGGATTCTTAACAAACTGGGGGGTGGTGGTGGTGGAAATCTACACATGACTGAAGCTGTGTCTCCAGGACCATGGAGTGAAAAGCAAAAGTTAAGCTGATATTTTATTAAGTTGATGTCAATTATTCTTTTTTTAAAGATTTTATTTATTCATGAGAGACACAGAGATAGAGGCAGAGACATAGGCAGAGGGAGAAGAAGGGTTCACCGTGGGAAGCCTAATGCGGGACTCGATTCCAGGACCCCAGGATCACCACCTGAATCAAAGGTAGATGCTCAACCACTGAGCCACTCAGGTGTCCTGATATCAATTATTCTAATGTAATTTCAACAAATGCCCATTTTGTCAGGCGCAGTGTTTGGCACTGGAAATAGAGACCCCATACCTCAAGTAGCTGACCATTTTGTGGGGAGGTGGGTGGGACTATAATAGATGCATCACATGCTGGGTATTTCCCTGGAAGGATAGAAAAGTGCCAGGGGGCCCTGGGGAGGGAGTGTGGCAGTGAGCTCCCTGCCTGGGAACATTAGGGACAATGACATTTGAACCAGACCTTAGAGAAGATAGGAACTGTTTTCAAAGGGAAAGAGAAGACTAAGAGGAGGGAACAGCATGAATTAAAGGCAGGGAAGTAAGGAAGGGTGGCGCTAGCTTGAGGAGTATGGAGGGTTTGGACTGCATCTTGGAACTGTTGGTAGGTCATTGTAGGATATTTAAATATGGTTTGAAATAAGAAATTAGCATGTGGCAGATCTGATGCCATTTCAGGGGACAAATTGAAACTGCAAATGGGGAAACCATTTAAGAGGCTACAAAAATAATCCAGACTACCACTCCTAAAGTGTAGAAATGGGGAAGTCACAGTGGGTTCAGCAAGGAGGGAACTAATTCAAAAGACCTTTCAGATTCTAAAATCACCAGAACATGATGCAGAGATAGTAGGAAAAATAAAAACTCAAAATTGACTATCAGTTTGGACCATATTAATCATAATAGAATGTAGGGAGGGAATATTGGGTCTTCTTTTGGTTTTGTTTTTTTTTTTTTTTTTTTTTTTTGGTGCTGGGGGTAGCAGTTGTTAAGATGATGGTTTTGACTTATTTCTATATTCATATACCACAAATTTGGCTTTTGGAGGGTATACTATTCTATGAGTTTTAGCACATGCACAGAATCATGGAACCACCATATAGGCAGGACCCAGAACAGCTCGATCACCCCAAAACCCTCTCTTTTACCACCCCTTTTTAGTCCTACCTTCCCCCCACTCCTAATTCCTGACAGCTAAGGATCTTTCCCTATAATTTTCCCATTCAAATTGTCACATAAATAAAGTCATATACATCATGACCTTTTGAGATTGACTTCCTTCACTCATCATAATGCCTGTAAGATTCATCCCAATTGTTGTGTGTCTCAATATTTTTTTTTAAATGGTTGAGTAGTATTCTTTGGTATGAATGTACTGTAGGTAGTTTATTCATTTACTGTCAAAGGACACTGGGGTTGTTTTCAGTGTTTGGCACTTACGAATAGAGCTGTTATAAACATTTTTTTCCTCAGAAAACAGAGGTATGGTATGTTTTCTTTCTTTTCATTTTTTTGAGTTGAAATTACATGATGTAATTTTTAAAAAATTAAACCATTTTTAAAAAGCACTTATGTATTTTAGACAGAAAGCACACAGAACAGGGAGAGGGAGAGAATCTCAAGCAGCCTCCCCGCTGAGGGTGGAGCCTGATGCAGGGCTTGGTCTCACGACCCTGAGATCATGACCTGAGCTGAAATCAAGAGTTGGACACTTAACTGACTGTGCCACCCAGACAGCCTAAGCCATTTTTAAATGTGCAACTCAGTAGCATTAAGTTATAAACATTTTTGTACAGGTTTTTGTGTGAACATGTTTTCATTTAAATGTAAATTTATATTCACATTTATTTATAATTACAGTAAATACGTATGAGTGACATCATTGGGTCACTTATGTAATTGTGTCTTAAAATTTATAAGAAACTGCTAAACTGTTTCCCACAGTGGCTACACCACTTTACATTCCCATCATCAGTGTATGAGATTTCCAGTTGCTCCCTATCTTTGCCAGCACATGATACTGACAGACTCCTCCCCCTCCTAATGTGTGTAGTGGTAATCTTATTTTGATTTTAGTTTGCCTTTCTCTGATTGCCAGTGATGTTGAATATCTTTTCACCCTGGGGTTTTTCTTTTTGTTTTTGATTTTTTGCCATCAGTTTATCTTTGTGAAGTGTCTGTCCAAATTTTTTGTCCATTTTAAAATTGGATTGTTTGTTTTCCTTCTGTTGAGTTTCAGAGTTGTTTATATATTTTGTATACAAGTCCTTCATTGGATATGTGATTTCCAAATATTTTTTCCCAGTTAGTAGCCTGACTTTTCATGTATTTTACAAAGCAAATTTTTAAAATTTTGATGAAATACAATTTATCATTTCTTCTTATATGGATTGGCCTTTTGGTGTCGTAGCTAAGAACTAATTATGTAACACAAAACCACAAGGGTTTTCTCTTCTTTATTTTTCTGAAATACTTATTATCCATTTTATTATTTTTTTAAAGATTTTATTTATTTATTCATGAGAGACAGGCAGAGACACACGCAGAGGGAGAAGCAGGCTCCCTGCAGGAGCCTCATGCAGGACTTGATCCCAGGACCCCTGGATCATGACCTGAGCTGAAGGCAGACGCTCAACCACTGAGCCACCCAGGCATCCTTTATTATCCATTTTAAATGAATTTTTGTATAAGGTATGAGGTATAGGTTGAGGTAGAATTTTTTGAACGTATATACATCTATTTGTTGCAACATCAATTGTTGAAAATACCATCCTTTCTCCATTCAATTGCCTTTCTACCTTTGTCAAAAATGAATTGGCCATGTTTATTTCTAAACTATGTTCAGTTCCACTGATCTATATGTCTATCCTTCTGCCAAATACATTGTCTCAAATGTCTTAAGCAATATTGTAGTAATTCATTTTTTAAAATATTTTATTTATTTATTCATGAGAGACACACGAGAGAGAGGCAGAGACGTAGGCAGAGGGAGAAGCAGCTCCCTGTGAGAAGTCTGATGCAGGACTCCATCCCAGCACCCCAGGATCACGACCTGAGCCAAAGGCAGATGCTCAACTACTGAGCCACCTAGGTGCCCCATATTGTAATAATTCTTAAAATAAGTAGTATGAGTTCTCCAGCTTTATTTTTTCACCTTATCTTTTGTTATTTTTTTCACCTTTTCTTTTGCAATTATAAATTTTAGAATTCTCTTGTCTATCAACAAAAAACTCCTGCTGGAATTTTTATTGAAATATCACTAAATTTGTAGATCAATCTGTAAAGAATTTATATTTTAATTATATTCAGTATTTCAATCCACAAATATGGTATGTCTCTATTTAGGTTTTCTATTAACTACTTTAAGCAGAATTTTGTGATTATCACCATATATATCCTGTACATGTTTTACTTGATTTGTAACTAAATATTTTTGAGCTATTGTAGGTGGGATTTTTTTTAAAAATTGGGTTCCAAGGACGCGTGGGTGGCTCAGCGGTTAAGCGTCTGCCTTTGGCTCAGTGCGTGATCCCGGGATCCGGGATCAAGTCCCACTCGGGCTCCCTGCATGGAGCCTGCTTCTCCCTCTGCCTGTGTCTCTGCCTCTCTCTCTCTCTCTCTCTGTGTCTCTCATGAATAAATAAATAAATCTTTAAAAAATAAATTAAAAAAATAAAAATTGGGTTCCAGTTCATTATTAGTTTACAGAAATATAATTGATTTTTTCTCTAACCATATTTGTGTAGAGAATAAGTGAATTAAAAACAGCAAGATATATAGTACTGTATAATTCAGTTCTATAGCCAACAGTTATATTACGGATAATAGAACTGTCTAATAGTTCTACCTTGCTTTTCTTTTGTTATCGAGGTATACTTGACATATGACATGATAGTTGCTTGCGGTATACAACAATGATTTGATATTTATATATATTGTGAAATGATCACCACAGTAAGTCAAGTTAGTATGTGTTACCATACATAGTTATAACATTTTTCTGTGTGTATGATGAAAACTTTTAAGATTCTCTTAGCAAACTTCAAATATGCAATATAGTATTATTAACTATAGTCATCATGCTATATATTACATCCCTCTGACTTTTTTTTTTTTTTTTACTTTTTTTTTATAATTAGAAGTTTGTACCTTTGACTCCCTTCACCCATTTTGTGCTCCACCTTCCCCAACCTCTGGCAACCAATGACCTGTTTTCTATAATCTGTGAGCTTGGGTTTTGTTTTGTTTTGTTTTGCTTGTTTTAGATTCCACAATAAGTGAGATCATATGGTATTTGTCTTTCTCTTTCTTACTTGTCTCACTTAACTCTGTACCCTCAAGGTACGTCCATGTTCTTGCAAATGGTAAGATTTCATTCTTTTTTATGGCTGAAAAATACTCCGTGTGTGTGTGTGTGTGTGACATTTTCTTTATCCATTCATCTATTAATGGACACTGAGGTATGTGTTGGCTCTTGTAAATAATCCAGCAATGAACATGGGGATGCATAGATCTTTTTGAGTTATTGTTTTCATTTTTTCTTTTTTCTGTTTATTTTTAAAGATTTTATTTATTCATGAGAGACAGAGAGAGAGAATGAGAGAGAGAGAGGCAGAGACACAGGCAGAGGGAGAAGCAGGCTCCACGCAGGGAGCCCGATGTGGACTCGATCCTGGGACTCCGGGATCACGCCCTGGGCCAAACGCAGGCAGCTCAACCGGTGAGCCACTCGGGCGTCCCTGTTTTCATCTTTTTCTAATAAATATCTAGAATGGATTGCTGAGTCATATGGTAGTTCTATTTATGATTTTTTGAGGAAGCTCCATACTGTTTTCCAGAGTGGCTACACCATTTTACATTCCCACCAGCAGTACACATGGGTTCCCTTTTCTCTACATCCCCACTAACACTTGATCTCTCTTGTCTTTTTGATCATAGCCATTCTAATAGGTGTGAGGTGATATTCATTATGGATTTTATTTGCATTTCCCTGATAATTAGTGACATGGAGCATCTTTTCACATACCCATTTGCCGTCTGAATGCCTTCTTTGGAAAAATATCTATTCAGATCCTTTGCCTATTTTTTTAAAAAGATTTTGTTTATTACTTGGGAGAGAGAGAGAGAGAAATAGAGCACAAGCAGATGGAGGGGAAAGGAGAAGCAGACCCCCTGCTGAGCATGGGGGCCAATGCATGGCCCTGGGATCATGACCTAAGCCCAAGTCAGACACTTAACTTACTGAGCCACCCAAGTGCCCCATCCTCTGCCCATTTTCTAGCTGGATTGTCTGTATTTTTTGCACAATTGTTTTAAGGCTAACTCTGAATCCTATGATCATACTGAACTCACTTATTGATTCTAAGAGGGGTGGGTTTTGATTTTGAGATTTCTTTATTTTTTATTATTTTTTATTTTTTTAAAGTTTTCTATACAGACAATTATATCATCTGTGAATAGGAACAATTTTATTTCTTCCTTTTTGAGCTAGATGTATTTTATTACTACTTCTTGCTTTATGGTACTATCTAGAACTTATAATATGATATTGAATAGGATTGATAAAAGTAGACATCGTTGCTTTGTTTTCAGGCTTAGGAGGAAGGCATCAGTCTTTTACTATTAAGCATGATACCCTTTATCAGACTGATGTAGTTCCCTTCTATTTCTAGCTTGTTGAGTTTTTTAATCATGAATATTGAATTTTATTGATTTTTTTTTATTAAGTACATGATGATGTGGTATTTCCTCTACAGACCTTTGATATGCTAGATAACACTGATTATTTTTTAATCTTAAATGGGCTTACATTCCTGGGATAAATCCCATTTGGTTGTGATGTAGTTTTCTTTTTATACATTGCTGGATTTGATTTCCTAATATTTTGTTGAGAATTTTTGCAGTTATGTGTTCATAAAGGATACTGGTCTGTTTGTTTTGGGTTTTTTTGTACACTTTTTTTCTGGTTCTGATACCAGGGTAATGGGCTTTATGTAATGAGTTAGGAAGTGTTTTTGCCTTCTCTGTTTTTTGGAAAAGATGTTTTAGAATTAGTTTTATTGTATCTTTAAATGTTCAGAAGAATTTGTCAGTTAAATTATCTGTCTGGAAACTGGAAGAGATTCGTTTGTGTGTTTGTTTGTTTGTTTGTTTTGGAGGGGCAGATTTTTAACTATGAATTTGATTTCTAAATAAGTGTAAGATTATTCAGGTTCTTTCTTCTGAATTTTGAGTTTGTTGCTCTTAATAAATTGATTCATTACTTCTAAATTTTTTAATGTATGTATACAGAATAGTATACATAGTTTTCTTTATTATCATCTCAATGTGTGTGGAGTCTGTAGTGATAGCTCCTTTTCATCTTCGATATAACAATTTATATCTTTTTTCTGCTTTTCTTTGTAAATTTGGTTAATGATTTATCAATTTTATTGATCATTTCAAAGAATCACCTTTTCATTTTATTGATTTTTTCTTTTTTTCAGTTTATTATTGCATTTAAAAAAAGATTTTATTTATTTATTCATGAGAGACATAGAAAGAGAGGCAGAGACATAGGCAGAGGGAGAAGCAGACTTCCTGCAGGGAGCCTGAATGCTGGACTCAATCCCAGGACCCCGAGATCACGACCTGAGCCAAAGGCAGATGCTCAACCACTCAGCTACCCAGGTGTCCCTATTAGTGCATTTATTAGGTCTTTTTTCTGCTGGCTATGGAATTATTTGCTTAATTTTGTTGTTTCTTAAGTAAGAGACTGAAATTGTTGATTTGAGATCTTTGTTTCCAATAAGCATTTAGTGCTACAGATTTCCCTCTAAATTCTGCTTAAATTGTATCCTATACATTTTGGTGTGCTGGATTTTATTTTTACTCAATTCAAAATATTTTCTAATTTCCCCTGGGACAACTTTTAATGTCTTTGCCTGAGAATTCTAACATTAGTGTCTGTTTGGGATTGGTTTTAATTGATTTTTCTCCTCCTTCAGGGTCCTATTTTCACATTTACATGCCTGGTAACTTGTGATGGGATGCTAGATATTTTGGATTTTTATCTTGTTGAGTGCTGGATATTTTTGTGTTCCTGTAAACATTCTTGTACTTTGTTCTGGGACAGGATTAAGTTACTTGGAAATAGTTTGTTGTTTGTGGGACTTGCTTTTAAACTTTGTTGGGTGAGGCCAGATCAGCATCTGGTTAGGGTTTGTTATTTCCCATTCTTGTGGAAAGACCCTTGTGAGTAGTGCACCTGATGCCCTGTGAATTCGGTTTTTCTTCACTCTGACTATGGAAATCATCCACCGTTTCTGGTAGCGTGTAAGCTCTCAAAAGTGTTTCTTCTAATCCTTTTGAATGCTTCCTCCCATTCCAGCCTTCAGGCAGTTTTTCCAGATGCATGTAAGATCAGTTCTCTGCTCAATAATCAAGGTACTCCAAGCAAATCTGGCGTGTCCTATGCATGTAGTTTTCTCCTTTGGTCCTCTGCTGAGTGAACCTTAGCCACTTTGCTCTCTTGATTGAACTTCCACCTCTGTGCTCTCAATTCAAGGAATCTGCCAGGCTCTGCCTCAGTTCCTTCTTCCTACATCAGTAGCCTGGAATCTTTCTCCACACAGTAAGCTGAGGTGACCATAGGCTTATCCTGATTCTTTGCCTCATGATAAAATACATGTTATTGCCATGTAGGTGTTTACAAAGGTGTTTGGAAGGGAGGGTCAGTTGAGTACAGGAGAACATAAACATATCAGGTTAGTTCACCAATAAGGATTTTGGAGCCTCAGAGCATGATGGCAGCACACAAGTGGATTCCAAATGAGTCAGCTTCTAAGAACCTCAGAAAAATGGGGAAAGTGCTGTCATCATCATCACATCGTGGTCATCATCTTCACCACCACTATTTTATAGAGCTCATACTCTGAGTTGGGGGTAGAAACTTGATTCCTGTGTGTTACTGAATCTAATCCTAGTGGGGATGTGCAGAGGCTGTCCTCAGACCATGGCGTATTTGACTAGTGGTCCCAGCTGCCGTCCTCTAAATTCACCATGTGACTCCCCCTCCCCCGCCAGCAACCAAGATCAACAGGGATAGGACCTCAGACCCGTTACTGTTAGACACCAGTGACTGTGGTTCCAGGACTTGACTTTGCCGAGACTTCCTTAGATGTGTTCTGTAATCCAAGGCTTTCCTTATACACACTTCTTTCTTTGCCTTCCACTCTCATGCATCATTCAAAGATTAATTTTTTTTAATTTTTCTTTATTATTTATGATAGTCACAGAGAGAGAGAGAGAGGCAGAGACACAGGCAGAGGGAGAAGCAGGCTCCATGCACCGGGAGCCCGATGTGGGATTCGATCCCGGGTCTCCAGGATCGTGCCCTGGGCCAAAGGCAGGCGACAAACCGCTGCGCCACCCAGGGATCCCTCATGAATCATTCAGACCTGCTTTGTGATCTGATAGTTCTCTGAGCCTCCTTCAGTTCCCCAGTTTCCCTCCCAGGCACCATCCCCCAGCAAAGCCTTTCACATGTGTAATGTCTTGTGTCTGCTTCTTTAACTAGCACGTTCCTCATATAACTCTAGGAGGCAGGAATACTATTTGTTATAGACTGACCTGTGTCCCACTAAAATTCGTATGTGACATCCTAACCCCCAATGTGGCTATATTTGGATATATGGCCTATTAGGAAGTAATTAAGATTAAATGAGATCATAAGGATTGGGCCCTCAGCTGATAGAGCTGGTGTCTGTTAAGAAGAGGAGGAGATACCAGACATCTCCTCCTCACTGCTGTGCACAGAGGAAAGGCCACCTGAGGACATACAAGGTGACCATCTGTAAGGCAGGAAGGGAATCTCACCAGAAACCACCCCTGCTGCCACCTTGATCTTGGACTTTGGCTTCCAAAGCTGTGAGAAAATAATTGTCTTTTTTTTAAGCTCCCCTGTGTGTGGTATTTTGTCGTGCAGATGAATACCCCCATTGTTGTGCCCATTATACAGAGGTGTGAACTGAGGATAGGGAGGAGAGGTAACTACCCAAGGGCACTCAAGTCCTAATTGGCTGAACTCATATTAGGTCCAAGGGCAGGGTGACTACAAATATGGCTTGCCATTACCATGCTATCATGGCACTCCCTGGACCATGAGGATGGGGAGACACTGGCTTCAGTGTAGGGGAGGCTCTGAATGAGGATGAGCTATGGAAGGAAGGCTTGGGAAGAGTTGAGAGGGAGTTTGGAGAATTCTCACCCTCCCTCCTGTGTGTCAAAGATGCGGGGCTCGGCCAGAGGTGCATGTGACCCTGGTAGAGCAAGCATGACTCCATGAGGGGGAGGTCGTGGAGGCTTCCATCGAGGTGTGGGCTTCAATCCTGGCAGCAGTAATTCCACAGGCAGTGGTGGCACCAGAGGAGAATATAGATAGGGTATGGCCAGGGGGGACTTTCACAAAGGCCAAGAGCAGGGACTTCCAGAATGTGTAGTTTTATTAGGAGAGCTCCTGCATCCCTATGAAGATGTCATAGTTTGTAAGTGAACTACAGATGAAAATAAGTGCCTTATTGCTCCAGCATATTTAGATAATAAAGGACAAATTGGTAATGTATATGAAATCTTCGGACAACTTGGAGATTTTTAGTTTTCAGTTAAGTTGGCAGAAAATATGAAAGCACCTTCCTCTTGAAAAGCTGCAGAAGTTTTATATACACCCATATAATCTGTTCCCACTACAGAGGTTTTGACCTCGACCTCCAGGTGAGAAGGGCCTCCAAGCAGTGAATAGGAGGGAGATGAGGTGGCAGACAGAGGGTTTTGCAGGGAAGTTGGGCTGGAGGCTTCAGAGGAGGCTTGGGGGTGATGGTTTCAGAGGAAGAGGACATAAGGTATAATAGTTGGCAGAGAAACTTCCAGCGTGATCTATTTCCATGGATCAGAAACTTGTTTCTAGAGCCAGTGTTGAAGAACTGGTCATTTTATGACAGTGGCACTAAAATGTCAACAGCATGCAAAAGTGAGTGTGACCGAATAGGCCAGGTTGCTCTAGAAGAGGATGAGCACGTGTTTTAATGTTTTGTACAATGCTTGGAACTCTGTGGGTGCTTCATAAATGAACACTTTTCATCTGGAAAAAAAGATATGGGGCCCGAGGAAACGTTCACCTACAAGAGAAACTATTCCTCTAGGTTGAGGTGGGAGGAGCATGTGGAGGAACAGGGAAGATAGCCAGGGGATCCGTCCTCCTCAACTCTTGGAATTATTATGGAGGAGTCAAAGTCTTTGAAAAGAAAAATAAATTCGTAATTAAGAAAATTCCCAGAGACCAGAATCTGGTTCTTTCCAAGTGCACCATGAGCTGTCAACAGGGAGGGCTGGGGACAGCCCACCGGAAGGAAGTTAGCAGATGGGGCTGTGTGGAGGCCACCATGGAGGGCAGTGAGGAGCTCCCAGAGGCCAGGGAGTGGGAGGTGACAGACAAAAGTGGTGGGAAAAGCCTACTCAGCGAACTTTGAAAAATAGAGAGAGAGGGAGAGAGAGAAGCCAGTACCGAGAAAATTTTAGCTGCTGGTGACTAGACATAATATCTGAGCAATTACTGACTTTTTCTTTTCATCACGATGTTTGGTGCCTTGTAGACACAGCTAAGATGTCACGAATGTAAATAATTTAGTACAGTGTTGTCATCTCTCGCTGAGTTGCCTTAAGCTTGACTTTAGTAAAATGCATCTTACTTAAGTAGAGTTTTCAATACTTATTTGCTTTTGGGTTACAGAGATGGATTATTTTGCTTGTAAGATGACTTGATAGAAAAAAATAGCTTATTTCATAAGAAAAAATTATGTATTGCATATTGTGTTATTTCCATATGCCTTGGAATCTTGCAGTCAGGCAGAAATGTGATACCTTAGAGTCAATTTTCCACTCCCGTAATAAAAGCGGCACCAGTTCATCCATCAAAAATTGAGGTGGTTTAGGAAGAAATTACTTTGCTTTTATGAAAGAAGTCCAAATGTTGTTTTATTTAAATATCTAACTTCCTGGAAAACTTGATGTGGGTGGTGTGTGTGTGTGTGTGTGTGTGTCTTGTTGTTCCTTTTGTTGGTAAACAGGAAGCCCTTTGAAATGATACACTATAAGGATATAAATTCAGATTTTCTCATAGTTTCTTTCTGGATGGGTTTTATATTGTTAATTTTCTTTTCCCCTTCATTATAGAGCCCTGTATTAATTACCCAGTTCTCTTTTTTTTTTCTGGAAGATATTCTGAAGTGGTACCCCACAGACATAATGTTATGACAATGGAATTTCAAGAGTTTTGGTTGACTGCTTGCAAAGAGGTTTTATTTGGACAGGAATGCAGGACATTGGCTTTTTTAACAGAGAGTATAGCTTTTCTTTCTTTCTTTCTTTCTTTTTTTTTTTAAAGAAGTTACTTGTGGGAAAATAGTTCAGAGTATCTTATTAATGATTTTCCCCTTGGATTTCTGTTTATTTCCCACCCCATCCCTCAGATCTTTGTAACTAAAAACAAGCTTTAGTTCCTCATCTTGGTTACAGTGGTTTAAATGTTTGTTGGTATGTGACTTTGTTTAGTAAAGTTTGTGTGATTCTTTTTCCTTTTCTCCCCCAATGATCTCAGTTTGCTAAACATTGCATAATTTTAAAAAAATGTAGTAGATTATTATTTGGCTTCCCTAAACTTCATAGCCATCACTATTTTTTTTTTTTTTACTTCGGTCACTTGGATTATTTTATGAAACCAGTCCAATCCCAAAGTTGTTTGTTCCTGGCTTTGACTCTGGGTGGAGGTGTACTGTGATTTTCATGAACTTTGATGTTTTCTGTCTTATGTAGGCGGGGACCTGAGAGTTTTCAGCAATTTTCCTGCAACCAGGGAAAACTGTGTATTGAATAAAGCCCTTGCAATAGGCTGCTCAGTCCCTGATTCCCTTCAATGTGCACAGTTCTGCACATGGCTTTTGGCCGAGATTTCTTGTACTGATCGTGGTAGAGAGAAGAAAATACAGGAACATAGGTGGTTGGCTCTAGGAAAGACTTAGGTAAGATCATCTAGTCCACAGACAAATACATGGCACAAATACCACTACTCTTCCCTCCAATGCCTGTAGCAGACACCATAATTGATCATGTTTTTTGTTTTGGGGTTTTTTTCTGTTGAGCCATCCATGGACACACAGTCTTTACTGGCATGGTAGCCTAGGCTCCTGCTAAAATGCCATGGAGTTGGCATATGAGATGGAATCTCTGTCAGTAGATTATAACATATCTCTATACACATCTGGAGACATGGGGAAGTTCAGGGTGAGGCCAAGGGATATTGGAGTTGGAGCAGAGGCTCAAGAGTAAAATGACACGAGCTTGACCTGAAGCTATCCTACTTGCTAGTGGTGTGATTTGGGGCAAAGTTCTTCATCCAGTTAGACTTGTCCTCACCAATACAGTGTGTGAAAACAGAAGCTACATCTACATCCTAAGACTGTGGGAAGATAAAATGGAATAACCAACATGAAGCATTTAACTCTGAGCTTGGCCGCAGCACTCAATCAATGGGAGCTGTCATCATCATCACCCTCGTTAGGGAAGTGACTTGTTTGAGATAATGGAGCTCGTTAGGACTAGACAGGGTTTCTCAATTTCAGTGCAACTGATGTTTAAACGGCCAGATACTTCTTTGCCATAGGAATTGTCCAGGCATTGTAGGATATTTAGCCACATCTCTGGCCTCTACTAACTAGATGTCAGTAACCTTGCTCCCCAAATTGTGACAAATGTCTCCAGACATGGATAAATGTTCCCTGTGTGTGTGTGTGTGTGTGTGTGTTACAATTTCCCCCAGATATGAACCACTGGAAAAGACTGAACTTCACTTATAATTTTTTTTTTCTTGTAAGGCTAACATATTTGTGCTTGAATCTACTGTCAGGGAAGCTAAATCCACTGGTTTTGTCACTGGGTTCTGAGAATCTTTTTTTTTTTTTTTTTTTTTTTTTAATATCAACTTTGGGTGGCTTTAATATCTCTGCCTTCATATCAGGTTACGAGTTTGTCTATTTACTAATCTGCGGGTAGTTTTGAGTAACAGACTAACAGCTCTAAGTTTTAATTAGGCTTTTGTAATAGAATTTAAAATAATGTCAAGGAAAGTGTTCATAATATAATTTTCAGTGATAATAGCTATAATCCAAATTGTATAATAAAAATGAGGGTATAATTAATTTGAGTATTTACTATGTGTTAGACACTAGGCTATGAGCTTAATGTTTTGATATCATGTAATTGTTATGATGCACAGGCTAGTGTTATTATTCCCATTTTACAGAAGTTGGAACAGAGGCAGAGTACCTTGTCTAAGAACCCACAGCTACTAAGTAGCAGAATAGCCCACCCATCCTAAGCAACTTATTTATAATGTACACAAACACATATATGCTAAAGAAAGGTGTGGAAGGATATGCCCAGGTGTCTACTTTGATTATTTAAAGATGGTAGGATGACTGATATTTGTTTCTTAATATTTATACTGACTGTTTTCCATATTTTCAGCTTTGACCATCATTTTAAAAAATGTATTAAAAATTATAGTTATGCAGTCTTGTGGCTTTTCTAAAACAAGTGACTATGTTTACAACAGTCTGCCTCCTATTCATTTGATCTTGCTTATGATTGATTGAAAAGCAACAGTAAATATATTTTTAATTTGTCATGTTAGATAGCAGAATCAAAACATACAGCTCCTAATGTGACACATGACTATTTAGAAGTGGGGGTTGTACACATTTGTAAGCTACTTTTCCCTTATAAGGTTGCTCTGTAAGTCATCATATGGAATTTTTAAATAAACATATTACATGTTATAGATCCGAAAGAATGTTGTCCTTCAAGATTTGTTACCTTGGAAGTTATATGCTTGTTTCAGTGATGAAACCAGTGGAATATCTTATGATTTCACTTTTGATTATTGTCTTTAGAGCTTCTTTTTGAATCAGACAAGAAACCCAGGCTTCATTATTCCAGAAAAACACCAGGAGTTGCCTACTTGGTTGCCCCTCTCCCAACTCCAAGGCATGCTCTGAATTTCTGTTTGTCCTTTTCAAAAATCAAACAGAGCCACATGGTTAAAATTTACCATAAGAGGCAATGTCTTAACCAGGGTCTTAATTTTCTTAAGGAAATTCCAAAAAGGGAGATCCAAATGTGATGTGATGAATGGAATCATTGTTGGAATAAGTGCAGAGATCTGCAACGTGAACACTTTTAAGTGTACTGCACACATTTGGAACCATAAATTCAGGTCTGTGTGTGTTCATTTGCATTATTTTATAGTTATGCATTATGTGTTTCAGTTCTGAATCTGATACTTGTCTGGCTTTATTCCCTATGGCAGACATTTCCAATTTTAAATAACTTTGAAAGATCTCGTCTCTCTGCTCATACAATTAAAAGGTCTTGATGATTCTGGGATCCAGGAGATACTTGAAGTCTAATAGAACATGTGTAAATAGTATGTCGAGCAAGGAGACAACAAGGTCACTAGAGGCCCACCAGAGGTCTGCTAGAGGTGACATAATAGGGCTTGGTGCTGGGTGGCTTCTCAGGTGAGTGGAGATTCCAGTGGTGGCTCCCAAGGCCCTACCTGGCTCGCTCACTTCCTGGGACTCCCTCTCAGCCCTCTCAGTAGCTCCAGAATCTCCTGCTCAGCACAGCCACTCTCATCTTTGGGGGCCCTGTAAAGGGAGACTTCACTTTCATTTCAATCTCTCATTTCTGAGTTGGGTGTTACTACCATTATTTTATAGGAGAGGAAGGAGAGGCCAAAAGAGATGAAGTCTCCAGGTGATCCTGTCACTTACTCGATCATTCGTTTGTTCATTCAGTTACATATTTAAGGACCTAGTATAGGCCATTGAGGAATTCGTAGTGAATAAAACAGAGAGGTCTGTGGCTTCATGAAGCTTATTTCTAGCAAGAGAGCCATATGATAAATGAGTAACCAAATCAAGAAACAAGACAGAATTTTAGATAATTTTGGAGGAGGAAAGGGCTGTGTCTAGAAGAGGTCAGGGGACATTTTCTCCAAAGGTGTCATTTTAACTGAGACCTGAAGACTAGAAAGGTAGCCATGCAAAGACCTTAAGGAAGAGCATGCCAGGTAGAGGGAACAGCAAGGAGGAAGATTCCAATTCCTAGTGCAGCATGCAAGGCAGAGAATAACCATATCATCAAGACATAAAATATACATAAAATAATATTTTCCAAAGACTGCAGTCTTGACGCAGGCAAATTTTAGAGAGAAGAGTTTATAAGGATGCTAGACAGTATGGAATTCTAAACCATATTTTCACTCATTATATAAAACAGAAAAGCCAGTTTTATTTGCCACATAACCAGAGCTGTTGTTATTATTATTATTTTTTACACATATAATACGGTACACAACCTGACCTGAAATTGTGGGAAAAGCTAGGGTCTTCCTCTTTAAGATTCTCCTTGCCCGAGAAAAATCTGACTCCAGTGGATAACTAGATCAGAGCATTTTTGAGAGAATGTGTATATGTGTGTGTCTGTTTTCTCCGTTCACATTATTTCTTTTACCCAGAAGGAGACCAAACTGTTTATAGGGAAGATAGAAACAAACAAACAACTGGGTAATACGCTTCCCTTCCAAACGTTCAGAAACATGTGACATTTCAGCCGGCACGGAGATCCATGAGGCAAACAGGCCAGCCGTGCTTGGTTCTTTTGGAGCACAGATGCCGCCTCTTCCTTGGGGATGACAATATAAATTATACAGACCATTATCATCTCTTCTCCAGAATTCTAACTCCTGAATTCTGACCCAGAAAATGCACAATTTGCTCCCCTGGAGCATAAAATTCACGCTGCCCCAGCACTTGCTGGAACAACCAGAGAAGATTTGATTGGCCTCTTCTACCTTCTGCTGTTTTGTGTCCTAAGACGAGCATCCAGAAGAGGCTATTTTCTGTTGCTGGGAGGAAAGACTGGTTTTGTTGTGCCAGTTGGAGTCTTGTAACTATGCCAGAATCTAATCTTCATTCCACCATGTCTCTCTGGGCCCCGAATGTTTTTCAGTGGAATGCCCCAGCTCACTTGCCACTAAGAGATGTGTTCTTCCTCTCTCCCTCCCTTCCCCAAAACACATATTTTGGCATCATTTGGTTTTCTGAATCTTTCTAGGACTTATATCCTTTTTCTAGCTAAGCTGGGGCCTCGGATAGATTTTCAGAGTTGCCTGATCTTTCTTTCCGCTGTTGGTAAATTAACCTCCAAGCTTCTTTGTGCTGGGTTCTTGAAGACCATCTGACCTTTGTTATTCCTTTACCACTCTTTTTACTCACTGGCTCAAAATCTACAGAAGTTTTATTTGGTACTTTCTTATGGTTTAAGTGATAACTTTCACAAAATGCATCCTTTTTGTGGACTGGGTCAGTTTACATTGGTGGTTACCCCTTCTGGTTTCTTCTAAAAAGGTTTCAGTTGAAAAATTTTTCATCAAGAAATTCACTTGAATGTAAGCTTCATGAGGGCAAGGGTTTTTTGTTTTTTGTTTTTGTTTTTTTAATCTTTTGCTTATCACTGTTCCCTAATATCTAAAATAGTACTTGGGCCATAGTAACGTGCAAGAAATATTTGCTGAATGAATGATTGAATGAAATGGAACTCAGACTTGCCCGTGTGAGGGGCCCTGGCAGATGCTCACTTCTGCTTTTCATAAGATGATTCCTCCAAAATCGATCTGTATTCTTAGACTCGCGTTAGATAAAAAACCATCAAAATGCCAAGATTAGCAGAAGTCTTGGAAACAAATACTTGGTTTTTTTCCAGACTCTTCTATCAATCTAGTAATCATCCCGACATTTCCATCATTGATTCTTCAAACAGCTGGGCTCCATGAGCTGTTCAGGAGCCAGGCAGAGCACAGAGAAGGTGGGGCTGGTGACTGGCACTGACCCCTCCACGTAGTCAACTTCCTGGCTCCTTACACCTGAGATGCATATGCCCTTGGACTTCCCAGAAGAAGGGGAATTTTAATTAGAACATCCAGATGAAGTTTCTGCCTAATTTAAATCCCGTGCGTCATCTTATGAGCTGCAGTATCCTAAAGTTCTCATTCTCTTCGTCGCCACTTCCTTTATTGCGTTTTGTTTTTAGCCTGAGAGCCATGAGACTGACAACACATCTGACGTTGTTTATGGAGTCGCGGACTCTAATAAAGTCTGCTTAATCATGATGGAGCAAGCTTTGCTGCCAAGAGCTTTGTCAGAACTGGAAAGGGCTTGGTGGCAACTGACCCTGGCTATGGAGCCCACCTTGCTTTCTGCTACAAGCTTTCTGTTACAAGTGGCCTCATCTTAAGTCAAAAGAAAATGATTTGGCTACTCCGTTACAGGTGGAAATGAAGCGGATTTCTGCTTCTCCTTACTTAACAGATAAATACTAGTGGCAGGGAGAGGAATGTTGGTGGCCCAGGGAGAGGCCTGCCTGCGTGTCCTGGGGGCATTCAGAGTAATCCTTTCCACCCAAGGGCAATTTTGTCTCCCAGGGGACATGTGGCACCATCTGAGACATTTTTGGTGGTCACGACTGTGGGAGGGTGTCACTGGCATCTAGTAGGCAGAGGCCAGGAATGTTCCTAAACATCCTACAATGTATAAAATGCCCCCTGCCCCCTGCAATCAATGATTTGGCTCTAAAAGTCATTAGTGCTTAGGTAGAGAAACTGATCTGAATGAGTCTCATTCAGTTTTGTGACCTTGTCCCTGCCTGGGAAGGTAATTCTTCTGTTGCTATTTTTCAGTTCTGACTTAAAAAAAAAAAAAGATTTCCCCCCTCCCCCACAAAAAAAAATGATTTCCATCTTATTCTTGCATCAAGAATTAGGGGCATACCTGGTTTCAGAAGTGGGCAGGGCAGGCAGCCTAGATGGAATGATTTGAAATGCACTGAGAAAATCTAGACTTAAAATCTCTCTCTCCTTCCAAGCTCTGAGGTCTAGGATTCCTTCCTGTTGAACCCTGGAGAAGCCCCGACTGGCGATTCAGGATTCCGGGTCTTGAGTCAAGCTCTGCCACTTCCCCAAGTACTAAGATGTGTTGAGCATTGACCCTGGGCCCAGCCCTGGACTAAGCACTGCACATCCCATCCCTTCTTCCCAGCAACTCTGTGAGATGTGTGCAGTTACTACTGCTGTTTTACTGACGAGCAAACAGAGGCTTGAAAATGTTCAGGAATTGGCCAAAGCAACATAGTGATAAGCATAGTGCTGTGATTTTTTTAAAAACAGGATGCCCAAGGCTCTGCCAGGAGCCAAGATCTTACCCTGCCTAGCTCTGAGGCATCTCAGCTAACCTTTCTGTGACTGTCTTCACCTGTGCAAGAGGAGGAAGTTAAACCCTTCTAGGAACTTTTGATGATGCTATGTGATGTCCTTATTTGTTCCTGTGTTTTTTATCTTGCCTTTTTTTTTTTAAAGATTTTATTTATTTATTCATGAGAGACACACAGAGAGAGGCAGACACATAGGCAGAAGGAGACGCAGGCTCCCAGCAGGGAGCCCGCTGTGGGACTCGATCCTAGGATCCCGGGATCACGCCCTGAGCCACAGGCAGACGCTCAACCACTGGGCCATCCAGGTGCCCCTATCTCTTGCCTTTCTTAAAGATTTCCCTTTAAAATGGAAACAGTCCCAGGATAGGTAACAATTGTAAATCCCCACAAATGATTCCAAACCTTAAAGTATATCATAACCAGCTGGTGAGCTTCTAAAAATGCTTATTTCCATGGCCGCTCACCAACACTCTGCTTTCACGCCTTTGAAATGGGCGCCTGCAATCCTGATACTCACTGCCTTCTCCATCCAGGTGATTCTAATGCATGGGGTCTGAAGACCACACTGCAGAATGCTGTTCTAGCCCCTTTTGGGGGAATTGGTTTAATCCATTGGATGCCAGCCACAGTGGAAGTTCAGAGTGCTTGGGGTAAATTGTGGCAGCCCGATCCCTTACTCTGGCAGAGCTGGCTGTGCCTCCTGTCCTTTGGCTCAACTCAGGTCAACTGTTCCCAACATTGCACATTAGAATCACCTGGGAAGCTTTTAAAACTCACCATGCTGAGATTGTATCCCAGGTCAATTAAATCCTAATGTCTGGGAGTGGGAACCGGCTTCAGGTTTTTTTTTGTTTTTTTTTTTTTTTAAGATTTCCAGATGATTCCTATGCACATTAGTTTGGAACTACTGTAATGGGTGTTGCAGAGTCCCCACCTTTTCACTTGTAAGACAATTCCACTCCCAGTCCTACTTATCTCGTAAGACACACCTGCAAGGCACCCTGTGCTCTATCGACTTTCCAGAATCCCTTGCTCATTCCTCTGCCTTTTATGTTACTTTTAAGGTAGTCATCCCATCACCTTGTTTGTGCTTGCTACGGGTCTTCCTCTTGAGGGAAGGGACTTTAACGTGTGTGGCTCTCAACTGATGTGAGTAGCAAGAGCAGGTGAGGGTGGACTCGGGAGACAGAAGGCAAAAGCCAACTGGACTCTGCTGTGGCTTTCTTCACGACAGACCAGATGGAAGGTAATACTAATAATGGTTATTATAAGGAGGTTGCCCAGGCGCCGGACTCCTTGAATAAAATACCCTAGTAAAACTTTGGAACTCCCTCTTCTGGGCAGGAACAAAGAATCTTGCTAAAAACAGTGCCTTCTAAATAATGACGTTATGGCTGATATTTTGAAATTGCGAGTCTGCTGACAAATGATTCAGAATGTAGGAACAATTGAGAAAGGAGACCAGCTTTCCCTACCAGGATGTTCAGGGTGACTCGTAAATGCTTGGGAAGGAATTTAAGAATAAGCCAGAGTCCTCTCCAAGTTTCCTTTTTTCTCTTTTGGTTGCTTTTACCTTTCTCACTTGAGAAACAAACCTGTCATCCTGAACTGACATGGTGACTCAGTTTCCCCAAAGGCAGGAGCTGCACAGAGGCTGCCTGTGACTGATGCCCCTGTACTCTGCTGTGATCAGCCTAGCTAGAGTTTTAAAACTGAGGACTATTTGGATAAAAATCTGGATTTCTTGCCTCTCTTGAAAAATCAGAAACTCTTCCTGCCCTAAGTTTGCTTTCTTGGTGATAGCAGTCAACATCTGCCCCTTTGTATGGAGGCCTATGTGTTCGAATTTGCCATGGTCTCCTCCACTCCTTCCTAATTCCATACAAGCCACTTCAATTTAAGTTGCCTGCTTGAGTTCTCTGGGCTGTGGCATCAACATCACCTGATAAAACTTGTTAAAATATCAATTTCTGGGTCCCACCAATCTTCTGTAAGGAAGCGCTGTCAGTTCCCAGTGTATGTATGGATATGAGTGTCGATATATATACACGTACATGTGGGTGTGTATACATGTGTGTGCATGTATATACATATGTGTGTATGTATATAAAATACATCATCAGCATGGACTTCCACGTATTTCATTCTTTGAGTTATAATTCAGTACTATTGTTATTTTCTTACATAAGATGTCTCAACTTAGGGCACTGGGAACTCTTTCAGGTGGTGGGCTTTAATGACTTTTCAGTAAGTCTCTCCCCACCTCACCCAGCCTTTTTTTTTTTTTCCCTTAAAGCACTTCCTTTAGTACTTTTTGGTGCCACAAGATGCCCTAGGTTTATCTTATATTTTCTGTACCCCAACTAGTTCTCCAAGGATCCCTGATATATTTTATTGGGGAAAGGTATTTAGAAACCAAGGTATGGGTGCCAGGTGTGCTCACTGCTAGTGGGGTGTCACTGCTTCTAACCTCTCTCAATGGACAGACCGAAGAAATATATATAGGGATGCTAACTCACTGCATATACGCACAAGGGTTTATTTCTGTATTTATTTGTGAATATATATATATATCACAAATAAATTGTGTATATAGCTATAAATTGTGAATATATATATATATATCTCCACTGTCCAGATGGATACCTCCAACTCCAACCTATTACCTTAGGATTGATCCTAGCATTGGGGATATCAGATTTTTAATCTTTGTATGGCTTTTTTTTTTTTTTATCTTAACAGTGGCTCAAGAACCTTCTGAGGGGAAAAGGAATATTTTATAAATATTACTGAAAAAAAAAAAAAACCCCAACAACAAAAGTAACCCTAAGCTTGGCATAACAAATATGTTAGCATGTCCCCGTGCTCAATATTCTTCAGCCCTTTCTGAAATCTACAGTTTGGAACATACAACCTCACTGTTTCTGAAGGTAGATAGACGTGCCTCACTTCCCTTCTTATACAAACACAGTTTGTCTCCAGCCCTACGGAACAATACCTATTGTAACGCTGAGCTGGCACTTGTGGATTCTAAATATAAGCCAAGATACTTCTCAAAGATTAGAATCAGAACTTTGCTTTACATGTGAAATCTTATTTTGAATTCAGGTACACAATTACTCACTCAGAGACTTAATTATACTGCCTTAGGATAGTATTACAATAGTTTTAATTATTTTTTGGGGGGTTACAAAAGTAACCTTTTGTCTGGTTAGGAAGGTGAAGTGACTAGAGTCTTTTTGAGAACTTCAAATACAAATTTAACCATCAGCTGTGAGGTTTATCTGTGGTTCCTTCATGTTTATTCAAGAAGCAACCATACTTGGATGGGCTCCTCCTTCCTCTCATTATGCTTAATGTAAATCTAGTGCTGCTTGGATGTGTCTTTATAAACCGTGCAGAGAACTGGAAAGAGAATCTAACCAAGATGGTTCATGGGCCGCTGGAGGTGTGGCTCAGTGGTTTGGAAAACATTCTGGATTTTAAACAGCAACACCTATAATTATGGAGGCGTCATCCCTTCCATAAAAAAGAAAACAAAACAAAGAAAGCAAAGCCCTTCTACTAACAAGGTGTAGTCATAGCATGTGTTCAGCCTTCCCAAAACCTGTCTGGCATTTGTTTCTGGCCTGGTGGGGGAATATCTTCCATCTTTCTCTGAGCACTCATCAAACAACACAAAGGTAAACAATTGGAGGGCAATTAGCAGTCTCTTTGGGGTAACAGGAGAGAGAAGTCACCCTGCTATTAATATCAAAGGAATTAATCATGGTTTATATATGTGATTCAGTGGCTTAACTTTGCAAGTGGTTGAAAAACAAGGAATCAACAAAGTTTACAAAAGACACAATTTGGAGAACCAGGTATGGTAAACAACTTAAAGAACCATCTGCTGGGTATTCTGAGGCGGTAAAGATTGAGATGGTGCCTGTTGCATAAAATGTGATGGTGCCTTGTATAAGATCTGCTATGTGCACTGCAAGTCTGTGTTTCTCAGACTTGCATGTATGTGAGATTCAGCTGGGAAGTATTGTTAAAATGCAGATTTTGATCCCATAAGTGTAGGGAGGTGGCTGAGATTATGCATTTTTAACATGTCAGGTGGTACTCATGTTAGAGATCAGCACATCTCATTTTGTATAGCAAGACTGTAGCTTATTCTGGTACCTATGGTAAGGTAGGATTGAGCCACTCATACTCCCTTTATGTGTCTTGAATTTAACAACATGTTGCACTGTGATTGTCCAGGGGTTAGGAGACTAGGATAGCTTTCTGGAGTAGAGGTACTTGGGCCAAATACTTTATTGTACATTGTAGTTTCTGGAGATTACAATCCACTGGAACCCGCAGGGCAAAGAGCTATACTATGTAGTACAGTTAACAGCAACCTTTTTTTTTTTTTTTGCAAAGACCAATTCAGAAAAATCTAAAAATATTTTCAGGCCATGTTTATTCATGTTTAGAGAACTGTGCCCTTGAAAGAAAAGCAAGGAATTCAATCTCTTTAACTAAGTCCCCTCTCTGTGATTACAACCTCAGAAAATGCTATATTGTCTCTAGGTCTGATGCTGAGCCCCTGAACAAAATTTTTTGTTGTTGTTGGGGAAACCCCTTTTAAACAGAGGTCTTCATCAATCCATGACTACCTTTTCAAGACGTGCAATTAGTAAATGTGGTTGGTCTCAGAGTGCCTGGTAAGATTGTATCCTTTAAAACAAGACATCCTCTATTGATTTCTCACGTGGACATTTAGTGACATCTGAACAGAGGATATACTTCTCTTGCCTCTTACTGTGAAACACACCATTTTCATTTGCCATACTTCTTTTCTAGGAAGGAAACTTGGAGTGTGAGCATTCATTTTAAGAGTCTGCCCACTTTTACTCTCCCTCCCCCCTCCTCCCCATCTCTCCTGCCAACCCTCCCCTCCTTTCTTCCCTGTGGTTACCCCCAACCTGGGTGTCTTCCACACCTAGGGGAGAGGAGAGGCAAGTAGGGGGTTGAACTTGGCCTCCACCCTCCATGGCCTCAGGTTCTCCCCTGTCTGTGAAGGGATGTGTAGGTTGGCTGTTTCTGAGAAGCTAGGCAGGCCACATAATGTCTGAGGATGGGTGGCATGCCACTGTTGGGAAGCAGAAAGTGTACGATGAGAAATACACAAAAGTACCAAGTCAGGACACTGGACTCTAATCCTTGCCCAGCTGCTAACCAATTATTTGGCCTTGGAGAATGATTTAGCCTCTGCGGACCTCAGTTTCCTAATCTGTAATATGAAATACTTGGCTATGCCTGTTTCTCAGAGTGTAGGAGACTTGCCACTGGAATGGCAATAGATAACACTGAATCACATAGTGAGAACTATACTCCTTCTGTAATCAATTTCAATCCTTCCAGCTTTTCAAAAAAAAAAAAAAAAAGGAAAAGACAACATTCTTCGCTGCTACTCATGTCATTAACACTTTCTGCATTTGCAACTGTCCCTTAAAAAATTATTTGTAATTTTTTTTTTGCCACTCTCCTTTTCTATAACAAAGGAGCTAGTGACTTCGTTTTCACCATGATTGTTTTTAATTTGTGGAGGGTGATCCTAATCTCCCACTTAAAGTAGTAATAGAGAAAGAAAAAAGTCGGTTGACGTAAGAGTAGATATTTAATACGCTTACCAAAATAGTTATAGTCCAATGAGTGTACTACATTAATTATTTTGCAACTATCATGTTATGGCAAAAAATGAGGAAGATGGTAACTAGTTTAAGAAACAACTGAATTAGGTGAATTTAAAGTTTCTGTTTAGCTCAAAACTTACAAAAGCATTCGTGTATCTTGTTAAGTGGTAAATGTCCACCCCATTTCTGTTCCCCCAAATGCGCATATATTTATTGATAAAGTATTTGCAGAGCAAAGTAGGTGTCTGATGTATAGCTAAATAGAATGTGACAGGGCACTAACGTGTTCTAATACCTTTGAGGAAATTTTGGTTGCAGTTAAGTATAGTTTGCTAATTTTCCTTTAGGATGTTTTGGGTTTTTTCCTGTTGTTTCAAATATAATGAAACGGGGACACACACCTTTGCCTTGGTGTAGTTAAAATGAAATTATGTCAGGAACATCTGTTGAAAAGGGGATTTCTATTTGTTTTACCACCAAAAGGTGGCGTCCTACCCCCATGCCCTTTATTTAAAAACCCTTCTTGCTTTAATTTAACAAAAAGAAACTTCCAGTTGATTACAGATAAAGAAATTAAAATGTGCTCCCTATGAATGTAACGTGACAGTGTTGAAAATGAACAATATGTTAAGCTGCAGTTAAGTCTCCCCCTAATGTAAGCCAAATGGACACGGAGTTCTTAAATAAGGTGGCACATTAGACAGTATTATATACAAAATTGAATACAATATATCATGGGATTTACAACCAGGATTTCCTTTTGTCTGCAAAACTTGTTGCCAATCTGACGTTGGCCCCCTCTTTCAAGGGAATGTAGAATTGAAGGCAGTTAAAATGCAGAATAAAATCAGTAGCAACCTAAAGATCTTTTTAGTGTGGCAATACTAATACTTTTTTTTAAAGCTCACCATCCAATGTGAAAAACAGGATCAGAGCATGAATTGTTCTTTACAGATTATGAATAAATTGGTCTCATTTAAATACGTTGCTATTTCCCTAAGTTATAATTCTGCAACTCGACACATACTGTAAACATGTTCTATCTGGCATAAACATTTTAGAAACAAAAAACAATTTTCTCCCCAATAGACTGGCAACTTTGTAGATTTCCACTTATTTCATGGGAATTCAGCATATGGAATTTCCAGTGATGTTAGAGGATTATCGCAACTATGAATTGACTTGACATAAGGCTTTTTATCAGTGGCTAGGTCATAGTAAACATTCAATAAATATTATATGTTATTACTGACAGGTGTAGACTGTGAGGTCCTCAAGGGCAGGGATTTTATTTTTGCAGTCTTCAGTGCCTACTATATGGTCTAGACATATGTCAAAATGTCTTAATGTTTTGAAGCAAAGGTAACAGGAACCCTAGCCTCTGGAAAGGCAGGAAGTTCTACACAAACAAAAATGCATTTTCTTCATCTAGATTCTGGTCTAAAAGATCCAGTGCATGGTCTTGTCTGGATAGCATAGAATCTTACACATGAATTTTTGCTGGAATTACCTTAGCACAGTCTCCCTTTCTCTGGCTTTACAGCACTAGTGAATGGCTTTGTTTTTTTTTTTTGTTTTGTTTTGTTTTGTTTTTGTTTTTTTTGCTTGCAAAACAGATACAATTTTAAAGTGGTAGTCTTACACTATTATTGCAATAGAGATTTAGAATTCTTCTGTAAATGTATGATTAACAATATTTGTAAAAAGATATTATCTGTAAGAATATATAATAACCTTTCCAGGATGTTTATTATCTACAACTGTGTTGGTCTCAAGGAATGGAACAGTACTTGTCCCCCCGCCCCCCCAGACCCTCAAGGTACTTTGTAGGAATCCACAGGAGTGGCTTTCAATATATTCTCATTTAAGAGTTGGGCTGTTACACCATCCAGCCAGTAGCTGGAAATACTGGCTTAGGAGTTTGGCAGCATCTTGGGGTGATGGGTCTGAAAAAAAAATATTTCTGTGAACAACAACACACCATAGAACCCCATTATCTCTTTCCAAGTCACATTTTGGAAATAAGAAGTTTTCCTTTTCAATTTGTGTTGATAAAGAGGAAAGAAATACCAGTGTCTTTTGTTTGATACGTGTATATGTATATTTCAAAACATTTCATTCAGGCTTCTAATTGACTCCTTCAAATTTCTAAATTCCACCGAACTTCAAAACAGCAAAAAGAAAAAAAAAAAAAACACACACACACACACACACACACACCAACCCATACCTTTTCAAAGAATTGGACAGAGCTTTTTGCATGTGACTGATCTCTGGAAGAGCAGGGAATTTGTGTTCAACAACTGATTGACATGCTAGCCCCTGGGTGTTTTCCTAAGAGAAACCGTGGCAAGAGCACAGCTCCTGATGCAGCAGCCACTTTCCCCCAAAGTGGATCAAACTACACATTCCAGCAGTGAGTCTGACAAGGAAGGGGGGCGAAGCTCGTCCCGCATTACACTCTCCTGATTCAGGAATACAGGGGGGAAACCCCTTCGCCGGCGGGTTTCTGTTTCCCTGCAAACAGGGGTTTGTCCTTCTATTGAACTTTCACCTCCCGAACTCGCCTTCTTTCATTGGACAAAGTGCAGAAAGAAAGAGGAGAGACCGAGGGAGGACGGGAGAGAGGGAGAAAGGGGGCTGAAAACACCACCCCCTCCTCCCCCTCCTTCAACTGTCACTGATGGCAAAACACTTTCACTTTTAACTGGAGGAAACTCACATCCTTGCCTACCCTCTCTCTTTTCCTTCTGTATTTTTAGCTCAGAAACCAAGCAAATAGCCATCGCATTCCTATCTTCGTCCTCAGTTGTTAACACTCTCCCTCTCGTTTCTCCCCCCCCCCGTGTCTGAATGGGCCCCCCACTTCCCCATCTTCTGAGGAATCCTCCCCTCCCCCATGCGCCTTATTTTTCCAGGTCTTTCTTGCCAGATCCCTCTTTTGCCAGGGACTGCTCTGGCGTTCCCTTCCTCTCTCTGGTCTGTGGGGCTCGGCCTCCCCCCTTCCCCATCCAGCCTGAACGCCCCTCACTCCCATCTCCCGGGAACCCCCCTCCCTCCAAGCTGTGCCCCCAACTCCCCACCCCCCCAGCTTTGGCAATTGCGATTTTTTTTTTTTTTTTTTTTTGCTGCGAGCCTTGTTGTTTACCCAGCAGGTGGATGTGACGTCAGGGACGCACAACAGCAAAAAATAACAACATCTCCCTCCGCGACGTGTTGGCCTCTCTGCGCGCCTTATTTATTTATTTGTTCCGGGAGGCCGGGGGGGGGCGGGGGGAGCCGGGGCCCGTGGGGCCCGGGGAGGGGGCGCGGCGGCTCGCGCCCGGGGGGCGCCGGGGGGCCCTGGGGGCGCGCGGGGCGGAGAGGGGGCCCCGGCGGGAGGCGGGGAGGCGGGCTGGGGAGCGCCCCCGGGCCGGCGCTCCCCGCGCCTCTGCCGCCGCCGCCGCCGCCACTGGCGCTGGCTGGGCTCCGGGAAGCTAGTCCGGAGCGGAGGAATCTATTGTTATTTATTGTGTGGCGGTTGCATGCTGTACTCGCGGCGGCCCGGCCCTCGTCCGGGAGTGCGTGTGTGCGCGCGTGTGTGCGCGAGTGAGTGTGTGCGCGGGGGTGCGCGCGCGGGCGGGAGTGGGCGCGCGCGGGGAAAGGCCCGAAAACACCTTAGTTTGCACCGAGAGACCATTTGCAGCGGGTGAGTTTGTATTTTTCCATTTCTGCTCCACTTTTTCCCAAGCTGCCTCCTGCCTTGTTTCCGCCACTTTAAACAACAACAACAACCAGCACCAAAAAAAAAAAAAAAAAAAAAAAAAAAAAAAGGCAAACGAAAAAAAGGAAAAAAAAAAAAAAAAAAAAACTACTTTCCACCTCCAGGCTCCACGTGCATCTCCCCCCCGCCCTCCCCTCTCAGCCTCTCTCCCCCGGGCCCGGGCCCAGGCTCTGGGGTGTGTGTGTGTGTGTGTGTCGTGGGGGGGGGGGTTGGGGCCGGCGCGAGGGTGGGGGGGGGCCTTCGGCGGCGGCGCCCGCACGCTTGGGTCCATTTCCATAAGTCAAATGAGGGTGGGGGGGGCGGCGACGGCGGCGGGGAGGCGAAATCGCCTTCCCCCTCGGCCTCTTCACGCCTGGCTCTGCGCGCTGGGCGATCGCCGCGGGGAGAGGCATCAATAAGCCCAGGCCGCCTGGCGCAACTTTCGATGTCGGGCGTCTGGGTGCCAGGCGAGGAGCAGGGCCGGCGCGGGGCCGGGGGTCGCGTCTGTGGCGGGAGGGGGCGCGCGCCGGGAGCCTCGGGAGCCCGAAGTTTGGACTTGGAGCAAACTTTTTCCCTCCGCTCTCCGCGAGTGTGTGCCCCTCCGTGCCCCTGGATCGTAAGGACGGGATGCCCGCACCCCGGGCCCCGCGCCTCGGGACATCCCCGGTGCCACGCGCGCCTGGCCCCGAACCTGGCCGCGGGGACGCTCCACCGCCGCCCCCCCCGCCCCCGAGCACAGAAAACTCGGACACACGCTCGCGCACCCCCGGCTAGACACGCACCCTCACGCGCGCTCGAGCCCGAGCACCCAGCCTTGGCGCGGACCGGCCAGCTCCGCGGGTGGGAGTGGGAACGGGGTGCGCTGCGGGGAGTCGCCGCGTCGGGTCTCCTCCCCTCCATCACACATACTTTCGGGGGTTGCTCTCCTTTGAAGCTTGGGGTACCGGGGCGGGGGGTTTCCCAAGCCTGGATGTGTCCGGAGGCGCGCGGGAGCCGCCGCGTCCCTGCAGCCCCGTCCCGGCGGCCGCGGCTCTCCATCCCTCGCCAGCACGCCGCCTGCCTCCGCAGCTCCCCGCGCTCCATCCCCATCCCGCGGAGGACTCCGCTGTGCCGGCCGCCGGGGCTGCGTGCGCTCCGGGCGGGGACGGCGGCGCCGGGAGCCGAGAGTTCGCCAGTTGCCGCGGGGTCGCGGTCATTCGCTGCCTCCGCCTCCCCTCGCCCCCGCCTCCCGCCCCCCCCCCCCCCTCGTCCCCAGATACCGCCGCTCGGAAACTTTGATTCCTTCTCCTTTTTGGCCCTCGGCGAGTCCCCCTCCCCACCTGTTGTGAGCTCCGCCTCGGTCCCCGGAGACTGGCGGTGACACACGCGGGCGCCGGGGAGCTCCGCGCCCAGAAACAAAGTCGCATGCCCCCTCCCCAGTGTTTGCTTCGAAATCGCAGCCTGCAGCACACCTCCCCCCCCCCTTCCCGCGCAGCTCCCGCCCCTGTGAGAATAAGGACTAAATAAACAGTTGTAACTTCAAACCTTGTGCCTGCGATCGTATGCCTTTCCCACCCCCTTCCCCCGTCCTCCCCCCTCCTTTTTTGTTGTTGCAACTTTGTAAGATCCTGGGGAAGGTGCTGAGACTTTGGCTCGGGCCGAGTTCCCGGTCTCGGGATCCTTGCAGGGATTCCCTAAGCCACATCCTCCTCGCCGTCCGCCCGCACTGGCGGGTCCTCCTGGTCCGCCGCCCCGTCTGCCCGGGCCCCCCAGCCTAATCACTTATCCCACTCCCCCTCCCTCAGTTCCCCCCAACCTGCGCCGGGAAGCCTTGCTGAGGGTCGCCCTGGTTTCTTGTCGACCGCAGAACCCGAAAGTTTGCAAGAGGAAGAGAGCGCGCAGCGAGCCAGCGGGCAAGGGGCAGCGGCAGCGGCGCCGGGGACCATGGTGCTGCCGGCGCCTCCTCCGCGGGCGTGAAGGCGGCGCTCCCACTCCCTCCCCGGACTCTGCGGGTAAGTCGAGGCGGCCGCGGGCACCGGGGCGAGGACGCGGGCGGGGGCTGCGGAGACCCCAGAGCCCCCGGGGCTCTCTCCCCAAAGGGCCAGCATGGGCGGCGCGAGCGTAGGGATGAGGCGCCCGGAGCCAGGAATGTGCCCATCCTCAAGCTGGTAGGTGCCTCGGAATACTGGACTTTCTCTCTCTCTCTCTCTCTCTTTTTTTTTCCTCCTTCCCCTTCTCTTTCCTAAATCCGAGAATCTGGAGATCAAAGTTTAGCGTGGAATGTAAAGTGCTCCGATAAAATATGGTGACATCCCTCGTCCCCCCTTCTCACCCCACTCCCCTCTTATAACTATTAATTATTTCCAAGTCATTGTGTCCAAATACCCTTGCCTGGCTGATTACAAAGTGTATTGATTTAGTCTGGGCTCATCCTACGCATTCGTTTTAATTCATTTTCCCTTTGCTCGACCAGAAAACCCGAAATGAAACTTATTTCTTCCTCTTCCCAACACCCCGCCCCCCCCCCCAACGCCCCCCCACCCCCCAAGCTCTCATCTCTGACGCCTGGGCAGAATAATGAAATTAATATAAACATTTCATTTGGTTGCATTTAAGCTTCTTATAAGGAGCTGGTGTTGCTCTCCTGTCCGGTCACAGGTATTTTGCAAGTTCGGATTTCCTTTTTTGTTGCTGCTTTGTAAACAGGAATGCTGGAAGGGCATTCTGTATTCCTTTTAAAAGGAGTCTATACCTTGAAACCATCTACACTTTACCTTTGGTTGTCCGTAGGCTTTAGGATTTAGGGCTTGCACAATAGATGAGTTGGAAAAAAAAAAAAAACTTGAAGGATATTTAAGGGATTTTTCTGCTGCTGAAAATATATTGAAGAATCTCTGCAAATTTTTACCTTCCATCTCCTTTCCTTCGTTTTTCCACAGTGATAATCAGTTTGAGGGGAGATGTCTTAACTAGAATTAGGAGAGAAATGGTAAGACTTCAGGTGTTTTCTACTCAGGGTTAGCCTGCATAATTGAGACAGAGGAGTTGCAATTATTTTCAGTTCCAGAGAGAAATGTATCAAATCTTTTTTAGAATTCCACTGGAGTTTTGATTCTCAAAGTGGAAATACCCATCTCTTTGAGTCCAGGAAAAGAAAATTGGGCTTACAGTTTCAGAGATTTGGAATGTTTTTTTTTTTTTTTCTCTCTCTCTCCCTGACTTTTCTACTTGAAACATCTCATAATTAAAGAGCATTAAAAATATAAAAAGAAACTCAACTAGTTACCATTCAAAAGATGTCAGCTAAAGTCTCACTGCAAAGGGGTGGTGGTGGGGGGGAAGGTTTAGCATCTTACCACTGGCAGCATTTTTCCCTCCTTAGACTTTGGATTAGTCATTGTATGAGAGAGAAAAAGAAATCAGTTTTTTTTTTTTTTTTTTTTTTGGAAAAGTAAAGTAAACAGCCTCCAACTGCTGAACCTTGACAACCCAAATTAAGGAAGCAGGAGAGATCAAACAGAACTACTGCTGGGTTGTTGTCAGGAGCTCTACATGGAGAACTCTGGACTATTCGATCAAGCAGCAAAGCTATATATTCACTAATGCAGAAATGGACCATTGCAAATGCTGATCTTTGTTGTGCAAGCTAAGGCTCACTTGGAAGGAAATACTCCGCTCCACTCTAGGCAGCATTTGAGTTCCTTATGGATGTCGAGTTGCTCAATAAGTTATTTTTCTAATACAGTCTTGCTTATGAAGAGCATGCACGCAAAAAGGTATGGAATGAATATTAAGTCTTCCAGAGGCTGCCTTGCTACCCAGAACTGTGGAGTGGAATTCTTTTTACCAACATCAGACTCCTACACTAGAGTTAGGTAACGTTTTCTCACATCAAGTTTAGAAGATCTGCCTTGTCAGGAAAGCCAAGGTTTTGTATGTGAGGGTTTAAATCTGATGTGAAGCTCAAAAAAAAAAAAAAAAAAAAAAAAATTCCCTGGTGATGAAGTTTTGTGTCAGCCCACTCTTGGAATTTAAAAAGGCGAGAGGGAGCATTCTCCAGATTAGACATAACCTCTTTTTTTAGATTGACATTCAACATGACCACGTTGCTACTTTTATTCAAGTTCTCTGTAACTTGTCCTTGCTTGTTGTCTAGGAAAATTTAACTGCTTTACATTTTTAAAGGGAGTAGTAACAGCAATTACTTTAGCATTTTGTTTTCACAGGTTTATCAAAGTATAATGAAAGCAACATCAACTATTCAAATTAACTGTCTCAAATTAAGGAGGTTATATTGCTGGAGATGTGTCTGTAAGATTTTGTGTTTATATTTAAATAGTGGAGTAAAAACTGCAACACTATTTTTTTTTGTTATAACTATCCCCAAATTAAGTGTCATTTTTAATTAAGTAGAACAAAGTAGGAAATAGGGCAAGTAAACACGTAAAGAAGAATAAAAATGATTGCCATTTAAGGATTGCATTTTTAATTAACGTGTCCATCACACAGTAAGCACTTTATGTTTTTTTATGTCAGAGTTTCATAACCATAGTGCCCAACATGTTTCAAAGTGTGTAGCTTTTATTGGATCTATCTTTTATTGTATAATTAAACAATGCGAGTTAAACATACACATGGAGGCTGTTAGGCAATTCTGTGCAATATGTAATGTTTTTTAAAAAGCTATAAATATTTTCTAGTTAAATCATTTGTACCAACAATAACAAAAGTTGACTGGGTTAATATTGAGCCGAGGTATGGTTTTCTGTTACTAAGTTTTTCCTTGCTTCTCTTAAGACTCTACCCCTGGCCTTGTGTATTTGCATTCTTAGGCTCTATAGGAGAATATGTCTGTTTTCAGCAGTTGTTTAAATTAACAGGAGAATTGTGGATATTTCCTAAACAAATATATTTATACCACAGCACGTCCAATGCCCACATTAAGAAAGTGGA
The DNA here is from genome assembly GCF_003254725.2 of Canis lupus dingo. NCBI lineage: Eukaryota > Metazoa > Chordata > Mammalia > Carnivora > Canidae > Canis > Canis lupus. The sequence goes on from NC_064262.1 coordinate 20,649,644, forward strand.
GGGAGAATATAGCAGATGTGACAACTTCTTTTGAACTCAGCTTCCTCTTGCAGCCAATCTTATTGTGCTGTTTATTTAGTTTTCATGTTTTACTTAAGACTCAAACTTGATTTTGAAACGTTATCTTGTAAGAGGCCGCATCACAAAAAAGTATGTGTATTCAGACAATGTTAGTTGTTATCATACCGATTACATTTCAGTGAGTATGCCAAGAATATTTACAGGGCATTGCAGGAGTTCTGTCTTTTAAAAATAATTTTAGGCACACGTTAATAAAATTTAAATAGATTGCAGGCTGTCAGAAAATAGTATAAATTTTGTTTATGATTCAGTTACTTTAAGGTACTTACATTAAAGAAACTCATTTAACCCCTGACTGAAGAGCATTAAGAGGGGAGGGAAGCCCTCCAAAGAGCTCCCACTGCCCTTTGCTCTCCTGATAATCTTAAATTACTACAATTTAATTGCAACTTCAAGGCATTGAGCATGAGCTGTTTCTCTGGGGCTGAGAAAGGGTTTTGAGAGCATAGCTAGATTTGCACAGGTGGTATTTTTGTTTTTCAAAAATACATTTTTGCTAAGGGCTCATTCTTTCCCTTTCTTATCCTGTTAGGTGTCCTATTCCTTTTATAGAATTCAGTCATACTAAATGCCATTTTTGCCCAGCCAGCTTTTTTTTTTTTCTATGTTTTTTGGACCTAGAGTGTATAAAGGTCTCAAGCAAGTAGAGGTTTGTTTTCTAAAGAAAATAACCTTATGAGAGGCATCTGCTGAATAGACATGAGCCAACATATATTTTTACTATTTGCAGGGGATTTTTTTTTTTTTCCCCTTCAGTTGATGGTAGTAATCCCACCAGGTGATCAAACACTGAATTTTTGAATCAAGCCAGCAAGCCAAGTTAAGTTTGCATTTGGGCCCATGTATTTTCCAAATGATCTTTCTTGTGACTAGTTACACTGGTCTTTAGGCCACTTTGCCATCACATGTGCTGTCCAAGGAGCCATCTTAAACTGATTTTTAAAGATATTTCTCTTCCACAGTACTCAGATGAATTAAGGTTAGAGGTGCCAAAAGCTGGAACATGGGCAGGCCATGAGATGAGATGAATTCCTGTAACAGAGGAAAATCTGGCCAAATATGGGGTATCTTATGCATGACAGTTATTGTCCCCTGCGCCCCTCCACCTCCGCGAGGACATACATAGTTTATTTCAATGTGCATGTGACGATGTGGTTAATGGAAATTAAGCATATTTGGCTTGTGTCGCCAACCTAAAAATAAATGTTGTAAGGAATGTTTGATTTCAAGAAGTGCTTTGGTTTTTTATCCTATAGATAATGTTCTTGCAATTATGGCTACAAGGCTGGTATTCTGGAAAGAGGAAGTACAGTGTGGTAAAGTGCATGGCAGTCAGGAGAGACAATTAGACAATGTTCTTTGTTTCTTTAATAAATTATTCTTATTAATTACAGCCAGTTTGTGCTAAGGCATTTTTTTGCCTTGTATTTGAGAAGCCAGCTCCCATTCAAGAGAAGGTTGTGCCAGAAGCTGTATCCTTTCCCTCGTGCTGTTGTACCCAGTCATGAGATCTATTGACCAAACTAGCTGTGGATGTCTCTGCAAGGCTTGTTTTTCTTTTTGAAATCCCCGGATGGCAGTTTTTAATATATGCCCTGCCTTGTGCACAACAGGTGTTTGTTTGGTAGTTTTTTTACGGGATTTAAAGTGAGAAAAACATTTCCTACCTACCAGCCTCTAGGAGAATCACCCGCCTAAGAGAAAGACCCTGGGTCCTGATCAGCAAGTGTAGAAGGGTTTTTCCTTAAGGCTCTCCAGGAGCCCCCCGTTGTTTAAAACAGGTGGGGGAGGGGGCTCAATTTAGTGCTTTGATATTTGCAATTAAGTTGTAGTAATTCAAGATTACTGGGATAGTGCAAAGGGCAGTGGGGACTTTTTAGTGGTCTTCTCTTGACGCTCAAAGCTGCTCAGTCATGGGGATAAATGAGTTTCTTCAATCTAAGTACTTAAAGTAACTAAATCGTAAACAAAATTTATATTAGATCCTGACAACTAATAATCTATTTAAATTACATTAAAGTATCTAGGAAAAAATTTAATTAAAGACAGAAATACTGTCAAGCCCTGTAAATATCTTGACAGGTCTACTCGAATGGAACTGATATCACGAAATATTTACATATGTCTGGTGTGTTCGGGGAACATCTCGGCTGTGCCTGTGCTGAGCTAATTGCACTTTCTTTCCAAATCACATTTTTAATAAAATAGTTTTTTTTTTTTAAAAGGAACATGAATACATACAAAATTGTGTTCAAGGGTTCTGTGTACTGTTTAGTTCTCTTTCTTTAGGAGCACCCTGATGGGTATATTTCCTCCAACTGCTGCTGATTCAGACCAGCAGCTGAAATGGAGGGATCCCTGACTAGAAAACTCATGTCATTCTGTTGTATTTCAACAGTTTGTAGCTATCAGAGGTTAGTGTGTTATGGGACAGTTTGCTGAGGGGAAAAAAAATGAGTATAAGGCATGGCATTATCTTAAATTAATTAAATAGAATAGATTTACTTAAGACCGGACAGAGGTTTTTCTCCCCATTTTTAATATTTGGATACATGTGTATATTAGGAGGAAGTCAGGTGGACATCTACATTTTGCTAGATTACTTGATTTTAGCTAAGACTGTGATCGGCTTTATTTACTAGGACCTTGAATAATATTTCTAGCATCAGGCTCAAAAACTGAATTCCTGAGGTTGCTTTTTTTTTTTTTTTTTTTTCCTTTCCTTTCCAGCTCTGCATTTGAGTCATAACATGATTTTCTCTGCTCTAGGTTTCCTGTCTGTGAATAAGGGGTAGTATTTTAAGGTATGTTCTTTGGGCTTAGTGATCTAATGGCACAGGTGCTGTGTTATTACTCAGATTCTTTAAGATGTTCTTGTTGCTCTCTGGACATTGACCACAGCTCTTGCAGGGGAGGATGTGGTATGTGTTTTGCTTGTGTTTCTCCTGTCCCAGAGCCCTGAGTTGGTGATGTCTGATCAGAGGTGTTGGCAGTCTCCTCTCCTGGGGACAGGTGAGCACAGAGATGGAACACAGATGCTCATGCATGAAGTGGAAGGAAGTTGCAGTTGGTCCTAAGTCAACACGTTTCAGAGGGGGGCTTTGCTCACCTGCTTCCAGGTCATTGTGTGTGTTTGTATATGTGTCAGAGAGTTTTATTAAAATACAGATTCTTGGATCAGAATTTTTGCTGACTGATGATGGAATCCATTTTAAACAAACTTCCCCTCCTAATTCTGAAGCACACTAACCAGGGGACCATGGGCCAAGTGATTTAAACTGCTAAAGATTCTGGAACTGAAATCTCGATCTTCTTTTGGATTTTGCTGATTGATTTTCTGTTTTATCTCGAGACCTCTTTGATTTCTGATGTGTTCGGATTTCCATTCAGAGTCAAAACTGGTGGTTTTTAAGCATGTACGAGTATTGGAATCGCGGCGGAGCTTTGGTTCTGGACAGAGACATAGTTGCGCTGCTCCTGGATGTGCCATATCTGGGCTGAGCCAGCATTTGCGTTTTGAAAAAGCTCCCCACACGATTCTGATACCCGCCAAAGTGGGAGAACCGGACTCCTCAATTTTCAGAGTTGGATGAAAGCCTACAACTCCTCTGAAGGGTTTAGCTTAACTCTTTGGACCTCATGAAATCTGAGAGGTGTACAGGCTTCCCTTTTGAGTCAAGCACCAGAAGAAACGTAGATACTTAGAGAAATAGAGGCAGAGCACGAGCGTCACAGCTGCACAAAGTGCTAGGAACAACCTGGAATGTCAATAGCTTTCACCAAGTATGGGACATTTCCTTTCACATCATGCCCTTTTTGCATCCACGTTTTCAATGGGCGTTGTCATGTTGTAGCTACCAATTAGTGTCAAATGGCTTTCTGAAGTTTTTTTTTTCTTCTGAGTATTCCATCTTAATTTTAAAATCTGAACTGTTTACTCATTAGAGTAACCCTGCTGGCACAAGTATTTCGATTTCCCTAGGCATCCTGGGACATTTTCTACCATTGTGTAAGATGGGGTCTGCAGGAGTATTGATGGAAATAGCTTTGCCAATGGTGCCACACAAATAAAGCAGAATCCTAAGAAGAATGCATCCTACAAGATTATGAGATAAAGGAAGATAAAATGCTAAAAAGGCTTGTTTAAGTATTCAAGGCTTCAGCTAAAGATCTAACCACTAAGATCAAAAGAGTTATTTAAATAAAAGTTGTAAAGACATTTTTTTGGTCTGTATTTTAGTAACGGTGCCTTTTGAAGTTACCCAGTAGAGTGTTTATCTGAAATGCCCTCACCTAAATTAAAAAAAAAAAAAAATTCCATTTGACTTTGGGTGTGGCTTGATTTTAATAGATACCAAAAAGTTGGCAATTGTGTTTATGTTTAGAACTAGACAGTTGCTTTGGCTCTAGGTTTGGGTGGCATTTGGAATATTCCTGTAATACAAAGTTCTTTTATTGCTGTTCGGATCCTGAAGTACTTAAAACAAAAAAATCTCTAGTGGGCCAAGTTTTAAAACTAGCTGTCTCTACCCTTGAGTAAAGGGTTTCTATAAAAGATAAATGGAACTGATTGAAAAAATAAAAGGTGCCGTGGAGGAGAATGCCTAGTATTACCACTGTCCTGGTTGATGAAATCTACAGTGCGATGTTAAATCACTCCTCCTTGTTTGTCGAAAGGATGTTAATCATTTCATTAAGAAAGGTTAAGTAATTAACTGATTTATCATTAGGGAATCAATGACAGACCCTTTTTAGTGATGTATTATAGAAATTTTCTAATAGAAAGTTTGCTGCAGTTAATTGCTTGGAAAGAAGCTAGCTGGACCTTGAGAAGGTGGGGGTGGGGCATCTGTTATATACAACTGTAAATAATTTTGGAGAAGCTAGTCTATTAAAATAGAAAATTGCTCAGTTTCGGGTTTTCCTTTATGGCCTCCATTAGGCATGTTGTTGCAGACCTGCTGTTTTGCATGCCTTCTCTGGGTTTAGGAAGGGTTCAACCGCTTAAATGTGTTCATGTTATTTTCTAAATAATGGCTTTTGTTGCAGTATGATGCATGTTGACAGTAAATGTGCAGTCGTAACTTGGGTAAGCTTACAACAAATTCTTATACTTGTAGGAGCAAGCCATCCTCCTTGCCGCTGACTAGGGGTGCTTCTCCCTTTTGTCTCGCTGTCCTTATGGCAACTGCTGCTCAAGGTTTTTAAATATGCCAGGAAAGGGATGGGAATGGGGTAAACTCCCCATCTGGCAAAAATTTACTTTTCTTCTACCCTTTTGTCCCCAGATCATACACAAGGTGTGCTTCTAGCTTATTCTTCTGGTGCATTATATTCACATCAACTCAAAATTTAAAAGACATGTAAAGAGATCTGATTTCTGTGTTTGTTTTTGTTTGTTTCTGTTAGCAAGCAGTACAGTCACTTTTACTAACTAGAGAGATCTTTTCTGCATCAGAGATGACTTTCCCGTCTCCAAGTACTGAACTAGAAGAATTCCGTAAGGTAGTAATAAAGCACTTTTGAAAACACTGAAAATGGGTTTGGTAGTGGGATGCAGGGTGTAGTATTGTAGCAAGTGCTCTGATTGTTGAATAAAATGTAATGTCTTGGCCTCAAGCCCTTTATCTTTGAGTTGAGGATAACTTCTGATGAGAGAAGTCTGGCAGATATTTATAAAGCCATTTCTCTTAAAACTGTGTACGACACCAAAAAGGTATAATTCAAAGAATAATTCAGAGCACCCAGGTACCTGCAGCTCAGCTTCAGAGAGGACACATTTCTGATCCAGGTTGAAGAGGCCCTTGGCATATCGCCCCTCATCTTACCTCTGTCCCTGTCCCCTGGAGATGACCTCTGCTCTCGGCTGGCTGTTTTTCATCCCCTGGATTTCTTTATGCTTTTAATACATACGCATGTATCCCCAAAATATAGGGTTTTCTTGAGCACGTTCAAGGTTCATATTAATGGTATCCTACTGTATGCATTCTTTAGTAACTTGCTTTTTTTTGTTGTTCAGTAGAGTTCGTAAAATTCATCCATGTGAATACATGTAACTATAGTTTATTCATTTTCCACTTGAATCTTTTCAAGTACTGAATATTATTTGAGACTAGTTCTTCACATTTGAAACCCAGCCGCATTCTGCAGTATTATACATTGAAAATTTAGGATTAGTGTGAAACGATCAGTCCTGACTCGAACTTTATAATTTGTTCATTTGCCAGTGCTTTTTTGGGGGGGAAGGAGGAGGGAGGACTTTAAAATCAAACATTTACCAGGGAATTTGATTTAAAAAAATAATATATCAAGTGGTTGATCTCTTACATTTAAGGAAAAAAAAAAAAAAAAAAAAAACCAGGCTAGGCATTCATCTGAAGGAGCCTAGCCATTTTCTCATTCTTATTTAAAGACTTGGCTTAGAACTTAGCAGTTACATATGCAGGGTAGCAAGTTAAAAAGCGATGTTTAATTAACAGGCGCTTTATACTTCTGTATCCTTGTTATGATATAGCACCTTGTTCTTCAGCGTAGAAAGTGATTTCTGCATATTTTAAAGGACTGGCATCTTTATGGTAAGAAAGCCATATAAATAAAGATATACTCAGATGAAAATCGGAACATGTTTTTAAAATAGTGTGTGTCTACTTTCAGCTCTGTTATCAAACTTGCTGCATAAGCCGGAGTTGATGCTCTGTGATTATGCTAATGACCAAAGGAATCGATGATGCGCGACTAGATGAAATCAGTGGTATAACCAGAGAGAGTTATCAGTTTTTTTGTCATTAAATATTAGTGATAAATAATACACTGTTCATTTTGAGTAGATAGAACATATTTAATTCTGATGTACAGAGTTTCGATTTAGTCAGGCTTATTGCTGAGTAAAATGATAATCTTTTGTAATTTAAGGGGAAAGATAAAAGGCATTTGTGTCAGTGTGGCCAACAGACTTGGGTCATAGAAATGTTTACCTTGACTGGCCAGGGAAGGTTGGAAAAACTTTTTCTTTCCCTCTAGACAACTTGGGTATTTGTACTGACATTTTATTAGGAATATCAGATACTCAATAAATAGCATAAATGACCAGAGATGTTAAACAAAATGAGTCTGAAGGTAGATAGTGTTTCCCTGAAGAATGGAGGAAAAATATAACAAAGGGGGAATGTTTGGACAATCCTCTTTTTAGAAGACTGGTGTGTTAAACAGGGACCATTAGGGTCCGTGTTACCATTAAACAATGGCTTTAATTTAAAGAAAAATTTTTGAGTTTCTCATAACAAAGTTATAGTTGGTGATGGTTTATTTAAGGAGAAGTAATACTTGTAACTGAGCATCTCTTTCTGGGGTTCCTGAAAACCTTGTGGGAAAACGTTGACACCGCCTTCTTTGTTGCAAAGGGGTTTCCTCCCTCAAAGACATTCCCTCCTGGACAGAGTTTAGCAGGTGTCTTCCTATTGTACAACAGTACCAAGTGACAAGAGAGAAAATAAAGGAATAATTAGCTGTGGTTTATAGGACAGAAAGAAAGAGTGATTGACGTCCATAAAAGAAGGAAATCAGATCGAAGGCTGCTGTAATGTTATTCTTTAAAGATGCGTTGATGAAATGATTCTCTTGAAAGCAGACTCCCACCCTGGCTCGCGCTGTGTTCTGCCCTTATCCTGTCTGCTGTCCTGTCCATCCATGTTGGCTCTTACCAGCGGTACCATCTGCTCTTCCGGCAGTGGCCTTCTCGGTGGTAAGGCAGGCCAATTGGGTCAACTTTTGTGATCTGGCGGATGTCCACTGGGAACTCAGATCAGGCCAGGCTCATTTCTATGTGTGTCCAAAGCCAAGATTTCAACTTGGTGAAAGGCTGTGGAATTTATTTCCCAAAGTGCTGCCCAAACTCTGTTCTTCTTTTCTTCAACTGCCTCCTTGGGCTGAGATGATTGCTTAATGCTCTTAATTATGCTGGATCCCTCTGTATTTTTGAACACCTGTGCGTAATTCAGATCATGGGTGGTCACAGAGCCTGGCTCACCAAACAGCTTCTCTTTCAGAATGGGAAAATCCCAAGGAGCCTGACCATGCACCGTGCGTGAGGAGGCTGGGAAGAGATTTAAAGAGGATGGAATGTTTCCCTTGAATTTCCACTGTACCCTGTAAAAGATCCTTAGTCCTCAGGTCGGGGAGAGTCGTACGACGAATATCTCAGAAACAGTGTTTTTTTGTTTTTTGTTTTTTTTTCTTAATACGTTGTTGATGGGAATGCATGATTGTCATAGCCATTTTGGAAGATGGGTTGGTGGTTTCCTATAAAACCAGATATACTCTTTGCATACGATCTAGCAATTGCCCTACTTGGTACTTAACCAAAGGAGTTGAAAACTTACGTCCACATAAAAACCTGCACACAAATGTTTATAGCCACTTTATTCATGATTGCCAAAACCAGGAAGCAACCTAGATGTCCTTTGGCATGTGAGTGGATAAATAACAACCATGGTACATCTACACAATGCAATATTCAGCACTAAGAAGAAATGAGGACACCTGGCTGGCTCAATCAGTGGAGCCTGTGACTCTTGATCTTGGGGTTGTGAGTTTGAACCCCCCCTTCACCACGCCATTGGGCAGAGAGATTACTTAAAAAAAAAAAAAAAAGGAGAAATGAGCTATCAAGCCATGCAAAGACATAGAGGAATCTTAAAGGCATATCATGGTATGAAAGAAGCCAATCTGAAGAGGCTCCTTACTGTGTGACTCCAACTATATGGTATTCTGCAAAAGGTGAAAACTGTGGAGACAGTAAATATATCAGTGGTTGCCAGGGGTTGGGGAGAGAGAGGTAAATAGAGCACAGAGGATTTGTAGGGTAGTGAAAATATTCTGTATGATACAGTAATGGTGGATGCATGTCATGATATATTTGTCCAGACTTCTAGAATGTACAGCACCAGGAGTCAACTACAATGTCCCTTAAACTGTGAGCTTTGGTGGATGATGACATGTCATTACGGACTCATCAGTAGTAACAGTTGTATTATCTGGGGATGGATGTTGTTGATGGGAGAGGCTGTGTGTGGGCCAGTGGGGGGATATGGGAAATCTCTGTACATTGCCTTTAATTTTCCTCTGTACCTTTAACTGTGCTAAAAAAGGAAGTCTTAAAAAATTCCTGGGGTGTAAGATATCCATATTTTAAAATATATACAATTATTTGTTCACTTTAGCCATGCTATGTGAACATTAAAGTTTCTTGTGAGAACAATGAAGTAGGCAGGAGCCAATTTGGTTTGAGACAGAGTGTTAGTGTGGGAACTTCTTTGGCTTCACTGACTGATCCCCAGAGTGGGATCCCGTGAGAACGATAGAGTCCTTGGTGATGACCTGATCCAGGCCTACCTCTTGTTCATCAGGAGGCTGTGGTTCAGAGAGGGGAACTGACTCTTGCCAAGTGTGATAGCCACTGGGATCAAATCCAGCCTTGCTACCTGTGATAATATCCATATCTACACTTACACATTTATGTATACATGATTGGATATATCTAAGTGTGTGTGTTGGTATGTATCTATATTAAAAAAAAACAGAATTACAGATAATACTCCATATGTTTTTTTCTTACATGTATTTATTCTACTCTGTATCAAGAGCATTTTTTCTGTATCCTAGTCTCTATACAATTGTTAGTAACTGCTTGCTCTTCAAGTATATGCATATATATTTTCTTCCCCTGCAAAGAAACCTTCTTCAGGGGTAACACCATAAGGACCAAATTGTCTTCTGATGTTTGTAATGTAAATGGGACCAAGGATATATTAGACCTCTCGACCACAAGATTTTTCTTTGGATACATGTGTTATACCTGTGTGCTTATTTTATGCTGGTGTGTGTATATATGTTTGGGAGAGATACATTTTACTGTGGATAAAAGAGGATAGGTCAAGGATCAGGAACTGAGTTTTAGGTGAATAGTTTAGGTTTTTACAACCTCTTGAGGTTAGAATGTACCTGTTGCATCATCCCTCCATTAAACCTACTAGTGACATCTGTGTCTTTTTCCATGGGTTCTGACAATCATAGAGAGCATATTTTGCCTTGCAGGTTGGAGCACGTATTAGGCATGAAGAAATGTTTGATCTGTGCATCGAATACCAATTCTTGAGAATCTAGGACATCCCAGCCAAGAGGTCACATATAGTGTAAATAGCCCATGAAACAAGTTACCCTTAAAAAACAAAACAAAACAAAAACAGAGGTAAAGTCTGTCTTATGAGACTTTTGCAAATTCAAAGAATAAATGGAATGTGGGAGTAGACCAGTTGTATGATTTGCAGGACGCACTACAAAATTTAAGTGTGGGGTTCCTTACTGAATCCTAAGAGTTTTTGGATGGTGATAGCAGAGCATTAAACCCTCCTGATCACAGGGCCCTGTGTGGCTGCACTTGTCACATACCCTTGAAGCTGGTCCTGCTTGGGGTTTATTAACTGTCTTGCAGGGCTTTGCCTTTTTTTTTTTTTTTAAACATTTTTTATTATTATTTATTTATGATAGTCATACAGAGAGAGAGAGAGAGAGGCAGAGACACAGGCAGAGGGAGAAGCAGGCTCCATGCAGGGAGCCCGATGTGGGATTCGATCCCGGGTCTCCAGGATCGCGCCCTGGGCCAAAGGCAGGCGCCAAACCGCTGCGCCACCCAGGGATCCCTTTTTTTTTTTTTTTTTTAAAGATTTTATTTATTTATTCATGAGAGACAGAGAGAGAGAGAGAGAGAGAGAGAGAGGCAGAGACACAGGCAGAGGGAGAAGCAGGCTCCATGCAGGCAGCCCAATGTGGGACTTGATCCCAGGTCTCCAGGATCAGGCCCTGGATTGAAGGCAGCACTAAACTGCTGAGCCACCCGGGCTGCCCAGGACTTTGCTTCTTGCAACAAGATTTCCTCCTCTGGAAAACAGGAAGACCAGGCTGGGACAGGCATGGCTGGCTTAGGCTCTCCTTTGCCACTCACACTTGGGGATCTTGACTTCCCCATTGCTGAATCCAGATTGGAGTCAGGTTTTTGTGTTTGTTTAGTTTCAGGTTTTTATTTAATTCTAGTTGGTTAACATATAGTGTAATACTAGTTTCAAGGGGCTCAGGTTTTAAAGCACATTTCTCTCCTTGAGCTGTGAGAGCCTCTAGTGTAAAATATTGGCCGTCTTCTGGAGTAGGTGTTCTCTGCTGGCATTTTGCAAGGTCCTATGAGGGAAGCTAATCCTGTTCATGCTTGCTCTTTCTTTTATTCTTCTGTAGCTCTTTCCCCAGGATCTCGCTGCTTTACCTCTACCTTCTGTTTCCATCTCCTTCCTTGTTCTTTGCTATCACCTGCCCTTGGCTTCATTCTGTAAGGTACCTGCTGGACTTTGAATCTGAAGGCAGCCTCAGAAAAGTGCTTCTGCTGTTTTCCTCCTTTTATCCCAAACTCTTAATTATTAAACATGCAGTTTCATCTTGAGGGGCTCTGGTTGGTTTCCTGTCTTCAAGAATTACAAGCCAACCAGGCCCCATGTCACAGAGACATGGATGGCCTGAGCTGCATGGAATGCAGAAATTATCTTATGGGATGATCTGCCTCTGCACTGTGCAGTCGAGATACCCTCATCAAGGAAGATGAGTTTTTGTGAGGTGGTTCAAGTCCAACAGTGTTTGAAGAGAAGAATGGATTTTTTTTTCTTTTGTCTTTCTAGTCATTAGTACCAAGTTTTAGAATGATAACATAGGGCGGCCAGGATGGCTCAGTGGTTTAGCACCGCCTTCAACCCAGGGCCTGATCCTGGAGACCTGGGATCAAGTCCCACATCGGGCTCCCGGCGTGGAGCCTGCTTCTCCCTCTGCATCTCTCTCTCTCTCTCTCTCTCTGTCTCTCATTAATAAATAAATAAAATCTTAAGAAAAAAAAGTATGGTAACATAATTGGATGATTCTGCAATATTACTCCCCGAACCAGGTAGTTTTTGGTTTGTGCAGAAGGACACACAGATTCTCTGCCCTTCTTGGGTCCCCAGCAAGTGGCTGAGTTGGAGGCGGGTCATCTTAGCGGCAGCGATGGTGTCTGGGGTTCGGATCCAAGTGAGGTGCAAGTGAGCAAATGGACACAAAGCACTTAACAAACAGCTTCTGGCTTGACTTAAACACTTGGTGTCGGTCGACTGCTTATTATTAACAAGAGTGAGTCCCGTTACTGGATTTGTGTGTCATGAGAACAGGATCTTAGAAGTTTGAGGGCTCCTTTCAGAAGTGGGAGGACCCGGCGAACTCATTCTTGAGCTTTCTTGCTTGGTGCACTTTTCCGCATACATCTCTGCCCGCATCCTCCTCTGTCCCTCCCTCTTCATCCAGCAAGGTACTCCTTCCTGACACACCGGCCTGCCGCAGTCGTGGGGGGCGCTCTGGAGTGTTTGGCCGTGCTGTGTCCCGACAGGCCATCTCTGGGAGCCCGGGGAGGAGGTGTGTTACGTTACAAACATCAGAGAGACAATTTGGTCCTTATGGTGTTACCCCAGAAGATGCTTTCTTTGCAGAGGAGGTAAACATTTCTTCTGGAGAAGGGGGTGAGAGTCTGTTAGGAGCATCCCTGAGGCCTGACCGGAGGAGGCACGTTTCATGTCTCTGTGGGACTTTCAGGAAGCTCACGATTGCTGGAAGCAGTCAGCACCAGTGTCTGCCCACCGCCTTCAAGAGGAGAGCCTTCCAGAATCTGTTGAGGATTTGGTGCTTTCTCCACAGAGAAGAGCATCGGCCCCGCTCCCCCCTGCAGGTCTGCTACCGAATGAGGAAAGGAGGGAAGATAAGTTCCAGTCAGCGGGTGATCCCCTGTCGGGCTGTGCTCCCTCAGACAATGTCAGGCCGGGAACCCCAGAGCGTTCCTATCCAGCTGTTTCCCAGATTGCCCATTGAAATTGGCTTTTCACAACCACCTTAATCTTCCACTATAGGGACTGGAAATGATACTGTAGTTGGGTCAAACGTTAGACTACACAGGGGTTTTATATAGTCAGGTTTGGGATTTGAATGTGTTTACGTAGTCTGGCTGTATTATTTTTCCCTGGCTGGGTGTCTGGTGTTTTGTTCCTAGGGGAACGAGAGCGCGAGAGAGCTGCTCAGGATGGCTCACCATTTGCAAACCAGTTATTAACTTGTGATCCTTGCACGGTTTTCAATGTCTCCATTTCCCTACCCTGGCAGGGCAGTTGGAGAATGAACTGGCTGTGCACTCAGCAGGTTGGGAAGAGAGACTGCACATTTGCCAACGGGAATTGCCCACGGTGATGAGGGCCTCTGTGAGGTGTGCTGTTTTGCAGCCACTTAGCTACATCTGGGCCAAGTGTGGATGGAATGGATCGATCAGAGTTTCTAACGGTCTTTACTGCAGCGATGGAGGGGCTGTGGGTATGCACATACCTGCATAGTTGTTAGCGATTATATAAAGGAGGTAGAGAATTTAGTTATTTCAGTGACCATCATGGAAGTAACGCACAGATGCATTTACTTACATGCTCACTCATTCACTTATTTATTTATCTATTCCTCGTTTACCTCCTGGCTCCTTTGTTCATTTACTGACCCAACATTACTGCTAGGCCAGAAGGCATTACATCCTGATGCCCCTGTTCCCTTTCGCCCCCACCCCCCCCGAGCTTATTTTTGGACATTCTCAGTTAGGTGTTTCAATACAATATCATTTAGACATCCAAATGTCGTTATTCGCAAAGATCTTTGTCAACAAACCTATGAGATTCATCTGGTTCCACCTTTTGTTGACTAAATATATGGCCGCCCAGAAGCAAATGACTCATCTGTACAGTTACCATTATTTTTTTAGCAAATATGACTTTCACTTACATTTTGACTACGAGCACTATACTAGGTAGTATACCAAGTATAAGCAGCCGCCTTTTCTTTCTAGCCTGAGTACTTAATTAAGACCTGACAGATTGATTTTTCCATTAGGCCAGAAGGCAGGTGTCGTCTTGAGCAATTCTTGATTTGAATTTCTTATTAAGAGTCTGTTTAGCTTCCCCCTCCCCCACCAAATATGTGTATTTAATGAAGACTCTCTTTTACACAGTGAATTGTATGCAATGAATTGGTAGGAACCAGAGTAAAATATTGTAATAATTTCCTTTTAAAAAGGTACTGATACGGAATTGCTTTGATGCCTGGTATATTCTTGGCGTCTCCAGGGAAAGCTGCCCTTTAAGTAATGTTGAGTGGCAGTGTGAAGTTCATAAAGCTGTCATTTCTCATCCTTTTTTTACCCCCTGATGCTCTGTCAGGGACAGAGTGATGGAGACATTGGTGTCCGCAGCTCCTAACCCCTTGGTAGATCATTTGATTTCTTTCCTTCCCTCTTTTCAGTGTTCATCCTTCCCAAATGGCACAGAACTAACTTCCCAAAGGACTATTCCCCCATTTATTGAAATATAAATGAAGAATCTACAAATGCCAGTTAACTCTAGTGATAGTTTCATTAATGCCAAGGACACTGTCTAGGTGTGTGGCACCAATTCAAGGTGTACTCAAATTCTGATCCAGTGTAGCTGTGGGTGTCTGTCACACTTTGGCTTGGTTCAGACCCGGGACTCTAGAATTCTGCAAACTTGTATTTAAAGAGCCTTTTTAACACTCTTTGAGTGACTTAAAGCCTATTAACCTAATTTACCCTCATTTTTCATAAGTGTGTGTATGTGTGTAAAAGGACATACTGATAGAATTTCATTTGTTGTGTGGATTCAGTGCAGTAATCCCCATAAAATGTGATGCATGGTCCCTGACTAATACATGTTAGCTCTTATGTAATCTTATGATTATGATTATTCTATCAGTATCGGTTAAAAGTCATATTACATAGTTAAGTTGGGTAAAAGATGCGAACTTGGCGAAGATCACTAAAAAAAACGGAAGGAGGTATACCTCCCAGACGTGAAGTGAATTGGAACGTCAGGTTAATTACCTTGTTGTTGTGTTTTGGGGTTTGTGTGGATTGCATGGGTTTTTGTCTCTTGACTTTTGAATAAGCTCCTAAAATATGGTTTTGTGGGGTATTTTTATTTGCTTCTGAAATTGGTGCAGGTGCAGATAACAGGAAATGAAACCCTACGCGGCCTGAGGGAGCCTCATTCAAATTGTGCCAAGCAGGTATAATATACAAGTGTTATCACCTTACTGATAATCTGGCATGCTGTGGGTATTCCACGTGCCATGCGGATTACAGAGAGTGAAGTCATACAGCAGCTTGGCACCAACTTGCCCAGCTCCCAACGAAGGAGGAGAAAGAGGAGAGCCCTCGTTCTCGGAGACAGTGTTAAAGCACAGCTTCACTTGTCCAGAAGCATGGGATTGCAGGTGCTGTTTTGTCCATTGGCATTTCACATTTTCTTTGAGGCTATACTTTTCACATTCAGGGAAGCTATCTTTAAGGTTTTATTTATTTTATTTTGAGAGAGAGCATGTGTGAGAGCACAAGCTGGGTTTGGGGGAGGATAGGGAGAGGGACAAGCAGACTTTGTGCTGAGGTGGGAGCCAGACATGGGGCTCCATCTCTAGATCCTGCTCAACTGACTGAGCCACTCAGGTGTCCTAGGAAGGTATCCTTTTTTTTTTAAATATTTTATTTTTTCATGAGAGACACACAGAGGCAGAGACACAGGCAGAAGCAGAAGCAGGCTCCATGCAGGAGCCCGACATGGGACTCGATCCCAGGACTCCAATCATGCCCTCAGCCAAAGGCAGCTGCTCAACTGCTGAGCCACTCAGGCACCCTGGGAAGGTGTCTTTAATATGTGAATTGGCACCATGTCTCTGCAGTTAAAGAGTCTGCTCTGGATTTGAGACTATATTACATATTGCCCCACATTCTGACATGTAGAACAGTGCGAAAATTAAAGACCCGTGGCTAGAATACTAAGTTTTCCAAATGTTCAACTATTTGAATAGCCCATTGGTTATATCTAAAGAAAGCGTTGTTCTTCAGGTTTAGTTTGCTTCTTTGTTCTCGAGGGTTTAGGGAGAGACCATGATGATCTTGCCTGGGTAGTAGGGAAGGTCTCTCTCTGTCCTTGGCTGAATCCTTGTTTTTGCATGTACTGAGCTCACAAACATGCATGAAATTGGATAAAACTTTCCCAGTATGCGCCCCCCCTCCCCCATCTTGCAGGAGCCACTCCATATGCACTTCTTTGTGGATCCTGGAAGTAGGCCATGTAGTTACGTGTAAGATGCCTGTCTATTTCCTGCTTTCTAAGGGAGCATCTCCAATAGTTTAGCCCCATGGAGCAGCTAGAGTCTTTATAGTCAGTTTTCCTGGTCCTCACTTGGCCAGAAATTTGTTTTTTCTTGTTTTGGTTGATTCTTCCCAGCCATTCTCTGGATGGACACAGACACATGGAGACACACACACAAACACACACTCCTTCCTGGTTTGTTCCCACCTTATTTTGCATGGCCAGCCTGGCTCCTTCTTTTTTTTTTTTTTTTTTTTTTTTAAATTAAGTAGGCTCCATGCCCTTCATGGGGCTTGAACTCACTAACCCTAAGATCAGGAGTCACATGCTCTACTGACTGACCCAGCTGGGTGCCCCAAGCCTGGCTCTGTCATTAATCTCCCAACAGTCACTCTACTCACATCCTATTATTTTCTAGAAAAATTAATTTGCCAGTAGCATAATTCTTTCCCCATTGCTCCTAGGTGATTGTGGGATGGGGGATGACTTGGGTAGAGACAATACCATATAAGAGAATGAGAAATGAAAGACCAAGGAATTTGTCCAGAAGGTCCAGATTGCATGTCTTGGGGCCCATGAGTCATTTTTCTCCTTCCTGTTTGAAGAAAACCAAAGATCCAACTCTAGCGATAGAAAAAGCAAATTATTCCTTTACTGACCTGTAAACTGACCTCTCTCTGAACCAGAGAGAGCAAGATCAAGGCTTAATATAGTTTCTTAATGTTTGGGTTATCCTGGATATGGATTTCTTGACCTCAGTTTGCTCCTCTGTAAAATGGTTTGGTGATGGTTAATATGATCCTGTTAGGGTGGTTTTGATGATAATTCTTGTAATGCCCAATGTCTGGCATATCTTAAACCTTCAATAAAAGGTAGATAATATTAGTCCTTATTATTATAATGCCTGGAGGCGGTGGTTTCATGGTGCCTAGTCAAGAATTTAACACATAGTGTAGTGGATACTTACTGATTCAGACAGTTTGGTTCAAATCCCCAGCCTTGCCACATAAGAGCCATGTGACCTTGGACAAGTTACTAAACATCTGTGTGGTTCAATTTTCTTACCCACAAAATGGTATGGTAATAACTATCACATAAGACTGATGGTGAGAATTAGATATGTTAATGCATGTAATTCACTTAGAATAGGGCAGAGAGTCTAGAACATGGGGAGCCCTCCATAAATCATAGGAGCTACTGTGGTTGCCCTGATTATGGCCATAATGATTAGTATTACTCCTTCCCCATCCAGGCAGAAACAACCAGTGAGAAGATTCATGTAGAACTCCTTCACATCCTTCCATTTCTTGACAGCTTGGGGGCAGACACCCTAAACTGAGGTTTGGTTGGAG
Organism: Canis lupus dingo; assembly: GCF_003254725.2. Taxonomy (NCBI): domain Eukaryota; kingdom Metazoa; phylum Chordata; class Mammalia; order Carnivora; family Canidae; genus Canis; species Canis lupus. The sequence goes on from NC_064262.1 coordinate 20,667,330, forward strand.
AGTCTTAGTTTTAAACCCAAACTTCCATCATCAGGCTTGAACATTTGGCTCTTTTTCCTCTTTGTCTAGGACGGAGACACATGGAAGTAGTTTGTAGCAGTTGGGTATCAGGCCTTGGCTTTGCCAGTGGAAGATGAAAAACATTTACTTGCTACTTGCCATAGCTTATTTGTATTTTCATTGTTTCTTTCTCTATACCCCCAGGAGAAAGAAAAAAATGAAACTGAGGTGGAACACATCTTTGTGATTGCCTGAGTTAGCGGAATGGTGGATGGAAATACTTCACAAGGCATTATACTGGTGCTGGAAGATGATGACTTGCACGGAATAGATTTTGATTTGCAGTAAATGTGTTTGGAACCACATGGAAGGGGCTAGTTAGCAAATGCCAGCTCAACACTTGCTAGAGCACTGTTGTTAATGCTTTATATGCATAATTCATTCCATCCTTACAACAACCTTATAACGAAGGTACTTTCATCTCCATTTTATAGATGAGAAAACTGAGCTACAGAGAGAGTAAGAGCCTGCCCAGAATCACATAGCTAGATCTTCCCTATTTTATATGAAATATTGGAGAAAATCCAAGCCAGGTCATGATGGCAAGGGTCCTTGGCTGTCATCTGGTTCATCTGCCTTGTTTTTTTTTTTGGTAACAGCTTTCTTGAAATAGAATTCATATACATAAATTCACTGATTTATATAGTACACTGACTTGTGATTTTTAGTATATTCACACAGTGCTATAACCATGACCCCATGATCAATTTTAGAACTTTTTTTTACCAACCACAAAAGAAATGAGATACTCTCTAACATTAACTCCCCCTGCCCATCTCATCCTAAATCCCTGAGCACTAGAAACTGCTAATCTATTTTTTTCCCAATAGATTTATCTATTCTGGACAGTTCATATCGGTAGTTATATAATATGTGGCCTGTTGTTTCTGGCTTCTTTCAGCATAATATTTCTTGAGATTTATCCATGCTGTAGCACGAATCAGTGTGTAATACTTTTTATGGCCAAGTAATATTCCATTGTTAGATGTACATTTTATTTATTCATTCATCCTTTGATGAACACTTGACTTTTTGCTTTATTGTTGATTATTTTTTATTTCTTTTTAAAATGATTTTATTTATTTATTTCAAAGAGAACAAGCAGAATGGAGAGGCAGCAGGAGAGGGAGAAGCAGACTCTCCACTGAGCAGGGAGCCCCATGTGGGATTTGATCCTAGGACCCTGGGATCATGACCTGAGCTGAAGGCAGACAATCCACTGAGCCACCCAGGTGCTCCTTATTTTTTTTATTTCTTTACCTCCAACCTGGGGCTTGAACCTTGAGATCAAGAGGCACATGCTTCACCAGCTGAGCCAGCCAGATGTCCCTGACTTTTTGCTTTGATGTTTTAAAATTACTACGAGGGACACCTGGGTGGCTCAGTGGTTGAGCGTCTGCCTTTGGCTCAGGGCGTGATCTCGGAATCCGGGATCGAGTCCGACATCGGGCTCCTTGCATGGAGCCTGCTTCTCCCTCCCTCTCCCTGTGTCTCTGTCTCTCTCTCATTGTCTCTCATGAATAAATAAATAAATAAAATCTTTTAAAAAAATAAAATTACTATGAACATTCATATACAAGTTACTGTGTTGACGTATATTTTCAGTCCTCTTGAGTATATATCTACACTTGGAATTGCTGCATAATACGGTACCTTCTTTGTTTAACCTTTTGAGGAATTGCCAATCTGTTTTTCAAAGTAAGCACTCCATTTTACATTCCACTGGTGATGTATGAGGGTTGTAACTTCTCCCTATCCTAACATTTGGTATTATCTGTCTTTGTTTTTAATGGACTTGTTTTTACAATTAGGAAACTGAGCATTGGTGAGTTTTAATGACTTGCTTCAAGTACCATACCTGGTGGCATAGGCCTGGCTCTTCTCTAGGTATGGAAATTATAAGGATAGAAACCTGGTCTTTATTGCACAAGTTCACTGTCTGGTGGGAAGTTGGACACACAGTCACAATGTACAGTGAGAGTATCCATGTGGTGACAAGGTTTCATGAGAGTACTTACAGCAGAAAACTATCTCAAACTTTAAGAAACAGATGATTATTTAGTGGCTCGTATAACTGAAAAGTCTGGTGTTTGTCAGCTTCATGGACAGATGGATCCAGGCACTAAAACTGTGTTGTCACAGGGCTGGCTACTTCTTTCCTTCCCTTGTCCTTGCCCTCTCTCCGGCTCCTTCATTCTTAGCCATCTCATTTCTTTTTGTGAGAAGATAGCTACTGGCAGGACAGACTTATCCTCCATCACGTAAGCATCTCCAACAGAACCGGAGTTTTTCTTTGACTATAGTTCTAGCAGGTGGCTTTCATAACTTTCTCATTGGCTCAGTAGGTTAATGTAACAGCCTTTTAACCAATTAAAACCAGTGTTCTGATTGGTTATCCTTGCTTCATTTCCTTCCCTGGAGGTTAGAGTGGGGAGGGGCAGTCCCTCTTAGACTGCAGGAACTGAGAATGGGCAAGGTGTGATTCCCAAAGGGAAAATAAAAGTTCTGTTTATAGAAGAATAAGAAATGATGTTTGCCAGGTAAAACCAGCAGTTGTTCATTCTATTAGCTAGGATATCCTTAAACATTACGGGAATGCATGAGTTAATTTAACCAGACGTTCAGTGGTAGATACATGGACTTGGGGCATAACTTGAATCCATTCGTTGGCTTCTCTGTTATTCCCCATCCTTGCCTTGGAAGCAAGATGGCAGCAGCAATTTCTGACTGCCTCAATACCCAGAGGAAGAGAGAGGCTGTTTGGTCCAGTGGCCATCCCTTATGAGTGAGAAACTGCCTTGTCAGTAGCTCCCCTGCACACTTGGCAGGGCTCTGCTGTCTTAGCCTGAAATGCCCATTCCCATGACTAGATGTCCTTCCTTGATTGGCTTAGCCTGGATTGCCTAACCAATCATGATCTTTAGTGGGGCCGAGCCCTTGGGGTAAGGGTAGAGCCAGCTTTCTCTGAGGCTCCTGGGTGCATGTCTGAGTCAGATGAAGCTTTTCTTCAGGAGGAATATGGGAATGGAGGTTGGGGATTCATTTGGCAACACCAAGCTTGCTTTGCCTTAAAGAAATAAAGGTTTCCAAGGAGACACTGGGGGTGGGAAGCAGACATTTTAGGCTAAGGGAATGGCATGGGCAAAGCCATGCTTTGCCAACGTTGCATATAAAATTGAAGAGCTCTTGATTATCTGTACCTTTTATTGTATGAATAAAGAACTTAAAGAGCAGAAAGTAAGAGGCACAATTGGCACTTCCTTCTTCCTCTTCTGTAGAGGTGGGATGGCAGTTGAATGTGACTGGTCAGCTTCAGAGCTGCCTCCCTATTGTGTGCCTCACAGCAGACTGAGCCAGGCAAAAACATTTATTTTTTTATGGCTTTTGGCTCATAACATTATAAAAATAGCTTTGAGAACCATGGGAGCAGGATCAATATTTTGTGTTGTGCACAATGATTTGGGGACATAGTAGACTTTATACTTTCTTAAAATAATTAGATGTTTTTTCAGGGAAAAGTGTTAAGTTGACCATTGAAGATAATATGAAAGCAAGCTAACATTTAGTTGTTTTGTTTTTGTTTTTGTTTGTGCCAAACACACCTCATTTCTATTTTCAATTTTTCCTCTCTCATCTATGTAGTAAGCTAGTATTGCCCTTTTACTTGTTCAGAAAGATACTTTTGTGATATGCCAACTTTGAGAATGATGTTCTAAATGATTAGTGATAAAATCATAATGATTTCCTAAAACCTCATAGTATATCCCCCAGCTGTAAGAAAAGAATTACATTAATGTTTTTTAAAAGATTTATTTATTTTAGAAAGAGAGTGAATGTGTACACAAGTGGGGGGAGAGGCACCGAAGGAGGAGGGGGAGAGAGAGAGAGAGGGAGGGAGGGAGAGAGAGAGGGAGAGAATACTCAAATAGACTCCCTGCTGAGCATGAAACTGAAGTGGGGCTCCATCCCAGGACCCTGATATTGTGACCTGAGCCAAAATCAAGAGTTGGCCACTAACGGACTGAGCCACCCAGGCACCTCAAGAGTTACATTAGTGTTTTTAATTTATCTAGTTTTTTTCCCATTTATATGCAGGTAGGATTAAACAGTTTCATTTTCTCCTGGTTTTCATTTAATATTATATCACGAACATTTTTTGTATCATTAAATATTCTCAATAAGCATGATTTTTAAAGATCCCTACAATCCATTCTATTTTTAGTATACCATAATTTCCTTAACTATTCTCTTTCTGTTGGATATTTACATTGTTTCCAGTCTTTTAGTACTATAGGTAATGGTGCAGTGAGCATTCTAGGGTATATATTTATTTGCATCTCTCATTATTTCCTTAGGATAAATTTGTAAGTGGATTTATTGGAACAAAGAATGTCAGACACTGATGTTCCTTGGCTAGTTCTCCGATTGGTTTTCTTTAAGAGGCTGTGGCAGTTTCCACTTCATTGCACCACGGCCAATGATGAATAAACTAGGCCTCTTCTCTTCTTAATTGATGGCTTTCTGGGTGAAAGATGGTATAGAATTCTGGTAAGATGCTGTTCTTTCATAACTAATGAAATCATATTTTCTATACCCTCTGTCTTTTGGCTATTTGTAGCACTTTTGTGATTTACCTGTTGGTACTGTATACAGTTAAAAAATAGGTTGTATGTGTTAATATATTGGCTTATAAGGGATCTTTTGATGATGTGGATTTCCATATTTTCCCAGATTTTTCTTTCTTTCTTTTTTTAAAGATTTTATTTATTCATGAGAGACACAGAGACTGAGAGAGAGGTAGAGACATAGGCAGAGAGGGAAGCAGACTCCATGCAGGGAGACTGATGTCGGACTCGATTCTGGAACTCCAGGATCACTCCCTGGGTTGAAGGTAGACGCTCTGTTGAGCCACCCAGGCATCCCCCCAGATTTTTCTTTTCCCTTTATATGTTGTATGTAAAGTGTTTTTTTTTTTTGGGGTGGGGGTAATCACACTATCTCTATGTTCTACATATTTTCATTATGCCTTTTTAGTATGTATGAGACTTAGATTTTTCTACCCAAAACATTTTTTTCCTTAAGTTACTTTATAGTTTCTCATTCTCTCTCTCCTTCTCTTCTCATTCCTTTTTCTCCTCCCAAAAAAACAAAACAAAACAAAAAGGTCTCATTCTGTTTTAATTTTGTTTCAGTGTATGGGATGAGGCAAAGATTTGACTTGATTGTTAAAAATATAAGTAACTTATGATTCCAGAATTATTTATTGAAAAGTACTTACACATTATTGATTTAAAATACTTCAGTGTATGCTCAATTTTAATGTACGTTTCCATGCTGTTGTTTCACAGAGAAGCAATATTATATAGTAGGTATATATTGGGCTACATAGCTTGGACTCTGGTGTTAGGTCTCACCAATGTGAGGCTTGTGGCCTTGGACAAGTCACTGTATAGCTGCAAGCCATTGCATTTTCATCCGAACATGGTGACAATCATGGAACCATCTAATGGAGATGCTGTCAGGAGTGACATGGTGGCCATTTATCTTACTTTGTCTGGGACAGCCCTGTCCAGAATCTTGCCTAGTTTAGCATTTGTCTCAGATTTTCCATTTTATAACAAAGTAGTATTTTAAGTAGACCTTTACTTTATAGGCTCTTTCTGCTTCCTCATGGTCTTACCTTGTCATGTGTCAGATGTGTAGTGTAGTAACTTTTGAAAGATGATGAATAGCAATCCCTTTCTTTTCCCTTACCCTTGGCAGGCACGTCATTATTAGCACCTCTGTTTTAAGGAATGTGTGCTCTGGGGTGAGTAGCTAGGAGTCCATAGTGCCATCTGGTTGGTGGAGGTCAGGGGAAACAGGCAAATTTCAGGATAGTTTTTATAAAATAGATGGGAAATAGAGTCTGGTCAGTCATGCTGCAGACTGTAAGGAAGCAGTCTGAAAGTCCATGCTATATGGTAGGTTTTATGGTTTTTAAAAATTTATTAAAAGGGGATCCCTGGGTGGCTCAGCGGTTCAGCGCCTGCCTTTGGCCCAGGGCGTGATCCTGGAGTCCTGAGATTGAGTCCCATGTCGGGCTCCCGGCATGGAGCCTGCTTCTCCCTTTGCCTGTGTCTCTGCCTCTCTCTCTCTCTCTCTCTGTCTCTCTGTCCATCATGAATAAATAAATAAAATCTTTAAAAAATTTGTTAAAAGATGTAAATCTATATTTTTAGTTAAGTTTAAAAAATATTTTGTAATAAATACCGTTAATGAGCTTTAAAAAATGAGAACTTTTTCAGTGAAATACTACGTGACTTTTTTTTTTTTTTCTATTTTGAAAAATTTTAACCATGAGCATTACTTCCATAATTTTTTTGGTTTTGACATTTACCATCCATGGGGGTAAGGGGTTATAGTAAAAATATTGAACTTCGAAAAATCAGGGAATCACATTTGCTGAAGAACTACTGCATCTTTTTCAAAGTTAGTACTTATTTTAAGAAGCTTTGCTGGGGGATCCCTGGGTGGCTCAGCGGTTCAGCTCCTGCCCTTGGCCCAGGGAGTGATCCTGGAGACCTGGAATCGAGTCCCATGTTGGGCTCCCGGCATGGAGCCTACTTCTCCCTTTGCCTGTGTCTCTGCCTCTCTCTCTCTGTGTCTCTCATGAATAAATAAATAAAATCTTAAAAAAAAAAAAGCTTTGCCCATACACAGCTGCAGAATGTGCATTTATATTTTACTCTGTGAAGCATGACTTTTCATTTAGATCAAAGGACTGTTTTTATACATTAATATCATATTGGAATCCAGGTTTTCTTGAGCATATGTAAAAAGCAAATTGATGATTATTAAGATTGTTGTGCTCCAAACAGAACTCCTTTATGATAGTAAATGATTCCAGTTTTATATCAATGTCAGTGGATGCTTCAAATAGAAAGTCAGTTAAGCTAATTCCAGTATTTGATTTTTGTTTTCCTCCTCCAATTGATTGAATCAAAATAGAGCTCTTGGAATCATTGTTATGGATGACATTATAAATTCTGTGAAAAGTTTAATCTTAAGGATAAATTTGTTTTTACAGTGATATAAATATGAATTCTGGAGGAGAACTTAAAAAACAATTTTTACTAGATAAGGAAACCTGTGGAACAAATAGGAACTTAGTATTGATTTTAGTGAACATGTATTTCATAATGGTGTCCAAATTGAAATATGTGTATCTTGAATAGAAGCCATTGACACTGACACCAACATGTATAAATGCATATAATCAAATTATACACAGATGATCGAATTACAAAAATTCTGTGTTGAGGCTCATATTAGAACAAATAAGTACTTAAGCTGTCAGCTGGATTTTAGAATTGTTTGAGACATTGACAAACTATTTTGTAAATCATTGTAAGTGTTCCATGGTGGTAATACACTTTTGTAAATGAGTGCTCTAATATTTGGTTGCATTTTGTTTAAAATCATTTTGTTTGGGAGTATTAATAACTTAATGAAGTGTACACTCACCTATTTTAGAGACTACTAGCAAATTACAGATGGGGGGAAAAGATTGCAGATAAAACAACATTGTAATTTTTATTCCTGCAGAGGCAAGAATCAGAATAAATAATGATTCAGGATAAACTGATTAGAATAAATAATGATGCTCAAAAAGTGAACAAGTTTTAATTTTGAAATTCTTTAACTGTGTTTTATAGTATTTTACCAGTAAATGATGGAGCTTTTAATTTAAATCAAATATGAGTTCTGTATAGAAATAAATATATATATATATTTTAAAGATTTTATTTATTTATTGATGAGACACACAGAGAAAGAGAGAGAGGCAGAGACACAGGCAGAGGGAGAAGCAGGCTCCGTGCCAGGAGCCTGATGTGGGACTCGATCTCAGGACTCCAGGATCAGGCCCTGGGCTGAAGATACTAACTGCTGAGCCACCCGGGCTGCCCAAAATAAATATATTTTGTTAACAAAAATTTCCTTATGATTGAAATTCATAATAAATAAGTTACCTAAGAATTGTTATCTTCTCTGTACATCCAGGGAAGTAGTTTAATAATCCTTTTATTCAAGTATTTCTTTTTTTTTTTTTGTATAAAAATTTTATAGTTCTTTATCTGTGCCTACAAAAGAAAGACATATGTCATTAATATATCTTGCTGATTATTTTTGGTATGTAGACAGCTCCATACTTTTGTATATTTTGTACTTGATCACCTTTCACCTTTTTTTTTTTTAATATTTTATTTATTTATTCATGAGAGACACAGAGAGAGGCAGAGACATAGGCAGAGGGAGAAGCAGGCTCCATGTAGGGAGCCTGATGCAGGCCCTGACCCTGGGATCATGCCCTGAGCCAAAGGCAGACACTCCACCGCTGAGCCACCCAGGCATCCTTTGATCACCTTGTTGAACTCTCATTGGGGTTTATGTTTTTACTGTTCTATTTTAAAAAAGAAAGAATATTTGACATCTAATAGATAGCAATATCATCTCCTTTTTCCATATATTTTTTCCCGCTTTATTGCATTGGTTTTGCCTCTAGAACAATGATCAGTAAGAGTGATGGAATGAATTAGTTCTTTTTATGGCTCTTTCAAGCTAGACTTAATTGTCTCTCTAGGGCAGGACTCTCCCTTATTTTTCTTTGTATTTCCATGGTTTCATCATACAAAGATAGACATATAATAAAGGATAAATACATGTATAGTTGCAGAAAATTAGAATAAAATAAATGTATTAAATGCCAAGTAATTAAACACTTCCCAAATGGGATGGTTTGGATGGAAAACTTCAGGGGATTTTTTTTTTTTTAAGATTTTATTTATTTGAAAGAGGGAGAGCATGAGTAGGTGGAGAGGGATAATCAGGCTCCCCACTGTGAGAAAGGAGCCCCTACATAGGCCTCAGTTCCAGGATTGTGGATTATGACCCGAGCCAAAGGCAGACACTTAAATGACTGAGCCACCCAGGTGCCCCCAACTTTAGGGGATTTGATATAATTGTATATTCCATTCTTTGAATTCTTTCTGTCTGAATTATACAAGGAGCCAAGTCATAGATAGTAGAGATCATAAGGTTTAAAGGTTTTGTGTCTGAGGCACTTTCATTGCATCATAGAGTATAGTCAGCTTTCTGTTTGTGGCAATGATTCCTTCTCTATTTTTGTGTGTCCCCTTCCCCCTGAAAAACACCCAATTACCTTAATTTTTAATCTTTGAAAGGAAATAAAAATTAATTAGAGATTGTGCCCCTGGGGGAAGGGCCGTGGGAGATGGAGAGAGAATCCCAAACAGACTCCACGTCCAATGTAGGGCTTGATTTTATGACCCTGAGATCATGACCCGAACCAAAATCAAGACTCAGACACCCAACAGACTGAGCCACCCAGGCATCTCCTTTTTATTTATTTGAACAAATAACTAGAGATAAAATGTTTCTTACAGGGATGCCTGGGTGGCTGTCTCTGAGTCTCTCATGAATAAATAAATAAAATCTTTTAAAAAATGTTTGTTATGTCAGAAATGCATATATTGAGCATAAACTATAACTTGAGGAACCTGGGAACACCATGCATGAGAATCGTGGCTGCAGCCTTTGTCATGTGTCTGCCCAGGCCATTGCCACATTTATTACTTTGGTTTCTGTTATTATGCTTCTAAGTTTTTCTTTTGACCAGGGAAATACCACTCACTAAAGAGGAAAATAATTCTCCATGCCCTACCCTTGTATTTGAGTAATCCCAGAAGTATTTTGGGGGAAAGATAGTTATATGTTGTGCTCGGAATCAACAAATAAAAATATCCTATAATTTATGTCATTTTGTTTTATAGCACACTTTACTCTTATAAATGTCTTGACATTTTATAGAATGTTTTTTGTGGATAGAGCCTGATAGTTTTATGCTGTACCAGTTGTTTCCTTTGGAAAAATTTATATTTATTCCTTTGAGAATTTGAGCTATAACGTGTACGCCAAGCTCAAGCTATCCATTTCAGGCATTATTCTTTTCAGAATCTCATTCTAAAGTGCATAAATATTAGAGAAAACAGCTTTCTCAATGTTTGTTGGTAATATTTTTTAAGTGAGCATGAGTTTTTGTCTCTCTAGTTGTATAATTCGTCTCTTGAGAAAAATGCAATGCTCTGAAGTCTGGGAGGAAACACACCGACAATGGTGGCTCATCACGTCTGTTCAGGAGCTGCAAGGAGAGTGTGTTCTGTTTGAAGGAGTTCTGGAGGCTGCAGTTGCATAGCAGGCCTGTGGCTGTTACCTCAGCTGCATGCTATGGAGTGGTAAAAGTATAGTGGATACGTGCACAAAAATGTACCTCTTTACCTGGTCCCTGAATGTATGAGCTGCTGTCTGGAACTGATCATTACAATCTGAACCACAACTCCAAGATGTATTAATAAAAATGGAGTGTTTCCTCCCATAAGTAGGCTCCTTAAGGGTTTATAGAACTTCTCTTCCTAATAGTTTTCTTTCACAAATTCAGTTGCCTGATCACTTTTAGGCATAGGCTTCCATGGTTTTGCTTTTTATTCTCTGGATACTAATTTATTTAAAAAATATACTTAATGGTCGCTTACATAGAACTTCTATGCCTGGCATGGTTCTAGTTGTTTTTAAACACTAGCTGACCTAATTCGTTTGCTCCCATACCGTGACTCAGTGAGGTAAGTACTGCTGTACTGCTGTATTCTCACCTTACAGATGTGGAAACTGAGGCACAGAGAAGTTGAGTAATTTAGTAGCTGAAGGTCAAATAGCTAGTAGGTGAAGTGGACAGGTTTCAAATCCAGAAAGTCTTGTTCAAAGGATTGTGCTCTTAACCAGCTTGTCATGTGATTTAATCGTGTTACTGCTTTGGGGCAGAGGTTGGCTGGGGGAAAACTAATGGGGGATTAGAGTTAGGGTTCTACTGAGTCCCCCCTTTGGACTGTCACTGACACTAAAGACATGGCCACTTCTGAAGAGTAAGCTATGTTAAGGGCTGAAGTTAGGAGGGTGATAGAAAAGCACTTTTGCTTTTGATTTTTTTTGTGCTGTATTGTTGTTTTTTTTTTTTTTTAATTTTTTATTCATTTATGATAGTCACAGAGAGAGAGCGAGAGAGAGAGGCAGAGAGAGAAGCAGGCTCCATGCACCGGGAGCCTGATGTGGGATTCGATCCCGGATCTCCAGGATCGCGCCCTGGGCCAAAGGCAGGCGCCAAACCGCTGCGCCACCCAGGGATCGCTGTGCTGTATTGTTTGAAATGCCTTTACACAATGAACTTGTGTTACATTTGTAGTATAGTTTTAAAAATAAAGTTGCCTTTGGAAAAAAATCTTTTAATATACACTCAGATTCAAACATGAAGAAAAGATGTTCTAAATACAAAGAAGTGTAGAAAAAAAAATAAGAGTCTACCAGGAAGCGTTTTGGGGGGGTGGGGAAGCATCTTCCAGAATGGGAGTCTTTAAGTATAATCAATCTACAATGTCTTTAGTAGGATTGAAGGTTATGGTCAAAGCTGAGAAAGGATTTGTTTCCTTTAGTTTCATTTCTTGCAGAGTATTAGAAGCCATGTCTAAATGGAGGTGTGTAAGGAATAGAGAAGGGGAGAAATAAATAAAAGAATTGGAGGGAAAGAATCAAGTAGGTAGGATTGAATTATTGTCATGTATGATTTATTAGCCTGTTACTTTCATGATGATGTTTGGGAGAAAAATAATTTTATATTTTAAAATGAAAACTTACATAGGTGTGTATATACATTTTAAAATTTTAAGCTAGAGGTGGGATCTTGTACTCACTGCTTATTCAACCTGCACTCACATTAACCTTGAGTAGGGTCAATTTTTTTTTTGTTGTTATTTTTTAAAGATTTATTTCAGAGAAAGAGAGAATGAATGAGTAGGAGGGGCAGAGGGAGAGGAGAGAGAGATTACCAAAGAGACTCCACACTGAGCATGGAGCCTGCCACAAGGCTCGATCTCACAACTCTGAGATCACAACCTGAGATGAAACCAAGAGGCGGGTGCTTAACCAACCGCACCACCCAGGCGCCCCAGTCAATTTTTTTCTGTTTTTAAATATTCACACTCATGGTGGTGAACAGTGGTTTAAAATAATCTGCAAGTCACCCACATTTTCCAATGCATATTTACACATGGGTGTGCCCTCCATGCTGGAATTTCTGTCTCTTCAAAACAGAGAATGAAGCACCATCGAGAGGCCTCTGCAGAAGAGGAACTGCAGATTTGCCTCATTCTCTCTCCCTGTTCACTTTTCCTAGCCGCCCTTTGGCCTCTTATGAAATGGACTGCTCTTTCAGTGGCCCTTCCCCTGGGATTGGATAAGTCAATTTGGTTTAAGAGGCCTTTTCTGATTTGAGGGGGAAACCTTAGGTCTTTTCTTCCAGCTGATATAGGTATATTCAACAGGGAATCAAGCCTGGGTTGGCAAAATACCTCGTAAATAGTAGAGGTGATGATGACCACCAAATGGTTGAAAAGTCCAGTGGCTGTCCTTCTTCTCTCTGGATCTTGCCAGAATGTGCTAGAATGAGTAATACAAGTTGCTACTGATAAGCAGCCAACCAAGTGTTTGGTGGAAGGAGGTGTTGGGTAATTTTGTTGGAAATAATTCTCCACAAGAACTTCTAGTGTCTTTCCCTCACATGCATCCCTCCTCTTGCACCAGGAGAAAGATGGAAGCAACTTGCCTTTTGATATCACAGAAGGAAGGAAGGAATTACATTTGTTGCTTTTTTTTTTAATTTAAATTCAAGTTAGTTAACAGTATTATTAGTTTCAGGGGGGTAGAATTCAGTGCTTCTTCGGTTGCATATAATGTGTTCTTTCTTAATTGTGACTCTGAGTGGCCCTTGCTGGACTTTGTTGGTGGCATTCAGCGCCATTTAAAAGGATGTTAATCTGGGCGCATGCGAACACAGTGGCTCATGGAGTCCATCTGGGCCTCACCCTCGCCCCACCCCAGCCACACACCTGGAGAAGGCCTGAAATGTTTGTCTACCTGTCGGGGGCTCCTGTCCTCACATAGAGAACGTTCTCTTTGGGCTTCCACAAGCCTGCTCTCCAACCTTGAGCCGTGTGGGCTCTGAGCTGGTGGTTCGAAGCTACTCTGCTTCCATTTCTGTAGACAGGTTTGGAATCCTCACAGTGTCAGAATGCAGGGGGAAAAGGTAAAATCCTAAACTGCCTGACCTGGGTGTGCGGGGAGGGTTGCCTAATCCAAACTGTTTCAGAAAGTTTTAGTTTATGTAAAGCCCCGATATATTCAATTCCCCTTGAACCTTTTTGCCTTTGATAGAGTTTTATTTCCTAAAACTGACAGAAAAGACGAGTCATGTTGGAATTCAGCCGAGTATTTATTTCTAGATTTCGCAATTTGTTTTGTCTTTACAGCAAGCAATTTCCTTCCTCCCTCTACCCCCTCTCTCCGTTTCTCTTCCACCTCTCTGCCTCTTCATCTCTCCTTTCTTCCCTTCCTTCCTCCCTTTTCTGAGCTCATAATGAAAATGGTACTGAAATACTATTTTCAGCAGATAGCTGAAAGAACCAGACAGCATGGGGCCCCGTAAGTGCCTGTGTGGCCCTTGTAGGAGGATTGCCCTTCCTGAATCCTTGCCCATGTAGAGAGTGAGCTGTAGACACTTGGTAGCTTCCCTCTGCTGTTGTCCACAAGCGCCTTAGAGATAGGCCCAGGAGCTTCTGTTCCCTGGGTGAGCTGAGGTGCTCCTGACCATTGATGCAAAGGAAGGTGTTGGGGGTGTGTGCTTCACTGCCTTGGGGCATCTAGTTAGCGGGGGATGTGGGCGGTCAGGTAACTTTGATATTGCTGGATGGGCTATTTCCCCCTTGAGGGCCTACCGCATCGTCGAAATCCTGTGTGTGTCTGTATGGGACTGATGGGCAAAAGGCCAAGTGTCCAACATCAAAAGTCTCTTTAGAGGGACTTTATGAAGAACCGCATGGAATTTGTAACTTGATCACAAAATTAGTACCATTAAGGACCTGAAAATAGCTCTTTGGGTTTGTAGGTCACACCTTTCTAAGCTCAGTTAATGAGCAAATCTTTATTCTTTACAAGATTCACCAGGTGTATTTGGCTAACGTTAACTTTTTTCTTGGCTGCCCAGCCCTCTTGCTAATGAGGCCAAAGTGGGAATTCCTGAGTCTCGTGGACCAGTTACCTTCTCTCTCTTTCCTGGCCACTGCCTGCTAACCCTAGCCAGCTGGCTTGTGGATGTCTGCACTTGGATGCTGGAGTGGGGGAGGTATCGTGCAAGGTGCTGCGTGGATTTGCACAAATCCATAACTGTTCCTGGGGAATACCCTTATACATCTTCCCTCAACCAAGGGTCAATTGCATTGTTTCCACTTCTGAAAGACAATAGAGTTGACTAAGGTTAACTGGAAAATGCTGATGTTGGCTGGAATTTTGGACTTGTGCCAGAACATATACACCATTTAAAGCCATTTAGGGAAAAACATGCCATGGTTCATTGGTAGAAGAGCTTAGGGGGAATAAAACAGTGGAAACCAACAAGGAGAAAATGATTACTTTTAAATACGCAGAAGTGCAAATGGACATGGTAGTAAAATATGTTTTCTTAAAAATATGTTTTCTAGGATGGTACTATTTTCCAAAATCTTAGAATGGACCATGTCATGTTTGGGTTGTAGGTTTTCTAGATTTTTAACTCTTGGCTCCTCCATATTGCCAAAATGGGCTATGTAAGTTAATTTTATATTAGAGTTATTTATTAAGGAATTGCATATTAAATACAAATCTTGCTGTTACTCTGTTACTCGAAACTTTTTGGATTTTATTTAATTTTAATTAGTGTATTTTTAAAAATTTGTTCATGAGGGACAGAGAGAGGCAGAGGGAGAAGCAGGCTCCATGTAGGGAGCCTGAGCTGGGACTCGATCCGGGACCCCAGGATCACGTCCTGGGCTGAAGGCAGGCGCTAAACCGCTGAGCCACCCAGGCGCCCCACTTTCTGGATTTTAAACAGATGCTGGGGAACATACAATGTTCTGGAAGATAAATATTTGCATAAAGCAGTTCAGTTCTTCAACATGTGTATTTTTTAAAACAAACAAAAACCCTAGCAATATTTACCCTAGGAGTAATTTGCAAAGTAAAATGAGAGTAATTTTGAAATCCTGTGTTACCCCGATTCATTTATTTTCAAAGAAAGGATTTAATTTGTAATGATGAATGTGTAATAACAAGCTGTTAGGAAAACCATTATTTTGCTTAGATTTGGGGGATTCTAACACTGCCTTTGTTGTACATCACTATTTTCCAAGAAAAGAAAATCAGGCCCAGGGAAATTGTGACTTGCCCAAGGTCACGCATCTAGAAAGTAGCAGAGTTTTGGTGAAAACCAGTACTCCTCACCCTCAGGCCAGTGGTATTTCTGTAATAGCTTGCTGATTTTAGTGTGTGTGTGTGTGTGTGTGTGTGTGTGTGTCTGTGTTTCTATGTGCACACATGTATGTGTGAAAAAAATAACTATTTTGCTTCTTTTTAACAAACTGATTATAAGCTCAGGAACCTGGAACTATTTTTCCTCATCCTTTCAAGGAGCAAATTTACCCTCTTGCTTTATATTCTTAACATCTTTTGATATCTGTGGATATAGAAGTGACAGTCTCTGTAAGCTGTTTAGAGCAAGGTAAGATTACAATCATAAGCTGAGTCTGGGGGGAAAAACTCTTATTATCTTTCTTGTCTACTGCCGTTCCCTTGAAAATAACTATTACTGGAGTTTCACTTAAACATGTGGTGACTTACAAATGTTGTGGTTTATAAAATACATAACAATTTGGTTTTGCCTCTTTTTTCTCTTCTCTTTCTTCATGATCGTATTTTGCCTATTTTAACGTACAAACAGCTGAGTGAGTTATTTTTAGAGAGACCACCCCGTTTATAAAAATTGAGTGCTCTTTAATTTGTGTTGGACTTTTAAAGATTGTCTGGCCTATTTTCCTCAATGCAGAAGTAAGGAAGGTTTCAGGTTTGGACTTTGTAAACATGTATTTTTGCCGTTAACATCACTGCAAAGGCTTTCGTTTGCTTTTTTTTTTTTTTTCTTTAATTTGATCAAACTGTGTTCACTTGTTGTACTTTCATGCCTTCCCCCCCCCCGCTTTTTCATTTCTCTCTTTACTTTTTCTGCTGTTCCAGTTTTTCCTTTTGTTTCTTTCCATTTCTTTACTATTTTTTCTTGTGTCCTTTAGAAGAATGAAGAGTGAAATATGTGTAAGTTTCCAAAGCTATAGCAGTTAAAAAATGATATAAGTAATTGTGTTTTCTTGGAGTCTCTGAGCCCATGCACTTGGCCCTTCCATACATTTGGTACTAGAGCCCACGTTTGTTTTATCTTCCCAACTAGACAGATAGCAAAGACTAGGTGTCAGCCTTTTTGAATCCACTATAATCCCCTTCTCCTGAGGCTACACCCCAATTAAGTGCTCAGGAAATCCAGATTAAAATCCAGTTGATGAGTAGCGGATGCAGTACAAGCCAGTGAAGCAGCTGGCCACATAGATGTTGTAGCTAGTATATTCTTGTTGAAATCCTATATGAGAAAAATTAAAAATAAATAAAATATATTTATGCTTTTTGAAAACCACCACTGCATTGGTCACTTCTACCTATTTCAGCCCTGATTTTCCTAAAAGACAGAGACTAGAAAAGGGAAGTAATATATGTATATATGTGTATGTGTACACACACACGCACACAGACACTCAGTATATATAGTAAATAAGAAGATAATCTCATGTCTTTACATAATACTTCCAGAAGAGAACCACTTCAAACGCATGGATTTTTACTGAAGATCACTTCTACCTTTATGTGGTGGTCTAAGGTTTCTGGCACTTTCTTTGTTAGTCAGGTTGGAAGCAGTTGAGTAAACCAGAGAGAAATGATGCAGTCTGACTGCTCTGGGTGCAGAATGAGGGGGACGCAGGCGGGTCGTCCTCAGGTTTCCTGTGTGCCTGCTTGCCCACTTTGTTCGAGGCAGAGGCTAGGGGATGTGCAGGCGAGGACAAGACTTGCCTGGCCACATCTGCCACCACGTAGACGTCACTAGCCATGTACACACCCTTGAATCTGAGCTTGGCACTGTGGCGCGGCGGGGCCCAGTGGCTCAGCAGGGCGGCGGCGACCACATTAGCGATGACTGGGACGCTTGGAGGCCCCGGAGACACCATGCAGCAGGAGTCGCCACCGTTCACAAGCAGGGAGTGGTGCCCATTTCGCCCCGATTCTCCTCGATGATCCCTTTTCAAGTGGAAATTTTGCAAGTCGACTTCTGCAGCATGCGTAGTACAATTTGGCTGACAGCAGTTTCTGGCAAAAGAAATAACCAAATTATTATTCAGTCATGGGTTTTTAACAGCCGCAAAGCAAGTGGATGTTAACTAAATGATGCAATTTATTCCCTTCCCTCTTATTGCCAGCTTGCCTATTACAGAGCGACTGCCAGTTTTCAATAAGTGGTACCCAGATGGTATTCGCATGCCGCCCACTTGGTTACAGAGCCGAAGCGGGGAATAACTCGGCAGACACTACAAGCTGTGGGTCAATTGAGGGGGAATGCCTGTTGCTTCACAGTTTTGCATATGTAAATCTGTTAATGTTATGTCAGTATTGTGCGGGCTAAACACAAGCATTGCCTTTCTCTGGGGGCCCAGCTGAACTTGGACCACAGCCCAGTTATACCGAGGCTCGGAGCGCGGAGCTGCACTTGGAGGATGCTGCACAGCCTGCTTCCCACCACTCCTGCCTCGACGCTCTCGCGTTATCCGCAGCCCAGGTTGGATGCAGGAAGTGTCTGCCATAGGCCGACTCCATAATAGGACAGGCAGGCCCGGTTTTATGAGGTTGGATGCGGAGGGTGGAGGAGTGTGAGCGTGTGTCTATTTTTAGGCCAGCCTTCAAGACAGTTCCTTTGGCCCAGGCTGCGCCTGCCTGCCTCGCTCACACTCTCCTCTGTGTGTCTGCCACACTTCTGCTCTCCATTTCATCAACTGCAGATGTGGCACACAGCCGTCTCAGAAAAGTCATGAACTGTGTCGTCTGCGCGGCTTAACAGCCAACATCTGCTGCAGCAGGCTGAAGGGAGAGGCAGGGAAATAATTTTCGGGAATGCATTCAAGTGCCTCAACTTAGCCTCTTCTTTGGCCTGTGCAGACAATTATTTTACACTAATTGCATCAAGATAGCAGCTATAAAAACTAGATTTGAATCTCTCCCTGCCCCCCCCCCCCGCTGCCGCCCCGACCCCTCTCGTGAAAGTTGCAGTTACAAAGGGTAGTCCTTTTTTCTTTTTATTGTGGTTTGTTTCTTGTTCTCAAAAGCTTATTACATTGGGTGCAAACAACAACAAAAATGCTATAAAAAGGCAAGAATTGTAATATGCTTAAGAGCTAAAAAGACCTATGGTGTTGGTTTAACCAATGAAAATATTCCTGCAGGTATTGTTAAATTTATGTGCCATATGAAAAACATTAAGGGTGTTGTTTTTTCATGGAGGAAAATGTTCATCGTTGAGCCATTTTGTAAATTATTTTAATGCTGCATTTCTGCTTAAACCTCATGATTTTGATATATAAACCAGTTTAATGTTTTCTGCACAGACGCTGGTTTTTCTTAAATTTTATATATTGGAAAGCCCATGTTTGTATTGGACCTTCTGGTTTCTTTCATATTGAAAATACGTCTTGCGTGGCCCGGTGCCATGTGGCGAAGGAAAAGTTTGACGAGAGTCAAACCTCGAGTGTTGACTTTTGAGTTCTAAAAACTAGGCAGGACTCTGTTAATAAATACATAAGAAGGGTTTTTTTTTAATTGTTTTTTAAACAGGAGTCATTTGATGATAATAGCATCTCTGCACTATGCACTTTCTAATACATTGGTCTGGTCTCAACTTTTCATGCACTTGGAATAGAGGCAACATTGTGTTTGGTGGCCAGGTCTTTTTTTTTTTCCCCCAATGCTCTCAGAGTAAATTTTGGTTAATTACGCATTCCAGCATCTCTGATTCTCTTGAAAGATTTGTTTCTGTGACATTTTGCGGTATCTGTTATGCAGCTAGAGTAGCATGCTTCTCTCCTCACATTTCAAGTCTCTAGACTTTGTTCTGAAGAACCAGATGGAAGTATGCAGATTGTTTTTATCTTTTGTCCTTCACACTGTAACCTGATCTCCAGCATATCTAGACATCTAGCAGAAAATTTACTATGTGAAAGCAAGGAAATGATTTAGGATATGGACCAGCCTGGGGAGAGAGGGCTCAAGATTCACGTTATCAAAGCAAATCTCTCTGCCCAACCCCCACACCCTTCTTTTTTTTCTTTACTGAAGAAACGGTTTTTTGATCAAGGGTACTTCCAAATATGCCCAGATATTCTTCTTCCCTTTTAACCTGGGCTGAGAACTGTGACTGACCAGTTGGTTTGATAAAGGTACAAATGAAAGTTGATGACTCAATAATTGAAAGCTTACAAGAAGAGTGAATTGGAAGAATCATAGAATTGGAGGTGGTTTTGCAAATTATAAATTATGGCAGGGCAATTTACTAAGACAAGGGGATACTTCCAAAGTTACATTATCAGGTTTGTGACAGATCCAGGACTCAAACCCAATGTTGTTTTGATGGCTGTAGGAAACAATGTGATTTCCAGATTCACATTATGTGTGGTTTTAGTGCCAAAATATTAGCAACCTTTTTGTTAGGAATTTCATACCCCTTTCATTAAAAAAGAGTGGGCGGCCCTGGTGGCTCAGCGGTTTAGCGCTGTCTTCAGCCCAGGGCCTGATCCTGGAGACCCGGGATCTAGTCCCACGTCAGGCTCCCTGCATGGAGCCTGCTTCTTCCTCTGCCTGTGTCTCTGCCTCTCTTTCTCTCTCTCTGTGTCTCTTGTGAATAAATAAATAAAATCTTAAAAAAAAAAAAAAAAAGAGTAAGGACAGTTGTCTTATATGTGGAACCGAATTACTGACTTACTAGTATGAGGGTATTAGAATTAGTAACTATATCAGTGAATTTAGATATTTGCTACACTTGTAAGAATAGCAGTAGATGCTTATAGCTGTATTTCTGCACATTCTGCATAATGTGTGCATTTTGGAGTTAGGTGATTTTATATACTAACTGTGGTGGTTGGGATGATAGACCTAGGGTCAGTTGCATTAGTACCTCTGGGTCTCTGTTCTCTCTGCTCTGAAATGGTGACAATAGTGGTAGTTGCCTCAGGATGGTGACAGGAAGTTAATGAAATTACGAATGTGAGACAACTTGTGTGGTGCCGGCACAGCACCTAACATATTCTCCTTAGTGAAAGTTGGTTATTTTAATTGATTATACATTATTTTGACATCAAAGGAAAGCTATAGCGGTGATAAATACCATATATGGCCTTGAGTTTCAACTTTCCCTTTTGCAGAGTAGATTGCTTGCTGCTTCTTGCCCCTTCTCTCTCTCCCTCCTCCCTTTATCCGTCTGGCACCTTCTGTAGTGTTGCTTGTTTTACCTTTGGGTATCATTATACATTGTTTACGTCGTTGTCAAGAGGACCAATGCTGTTTGCAAAATGTGTGCTTCCTCTACTAGTTATCCTTATTCTCTTCCTTGTCTACTGACCCTTCCTTCAACTTTTTGGCTAGAAAAACTAGAGAGGAGCTTGTCAACTGGTGGAGATTCTTCACTCAGCTTGTTTCCTTGCATGTGAAAATTTTGCCTCAACATATCCGTGATGTCTGCAATCCAGATCATTAAAACCAATCTATGTCTTGAAGAAACGAAAACTTGTGAGCATATTCATTGCCTACGATAGAAAATACAGATTAAATACTTGCTGCAAGTGTTGAGAACTATATTCATTCAGCAGGTGTTTCTTGAGATGTCATATGTGCTAGAATAGAATGTACAGGATGACCAAAATGGACCCTGTGCCTGTCCTCAAGGTACTTGAAGTCTGGCATGAATGTTGTATTTCTTTGAAATCTGGCTTTAGTTTTACCTTTGCTTTTTCTTAGGCTTTGGTCCTTGTTTCTTGTACCCTTACCCACTGACTTTCTACTATTTTATGTTAAAATATATACTAATAAAATTATGTGAAACAATCCCATTTATAGTTGCATCAAAAATTATTTAGGAATAAATTTAATAAAGGAAGCATAATACTTGTACGCTGAAGCTATAAAACATTCTTGAAAGAAATACAAAACAACCTAAATAAATGGAAAAATAGCCTGTATTCATAGACTGGAACCCTTCTTATTATGGCAGTACTCCCCAGATTGGTTTACAAATTCAAGACAAATTTTATCAAAATCTCAAGTGTCTTTTTTGTTTTGCAGAAATTGACAGTTTGATCCTAAAAGTTACATGGAAATGCAAATTATCTAGAATAGCCAGGCCATTTTTGAAAAATAACAGAGTTCAAGGACTTCACTTCCCGAACTTAAAGGCTCTTGAAATAATCAAGAAATTGTGGTCCTAGAATAAGGATAGACGTATATAGATCGATGGAATAGAATGGGAGTCCAGAAATAAATGTACACATTTATGGTAAATTGATTTTCAGCAAGGCTGCCATGCCAATTCAGTGGGGGAAAGAAGAGTCTTTTTAACAAATGGTACAGAAACAATATCATATCCATATGTAAAAGAATGAAGTTAGATCCCTATTTCACAGCATATACATCAAGGACCTCAATGTGAGGGCTAAACATATAAAACTCTTAAAAGAAGTCTTTTAAGAGTAAATCTTCATGTCCTTGAGTTGGGTGATTATTTCTAAGATCTGATACCAAAAGCACAAGCAACAAAAGAAAAAATAGATAAATTGGACTCAAGTTTAGAAAAATATTAAAAATTTATCTTTTGTGCAAGCAAAAACTTGTGTACTTCAGAGAATTCTATCAAGAAAGTGAAAGGACAGCCCATGGAATGAAAGAAGATACTTGCAAATCTCATAAAGGTGTAGTATACAGTGTATGTGAAGAACTCTTACAATTCAACAAAGAAGAGACCATTCAGTTGAAAGATGGGCAAAATATCTGTATAGATATTTCTCCAAAGAAGATACACGAATGGCCAATAAGCAATGAAAAGATTGTTAATGTCACTTGTCAATAAAGAAAACAAGAATCTCAGTGAGATATTACTTCACACCCATTGGGTTGGCTACAGTAAAAAAACATGGGCAATAGCAAGTATTGGTGAAAATGTGGAGCTGTTGGAACCCTTACACATTGCTGGTAGGAATGTAAAATGGTTTACCTGCTTTGGAAATCAGTTTGGAAGTTCTCCAAAAGGTTAAAGAGTTAACATCTGACTTAGCAATTTACACGTATGTACCCCAGCGAGATGAAATCACACCTACATAAAAATGTGTACATTAACATAAATAGACAAATTACTCATAGTAGCCAAAAAGTCAAGATAGCCAAAATGTCCATGAACCAATAACTAGATAAACAAGATGTGCTATGGACATACTATGGAATAGTACTTGGCCATAAAAGGGATTGAAGTAACGATAAATGCTGAGACCTGGAAGAAACTTGAAAACATTATGCTAACTCAAAGAAGCCTGACACGTAAAGCCATATGATTCCTTTTATATGAAGTGTCCACATATTGTAAATCCAGAGAAACAGAAAGTAGACCAGTGGGGACTGGCCGCTGGGGAGAAAGGGGACTGGGTTTCTCTTTGGGGTGGTAAGAATATTCTAAACTTAGATTGTGGTGATGGTTTCACAACTCAGTGTACTAAGAACCATTCAGTTGTACAATTTAAAAGAGCGAATTTTATGATAAGTCAATTATATCTCAAAAAAAAAAAAAAAGACCTCAATGTCTCTCTGTCTGAATTTTACTTATAAAGTAAGGCTCAGCTAACAGTTATTGAATATTTTCTGTTGGCTAGTACAAGGGTTGCAAATGTTTCTCTGAAGGGCCAGATAGTAAATATTGCAAAAAAAAATTTGCAGACTGTATAGTCTCTCCCCACCTGCAGTTTTGTTGTTGTAGTGTGAAAGTAGCCACAGGTAGTATGTAAATGCACAGGTGTGGCTGTGTTCCGATAAAACTTTATTTATGGACATGAAATTTCACTGGCACTAAATATTATTTTTATTTTTTGTCAATCATGTTGTAAAAATTATTTCTAGCTTGTAAGCTATAAAAAGCAGATTGTTGGAAGGATCTGGCCATTGAGCTTCTTGTCTGCCGACCCCTCTGCTGCCACCATACTAAAAGCTTTACATAAGTTCTAACAGACTCTGGAGTCTAACAGACTCAGATGTCCCTGTATCACAGATGAGGTAGTTGAGAGTTTCGGAGTCTCAAGCAAGTCACCCGAATGGTGGTTGCCAGGACTGGGCTTTGTACCATTTCTGGTTTCAGAACTCATGCTCTTAAACTCTTGTGTGCCATCTTCCTGCCGCACCTGCCCAGATCCAGCAAGGCAGCTTAGACCTGTCTAGCTATGCTGTCACACTCTGCTGCTCTGACTTTGTCTCTAGTGCCCTCAGGTATCTTGGTACCCTCCAGTCATTCTAGAATGGCCATGTCCTTTGTTCACTTCCAGTACTCCTTTCCATATTGCTAAGCCAGTACCTACTCTGGGCTCTGGAAAAAACAAATCCAGCACCTTGCCTCCTTTTCAGACTTTGCTCGTGACTCACTTCTTCTGGGAAGGCAATGCCTCAGCCACCTCTTGACCCCAAATCCAACTGGAACTGAGTCCGCCTTGCTGGCTGCTGTGCTGCTCTCCCCTTATCATCTGTCTTTCGGCAGGCTGGTTGGCTGTGCACCATTTAAACTCTCTGCAGTGGTGGTTTTTTAGAGCCTCTTTGTTTAATTTAGCGCCCAGAACTTGGTTAGAACCTTCAAGGAAGCTAAAATACCAGGTCTCTTGCTCACTCAGGCTGGGCTGGGCTTGCCTTTCCTACTGTGCATCTTGCATCCTTGGATCCTTGCCAGACCGCCCCTCCATGGCTCAGGTGGGCAAGAGGCAGAGGCTGTGGGGAGGTAAGTCTCTTTTAACTCTGCATGACCATCATCCTCACTGTTCATTCAGTGCCTGTGCTGCAGTGGGGAGAAATGGTATGTTGTATGTAGGATGTCTTCTACTCCACTCTATTACTGCCCCAGACAAACTGTCATCATGATGGGTTTGCATCATGGCACATGATGAATATATTCAGTGGGACCTTTCCCATAGGGTGGCGGAAAGCTTTGTGATGCCTCTGCTAGAATTCTGTTCATTTCTCAAGCACTCCGTGCTTTATGTTCAGGCATTTTCCCCTGGAAGCTGTGTTTTCTGTACACCTTCAAGACAGAGCAACAACCCCCCCCCCAAATTAATTAATTAATTAAAAGAAGGAGAAAGAAAAGGTATAGTGTAGAAGTGCTTAAGTGATTAACGTAAGCTCCTTATTTATGATTCATAATGTGGTTGAGAAAAGAGTCCTTCCGACTGTAGTACTGTCTCCATTCCAAGTAGTTTGGAGTGTGTTATGTAGTAAATTTAGTGTGTATCCAAAGAAGCTGCTGCCGGGAGCAGATGAGAGTGATCGGGGTAGAAGTGAGGACAACTGACCATCTCAGCAGTTGGGTAAGGGATGGTAAGAGTGGGTAAATTCTTCAGCTCCTGGGTTGCAAGGGAATTAGTGAGAGTCCACAAAATTGCCTCCTTTGACCTAAAATATTTTAAAAATAATATTTGGGGGGGATTGGTTTATAAGAAACAGCAGGGAATGTATTGCACTATTTAGAATTGTTTCATAGAATCCATGGAGAAAAGTGGGAACTGGAATTCTCAGGAAACAAGGCACTTTCTCTCTCTGTGTTACTCTTCTTGTGTCTCCTTGTGTTGTGGCTCTGAGTTCTTTTTCCATCTCCCTGCAGGCTGCCCTGACAGTCTGCAAATGGCCCCGTGTGACTGCCCCCAAGGGCCGCTTTTGGTCTCTGTGATTTGGAGGCTGAGGGTTCTGTCTTCTTTCTGTCTGTATACTGAGTGTTCTTGCTAGGAGTTTTGGTATTACCGGTAGCTAACAGACAAGCCAGGGAGGGAGGGGAAGGGCAGGTGGGGTGCTTATTACAAAGCTGCTGGGAAACCCTGGCATGCAGCCATGTTTCCGAAGGGAGCAGACCCAGGAAGTAGAATTATCAGGAACTCAGGCAGTGTCTTGTCATTCCTCAGCCCTGTTTCTCATTGTGCACCTGCTTTACACTCTTCTCTCTGCAGACTCGCTCTCTGCGTTTGGGCCCCTGAATTCTTAGGGGACCTCCTATGTTCTTGTCTAGTGAAATTGTATCTTTCCTGAGGGTTAGGTTCTGCAGTCAGCATGTCAGGTAGAACTGGCTTATAGTTAAAATTTCCTTTGAAAGTCCTGGAAATCACTGGCAAATGAGGCAGGCTGCCCACAGTGTGGGGGGCATGTGGGAACAGAGACTTGGTAAGGGAACATCAGATTATCAGCTGCTTTTGCTCTAGGGCATTGGCTTAGAATTTGCACTAGTAGTCAAGATGCCCTCCCTGTCGCCCCATTTCTCCAAGCACCAGAAGTTGACTTTGTATTAGTTAAGCATGCAGACAGCATGATTTTACCATAGCTTGGTCCAAGATCATTGGAGAAGAATTTAAAACATCTGATTGGCCCAGTCCCGGCCATGTGGTGTCCCCAGCCCAGTCAGCTCAGGCTCGGAGTTGTTGGCTACCTTTAGGGAATGTTCATACTTCTAACTTAGAGTCTCTCGAGTCTCATCCCCACTCTCCCTCAAGAAAAAAAAAAAAAAAGAAAAAGAAAGAAAAGAAAGAAAGAAAGAAAGAAAGAAATAATGAGAATGAGACAAAACTACAACATAGAAAAGTGCCCATTGGAGTGTGGTCTCTGGCTCCGGTGGGACCTTGAACACAGTATATTTTCTGGGGTCTGCATCTGAACCACTTGTATGCCATTATTCAGATGCAGATCCCCTGACCCTATCCCAAGCTTGCAATGTTGGATTCTCTAGAGATAAAGCCTAGAATCTGCATTTTTTAAAAAGATTTATTTATTTATTTATTTAATGAGAGAGAGACACAGGCAGAGGGAGAAGCAGGCTCCATGCCAGGAGCCCGATGCGGGACTCAATCCCAGGACTCCAGGATTGCTCCCTGGGCTAAAGGCAAGCGCCAAACCACTGAGCCACCCAGGGATCCCCCAGAATCTGCATTTTTAATTAGGCAAACCAGGTGATGAATCTTGTCCACATTAATTTTGAGCATTACTGCCTTTAAGAGAAAGCTATTGGCTGATTCAGCTACCTTTATAGTACAGATTTCTAACTCTAGAGACAAATAATCATGTCCTTCTGCTTTAGAACATTTGGCCTTATGTGACACTGAGGCTTAGGGATTTTCTCCATTCTTTATGGGTTACAACTATCGTCAATCTTTTTTGAGCAAGATGGGCTCTAAAAAAGGAATTTGGGGTTTTGTTTTTCTCATATCTGAATCTGAATGATTGCTTCTTACTAGTTGAAGATTTTATTTATTTAAAAAAAAAGAATAAGACTGAGCTTAAAATTTGTCTGGAAGGTGTTTTGCATATCTTTGTAACCCATGCTATTGTCCCTTAAAAAACATTAAAAAACCCATTCTGCCAAATTAAAGAGCTGGGAAGGGGTGGGTTTGAAAGTCTTTGTAGAATCTATAATTGACCCTTGAACAACGTGTGTTTGAATTACACAATGCACTTACATGGATTTTTTTTTTATAATACTGAAATTATTTTCCTTATGGTTTTCTTAATATTTTTTCCCCTCCAGCTTACTTGTGAGAATACACTGTGTATATGTATAACATGTCAAATATGTGTTAATCGGCTATTTTTGTTATCAGTAAGGCTTCCTGTCAACAATACCCTATTAGTAGTTAAGTTTTAGAGGAGTCAGAAGTTCTACATGAATTGTCAACTGTTCAGGGGATCAGCAGTACCCCTGACCATCCCTCCACTTTGTTGTTCAAAGGTCAACCACACATACCTTTAGAATACATCTTGCCTA
Organism: Canis lupus dingo; assembly: GCF_003254725.2. Lineage (NCBI taxonomy): Eukaryota > Metazoa > Chordata > Mammalia > Carnivora > Canidae > Canis > Canis lupus. The sequence continues at coordinate 20,694,487 of NC_064262.1, forward strand.
ATTAACAGTTGTGAAATACTGAAACAGGGTTGTATTTTTATTTCATATTATGAAAATAAAAAATACTTTTTATAGCAATTGAGTTCTCCCTGACTGCTTTAAGGGTACTTCTTAAAACTAGTTTAAAACCTTAACTTAAGGGAGATTCTGAAGTCTTTATTTCTGGTTATACAAGCAAAAGGTATTGCCAGGGTCCTGTGCTTTGATTTGAATTATTTAGATCTGACTCATTTTTGTTTTCTTTCAAGGATGAAGTGTGTATACCTCAGTACATCCTATTCTCTCTCCCAAAAATTTATGCTTAAAAACACATTATGAAGTTATTGCTAGATATGTGGTTGGAGTGGCCAGTGTAAACTTAGTTATTGCTTAAGGCACTTTCTGTTCTCTTTCTGTGTGGAAGAGGAGGGCGGGGCAGGTGGGGAACTGGGAGAAGAAGCTTCCCTTTACTTATCCTGCCAAATTCAGTATTAAAAAAAAAAAAAATAAAAGGGCCCCACCCTCTTTTCATCTCACAGCACAGTAGAGCATGGTTTGGGAGGAGGTTTTGGCACCATTGAGAGTTTTAATAAGCGAGTTATTTTTGTAGATGTAGTTTTAGATTTCCTACCTTAAGAAAACTCAGACTGACACCAAATTAAATTTTTTAAAGGATTTATTTATTTATTTTAGAAATAGAGTGGGGGGGGGATGGGGCAGAGGGAGAAGGAGAGAGAGAATCTCAAACAGACTCTGCACTGGGCAGGAGTCCAACTCGGGGCTCGATCTCAGGACCCTGAGATCATGACCTGAACCGAAATGAAGAATCTGCTGCTTAACCTACTGAGCAACCCAGGCACCTACCCCCAAATTAATTTTTTAAAAAGTTGTTCAGCTAGGACCTGTCTTACCAACAGCTTTGGATAAAAAATGAAGGTAAGATGATAAGGATCCAGGAAGTGGATTTGGTTGTGACACCATCCATTTTTTGGTTTTTGAGTGACTATATTAGTAGTTTCTTTACTAGCTGGGAGTGGGGAACAGGTTTTGCAAGACGGGGGCAAAGAAGGCCATCTGTACATTCTGTGGAATCCTGTAGGGCCTGGGACTTCATAAAAGTAAACAAATAAAAGGGAATGTAGAATTGAGCATGTGGAGGTCACATGAATGACCGTCTCTTTGTCTATCATATTCTGAAATGCTAGAGGACACAAAAGCCATAGTTGGGGCTGTAAATTTAATGTGTCCTACACCTCTCTACATAACAGCGTCACATAAAATTACGGGTCTAGAGGACACTATGGTTGAAAGATCTGTCTGCTCACACACACACATTCCTAGTTCAGCACTTGGAGTGTTGGTTTCACCTTACTGGCCCATCCCAAACATTTTTGGCTTGAAGACTATATTACCCTTACCTCCATCAGAACTGATAAATTGATCCCCTCCTGAATGATCACACTACAGATAACTGCCCCATTAGGGAAATACAAGAAAAAAGGATTGTCCCGAGAACATTGGTACTATCTCTTCCCTCTTTCCTTAGTGGGGAAGTGTTTCCTTCCTTCCTTCCTTCCTTCCCTCTCTCCCCTTTCTTTTCTTCCTTCCTCCCTCTCTTTCTCCTGTTTTGTTTTTGGTCAAATCATTCTGCAGGCCAACCGACCCCAGGGTAGACTGGAAGTGTATTGCTCTGAGCTCTTTTCCTTTCGAGGCTTCCAGTTTCTTCCCTTAGAACAATAGTACTTGTCTGTTGTAACTAGAGTCAGGCAGGTAGCTGAGTGGCTTCTTGCTGAGAGCGGCTGGCCAGGCAGCTGCCCGGGCTGGTGGGTAAGCAGGGGGCCCTTCCCAGGTGACCTTGGGAAGCGATAGCTTTGTAAATCCCATCTCATCAGGGCCCAAGAATTGAATCCTAAGCCTTGATTTGAACTGCTATCTCTCATGCTTTGCCTGAACATTGCACTGAGCTCTGGGCCCGGAAGAAATTATATTTATTTATGTGTGTCCCTCCTCAGAGGTGGAGATAGTGGAAATAAAGAACAAAGGTTTTATTCACACCTGGACTCTGAGTTAAACACAAGGAAGTGAACAGGTTCTGGCTGTGCTGTTTAAATTGGGCTGCAGAATGTCTTGATTAAAAAGTCACCATCTATTTCCATTTCCACAGTGAGGCTCCAATTCAGGGGCAGAATGACAAGATTAGTGTAAGTGAGGTCTGTCCTCCTGCCTTCTCCCCACCCGGACAGTGGGGCTTTTCTGGAGGGTCTGATCCACCTCCGCATTCAGAGCGGAATCATACGGTGCTGGGTTCAAATGCTAATCCTACTCATGTGCAGCAGCACACTTTAGCTGAATTGCTTAGTCTTAGTTTTCTGGTGGTGAAACTGGAATAATTAACACATTCATTTTGTATGGCTGTCACGATAAATGAGATAGTGCTTACAACAGGCTTCGCACAGTGTGTGCTGCATGGTAAGTGCCGATTTTCGGCGGGATTCCCTTGCCCATGATGGCTTCTGGTCTCACAGTCTCCCTTCACACAGGGAGCTTGCTGAAGTTTTCCAGACGACACAAGAGACTTGGGTAAGACAGTATCCACGTTGGTCCTTTCTTTCAGTCTTTGATTTAATTGAAACATAAACAGGAAGAGAGTATTGTTTTGGCTGATACAGGCATGCGGTGTTGACACATACACTATGACGCCTAAAGCAAAGGATGAAAATTAAGGATGTAAATGAAGGATGAAAAAGTTAAGTTGATTCTCGAACTAAAAAAAAAAATTTCCCGTGAAGTCCCATCAGAACACAACCCAAACCCCTGGGCCGAGATCAAGGAGTGCTCTCATTCCCAACCGGGCTGACTTGCAGAATCTGATGTTGGGAGGTTTGGAGTTTTGGGTTGGTTTTTATCATTCGCAAAAAAGCCTCCTAATTAAAATCTAAGTTAATGTCTTCATAATTATACTTGGGGCAAAGTTTCCCCGTATATGGTGGTCTTTTTGGAAACCAGGAGTGTTTGTTCAGTTTAGCGCTGCTCCTAGTTCAGCCTTTTGTACTTGCCCTGTGTTCAAGGTCCTTAAGGCTTGAAGACTTTTGTAGAAAACCACTTGTCAGGAGCACCATCTTCTATCTTCCATGCCTAACCCCCCAGCTTCAAGCCACAATTTTGACTTTTTAAGTTCTGTGAAATTGTCCACTCTTACCTTCTTTTGGGTAATAAGCCTGTCCTGAATACCTCGCATTTTATGGGTCTGCTTACCATAATCCTCTTTCTTTTGTACTCAGGTAGCCTTCCCCTTTATAATTTTGTTTGTTCAATTTAAGTGCTTCTTCAAATTGTACTCTCTACATAAATCAAGGTAAATGAGCCTGAGTCACTAACTTCAAATTAATTTGTGACCTCTGTCCCCCGACGATACTGGAACAGAATGCCAGTGCCCCACATACTTTGATATTGTGAATAATATTTGAGGACATTAGAAGGTCAAACATTATTTATTATTTCTCTGCGTTTGCTTGATGGCAATCATAGCTCTGTAGAAGTCAATCAAATCTCTTGATAATTCTGTTTAGGCGGTATATAATTAGGCGTTTAAAATTAGTTAAGTGTCTGTTTTGCTATGCATTTCACATTCTCTTTGGGAAAGCGTGTTTACCAGATGACTTTGGGGACATCTTTTACTTCAGCTTTTTTTTTTTCCCCTGAGCTGAGAACTTGAAAGTTAGGGAATTCTTTCTTACTTGTATTACCTGTTTGTCAGCAATTTACTGGAGTTGTTTTTATTTAACACTGAACGAGTTGCCGAGTTGCCGGAGGTGTAAGCACAAACATGTTTTTATAAAGAGAACAAAAAAGAAACCACAATACTGCCTGCATTGTTGGGGATCTGCATTTTTAGGTGTGTGAGTCTTTAAGAAAAAAAATCCCTGCACAAATTCCTTTTCCTTTTTTCTTTTTTTCTGGGATCTCAGTGTACTGAAAGCACCATGGTCTTTCTCTTTGAGTGACCTAAACTTTATAATCATTATGGCAGACTTGCCTTGGGTAAGTTAAAAAGATAGTGAGCAAATAAATACGGCAAGCTGTCATTTTAAAAGGAAACAAATTTATTTGAAATCAAAGTGTAGACAGCACATGATGAACTCTTGTAAACGTCAGGGTCACTTTGGAGTCCTACACAACAGGTTTCCCCTTGGCATTCCATTTTGGATCCTTTGTTAAAGAATGACCTAACACAACACAAACTTTTTTTTTTTTTTCCTTTTGTTTTCCAACCCCAGCCCCCCTACCCTGTTGTACAGATTGTCCTCTCATGAAAACAAAAAAATCTCATATTTAATTATACTGTGGTAAGGCGTGTTTTTGTTGTTGTTGTTTGTTTTTTGTTTTTTTTTTTTTGCCTCTAAGAAGAGGGGCACAGTGACCTGGATTCTGGTTACTGTCTACCACTTCCATATTAGTCGTGGATGGCAGTTGAAGAGGTAGGACTTGAAACCATGTATATATAGAGCTTGAACTGTTATGTTTTGTTTGTAGCTTTTAGCATAATCTGTGTGTTCCCTCTCTGTCTATATGTATGTGTGTGTGTATACACACACACACACACACACACACACACACACCCCTAATTAAAATCTACAGCTTGGATGAGAGCATTGAAGGTTTCGTTGATTAAGTACTTGGTGAGGGTCACCTAGCTGTCCAGCAGGGCTTCAAAACAATATTCTTTCCAGTCCACTGGGTGGGAGTGAGCTTCTGGAAGGCAGGGACTGTATCTTTATTTTGAATTAGTTGGTCTCTTCTAGTGATACTTGAAGTGATACTCATTAGCCATTGTGTGTGTGTTTGTTTTTAATTTGTTTTTAATTCATGAGAGACATACAGAGAGATTGGCAGAGACAGGCAGAGGGAAAAGCAGGCTCCTTGTGGAGAACCCAATGCGGGATTCGATCCCTGCACCCACGATCACACCCTGAGACGAAGGCAGAAGCTTAGCCGCTGAGCCACCCAGGCGTCCCTTCATTAGCCATTTTTAATTTAATAGATTGTTGCTGGTAGGAAGTTGCCCAGTGGTCCTCAGTCACCTCTTAACTGTTCTCTTAGCTGCTCTGGTATGAAATTGGGGTTGTTCACTGTACAAATGTTCCTGGCTCAGGGAATGAGTAGGGGCTGAAGGTTTGCCTTTGCTTGTCTTGTCAGACCGTGGCGCTTGTCTGTGTCAGCCTAGAAAAGGAGAAGCCTTCAGAGCATGTTTGCATACAGTGCCTAGCAGGGTGACCTCCCCTAGGAGGGGAGCTCACCCAGTTCACACAGCTGCATGGGTTGGGACGGCTGAGGCATGGGAGATGGTATAAGTACAATACCATGATACCATATTCAGGGCTTTTTAATGAATATTGGTGAAGGGGCACCTGGGTGGCTCAGCGGGTTAAGTGTCTGCCTTCGGCTCCTGTCATGATCCCAGGGTCTCGGAATCGAGCCCGCGTTGAGCTCCTTGCTCAGTAGGGAGTCTGCTTCTCCGTCTTCATCTTTGATCTTCCTGGCTCTCACTCTCTCTCAAATAAATAAATGAAATCTTTATATATATATATATATATATATATATATATATTGGTGAAAATGTAAAGCCCTAAAATGAATCATTTGCTTCTTGGAGCCCCATTTCATCCTTTGGATGGGATTCCCTTACTGCATTAATACTTCCCCCCAATGTTGATTCCTTATAGGCCTCTTTAAGATAGGTTGTTTGTATTTAGAAGGTTACTAGCTGCACATTTCAGCAGGAGTCATTTATATCCATTGACCTAGTTTTTAAGATCTCCCTGGCTGAGAATGTCCACCTTTTCGCTGAGAGGGAAGGTTTGGTCCTGAACTCTGGATTCTAACTTTATGTGTATGCCTTTGGGATCTGGAAGTGACTTAGCAAGACTGGTCCTGCAGCTCTTCAGTTGTCAAGTATTACTGCCAGCCTAACTTTGGTCATTGTGTTGACATTCTTTCCTTTTTTAAAAAACTAATGATTTCTCTGTATTACCTGATTTTTGAAAAAGGTAAATCATTTTCCATTGAAAAGAAACTACATTTATTACTGTAATGAACAATCACTTGGCATAAGTAGCAGGTGACAATAAAAATAAATATAAGGCTGGCAGTAAGATTATGGGAGGGGAGGACCAAAAAGAGGGAAGATGATGGGGTCTTCCTCATTCCCCCTCCATTTCATAACCTTATTCACGCTGTGAGACTTTGTCCATCATCTATGCCAGGGCTCTTGTGAGTGGATGTGTATGAGAATCACTTGATAGTTTTAAAATAATACGGCTTCCTAGAGCCACAGATCCAGTTGATTTAGAATGTGGACCTGAGAGCTGTATTTTTTTTTTTTTAAGTTTCCTCAGCAATTAAACAGTTTGTTTTTATCCAACATTAGTGAAAATCAGGGATTTTTTTCTTAACATAGGTTACTATTTTGTAGTGACCCATGTTCTCTGCTGTGCTGTCTAACCATGGGAGAATAGGCTTTTCATTCAACATTGATGCTTCCTTTTATTCCTAAAGCTAATTTTTTTTTCCGCCCCAGTTTTGGCGAAATTATGTATCACTTGTGATAATTCATTTTAAAAATTCCTGAGCTGTGTGGCGCACTTTCATGAAAATTCATTTAGATAAAATTAGATATTATTGTTTAATGAGGTGGCATTTCAATTTAGACCTTGCATCAGGCATATACCAAGAGTTTTTTATGGAAGAGTTAGGTTCATTTGAGTAATAAAGGCTGAATCATGGGGGCTTTAATTCTTAATCGCTGTGAGGATTGTTATCCGTGGGATGTGAGCTGTCTTAGTGGTATTCAATCAAGTGTCCACTTAGCCATGACTGGAAGTAATTGCTCCCAAGTGGGCCGCACAGTGACCTGTTAATACTCGCTTTGACCCTGTGACCTTGTCTGCCCCATTGTTTAGGATTTTATAGCAGGCGAGTCTGCATTTCTGTGGGGTCAAGTAGATATCTTGAGGTCAAACATTTTCTGATTACCGCCTCGTCCACACTGTAAGTCGGCCAGAAGCTGTTGCATTGCTAATAGTCATTGCTTTGTAGTGGAACATGAACAGTTTGAAAATTGTCTTCCCAGCCTGCATGTAAACAGTTTAATATTTTACGGAAAGAAGTTCATCTTGTAAATTAGGTATGAATAATACATTTGTAATTACTCCTTGTGTCTTTAAACACTTGTGTCTTAATTGGCTTGCTTTTTTTTAAAAAATGTATTTGCATTTGCCAGCAAGTTAAAATTAACTCCTGTGGAAACCCAGCAAAGTCAGGACAGAGCATACCAGGCTTCTGGTCCTGCTGAGACCTACAACCGGATGCGGCTTTTAATGCACCTGGGAGGTGCATTCATTCTCTCTTTTAAATGTTTGTTTCTGGTTAGACACAGAGTTGAGATTGGTTCCAGTTTTTTGTTTTTTTTTTTTTAACCTTTTGTTATTTCCCCTCAGTGTTGTTTTGTGTTCCTATTTGTTGATCTGTAACTTAATAGTTTTTTCCCCAAGAGTTACTTGGACTCATGCTTCCCCATCTTTGCAGAGTCCAGTAATCTGATGGCTCAGAAGCTTCCTGGGTGCTTCATGTGGCTTGTGCAGTTCATGCGGCTGTGTTCTCTCCTGAGTTAGCAGGGTCATTAAATGAGGGTGAAGGGAGGAGTTTGGCTAGAAAGATAATCTAGTCCAGTTTGGATTCACAATGGTGTCACGTCTGAGTATCTTTAGCCGCCATCAGACTGTATCCCTGCCTTGTCCTGTTATCTTCCTCTAGAACCAGTCATGCCATAGATTTTTGAGAAGTGCTTGTATGGGAAAGTACAACTGGAAAAAACAAAAAGGAAGTACACCATTAGAAAAGTTGACAAGTAGTGAATTTCGAGTGGCGCCTAAGGTCACTTTGGATGTCTACCCCAAATAAAATACAGTTAGGAAGAAAAATTTAGCACACCTGGGTGGCTCAATGGTTAAGCGTCTGCCTTCAGCTCAGGTAGTGATCCCAGGGTCCTGGGATCAAGTCCCATATCGGGCTCCCTGCAGGAAGCCTGCTTCTCCCTCTACCTATGTCTCTGCCTCTCTCTCTGTGTCTCTAAATCAATCAATCAATCAATCTTTTTTTTAAAAAAAAGGAAGAAAAATTTTGTGACCTTTCTTACTGTTTTGAATGTTACTCAAAATAATATGTTGACATCTTGGCTGCTTGTAATTAATCTAAGTTTAAAATACGTAGAGTTTGGCTTAAGAGAGAAAGTTCTAATGGCTAAAAGTTAAGGGCTCTCATTTATCTTATAGGTTAATTGTTTCTCTTGAGTTACAGATATTTGTGCTGTTGTGTTTGAACTTTATTTTTTGGGCTGTTTTGTGCGTGTGTGTATGTGTGAGTGTGTGTGGATGAATTAAGAGTAGTATCCTTAAACACCAGGCAGATAGGATGGATCATTTGTCACAAAACTTATACCCTCCTTTTATTATCATTATTATTACTGTCGTTATTATATTAAGTAGGCTCCATACCCAGTGTGGAGCCCAACGTAGGGCTTGAACTCATGACCCTGAGACCAACACTTGAGCTGAGATCAAGAGGCAAACATTTAACCACCCAGGTGCCCCAAAATTTGTACCCTCCTTGGCATATTATGAAAAATTAATTTTGCTACTGTGGAAAAGGTTAGTGATCCTAGTAATGTACATGCACGTACCTATGTAATTGTACAGAGGGACAGTTCCCAAACTGTGCTGAAGTACCCTGGGCTGCAAACTTACAGAGGTTGCTGGAGGGAAATACAGTGATATGTGGCATCTGTTGGGCACTGTGCAAACCACTAGGTTATTCAGTTTTATTGATAGATTGTGATATATTCCTGTTGATAGTGTCCTGTTTTTGCATAGCTCATTTTGAGCCATTGCCGTGATAAAAAGCATATGTCCAATTTGAAAAACCAGCCTGGAACTGAAAGTGAAGGTGGCAATGTTCAAACTGATTTCAGTTTTTTTGAGCTATGCCATATGCAACAGGCTCATATTTTCCTATTAAGCTTGTGTTAAGAATGAAATAAAAGCATTTTTCCTTTACATTTTTCCCCAAACCACTACTGAGTTGTTAGGGCTGATAAAAGTTGTTTTGAGCTAACTTCTTAATAGATAAAAATGTTGGGTGTTTCTTTGGCTTGGGGAAGGTCAGGGATGAATGGAGGAGGAGTGTCATGAAAAAATTGCTATAAACTGTAAACTTCTGACACATTTACAAGAAATATATCTGTATTTAAAAAGAAAAAAAAATAAAAAGAAAAGGTGGTCATCGAAGGCAATATAGAAAATGTGAATAAGCTAAATGGAGAAAATACTCACTGCCCTCGATGCTGCTACCGAGAGATACATACTTGTAATATCTTGGTGAAATAAAATTTTTTTGGCTTGTAGATAGCAGAAACCATAATGAGCTAGTTGAAGAAAAAAAAGGAACATTTGTTTTAAGAATAAAGTAGTGTCCTATGGAACCCAAATGCAGGAAAGATTGAGAACCAGCATCTAGAACATTTGTCCACTATAATTCCTCTGGTCTTCTTTTTCCTTCCTGCAAAAATTATATTTTTAAACAAAACTTGATTTTGGTGGGAAATAGCATCCAGTGTGGAATATTCTTGTGAGTTCCTCTCTCATGTCCACTCAATTTGCATCCCCCATCCTTGAGCTTCCCTGGGTCTCTCTTCCCCATTCTCCACACTGTTTGAGCTGTGTGTTGCCATAGTAGGAATACCTATGGTCCATATTCTCTGTCCCCTTTACTGTCAGCTGACTCTAGTCTTCATCAGTCAAGGTAGAGGATGAAGGATGCTGGTCATCCTCCTTGGTATGCTTCTTCTTTTCCTGGAAGTGACAGGGAGAAAGGGACATTGTCAACAATGGAATTGTGCCACTGAGGACAACACAGCTCTTGGTGTGGCATGGCACCCGTTCTGAACTCTTTGCTTACATTATAACCTCTCTCCGCTCCCTCCCTCCCTCCTTCCTGGCCTCCCCCTCTTAAATAACAGAAATATATTGTCTTACAGTCCTGGAGGCCAGAAGTCCCAGAGGCCAGAAGTCCCAGATCAAGGTGTTGGCAGGGTTGTTAGTTCCTTCTGAGGCTGTGAGGGAGAATCTGTTTGATGCCTCCTCCTGTAGCTTCTGGTGGTTTGCTGGCAGTCACTAGCATTCCTTGGCTTAGAGAGGCATTGCCCTATCTTTGCCTTCCTCTTTCCATGGTGTTATCCCTATATGCAGGTCTGTGTCCCTGTTTCCCCTTTCTTTAAAGACACCAGTCCTATCTGATTGGGAACCTACCATTCTCCAGTACAACCTTATCTTAACCAATTATATCTGCAGTGACCTTAGTTCCAAGTAAGATTACATTTTGACCCATAGTCTCTTTCACCTTTCTGCTTATGTCATTGGATTTAGGAAAATTAGGTGTGCAAATACTGTGACTCTTCAGGATAATAGGGAGCAGAATGCAAAACCCATGTGGATTTGAATGGACCACCACAGGGAAGAGACAAGTGTCTCTCCTCATTTCCTGTAGGCCCATTCCTGCTTGTGACCACCACATCTTCCTGTCGTGCAAACACCAGGCACTGATGTATACAGTAGGTGGGCACAAGCCACAGGTCCTATTTTTTTCTTCCCCTGTGATGTCAGTGTATGGCATTTTCATGAATATGTGCCAGGGCATGGGATGATTGACGGGGTGGCATGGGCCCAGAAAGATCCTGGGTTATGGTAGCAGTCTTAAAGCCTCCTGAGTGCCACCTGCTATATTTGAGGTATTTTATATAAATTGCATTTCAGCCTCGCTTCCAGTCTGGGCAGTGGGCAGTGCCTTTTCCACGTTGGACACAAGGACGCTGAGGATCAGGAAAGTCCATTCTCTTGCTCAGGGTCACATAGCTAATTCACGATGGAAACTGAAGCCGTTCTGAATCCAGAGCCTGTTTTCTTTCTGTCTTTCTGTCTCTGACTTATTAAGTACCCCAATTTCCTAGCCTCTCTTGGAAAACATCATCGCAGGAAAAGCAGTCTGGTGGTATTTCCTGTCTTTTGGGTCTGTCTGTCTCTCTTTAAACAGAGCAGAGTTTACCCTGAGAAATCTGAATATTATGAGAAAAGAAGTTTCTTTAGATGGGATGTGCCAACATGGACAGACGATCCTAGGGACCCTTGCCCCTGTCATTGGACAGCTGCCTGTGGGGAGCTCCGTGTTTCTGGTGCCAGTGTCTCTTGGAATTCTTGCCAGGCCCAAGGGTTTGCTTGCAATTGCTGGTGCGTGGTGTTGGGGATGTTTGTGGGTGGCTGTTTTTTATTTTGGTTTTGTTATCTGCCCTTTGTAGTAGTAACTCTGGCATCATTTCTGGCTGCTCAGATGTTCTGTGGCTTTCAAGCAAAGAGACTTGAAAATGTACCAAGTCAGAGGGCTTTAGAAAAAGTACTGTTTTTGAGCCAAGGCCCAGCTTTTTTTGGGCCATTGGTGACATGTTACGATGTCCCGTGGATCTTTGTGTGTGCAATCCCCTCTGCCTAGAAGGGGGATACACACGTGGCAGTTGACAGAAGTAAGCAGGCAACTAACATGCATCCATTGGGATGCTCAGCCCTCACCCCAGTGTGACTGTGGGAGAAATACTAGTTTGATGTGGCCAGTGGCCAGATCTCTCCTTGTATCTTCCAAAGAAATGAGAAAACTTAAATATAAAATGTTTAGTTCAGATTATTAAATGTTGGAAACTAAATAAAAATAAAGTCCAAAACATAGTGTGGGACCACACAAGGCTTCCCAGGTCATTGATTTACAGTTTTAGGCCTATAACAGAACCCCTGGCCCCCAACTACCTCCTTTTCATTTCAGATTACAGTTTCAGGGAAGTACACTGTCTGTCCCCTCTGGTGGAAATTAGGGGCCTTCCTCGACTGCTGTCCATCTGCAGTCCCAACCCAGTACTTATTTTCCTGAATTTCAAGAGTCCTTGCACTTCTGTGTCATCCCCTGGACGGTGGCTTCTTCCCCCTTACGTCTGCCCTGTTGGCACATAGTGGATGCTCACTGAATGATTGCTGAGGGGGTCCTCGGTGCAAGTCAGGGTAGGGGGTGGGAGGAGTCAGCAGTGGTCCTCCTTTCTCACCTGGCGTGTTTTTCTTCCTCTTCTCATTTGCATGTGTTCGGCTTGGCGTGGGTCTGAGAGTCAGGTCATCTCTTTGCTCTCAGATGGCAACTGTCACTGTTGATTATGCCTTGTGACTTTACCTGAGTTGCTTTAGAGAAAAAATTATAAATGTCATAGAAATTTCAATGGACTTGTCAATGCCAACCTGTTTTGGTTCCTAGAGGCTAAATGGAGACACAAGACCGACAGGTTTCTGATACACACTGTTCTCAGCATTTTGGGGATGCCTGACTTACTCATTCCTTTGTAGAACATTTTAGATTTGAAGCCATTTTCTTGAGGGCAGTCACACGCTGACATTTTTAGGCCAACTGGAATAGCATTTTGTTGGCTGTTCTGGGAAATGTGGGGGAAAGGCCCCCTTCTATCCTTGTAACGATGTCCTCAAGTCTAACCCGAGTGACAGACGGGGACTATTTCTAATGAGCCGCCAAGAGGTTTGCATCTGATATAATCCTGCAAGGATTCCTGTGGAGTTACATAAGATGGGCTTTCCCTCTTATTTGGAATGAGAACATTTAAAGGGGTCAGCCAGTTTCATGCTGGGAAGTCACTCTGCACATATGCTAAGAAAATGGATATATGTTTTTGAAAAATGTGAGCTCTTTTCCATCATTGAAAAGGAATGTAAAATGATCTATTTTTCAAAAAGGTGTAGAAATTGATGAGGCAAACAGAAGTCTGAGTGGTTCATTTATGGGTTAGCAGAGAACATGTTCTGTGTTTCAGACACTTGTAATAAGATGAAGAAATGTCCCAAGATAATTGCGGGGATGTATGAACTTAAAAGGGAATGGTGTGTGGGGGTGCATGTACATGTATTTCTGTCCTCCTTTCTTCCTGTCTGTGTGTGTGTGTGTGTGTGTGTTGTTTGGTGTTTTTTTCTTTTTTTTTTTGTCTTATTTTTTCTGTACTTGGTAGTCGATGTTTATCTAATTTTAACGTTGAATTGAAAGATTGTGTGGTCACCTACCTGGCTCTGAGTTGGAAAACCATACCCAAGGAATGCTTGGACATGTGTTTGTTGCATTTAACACAGGCTCCTTGTTAGATTCTATACGTGGCAGGGCTTGGCCACTGCATTTATGAGAAAGTATTTTGGCCGCTGGAGAGAACAAAGCATTTGTTGATATCCCAGTGGAGTTGGTCAGCACCTCACAGAGATTCAGCAGCTGATATACATTTCATCATGTGAAGCACCATTCCACAGTATCTTTCTGGGTTTTACAAGTTTAGGGAAGCATTGGGTTTCTGACACATTTCTTTGAGGCATCCCAAAGACTACATCTTTAATTTTTTTTAAAGATTTTATTTTTCTATTTATGAAAGACCCAGAGAGAGAGAGAGAGAGAGAGAGAGAGAGAGAGAGAGGCAGAGACATAGGTAGAGGGAGAAGCAGGCTCCACGCAGGGAGCCTGACATGGGACTTGATCCTGGGACTCCAGGATCATGCCCTGGGCTAAAGGCAGACGCTAAACTGCTGAGCCACCCAGGGATTCCCCCGTCTTCAATTTTTTAAGCCAAAGAGTAAAGTTACCCCAATTCGGTAAGTATAAGAATTGTTGCATGAATGCAGAGAACCTATGGGAACATGATGATGGATAACACAGGATGAAGGGGTGAATGAGTAGAGATGGGGTCCTGTTCATAGGTCCATGACTTTTCAAGACAATTCTAACTTTAGTTATCCGAAATTTAGGAGGCTTTGTGTTTCAGCATTAAACATAGGAGGAGATTTATAGCAGTAGGGGCACTTGATCTGCATAAAGAACATAAGATCTGGAATATGACATCTAAACTCCAGGGCTTTTCTGTGATGCTGTACTGTAGATGGTCTCTTCAAGAGCAACTTTTACTTCTTTTTGTCTCTCCAGCCTCTGCACAGCACACACATCTCTGTTCCTTTACTCTGTTATCCTCTATTCTCTCACTACCTTCATATGTGCAGACACCCTGCCAGTTCTTTCTCCTGATTGCTTACCCCATGCTTTGCATAGAGCCCAGAATTTAATAGGAGCTCAATAAACAGTGGTATAATTCGTTGTAAGGTCACAGGGGGAAGGAGGATGTATTTGCTAAGGTCATGTCAGCTGCTGTAACAAATAAACCCACACATATTTAGTGGTTCAAACTTAATAGATGTTTTCCTATTGACTGCCAGGGCCTCTCTTCCAAGCGTTGACTCAAGGGTCTTACCTCCTTCCATCTTATGGCTCCGCCATTTTCTGCTTTGGGCCTAAAATTTTGGAAGTTTGAAAAAAAGGGCAGGGAGGATCACATAGGTGAAATTTTTATGGACCAGACCTGGAAGTAATGCATATTACTTCCATAGATACTCCACTTAGGATGAAAGTATTCAGTAAAGAGAGAAAAAAGAACCCAAGAGTCATTTATGACTTTACCTTCTCTTGTGGAACTAGATTATAATTGCTGGGCAGGCAGGGATAGTGTTTTCTATATATTCTTATCTTTTTTTATGATGTTTCTGAGCAAATAACAAGAATGGGAAGGCTTTTGGTTGACTGACCTTGAGCTTGAGTTTTCCATCTGCAGAAGAATTCTGTTTGCTTAACAAGGGTAGAGATTTGGAGTCAGGGAATCTTATTGCTGCCCATGAACTGATGAGATCATCTGGTCCAGCTGGCTGTATTAAGTTTCTTAGAGTCCTTTGAAAGATGCATGTACTTAGATAAAATGCAAAAAAAAAAAAAAAAAAAAGAGAAAAATCACTGTAAACTCTCTAACAAGATTCTCTCTGATTTTCACAAGTGGGTGTCCATTAGAAGAATAAATTGAGTTTATCATTGGGGAGGGTTTATGATTCTACTATGATTGTACTATATCTTAAATAGCTACTGAGTAGATTTGAAATTTTGAGGCTACCCTCTGGTGCATCTAGTAGTTTCTACAGGAGAGCCAGTACTGTCCGTTATGTACCAGAGGAATACCACGTAGGTAAGATGAAACAGTCATTCAGTGCAGGTAGTAGCTCCAAACACTACACAGTACTTTCTTTTTATCTTTGCAGTAATCCACTGAGGTGTTTTCCCATTTTATAGTTGAGGAAACTGAGGCCTACAGAGGTTAAGTAGCTTGTTGAAGATAATGTGGCTAAGTGGAGGAGCTGGAATTTGAACCAGGCGGCCTAAGGCAAGAACTCTGCAAAGGAGAATGCCTTGTCTTCTCTCTGATCTGAGCAACATTAGACTTGAGGGAATGGCAGAGCGATACCATCAACTTGCGTGGAACGCTGGCCGTTGTCTGGGAATGATTGGACCAGAAATGTCTATTTGATTGGGCAAGTTGTTCCAGTGGTAGTAAAATAAACACCATTTCACTGACAATTATTATAATAGACATTTCCCTGACAGTTAATAAACTGGTATAGATACTACTTGATAATATAATCCGTGTTGCCAGTTTGGCTGCTAAACCCAAGAAACCCCTGGGCAGTGGTAGACAAATGCATTCTCGCATTGTTACTTATTTAACTCATGTCACACATGACTAGACAGCATTTTCATCAGTGAAAGTGTTTGGTTGTTGCCCTTTCTTTGACGCCGTGAGTCTCTGTGGGCTTGGACTTGCATATGTGTTGTGATTGTCATCTGTATTTTGCAGTGCCATCTCTAATGTATGTGTGTGTGTGTGGTATGTGTGTGTGTATTTTGCTATACCACCTTCAGGGTAGGTTAATACTGTTAGCCAAAGTAAAATAGTATTTTAATCCTCCTCTCTGACTACTTAAAGCTCGGTATTAAAAAATGGGTTATTTTCTCAGTACTAACTAGCATGGCTGACCTCATTTCCAAATTGGGAAACCATGTTTTCTTATACCAATAATGCAGCTATTTAAAATCTAGAGGGTGAAGTAGAAAGCACACAGTTGGCTCTGACAGGTGAGCCACACTTGGCCCTGGGTAGGTGCTTTTTAAGACACTAAAAGAATGCATGAACAAGTAAGTTCGTCTTATTCTAGTTAATTTCTTTCATTTTCTTGAAAATAACCAAGCTAATATATTTCAGGTGGGGCACCTGGGTGGCTCAGGATGGTTAAGTGTCTGACTTTTGGTTACGACTTCAGTCCTGATCTTAGGCTTGGGAGATCGAGTCCTACGTTGGGCTCTGCACTGAGCGTGGAGCCTGCATAAGATTCTCTCTCTGCCTCTACCTCTGTTCCCACACTGCACACACACACTCGCTCTCTCTCCGCCTCAAAAAAAAAAAAAAATATATATATATATATACACACATATATATGTATATAGACTTATATTTCAGGAGTGAGATTAGAATGCAAAGTATGTGCTCATTTTGATTTTGATATAATTTCAGACTTGTACAAAAGTTGCAAGAACTGGGCAAGAGATTTCCATATACCCTTTGGTTAGATTCACCAGTTTATACTTGGCTGCATTTATGTATCCTTCCCTTCCTACCTCTTTCCTTTTCTTCCTCTCAGGTGAATTCTCTCTTTCTCTCATACACACACACAATTTGTATGTTTGCATTTCATTTTCCCGAGTTGTGTGAGAGCAAGTTTGAAACCTCATACACCTTTACCATAACATACTTCTGTGAGTATTTATTCCTACAAGGCTGTTCTCCTACGCGACCACAGTACACCTATCAAGAGGGTGAATGTTGATATAAGACCATCATCTCCGTTTGTGAGTACGGCAGTCAGGTCTTTAACAGCCATTATTTTACCTGGTCCAGGATCTACATCACACTTAGTCACCATGTCTGTTTTCTAAGTTTGTATTTAATGAACAAATTTTTGAAGCAAAATCTCTGATGGAATTTCCAGTGAGCTACACTAGCCATCCTTCTAATCCATTCTCCTAGTTGCAGACAAAAATAGTCACTAAGTAGGGGAGGCAAAGGGTATCTTGACCCCCTTGTTCCTTCCTTGAAGAGACAAGGACTGTTTTTAGGGGTGGTGGTGGTGATTTTTCTGGCAGCTTTTCCTTAACAATAAATCCCAGGGTCTTGCTACCCTAGCAGCAAAAATCTCTTCCCTACGTTGAATCAGCAGAGGTGAGCGAGGTGGCCCTTGAGGAAAGTGCTGTTCTTCTGTGTTTCATACCGGAGTGACTGTTTTTCCCTCCTGTGGCCTCCCGGCGCAGAAGTTGTGTTTTCTGCTCCGCTCCTAGTCTTTCCTCCTCCCTATACTTCTATAATTTCACACTGGGAATTTGCAGTAATGTTAGATTGGCTCTGGCAAAGGCATTTTGATGACCCCTGTCTCGGATCATTATAGTAACTAATAAAAGCTTGAAAGTGACTGTCACTCCACAAGCGTGGTTCCAATGACTTGTGGCAAGCTCAGCTGTATAAATACGCGGGGTTTTTTTTGTTGCTGTGTAAATTTTGATCAAAGGGGAATGCATACACCATTTAGTCGAATGTTTTTTTGAATTTAATCACGTTTGAGTGTGAAACAATAAGCAGAAATAAAATGGCATTGGGAATGGGAGCTTAAGATTTGGAAAGAATGGGTATTGTTGGTCTGCATGGAAGCTTTCCAGACCTACATGCTGCAGAGCATTCTGGTGAGATGCAGAAGGTAGGGTCTAGGTGGCAGGGACACTAAAACTGTGGTCGTGTATTCAATCCAAAGGCAGGATCACAGGCCTGGTGTTACAAAAGGGCCTAGAGTCACCAGCTTGTACGGAGAGGGATGATGCTTTGTCCTCCGATTCACAAACTGAACTTTCTGAGTTAAAACTTTGGTATATTTAGTGTGATTATCTTTATGCCATTGAATTAAAATTTTGACTCCTAGAAAAAAAATAGTAATTTTTTGTAATTTTTTATATTTTCTTTTGGAGTTGCCTGCTGTGGCTCTAATTAGTTTTTATTCAATTACAGTTTTGCATGGTTGAATTGTGTTTTTCTTGTCTTAGGGCCGGGTATCTTGTTAGCGAGTGGAATGAAGTCTTGAAGGAAGAGTGAGAGGGCTGCCTATTTTAGCCCTTTCCTGGGAGCAGAGTTGGTGAAGGGAATTCAGAGGCTGTGACCCTGCCCCAGGCTCGAGAGTGAAGCCCCTGGCTTGGGTGTCCGCCCTGTGAAGGATGTAGAGCTGTGGTGTCTGTGCCATGTCTCTGGTGGGTGTAAGCACGTCTGTGTTTCTTTTTTGCGGGAGGCAAGACAACACACCCTGACCCTGCAGGGAAGACCATCTGCTCACAGTGTCTCCTCCTCTGGAGTCCTTCACCCATCCCATCATTCATTCAGCAGATACTTCCTAAGTGCCTGTTTTGTGCCTGCCATGGTTCTAGGGATGTGGATTACATTAGTGGATGAACAATTACCCCTGTGGAGGCTTATATTCTGGAGAGAGACAAAAAATGGAAATAGGCATTATACATACACCGTGTAGTGTGTTAGAAAGTACATTCAGAGGAAGAAAAAGCAGGGGAACAGGGTTTCACAGTGTTGCAGGATAGGAGTGTGTTGTACTTTTAGATTGTGTGGCCAGATAGGTCTCTTTGAAGATGCTATTTGAGCAAAGACTTGAATGGAGGTAAGGGACATACCTACAGAACATTGCAGGCAGAGAGAAATTTTAAAGCATAGGCCCTTTGGTGCAGGACATGCCCTGGTAGACCGAGGGACAGTCAGGAGGCTGATGGGACTGGGGGAGTGAACCAGGAGGAATATGGTGGGAGATGTACTCTGAGAACTAACTGGGTCCTAACCATGAAAGGATTTGCCTTGTGTTTGAGTGTCCTCATGGTCCTTGACCTGATGCAAATTTGAACAAGATCCTTGCTGCAGTGTTGAGAATCTGAAGGGGTAGGGGAGAGAAAGAGGTAGAGAGAATATGAGGTGGATGGTATAAGCCAGGAGAGAGGTGCTGGTGGCCATGACCAGGAAGCTGATAGCAAAGGTAGGGAGCAGTGGTTAGATTTTAGATGCATTTTGAAGGCAGGTGCCATGGGCTTTCCTAATGGAATAGATGCAGGATTTGAGAGAAAGATCAGAGACAGGACTGACTTAAGAGATCATTGGCCTGAGCATGATAAGAGGAGTGCAGTTGCCACTATTTCTGATGAGGAATGATCAGGAGGTGTATGAAGCTGTTTCCAGGAAGACAGAGTTCTGGATCTGTTGCCTCTGGGGTAGGTAGACATACCAAAGGACGTGTCAAGGAGACAGAGAGGTAACCTGGCCTGGAGTTGAGGAAAGAAATCTGAGTTGGGTTTGGAGCCTGGGGAAGCTGGAAATGCCTGGTGACTGTTGCTCATGTGGATGGTTTTCGTGCCACCCTAAAACTGACCTGCTGGTCATTCAGGGATCCTTCTTTGTGATGTTAATCCCCTGTGATTCCTGTTAAGGAGATGCTCAGTTTAGCCACTGAAGTTGATGTGTTCTTGGTATTAGGTGTTGTTTCTTGAGCTTTGCAGGGCGGGGTGCTGGGCGCATACACTCAGAGGAAGCCATCAGAGTCCGAGAAAGCCTGAGATGAATGCAGACTTGGAGATGGCCTTTCTGAGACCTCATTGTGGGAGGAGGTGAGGGTACCCAGATGCGGGGCAGAGTGGGAACTGGAATCTGACTTGGCTGACTCCCCATCCATACTCTTTCTGCTCTTAGAGAACAGCTCCTGTTTTGAAGAGGCATTCAGAAAACTGATAATGCGGTGCTTTTGCTTCTTTCATCCACTTATCCATCTTTTATCATCCAGGAAAAGCTGGGTTGTGTTCTGGAAGGAAGAAAACAGCTGTTGCTTTTTTTGTCTTAATTATGTGCTCCTTGAGTGTTTATCAATAGGGGCACGAGAGTCTTTTGGTAACAAAGTAAAAAGGTAATAGTTGGGGAAGGTTAAGGATTCATGTTCTGGTGGGGATTTCTGGTTCTCTGTGCCTCTGGTGGAGGCAGGATGTAGCTCTTTTGGCTTTCTGCTCTGCTTGTAGGGTGTGTCTTCTCTTGGCTCTTTTCTTGAGAGAGGACCTAGACTGTGCTGTCCATCCCTAGCCCAGAGAAAAGGCCATTTAGGGGCCAGGTATGTCACCTTACCTTTAGCCAAGACCTATATCCTGTCCCTGAGGCACCACTGGGAGGCAATATAGCACAGTCTGAACTAGATTCAAATCCTGGTCCTTTACTTAATTAGTATGTGACCTTGAGCACATTACTGAACATCTCAGCCACAGTTCCCTTATTTATTTGTAAAAGACACGTTCCCACACTGGAGATTTGTTGTGAGGAGCCAAATGAGAAAAAATGTATGTCAAGGGCCAGACACTGCACTTGGCACATAGTAAGTGTTGAATTAATGAAGCTATTATTATCACCATCATTGCTGGCATTTCCTCCGATTCCTACCTGCGGCTTAGGCCAGTTTTGTTAAGATTAATTTAGTTTCCAAAAAAGATGTGCTAATTGGATTATTACATTTTCATGCGTTTATATTTATATATACACGCAGAGCTTTGAAATCTACACATGTATATATTTATCCATTCAAGTCTCTCTCTTAAAAATCTGTAAGAATTATATTTTTGAGTCATTGAACCATGATAAAATTGTTTTTCAAAAAAAGATTTGCTATAAGTGATCATTATGTAGGCCATCAAGATGGAGAGTATTGTACAAATGGAAGTTACAAGAAACAACCAGAAAGAAGCCTGATGTTAAGGCAGGGCCACTAGTAGAGTACATATTTTTATAATCTGGGTATTTAAAAACATTGGCACTTGCTTGCATTGTTTAGGGCTGGATGGCACAGACAAGGCTGTTTTGGGGTTGGAATAAATATTTTTTTGATTAATGCTACAACTTGTAGACTTGTAATCACGAGTGACTTATCAGCAGCTTTTCAAAATCTGACATTCCACACGGAATGCCCCAGTGAAGGAAAGTTAGCACTCTGTGAATGCTTTTACAGTTGAATTCCACACACATGAATTATGACAAGTGAGGCGACTACTCTGTGGTTTGTTGTGTCTGGTCTGGTTCCTACTTTTAAAGTTGCAGTTGCGTTTGGTCATTTGAAGCTTATTTTCACAGTCTGGCCAAGCCAGCAGGGTCCCGGGGCTCTGTAGGGGACATAAGCCGCCAGCCTTTAAGTTAGAACGCTCAGTAGATAAGCATTTCAAGACTGCATTGCATCATACAAAGGGACTTACGGGCTTATTTAACATACACTATTTGACTTAATTTAGATATTTAATGGAAAGAAAAGCCTTTTATTATCACTGAAGGAAAGGACTGCCAAACATTGTGAGGCTCAGTTGAAATATTATAACGGATGTACAGAGTGCAAATATATTTCACTGCCTTACATAATGGGGTGTTTAATAATAGTTGTTTCTTTAAATTTAGCACATGTATCTTAGATATTTGCACTTTGTAAATTATATGCTGTGGTTCAAGAAACTCCCATTTTTTGTGTGTGTTTTTTAAAAATTTGTTTTAATGAAGTATGTACTGATTTTTAAAAATGAATTTCAACTGTGATTTATGTTTCTTTCATGAGCCCAGATTGGGGAGTCCATGCCAGGAATGAACACTTTCCATCCTGTCTTTTGAGAAACATAAATGTGAGCAGTAGCTGGGTCTGCTGACCTGATTGGCCACAGTTTTGCTGAACATTTCACGTGGTAGGCACTGGCCTGCTGTGCAGATCTGGCATCTGGGAACAGTAGGGTAGTAACCTGTAACACTGTGGAGAAGGTGCACATGGGTGTCTGAGAGCAGACCCTGCCTGGCACAGTGCTGCACCTGTATGCCTGCCTCTTCACAGGAACTGTACCCAGTCAGGTTGCCAAGGCACAAGATCAGCTGAGTCCCAATTCGATGTCTACTTTTGTTTTTCCAGGACATGGGGAGCTGTTATGGGCTGAATTGTGTCCTCCATCACCCCCTACCCCCCCGCGCCCGCCACATTCGTATGTATGTTGATGTCCTAACCCCTAGTATCTCAGAATGTGACAGTCTTTGGAAATAGAGTGTTGATGGTGTTAATTAAAGTAAAATGACATTATTAAGGTAAACCGAAATCCCGTGTGAGTGGTGTCCTCATAAGAAGATGAGATTAGGACCCAGATGAACAAAGGAATGCCCTGTGAAGACGCAGGGAGAAGATGGCCATCCGTAAGACAAAGAGAGGGGTCTCAGAAGAAACCAACCCTGCTGACACCTTGATCTCAGATTTCCAGCCTCTAGAAAGAAGAGAAAACAAATGTCTGTCCTTTAAACCACCAAATCTGCGATACTGTTTATGGTAGCCTGAGTAAACTGATACCCAAGCAAATCAGAATCTATAGGAGGGCATGTGCCATTTGGAAAAGTCTTTTCCATATTTTTTTTTTTAAGATGTTATTTATTCATGCAGGACACACAGAGAGAAGCAGAGACATAGGCAGAGAGAGAAGCAGGCTCCCCCTGTGGGGGAGCCTGATGCAGGACTCAATCCCAGGACCCCTGGATCACGACCTGAGCCCAAGGTAGACGCTCAACTGCTAAGCCAGCTGGGCGTCCCATCTTTTCCGTATTATAATACAATATTAAATATAGAAAACAATGACCAGAAAACATTACTGGGGAAGAAAAGCTATGAGATTGACTAGATCCATGCAGTGAATGGAGTGGCATTGGTGGATGCCGAAGCCATAACACGGGTAATGTTTATTGCTCTAGGCTGGCTGTGGGGCCAGGGTGTTACAGACATTATCTCTTTCAGTTCCTACCACAATCTGATTGTTGTCACCACCTCCTAAGTAAGGAAATTGAGGCAAGAAGACATCTATGGGATTTCATAGTCAGCAGAGTAGGAGCTGGGGCTCAAAGCCAGATAGTCCTTCCCTAGGCCTGTCCATGTTGTTGCTTTGCCAGCCTTGGAAGATTGGGGGCCAAAGAGGGCTATTTGTTGGATCTATTGTGATTATTGGTTAAAAGATACTGAGGTGCACTACCCTTGGACACGGTTTGGTCCCACCTCCAGAGAGAGGCTATGAAGTGCATTGAGCATGGTGAAGACGTCACTAGTAATAATGATAATCAGGACTATTACAGAGTACTTCATGTGAGCCCCGATCTAAATAAGCCCCGTACATACTGCCAGTTTCATTCTCAAAGCAGTCTGAAGCAATTTTCCCAGATCTTCTGACGGGTCCACACCCAGGGGATCTGATCCCAGCCCCTGAACCCTTCACCACTGCCTCCCCAACAGGCCTGGTACTTGCCCAGCGTGGCATCTGTTATAAGGAGGGGAAAGAGGATGGCTAATGTTTGGGTTTTGAAAACAGGAAAAGCATTCTCCCTTTTCCCCTTATTACAAAAGTGATTTATGATAAATGTAAAACATTTTAAAACCAACCCCAAAGCAAAAATAAAGAAAACATATCTATAGTCCCATCCCCTAATAAGAATTACTGCTAGTGATTTTCTGTCTGCCTTTGTAGTCTTTTTACTTGGAAACATACTTCCCGTGACTGTAAATATATTAATATTTTCACGAGCAGCCAACAGTAGTTAGGAAAGAGCCAGGACTGTGGAATAAGACCTGGATTTAAATCATAGCATTCACTTACTAGCTGCATGACTTTGGACAAGTTATTTAATTTCTTTTTTGTCTTTAAAATCGGATAGTAAACAGATAAAACTTATTTCATTGGGGTTTGCAGTAACCCAGTGTTTGTAATGTACCTTTTTGTAGCAATTGGCACACAATAAATATACAAACCATAACTTTAAGAAGAATCCAGTTTTTGTAACACGTCTTTGTTACTTAGCAACATATCATTCAACAAACACTTGGTGAGCAGGTATGATTGGGGATCGTGTTTCCTTCTATGTCCTTGTCTATTTTTACAACCCCTCTTAATGTCTGCATAGTATTTCATCAGTATGAACCCCTATTGTGGTTAATTTTCACTGGACATTTATCTTCCCCAGCTTTTATGTGCCATTGGCAATGCTGTGTGTCATGTTTCTTTGCAACCTTGTTGCTGAATTTTCCCTAGCGATTACTGTTTCATGAGGATCAATTCCAAAGACTAGGGGATGGACAGGAATGACCTGGTTTGAAGCAGTACCAAATCATTCCCTGGGAAGGTCGTGATCACTTACCCTGAACCCGGCTGTGCATGAGAGTGCCCATTTCTTTCTCTTCTCGTTCTTTTTAAAAAATTCCCTGTGCTATGCTTTTCACCTCCTTGACTTCTATTTTGTGAGTTTTTGATGTAATATTAGATTGATGGACACAAAAGAAAAATGGGGCATAATTATGCTCTATGGGCCACTGGCTCAAATATGGCCTCATAAAGGATGAGCAGTGGCTCTAAGCATTGAGAGAGGGGAGACTGGTTGAGCACTGGTGTTCAATTAATTGTGTGGTCCA
Source organism: Canis lupus dingo (assembly GCF_003254725.2). NCBI lineage: Eukaryota > Metazoa > Chordata > Mammalia > Carnivora > Canidae > Canis > Canis lupus. The sequence goes on from NC_064262.1 coordinate 20,719,053, forward strand.
AGCAAAGGTGAGAACAGCAGCTGTCACATATGGAGCCCTCACCATGAGCCAAGTGTTGAGTACATGCTTTCAACCTGTGTAATTTAATTTTGACAGCGGAGCTTTGGGCTGGGGACACCTGGGGAGTCTTTTTAGCTCCATTTTATAGATGTAGAAGCAGAGGTTTAGGGAAGTTATATAATTTGCCCCAAATCACAAGTTAGATTACTCTGTGGCAGAGCTAAGAGTTGGACCCAGGTGCTCAGACTGTCAGGTTCCTGTTCTTGTCCTGAGCTATTAGAAATGGAGATGGACACAACAGCCAGCATGGAAACCAAATGGGAGGTGAACATGGCAGCTGGCTGGTGTTGGGGGAGGGCAGAGGGGAACCTCACAGGGTTTCTAGCTTGTTGGAATAGATGACGAGACTTTGACAGACATAGGGAAGCAGAGAGGAAGAGCCAGAGTGGAGAATGTGAGTATTCACATGGTACATATGGGGTCATGGAGACTGAGGCTGGAGATCTGCCAAGAGATGTAATAACACCACTTACATGTTTTAAGGCTTACATGCATTATTGCACTTAATCCTCAGACTACCCCATGACATAGGAACTGTCATTACCCCCAGTTTAGTGCTATGGAAACTGAGGCCCAGACAGCTTGAATAACCTGGTCCATGAGTGTCACAGCCAGAATTGGACCCCAGGCAGCCACATTCTGATGCTGTGGGCCAGAGTAGACCAGGAACTAGAACTCCATGGGGAGTTTGCAACCTGGGATGGATTTGTTGGAAGTGATTTCTCTCAGCTTTTGAACTTTGTAGCAATTATTGCCTGTAGAATCGGGCTAGCAATTAATTATGTACTTCCCGTGACACAACTCTCATTTAAATCATGTATTGTAAAAAACAAAAACAAAAACAAAACAAAACAAAAATCATGTATTGTTACTTAACTTCTCATGCTGGGAAGACCACTGTGCTTGGCTATCCCTCTTCCCAACTTCAAAACGTGTGTGCGACAGTGAAACAGAGTGGGGCTCACTGAATGTTTAAATTTCACTTGAGGAGTCTCGTCTTGACTTTTAAACAGGTGCCTTTTCTGGAAGGGAAGGGTAAGGGAAGGGTGGCGGGGACGGTGCCCAGGTTTGTGAGTCAGAAGGAAATTTGAGAACAGAAGAGACGGAGAGAGCACTAGAAAGAGTCCCTTTTGCACAGGCGGTGGAAGGACCAAATGGGTGCCTCGAACACCTGCCTGACCCCTCTCTGCCGCACCTCCGTTCTCGGTGGGGGCCATGCCATGCAGCATCCAGGTCACGCAGCTTCCAGGGCTCACTTGATCCTTTGCTTTTCCTCCTTCCTAGGATTTGCCTGACTGAGAGAGGAAGCCAAGGGATCTAGCGTATCCATGCTCCCAGGAGGATTCTAACCCTTGTCTTCCAATTGGGCTTTATCTTGGGAGCTGTCTCATTCAGATGTTCTCAGGTTTCCCAGTTGAGTGACTGGAAGAGTGATCCTCTTGTATTTGGTACCTATTAACGGAGGAGACGTGGCTTTGAGGAGACACATGGCTCTATCACTTATTAACCATGGCTTTGGGGAAAGGATGCAGCTTCTCTGAACCTCAGTGTCCTCATCTGTAAGATGATAGCACACACTTGGGACCACCCTTATCAGGCTTATAAGAGATTGGGCACAAATGCTCAGTACGGAGGCCCTGGGTGCGCAGTCAGGGCTCCATCCACATTGGCTGGTCTTAGAACTGGATGTCCTCAGGAGAGGATCCAGAGGCCTCCCAGTTTGTCGAGCCACTGGGGTGAAAGGCCAGTGTGTTCCTTCTTTTCTTGTATTTACAACAGATATTTCACCACTTTGACACTCTGACACTTTTCCGTGATGACGTGGTCCTAATCATTAGCTCTTCTGCCCTCCTGAGGCTTTTCCCAACCGCGTCATTCCACTGCCTGGAATGTGCACTTCTTTCTCAAAAGGAGATGTGGCCATTGGATGTTGGACAGCTCTGAGTCTGCTTGTTCTTGTATACTTACCGTCCTGGTTAGTTCTGTGCGTGCGTGCGCGCGCGTGTGTGTGTGTTTTTACTTTTTGAAACTGTTGAGAATTGTCTGGAAGTTCTTCAGTCATTTCATTAGTCATTCAACTTCTTTGGTTTTTATGACTGAAGACCAATTTCTCTGAGGCAGTGGGTCAGATGGCCATGGCCGGCTGGGTAACCATATCTCCACTGAGTCAGCCGTCTGCTCAGACAGCTAAAAGCTGAAGTATGCTTGATGACTCGTTGCTGGCCAGTGTCCCATTAACTCCGAATTTCATTTCTGCTCCTAAGTTGTGGGAACTCGGATGCCTTTGTGGGTTGTTCGAAAGCACTCCCAAGTATTGTATCGATTAGATTTTGAAGCCTGGAATTGTCGGTTATCTCCCGATGTGGTGTTTTCGATTTGAGGCCAAGGTGTAAAATTGTAACGTGGTATTGTTGAAAAAGGTAGGATTTCCTGCCATCAATTTAGAGGAAGAGAAACCCAGGCTCTGAGAACCTCACTGACTTGCAGGAGGTTTCAAATAGTTGGTGGCAAAGCTCGGACAGGATATGCTCTTCCTACTGATTCATCATGCAATAACCACCCTCCTGGGCCTTGTTGTCCTTGTGCTAAAACTACACGAGAAGCTGTTTGTTTTTGATTCCCCCACCTGGATTGGAGAGCTGATCTGAATGTCAGGGATGGTTGTGACCCCCTGTCTAACGTATCCCAGAGGCACGTCATAACCTTGGAAGAGAAGTCTGTTCAGTGTGCGTCTTCTCTGTTGTCTGTGTATTGTGTATGCCAACCATCTTGGATGGATGAGGGGCCTTACTGGATCACTGTGTGTTCTAACGTCATCCGTTCCCTACAGCACCATACATGATGAAATAATCATACTTAGTAAATGAGGATGTTTATCTTATTATGGGACCACAACCTTGACTGTTTTGTCATTGTCTTTTAACTTCTTTAACTTGGGCATGAATTTAGATGATTTGAGGGTATGTGGGGATATTATTTGTTTTAACAGAGAATCTGGCCTCTTTGTTTTTATTCCTTTAAGTAATTTGTAATTAACCTCAAAGGCCTGTGGTAAGATGGCTTTTGTTTCTAGTTGGAATATGGGGACACAGAATTCTCTAGAAGAGAGATTTGGCTCAAACTGCATTGGAACTTCATGTTTCATCCCACAGAGTGGCTCTTGTAAACACCACTTTAAAATCCTTCTTTAAGACCGTTAGTTTTCTCAAAAAATATTTTTCTTTTTTCCTCCCTTAGCTCTTGTTATTTTTTTTCCCTTTTCCAATAATGGAGAACTTTTCCTTTTTATAGTCGAAGCAGCTACTTTTATTATTATTATTATTTTTACGATTTTATTTATTTATTTGACAGAAAGAGAAAGAGAGCACAAGCAGAGGTGGTAGTGACAGGCAGATGGAGAGGGAGAAGCAGGCTCTCCCCAGAGCGGAGAGCCTTAAGTGGGGCTCGATCCCAGGACCGCAGGATCATGACCTGAGCCAAGGGCATGCGCTTAACCAACAGAGCCACCCAGGTGCCTCAGCTGCTACCTTTATCTTAATTGTGAAGCAGGCAAAAGGCATCATAGAGAACAAGTCTCAAAAGAATTGCAGTTGATTCTATGACCCAGTTGGTTCATTCTTTGAAAAGTTGTTTTATTGCCCCCTCCCCATATCAGTTAGGTATGCTGATTATTTAACCTTAACATTTCACAGTAAATACAGATCCTGTTAATGAGACAAGCTCTGGTGTCCTTGCAGGTAGCTTCCCATGGAAGGGTACTGCTGGGGAAACCAAGGCATGAGTTCGCCACTTTGTTCTTATACAGGACCTGCCATTGTAGTTTTTTCTTGTTAGTAACATCATCCATATGAATGCGATTTTTATTCTCATCCAATAGAGAGGCTTTGCTTACCCACAATGCATCTCAAGCTTTAGAACAGATACATGGGGATCGTGTTTCTAGTGAAAGTGAAATTATTTATTTATTACCTTGTTTACCATGGATTGTCAAAAATATGCTTTGAATTTAACAGTTTGACAAACAAGTGTGCTAGTGATCAAAAAAGCTCTCCCCTCAAAGTAATCATATTTATAGAGCAAGATTCAAAACAAAATACTTGATCGTGATAAGCCCAGCCAATGAAAAGAAAGTAAACATGTTTACCACAAAAGCCTTATAAAGAGCCCAGCTGGCACCTAGCTCTCTGTTCACTTGACTGTTCTTCCAAGGAGCTACCGAGGCTCCCCTGGGCCTCAGGGACAGAGACGCCATGTGTCCTACCAGCCGAAGGCCCACCTTGTGGAAACCCTGCCCACTTAGTGTAGCCTGATTTGCCAGTGGGAATGGAATATTTGTATTTTGAGCCATTGGACTGAACCATGAATGGAAGGTGTTTGTGAAATTGAACCCGGGGTTCCCATGGTTCTTAAGTAGAAACTTGTCACTGATTGGGTGCCAAGTAGGCTTATGGGGAGTCTTCCCGGCTCCCTGAAAGGGCCCCAGATTAACACTGCATGTCCTGACCTTCTGTCCCAGACACTGTAGTATAGGCAGTGAGGATATAAAACGTGAATCATACCAGCCCCTGCCTTCACCCAGCTTATTCTGGTGAAGGAACCAAATCGCTTGAATAAGAGGTTGGTAGAAAAGATAAGGGCATCCTGAGTAATGCAGGGAATTTCGGGGACTGAGTGCTATGGTGTGAGCCTTAGATGATGTAAAAGAGAGGGACTTCAGATGGAGGATGTTGGATGGTGGAGGAATTTTGGACTAGAGGTGGTTGCGGCTTGTCTCAGTACAGTCCAGGATCAAAGTTCAGGAGAAATGATCCAGTGAGAGGTGGCTCAATGGAAGATTATCAGTGAATTTCAGAATTGAAGGTCTTAGAGGTGGAGTAGTTCTAAAGGATAGTGAGATCCATGTTTTGGCCATGCCCTCAAATGTAGAGGAAGTGGTAGTGGTTTATTAGCACTTAATGAGCCCTTATTGAATATGGGCAAATATTACCCCAATTTTCGGGTACAACTTGCCCAGAGTTGCAGCTGGTAAGTGGCATAGCTAGGATGGGACATATGCAGTCGTTCCAAAGCCATGCCTTAAGCTACTGCACTGTACTGTTTCTCAGTGGAAGCTCTTAGGGTAAAGGAAATTAAGATAGCCAGGTGTGTATTCACTTATTCCAAAGATTTTTTTTTTTTTTGAGTACTTTGTTTATACCAGACCTTATGTAAGCAGTGACCAGGTTATCGAAGGACCATCTTCATGGCTGTTAAGGTTGAAAGAGGGGGCCACATTGGAAGGATCTAGATGGAAATTGTGAACCAGGTACTAAAAATCTGAAAAAGTATGGGAGGGCGTCCTTGACACTTAGAATTAATGGCCATATGGTTGGGCTGGGTACAATTGTTCCCTCTCATGTGGTCATCAGAAGAAGAGTTTTGGGGTGCCAGGGTGGTTCAGTCGGTTAAGCATCCGATGCTTGGTTTCGGCTCAGGTTGTGATCTCAGGGTTGTGAGATCCAGCCCCATGTTGAGCTTTGTGCTAGGTGTGGAGCCTGTTTAAGATTCTCTCTCTTGCTCTCCCTCTGCACTGCCCCCTACCCCTGCACCCACTGGCATGTGTGTATGCTTTTGAATTAAAACAAACAAAAAGGGTCCATACAAAAAGTATGGAGGAATCATGGTGAAGAGGGGCAATGGTTTTTTTCCTGGGAGGTAGATGATGGGCAACGTGGGCTGTTAGCAGAGCAATACCTTAGTTCTAAGAAAGGGAAATGGTTGCCTGAGGTCACAGGATGTTGAGTGAATGGCTTTTGGAAAAGATGTAAAGGGCATCTTTAAGGAAAAAGGAAAGTTTCTAGATTTTTCATGATGTTGGTAACGGAGGGCAGTGGAAAGAGGTGAGCATTGGAGCCAAGTTGAAGGATGAGTGGAGTTTATTCAGTACAGAAATGGGAATCTGGAATGGCCAAAGGCAGCAGGATACTTAAGGTACCTCTTATCCTTGAAGAGGGCGGTCCACTTAAGTCACTCATCTTTTCCATGCCGAGGTCAGACATAAGCTAGGCTGCTTACTGGGGAGACAGAAGCCACAGGAAGACAATCCTCCAGATTTTAAATGGCTCGTTAAGATTTTTAGTGAAGAAAGCACAATAAACAAGCAAACACAGAAGGTTTCTGGTTGAGCCTCAGTGAACTAGAAAAGTAATTACATGGAAACCATATTCCCCATGTGTTCTAATTAATCTAATGGGTTTACTTAAAAACTTGTTTTTGAGCATAGATACCAACAAGTCCTCTGATGAGTTGAAAGAAATCTTGCTGGTGAAAGTTAAGCAAGAGAATTGTAGTCAGCTTTGGAGAATTTAATTGAAATGAAGTCAGGTGGGCTCGCTGAAGCCAAAAATGTTGGTATATTTAACCCGTTTGATTAAGTTTGGTTGACCATTTTTATTAGAACTTTCTAACCCAGCTGTTGTGACAGAAGCTTCTTTAGGGTACATTTGAGGTGATTATTATTTTAAAAACAGAAATATTATTTGTTCTTCCCTTCTGAGCTTTATTAATTGAGGCAGATTGGCATTTTATTTGTGAGCTGACAACATACACCTTTTTTATTTTATTTTTTATTTTTTATTTTTTTTGCAGCCGGTGTGCTTTTTGAACTGGGTTCAGCATTGTCAGAAAGTTATTCATGGGAGTTGATGATGGAGCCTGCTCCACCCACTTCTGTTCCCTTTCTATTTTGGTGCCATTTGCAACAAAAGAAACTAAGTTAATAAATTAGAGAAGGATTGAAGCTCTCACAAATGCTCTCTTTCCCATCAGGTTGTGTAACTGAGGAGACAAAGTGGGCCCCCTCTTCCTGTAGCACATGGGACCTGAAGGAACATCCGTGTGAACCGCACGAGATGGCCCTGGCCTTGGGGCTCCAGGTCTTCTGACTAATCTCATATGGCTGCATGAAAAAGTCTGTAAATATATACATTTGTGGCTGTGTGCATTCATATGTACATCTCTGTATGTGTGTACATTCATGGGTACATGTATTTTTGTGTGTACATGTGTACATACATGCATGTTTACATTATGGGGCTATATAAAATTCCAGGTTTAGCGGTTTAAAACCAGAGGAGATCCAGTGGACAGTGGGTTGAATTTGAGTTTTGTGTCAGGGTCCCTGTGGGAAAAAGGATGGCTTTTACCTCTCCCCTTGTCTGGAAGGACTAGGGAAGGGCAGGTAGTAGTTACTAGGACAAAGAGACTATATCTTTATGGAGAGGGCTGCCTGGTGGGTGCTGTGACCTTTCATGGACTCAACCTGCATTTCCCTGGAGGGAAGGAAGCCCAGCAGTAAATGCCCCATCTTATCTGTCCTCCTGTGATGAGACTTCCATCTCAGCTGGAAAGCCAGAGGGCAAGGATATCTGTTGATGCTGTCCACAAAGAGCAGCCTTCCAGGGCCTAGAGCAGGGTAGGGGGACATTGGGCAAAGGATCTGGAGAGGCACACAGAAAACCATGCACTGCATTTTGTTCTGTGAACTTCTTTGGGCTCGACACTCCTGTATTCACTCAGAGAACCCATGGGGAGAGGTGGAGAGGTCAAGGTGGCAAATCAATTCCTAGGTCTTCAGGATGGTTAGAAAGCATCTGACCCTAGAACAGTGGTATAGAAAGTGTGGTGCCTACACCAACAGCACCTGATTCACTTGGGAGTTTTCTAGAAATTCTCAGGCCCTACCCCAGACCTACTAAATTAGGCCCTCTGGTGGAGGGGCCCAGCCATCTGTGTTTCATGAACCCTCCTGGGGATTCCAGGGCTCCTTCAAGATTGCGAACCAAGGCTGGATGTCTTGAGGTGTTGGATGGTCAGCAAATGATGAGTTTGCCAAGCCGGAAATGCCAGGCAGGAGCTTGTTGTCTGTATCAAACCACTGCTTTGCACTCCACAGGCTTCCAGTCCTCCTTTCTTAGGATGTTTCCTAGGATGCCAGAGAAACAGAATAATAATGCATTACATTTAGGCCACGGGTGCTAATACCTAATGCAGTTCATGCCTTTAATTTCCAAGTTGCCCTCAGCCATACAAGGAAGTACCAGGCCAGGCCCTAGACTTTTGGAGGTTGTTTTTGAAAAGCAGATGCAAATGCAGCCTGCTAGCTTGTTGTTTTCACCGTGCCTGGCAGTGTTTGGTAAACAACTTGATTGCTAGGTCTTGGCCTCAGGGAACCACAGCTGCTCTCTCCAGCTCCCTGCAGACTTTTGTACTGAGCAAGGATTGCTTCAGGGAAAAATAAACAGGGGAGAACAAAACAAGTAAACATCATGGTTGTTTTGTGGCTGCCTCTACCTGTTTTCCTGGAGCTGTTTTGCAACCACAGTTCCTGGGCTTTGGTTCCTCTACTTGAAAAAACAACAACAACAACAACAAAAAACACAAAGCTGGACCCTGTGGCATCCCGGGCTTCTTTCTCTGGTTAGACTGTGGAATGACCACGGGACCGGGAAGCCTGGGAAGCCTGGGTCGCAGCCACTGCAAGAATATATGCATTTTTAAATATGTAAATTGAAAGGGAGCAGGCTTCATTCTTTCTAATGACCCCCAAGATGGTAATCTGGTTTTTTGAGTCTCTAGGAAAACAGATTGAATATGGCACAATTAAAGTTTCAGCACTTCTAGGCTTTTCTCTAAAATAATTTAATGAGCTTTTAATTTATTGCAGCTCCTGATTTAGTAGGGTTAAGGAAGGTTTGCTACTGACCCCCTGGGCCCAGGTGCTCTTCTGGGGCTCTAGTGAAGCAAAGTCCTGCTGATGTGTCAACCGGGACCTCTTGGGGCTGAGCCCTGGCTCCCTAAACAGCTTGGCCCTAAAGAGATGGAGAGTGAGGTAGTGCCCCTCAGAGTGGAGGCAAGGACCCATCTTCATCCAGATTACTTGGGGTATCTGGCCAAAATGCAGATTCCTGTGGCCTGACTCTCTGGACTGAGGGTGGGGGCAGGAATATGGATTTCAAGCTGGTGCCCTGGTTGCACACTCAGGTTTGCAGAGCAAGGCCTTGGTGATCGATATTGCCACAGTGTAAATAAGTGAGCTGGGCCAGGGGGCATGTGTTGTGCTGCCAGATTTTTAAATTTATTTTTACATAAGAAATGTTTTTATTTTTGAGACATGCACATCATTTTTGATGTGTTTAGTTTTCATTGACTCATGAGTTCATTATTTTGGCTCCCCCTTTTCTTTTTAAATCAGAGAAATAATTTTCTTTTGGCCTGGAATACATCTTTCTGAATGTCCTTGTAAAGAGGTGATGGGACTTCTGTTTGTATGAAAAGATCTTTATTTCATCCTCATTTTTGAAAGATTTTTTTTTTTTTTTTTTTCTGGGTATACAATTCTAGGTAGACAGTTTTTGCCTCTGGGTGGTTTTCTGGGTAATGTATTTGGATATCTGTCTTCTTTTCTTTTTTTTTTTTTTAATTTTAAAAATTTTAAATTCCAGTGGCTGTATGTTTTAATTTCTAGAGTTCAGAGTTTGGCTAGAGTTATAAAGCTTCTATTTTATAAATGCATGTTTATGTACTGCATGTAGTGTATACATGTGTATATAGTATGTACTTTATAGTATACATACTCTATATATAAAAACTCGAATATTTTTTATATAATATTTTGGTTAGACTTACAGAGCTTGTATTTTATAGTATATAAAGGTATATATATGTACTTTATGTAGCATTATGGTGTATGTGTATATATACAGTATGTATTTTGTAGTATATATACACTGCAAATACATATGAAAAGTGGACTATATATTATTTATATAGTATTTTGGTCAGAATTATAGAGAATTTGGAATTCAGTTCTGGGTCTATGGGACTCTTAAAACCTATACAAATAAAACTAAAAAAAGTTCCATAAACCGTGGTGGTAGTTGTTTTTTGTTTTTGTTTTTGTTTTTGTTTGTTATGGGGCTCAAACTCAAGACCCTGAGATCCTGACCTGAGCTGAGATGAAGAGTCAGACACCCAACCGACTGAGCCACCGAGGGCCCCCATTGTTTTTTATTCTCATCTATGCATGGTAACTTTCATATTTTAGGAAATCAAGCAAGACAACACTAATGACAACACTTAGAGCATTGTTTGGCCAGCCTGTGTCTTAGCTGGAAACCTGCAGCTTCTCCAAGCATGAATGAAAAGGAAAGCTCCATGAACTGCTGTTTTTTGGTGTGCCTTGCCTCCTTCCCAACTCCAAGCCTCTGAATACCACATTCTTGGTTTTGTGAAACACCTTTGCTACCCCACCTTCCAGTTCATTCTAAAACTTGCTTGAGATAATTCCTTTGGAGAGCCCTTACGTATGCAGATACCTACTGTGTTTTTCTGTGTTCAGTTATACAGCCTCTCTGTGCTTCCAGATACCTCCAGAATCACGGACATGGCATGACTTGGGCAGTCATTTGGCACGGGGCTTGCAAGTTTGTTCTTTCTTTTCTCCTCCCCACCCCTTCTTTCACATGTGCTATTAAAAAGTGAGCTGCTATCTTTGAAAAATTAGGAAATTTCACAAAACAGTAAAGATGACTGTGTTCCTTCATAGAATTAGAAGCTCTTGAAGCCCCGGGCTTATGTTCCCCTGTGGCAACAGTTGGCTTGTGGAGGGCACTGGCCGCCCTCTTTGGCTGAAAAACTGCTGGTCTTCAAGTTTGCAACCTGGCGCGTTGCTCTCTGCACCTTACACCTGGCCTATTTTTCTCACTTGCACTGACTGCCTGGTCATTGTGGGGTGCCTTAGCTCTCCCTGTGTGAAGCAGAAAGCTCAGGATCACAGAGGCTACAAGACCTTGCAGTGAGCTTGAGTCAGAAGGGTGTCTAGTACAAGGTAGGCACTCAAAATGTTTGTATGACTGTATTGACTGGAAAAATACAGAGCTCTAACGAGTGCACACTAACAAGGGGTAGAGTCAAGCCCCTGCTTCTGTGGGTTTAGGGGCAAGTTCCTAAGACTACACCTTAGTTTTCTTATCTGCATCTTTTAAACTTACAACATTGTCTACTAGGAACTTTGTCATATGAAGAGAAGTAAATGAAACAATTGCTATAAAATACTTAATATCTAGCACATCATGAGTTTTCAGTCAATAGTATTTTTGTAGGATGCTGAAGAATGAATTCTTTTTGATGATTGATTCATTTGTTGACCCAATAAATCTGTATGGAGTGCCTGCTATACACCAGGCACTTTTTCTGAAGTTTTAGAGTAGAGTGATAAATAAAACAGAGAATGTTCCCTTATCTTGCAGAGCTTAGATTCAAGTGGGGAAGACCAGTGAATAAATGAGAAAAAAGTTCAGAGATTACGACAAAAGCTCTGGAGAAAGCAAATAGGTTGTTCTCACTGAGAGGCATTAGGGATCTAACCTAAGTAGGTAGGCAGGACAGTCTACTTGAAGCAGCCTTTGCCCCTAAGACCCAGTGATGAGAAAGCCATTTGTGTAAGGAGGAGGCTCATGGCATTTCAAGGGAGCTGGGACTGGGGGCAGGGGGCGGGGGGCGGGGAAACCAGTGCTCCAGCCCTGAGACAGAAAAGCATAGCTTGATTGAAGTGGAAGGAAGACCACTGTAACTGTGTTGTAGTTGGGAATTGACTTGGTGACTGGAGGTGGCAGAGAAGTAGAAAGTGATCCATTTGCAGGGCTTTGTAGGCCACAGGGAGAAGTGTGTTTTTATCCTAAGAGATGGTAAACAAGCTTAGTCCATTTCTTTTTGCTGATGACTCCAAGCTACGCTTATACACACAAAAGTTGGAGAAACACTCATGCGTAATACACTGGGGTCGATTTCCATAGTAGTTGGAACTGTACTTTGTAGAGAGAAATGGAAGCCTTCCATGGGCACCCAAGGAATGCTGTCAGCCATCAAGGGTGGCAGCTCACCAGGGTTGGGCACTAGTGCCAGGGTAAGAATTCTTCTATGCATGTGCAAAAACCCTCTGCCTATAGCACATCTTCAGTGTTGATGGCAGATTGACATAAGAATGATCCGTGATAAAAATCTTTTTAATCAGTAATACTAAAGGAGAAGTTTATAGTTTAGCTTATTTGGAATAAGTGTACTTTATCAAAATAAAAAAACAAAAACCCAACAACCCAACAAAGTTAAGCGGTAGAAGGGACTTGGGGAACATTAATAATTGCTCTGACCTTGTACAGGAAGTGGCTGGAATCTTGAAATAGTAAGTAGCTTTGCTGGGTCCACATGACTGGTGACAACATCAGGTCCAGAATTCAGGCTTCTCCACTTTGACGCCTGCACATTACATAGTATGTTGTCTCTTAATGGGCATGTCTCCTTGAGTCTTGCTCCTTAAGTAACTTGTAGACATTTTTAGGATTATTTTGGAGGAGAAACAATGTTCATTATTACTTAAAAATAATATAAATTGTTATTTACTTTTTTACATTTTTTCATCTTCTGGAAAAGATAATTACTTCTTAGGAAATGGTACACTTATCCACATAATATTCGAGTTCGAACACCTTATTGTTACCTGAGCACTCTATGACGGGACCTGATATTTTTTCAATGCCAAAATATGTAAAATATTTTGCACCAAGTCCGCAGTAAACAACAATCTTTTGATATATGTGTCAAAGTAATTGGTAAACGTATCTTTCAAAGCGGTATTTCCGGTTCATATTTTACAGCATCACATTTTGATATATTGATATACCCTCATTTTAAAGGTGTTTTCCCCTACCTCTAGATTCTATGTCTGCCTTGCTGTTTTCAAGTTTAAGGAAGTGGTGGTTTTAGAAGCTACATCTTAGTTATGTGTAAAAAATATTTTTGTATTGCAGTGTCCCAGGACCTTTTGCTGACAATTCCAGTTTCCAAAAGAAACATTTGGGCGATGGTGAGGGCTTCGATCCCTTCTCTGATTTGCTGTCAACCATGAACGGGTGGATGTGATGCTTGCTGGCCAACAGGGTAAGTGCATGTTTATGAGTATTTGTCTGAAAATTCACGACAAAAAAAGTGGCTGCAGGGGTCACACACAGTGCAGGAAACTGTTACAAGTCCTAAGTTCATCAGAGCAATTGCAAACTGAGGGTGAGAGATTCTCATTTTCAAAGAAGAAAGCGACTCTGCTGTTTTCTGCTGTAACCCTCTCGAATAACTCCTGCATTGATCTGAGGATTTATAAAAGACACAGTAGGACACAGAAGAACTATTTTTTGTTTGCGTGTTTTTTTTTTCTTATTCATACAGTGAAGGGTGGGCCATCTAAGTTATGAGCCATATGCATCACCGAAAGAATAATTGCTTTTCTGGTCCCATAATACCTCAGCAAACAATGAACCACCATGGAATAAAAGTATAATGATCTCATCTTGAGTTTTAGCGGGAATTTAGTCTGACTTATTCACTAAGAAGGTCTCATCCCAAGCTTTCCATATGATAAGGGTTCTTGAGAAAACTACTGTGGCCTCACAAAGATTTTCAGAAAGACTTACGAGCATTTCTTTCAATCATTGTTCACCTCACCAAAGTACTGATTGCAATTTTGGGGGAAGGTCAGAAGGAACATGATGATTTTTTTCTCTTACACATATTTTCTGTATTTGATGGCATCTTCCATGTTCGTTGGCAATCAGCGACTCTCTGACAGTAATGAATGAACAACTGTGACTTGCCTTTGTCAGAGAAAATACTTTGTTGAGGCCAGGTGTTCTGGATAAAAAGTCTGACATCATTTAGTGGTAGCTTTGTCATAGGATGAAGTCACCTTTATGGGGAACCATTTCATTTCACGTTTTGTATTCAGTGACATTTAATGATAAGAACCATTGGCATAAAGTCCATCTCGTTTGTCTTAGCATGATTGTATTTGAAACAGATTCCTTTTTATGGAGGGAAGGGTAGTGAAGGAGAAGGAGCATTATACTACTATTGGGAGGCCTAATAGTTACTTGACATGGGACGGGTTAGTCTCTGTTGTGATTTCCTATATTTAAAACAAAGCAGGTAGGTTAGAGTACCCTATTTGTCAGTACTAAAAAGGCCCTAGAAGTTGTCAGTTTAAATGCCCTCATCTTCTAGATGGAGCAGCTGAAGCCCATGGGGTCTAATTTGAGATGTCTAAGTCCTTGTCCTGGTTGGAACTGGACCCTACTTCTTTGTCTTCAGTGATTTTTTTTTTCTAGTTTATCTCTGTTATAGAGATTGAGACATCCAACCCATGCAGTTGAATAAAATTTCTCTAATAAGTGTCTCCTTAAGACATTGTTATGCATTTAGCTATTTGGGACAGATTTTATTTTATTTTATTTTTTTTTATTTTATTTATTTATTTTTTTTAAATTTTTATTTATTTATGATAGTCACAGAGAGAGAGAGAGAGAGGCAGAGACATAGGCAGAGGGAGAAGCAGGCTCCAGGCACCGGGAGCCCGACGTGGGATTCGATCCCGGGTCTCCAGGATTGCGCCCTGGGCCAAAGGCAGGTACCAAACTGCTGCGCCACCCAGGGATCCCTGGGACAGATTTTAAAAGCTTTTATTGTATTTATTTATTTTAATTTTTAAAATTTTATTTTATTTTTTAAATTTCATTTATTTATTCGTGAGAGATACAGAGAGAGAGAGAGAGAGGTAGAGACACCGGCAGAGGGAGAAGCAGGTTCCATGCAGGGACCCCGATGTGGGACTCGATCCCAGGTCTCCAGGATTACGACCTGGGCCGAAGGCGGCGCTAAACTGCTGAGCCACCCAGGCTGCCCAATTTTATTTATTTTTTAAAGTAGACTCCACGCCCATCGTGAGGCTTAAACTCAGAACCATGAGATGAAGACTTGAGCTGAGATCAAGACTTGGATGCTTAACCAGCTGAGCCACCTCGGTGCCCCAAAGATTTTTTTTAAAAAGTTTTATTTATTTATTCATGAGAGACACACAGAGAGAGGCAGAGACATAGGCAGAAGAAGAAGTAGATTCCTTGAGGGTAGCCTGATGTGGGATTCGATCCCGGGACTCTGAGACCATGCCCTGAGCCAGAAGCAGATGCTCAACTCCTGAGCCACCCAGGCATCCCTCAAAGATTCTATACTTAGAGACCAATTTGACCTTCCCATTTCATAGATTAAAAAAAAAAAAAAAAAAAAAAAGGAGCCACAGTTATTATTGACTAGAAGATCCTCAAAGAGCTTTTGAGTGCTAAAATTCACTTCCACCTGGGCCATTTTGTTATTCCAGTCTGCTGAAGCTTTAGATAGAGGAAAAACAAAGTCTTCCATCTTCCTGATGTTATTTCTTCTTTAATTGGCAAGAGATAAGGCAAATAGTAAATAGTAACACAAGAGGCAAGGATGCCCACAGTTAAAAGAAATGGTTAATGGAGTCATGGAATTTAGAGCTAGTAAAGATCTTTCATCATCTTCCTGGATGGTCTTGGGAATGTCCTTTGATTTCTCACCCATGAAGTTCCTCTGAGGGTCTTCCACTGCTACTAGCTATGATAGATTTTTGTGGATGATCTGTAGGCCAGTGAGCAGATAGCATGCATTATGAAACATGGTATCTTTTTGGATCCAGGTCAAGGTGAGACGAAAGCCTGGGCCTGTCTCATATACACAGGAGAATTCATAGAAGTGGTTGGAATTCTAAAGTTGTTGAAATAGTAGCAAACTCAGATTTGAGATTAACTGTCATCTCTGTCTTCAGTATTGAGAAAGTCTGACTCAATCTCACTATCATAAAATTGATGTATGAAATTTAACAAAACCACATGAATGGATTTATTGAAGACAGGGTTTATTTTATTCATTAATTTCATTGGGTGAGGCCTGCTATTTAAAAAAATCAGTCTCAAGAACTATAATGAAACGATCTCTCTTTTGAATTGATAAAATGGCCTGGTCAGATACCAATTTTTTATATTAAGGAAGTGCTTTGTATTTATCAGATTGTAATAAGCTTCCCTTCACTATATTTTCAGTAGGTAGTGGAAGTCCCTGAAATCTAATGAGCTGGAGCATGTGTTCTGATTTTCTATCCTATTCTTCCTCAAAGCACACACCTCCAGGATTTGCTCAAATGACTAAATTCTCTTCCTCCGTGATGCAGTAACCTGACTTTCCATGTATTATGTATCTTATATCTAAGTCCTTTCATTGTCAAAAATAATTCACAGTCCTGTGGCTTTAAGAACTTTGCAGTTTATTGAGTAACCCCAGAAAAGCACCAATTAATTGTTACCTCTTATAATTTGAAGTCTTTAGGCTTGAAATAAACTCTAATTTTGAGTGTTTTGTGCTGTCTTCATGGTAGGACAGAGTCACAGTCATGAGGGTAGGCATCCAGAACAATAAACTGCAGTCGCTTGCAAGGCAGTTAAACCATATGAGAAAAGGTCTGCACAAATAGACCATTGTGGCAAAATTTTAAGGTCAGAAAATGGGTAATGTACTCAGTTTATTTTGGTGATAACCATACCTGCATAGTAAGTTACTTTTGGTGCAGGATAACAGAGAAAGACGGGCTGAGCGCTTGAGGTCTCTTTTTTTGATGGTTCTTTCATGCCACCATTCGCCAGCAGGGAGTCAGAGTTGGCTCCTGTTTCCCTGGCGTGTAGCTGTAGTTGATACGGATACCTATCTGATGCACATCACGAGACTCCAAGAGTGAAGAGCAGCTAAGTCTGCTGCATATTTAATAGGCAGTTAGCCACAGTGTTATTAATAAATGTGATAATAACAGTCTGGATTTGCATAGAGTTTTCCTGAGAAAGAGTGGAGTAGAGATGGTGAATTGCTGGCTTGTTATTCAGTCTGTGCCTTGGCATTGCCTGCTCCTTATCAGTGAATTGTCTTTTGCTGGAGGATCCGGTACAAGAATGTAGCACCATGCAACATTGTTTTGTCACTAATTGTTTTCCCTTACTTGCCCACAGTTACTTGTTTCATCTCTCTCATAATGCAATTCCTAGCTTTTAACCTATTGGTTGAGGGAAAATCATAGGAAATATTTCTTCCCACTTAAAACTTGAGAATGGGCTACGTTTTAGCTGGGAGTTCCTTGCTTTTATATAAAACTTGAGGGTGTATTTTTTTTGTCATTGGTTTTGGGGTGCGGTGGTGGTGGTGGTAGTGCAGCTTCCAGGAAGAGGTGGGGGCAGGTAGCAGGTGTTTTGGGACAGGAAAGCTGTCTGATGGGCTCCCCTCTTGAGTTGTCTTATGCTGGAACCTGTCAGTGGGCAAAGCCATTTTGTTGTGCTTAAACTTCCAGTCCCTGAAATTTTGAGTTTGAAAAGTAATTTTAACAATTTAATAAACTACCTAATATGCTTTATAAGCCAGAGCGAATGATCTTAAGTATTTTGGTCTCTTTCATAACACAATGAACCTAATATTGGTAAAAATACAGATCTTCACTCACGCCATAAAGAGAGGCTAGATTTAATAAGCAGTTATGAGTGCTGGCAGCTGCCTATCAGATTGTATAACTTGGGCTCCAGCATGCGAAGACAGTGTCAACTTACATTTTATCTCCGAAGTATTTTAGAGGCGTTTATTTTGCCTTTCTCTCCAGTCCCTAACCTAATAGAAGTAATGTAATTGGCTGAATATTTTCCACACAGCTAATTGGCTAGGGGCCAAGGTGGAAACCATTGTCTGGCTTGATGAAGATCAGAAATTAACGTGACATTTACGTGGAGGTAATGGAATATATTACTAATGTAGTCATTCGGGATGATGTGAGTGAGTGTCCATCCTTTTCCAGCCCCATAAGCAGCAGGAGGAGTTTTGAGGATGGTGAAGGGACCTTCAGCCCCCACTTCACCCCCACCCCAGAGTTCTTCAGAGCGGTGGCCAGCCAACACCTAGGTCAAATTTGCTTTCCAATCCTTCAGACAGAACCAAGACAAACTAATGAATTATTCCGTTTGTCAATTAAAAAAGAAAAGCCACTACTATTGTAAGATTAAATTCCAATTAGAAGGTTGCGTTTAATTCAGAAGCTATAACAATGTTTTAATGAATTCTGTTGGAGGTGACAGTTTATGTGAGATAAATTTATATGGTGTAGGTAGATATAAATTCATTGGATAATGTTAAACATGTTACTTCATATATATTAGCTGTGAATTTATTTCTCCTCTAGTTATGTCCCCAAGGAGGTAGAGTCAGAGGGAAAAACATATCTTCAAAGAAAGAGCCCTTTCTGTCCTTTCAGATACTTGCTCGAAAACAGCCTTTTCTCACTTTTATTAAAAAAAAAAATCTGTTAAATTTCTGCATTAACTGAATTTATGATTCTTGGTGTATGCTATTTATAAAATTGAATATAGGTTTTATGATATAGGAAATTAGTCTAGGAATGAGAATATGATCCAATTTTGTAATAAAGGTAATCTGCATTTATATTGCAGATATGTTCCATTCCCCTCTAAGCCCCTTATGGGATTATACACACATTTTTCTGGACATACAAATTCATTGTCGAGTAAACTTTTAATGTATCGGGCAGGCTTTTATTCACATGACATTTACACAAAGCGTCATACCCCTTGCCTAAATCAAGGGTGGCGAGCATTCCTGACACACTTTGGATCTTCTATTTTCCCCACTCCTGTCCATTCCTGTGTCTTGACAGACATCACTAATTGATCACATCCTCTCTTCTGTTGAGTGCTGATGTGACCTCAGAATTATTCCACTTAAGTTCCTGTAGGCAAGCTTACACACTCACCATTGACTTGAATATGAACAAAATAATGCCAAGCAAGTGACTTTTGACCAGTCCTTGTAGTTTTACTCTATACACCCAATACTTAACCTGAATATTTGGCATCCAGTGCTTAAACAGTATGTTTGTTATATTAATGAGAAGATCTCATGCACATACAATTTTAGCAGTTACCTGGTTGTGTAACAGTTGTTTTTTTTTTTTTTAATTTTTATTTATTTATGATAGTCACACAGAGAGAGAGAGAGAGAGAGGCAGAGACACAGGCAGAGGGAGAAGCAGGCTCCACGCACCGGGAGCCCGATGTGGGATTCGATCCCGGGTCTCCAGGATCACGCCCTGGGCCAAAGGCAGGCGCTAAACCGCTGCGCCACCCAGGGATCCCAACAATTGGGTTTTTAACATGTGTCTGCCATGATTGTGTGATGTGAGGTAGTTTATTTTTTACCTTTCACCTGGTTTTGGTGTTATGTATGTGAAGCATTATAATTTTGTAGGGGGTTTTTGTTTTGTTTTTTGTTGTTGTTGCTTTTTTTTTTTTTTTTTTTTTTTTTTTTAATTCTGTAGTTTTGGAAAAGATAAAAAAGAGACCATTCTCACCCTCTTGTTACCTGTGCATCAACTGAGGCTAAAACCCAGCAAGGAAGTGGTGGGGTGAGAATGAAACCCAGACTCTCACTCTCCAAGTACAGTTTCTTTCTCAAAGGGAGGGGCACACACATGTACCAGGTGCTGACCGGTTCAGGGCAAGTTCCTTGCAATTTCCTTTTGCATATTAATCTTGGTTTTTATCAATACACCGAAGCAAGCTGTACCAGGGAGGAAGGCATTCAACTATTATATTTCAAATGATATCTTCCGTGATGTAAAATTCTAGGAACTTAAGTTACATTGCGTGTTGTTTTTGAAAATAATCTGTTTTCTGTTAACTTGGTTCAAGTAATGCACAGAGACTAAGAGAAGGAAATTTCCACTTAGTCTGTGTGCATGCTGCTAAGGTACCCTGTTGAGAATTGCCATCATTTTAATTCCTTCTTAAAGAAAAATGAGCAATTAGTGTACTTAAGCACCATTTAGTTAATTTGCATTTTAATTTCATTTCAACGTATTATTTGATTATTTGTGTGTGTTGGTCATGGAACCAGAGTTCTGGAAAGTGATTGTAGGTGAACATATGAATTGTTAACCTCTTGGTGCATGTTTATAGGAAGATAGGGTTGGCCTTAGTCAAGGATGACAAAATTAGTGGGACCCATCATGGTCTGTTCTGATGGTGACTCTTGGGTTTTCTGTATACATGGTCCCTTGAAGCTCCAAGCAGTCGATTGGAATAGACTCATGAGGTGAAATCTTTTTCATCCGTCTTTATGTTCCATGATATTTAGTGATGTTTGTTAACAAATAATTAGAACAATGACTCATGTGGCATTAGGTTTTCCTAGTTGTTTGAATATCACATTAGTTACCTCTTTTAATTCTAACAGTGTCTCTGTATTCTGGATATTATTATTTTGTTTGTTTAAAGATTTTATTTATTTGAGAGAGAGAGAGGATGCACGAACAGAGGGGAGGAGCAGAAGAGTAGGGAGAGAGAATCTCAAGCAGACTCTGCACTGACTGTACAGCCCAATGAGGTGCTTGATCTCATGATGCTGAGATCATGACCTGAGCCAAAATCAAGAGTCAGATGCTTAACCACCTGAGCCACACAGGAGCCCCTGGGGTTATTGTTGAGAAGACAGAAGCTCAGTGGCTTGGTCACCTGCTCAGGATCACATAGCAAGTTTTTCAAGTGGAGTTTACCTTAACTTGGGCCAAATTCAAAGCTCGTAAGCCACGGGGGCATACTGCTGCCTCCTCATCTTCAATAGATTCTGTAGTTCTTTAAGGCCCTTTTATTTCATTTAGGCAGGGAAGATTTTGTAGCTTATAGTTGTCTTTATGGAAGGAATTGGAATCCAACTCATTTAAAACTGCAGCTTAATATACAAACAGGATTTTTATAGAACTGGTGATATAAAAGGAAATAACTTCTTCCAAAAATTTTTTCAAAAATATTCCTTACCTACTGGCCTTTCCCTCAGTCTAAAATCTCCCAGAATCATGCGGGTGGGCTCAGTGTTGTGTGCTTCCTTGGGTTCTCTTCTAAAGTAAAGATGCTCCTGGTAGTGGCAGCTCATGGAGTCCCTAACATTTGAACAGACGAGTTTTTTCCTTGATACAGTATGAACAGACTCCATAGGACTAGCAGCCCAGCTGCTCTGGAGAACATGCTGGAAGGGAGAACCTTGCCACTGGAATTTTGTGCTCACAGCTCTAGCATTGGAAAGGCCCAGTGCTGCTACTTTGTTCAGTTATTTAGGCCCCTTGCCTATGGCCTACAGGGATGACTGCCCTTCCAGGATAGATGTCCAGGCTAAATGGCCAGCAGGCTAGTTTCAGGGATGCTCTGTGGAATTGTTTTTTTTTTTACGACGTGTGTTCACTTATTATTGAGGGGATTTTTCTCTCCATGTTTTTCGGAGAGTTGCATATTGGGTCATGTAAGGGTGAAATGGCCTGTCATTTGTGATTTCTGTCACAAATAATCAGAAAAGAACAAAGGAAGCAGAATCTTGATATTCTGGAATCTGGGTGATGGGTGCATGGGGCTCATTATACTATTTTCTCTACTTCTTCATGTATTTGACCACTCTTTTTTTTTTTATTTTTTTTATTTTTTTTAATTTTTTTTTTTTAATTTATTTATGATAGTCACAGAGAGAGAGAGAGAGAGGCAGAGACACAGGCAGAGGGAGAAGCAGGCTCCATGCACCGGGAGCCGGATGTGGGATTCGATCCCGGGTCTCCAGGATCGTGCCCTGGGCCAAAGGCAGGCGCCAAACCGCTGCGCCACCCAGGGATCCCTATTTGACCACTCTTATAATGAAGTTGTATGTGGGTGGAGGTGAGGGGTATATCTAACTCCTTTATCTAGTCTAGTGGTTGATAACCAGTCACTGGGTAGAACCACATCTCTGCTCCCCCGTGTTCTACCCTACCTTTGCCAGCTCTCAGCTGCTGGTGTAATTTAATTGATATGGAGTCTTAGGGCAAAAAGATGCTAACCTAATCAGCTAAGAGTCGAAGTAATTTTCTGGACAATATAGATAAAATGACTTTACCTGACATCCAAGTATTCGGTGACCTATAAAAAAATGACAGTTGTTCAGTAGCTATTGTAAGTGAGCATATGTGACATGCCAGAGGCTATGATACACCTGTTATAGATTTTCTCTCTCATTGTCCTGTGGTCAGTGTTTGGAGGGAAGTGGATGGGACTTGAACCCAAGACCCATTGGACTTTATTGTCCTCTTCCTCTAAGTTCTTGGGGCTATGCTTTTAAAAGTGTGATCTCTAAGGGCTGCCTGAGCAACCTGTTAAAATACAGATTTCCACAGCTTGGTATGGGTTAAGGGGAGTGTTAGCCTCAGGTCCTTGTCCCAGGTTTCACTAATAGTATGACCATGGCCAAGTCATGTGTCCTCCTCAAAGCTCACTTTCCTCATTTGTCAAATGGGAACAATGGTAGCATCTACCTTGTTGGCTGCCAAGTCCTTAAATACAGTGCTTGGTACCTTGTAGGCACTAGAAATAGGTCACTTGCAACCGTATTCTAACCTTTTTGAGACATTTGCAAATATACTGATGTAACTGGGAATGTTAAAGATGTAGCAATTAATGCTCCAGGTGGCACTCTTTGGCGGGTATAATTTAAACCTCATACATCCGAGACGTGTTTTTTTGGTAATTATTAAAAACATTTTAAAAATCAGTATTAGAGTTTTCTACATAGATGTTTGAAAAAGAAGTCTGTCACCAAAGTATATGAGAGCTGACAAGTGTAAATATGCAGTTAGACAGTTTCAAAAAACGTGTATTATTTACTGATCAATGTAGTGTCTCCTTGGAGCCACGACACTCCGCTTTTCCTGTCAATCTCTCCACGCTGGTATAATCAGACTATGGATATGCATATTAAAGTACAAGAAAGTTATTGTGTATGTGTGGTGGCAGCCTTTTAATTGTTAATAATGATGCAGCTTAAAAAAGGCCTCGGGATCATTTACTCTTAGGAGGGTTACTAGTCCTCAGAATCGCCTGAGAAATGAGGCAGTGGAACCTGCAGCCCACATGGTGCCGATTGGTGGGTACATGTGCTTCCAGTCAGGGCCACAGGTACGAACAGAAGCTTTTGATCTGATCTTAATGCTGAATATCTGGAGGTTCCTTATGCTTTTCTTCTTAGTCCTGTTCTGTGGGTTTTTGTTGTTATTGTTTGGGGTTTGTTTTTTGTTTTTTGTTTTTTTGCCGTAGTGGGAGTGGGGACCTTTTATAACTCAAAACAAAATGCTTGTGTATGTGTGTGATGCTCAAAGGCTTATAGAACTTCTTTGTCCGTATCAGAGATCAGCGAACTTCTGAGCCAGACAGTAAATATTTCAGCCTTGGCGTGCCATGGTCTGTTCCATGAAAGCAGCCACAGATGATCTGTGAACTAATGGGCATGGCTGTGTTTCCAATAAAATGTATTGACAGACAGTGGAATTTGAAGTTTGTCTAATTTCCACTCGACCCGAAGCCGTAGTATTAATTTTTTCCCAACCCCGAAAGAATGTCACAACTATTCTTAGCTCTTGGGCGGCAGGTTCACTTTGACCCCCTGGGCCTGTGGTTTGCTGAACCCTAGTCTAAAGAAGATAGAGCATGAGGCCATGCCAGGGAGCCACTTCTTTTTTCTTGTTCTCTGATGCTTCGGCTTAATCATTTGCTCTTCAGTTTCTGATGAAATAATAATGTCTTTACTTTTGTTTAAATCTCCTCTTGAGATAAGCTGTTCTGTGTGATTGGATTATTTATTGATTTAGGGTGAGATGTAGTGGGGTCCCCCTCTCCCTTCCTGTATTTTAAACGAGAGAACTATAAGCTAGAAGTAAAAGTGAGGCGAGGGGTAAAAGGTAAAGTGAAAGGGAAAACAAGTCAGGGAAGAACAGTAGACTTTTAAAGTGGCATTAGATCTGTATTCTCCTCGATAACCAGCATTTTCTGAAGTGTGTTCTATCTCTCACCAGTGGAATTTGAGATGAGTTTGCCAGGAGACACAGATGAACATTTTTGAAAAATCTAAGAGGTATTACTTTCAATATGTATTATGTATTCAATATGTAGCAAAAATATTATTCGCACATTAGGTCTGGTGTCTCAGCTCATACTCGTTCAATGCAACATTTAATAAAATGGAGACATTTAGAGAAAAATATAAAAATTATTGGACAAGTGGTTCTTGGGGACAGCAAAATTCTGAGAGGTGGTATTGAATGAATAAAGTAAGAAATTTTCTTCTAAATGTCCCTGACTTTGTCATAAAGGACGTGGAGACCAGGAGGCATGTAATATATGTCATTTAATTTTCTGTAAAGAAATCTCTGGAGGACAGGAATGGTTAAAAAAGAAAGTGAGCATGAGCATTCTGGAAAGAAGATACCTTCAATTAGAGTTCTCCCCTTTTTGTTGAAGATTTTAATCTTTTGTCAACAGGTGAGGGAAGTTAAGGGAGGGGTAAACATTGTCAAGAGTGAATGCAGGGAGTGCGGCCTTTTAATAAAATGGAATCCAAGCTTTAACACAGCATTGAGTAAGAAAAAAATGACCAGGGACGAGAAACGAAAAGGATGTTTTTCAAGAAAGGTACAGGAGAATAATCTAGAGGAATATTTCATTATCAAATATCATGATAAAATTGGCTGAGATACGAAGGGAAAAGACTTTCTGATTTTCAGCACACCATAGTTTGTGAACCAAGGTATTGTTAATGCAACTGGGAATAACATCTAGAAAAGATGAAGCCCCAAGAAGCAAATATGTTTTCCACAGAAATGTCCATTGTAATAAAAAAGGTAGGAAGTGGCAGAGAGAACACAGCAAAGATAGAATTAGGTTGAAAGCCTTGCAGAGGGTTATTTTATTTTATTTTATTTTTTTATTAAATGAAAAATAAATGTATTCCATGATCCAGAGCCAAGATGTAGAACCTTTAATGTGTAATAAACAGCTAAATGTGGTGATTAAGAACACAGGATGTTGGCCAGACTACTTGGGTTTGAATCCTGGCTCTGCCACTGACTAACAGTAGAATCTTGGGTAAGTTATGATGCTGTTCTGTACCTCAGTTTCCTGGCCTTTAAAATGTGAATGATAGTAGTACCTAACTCGTAGGTGATCGTAGGATTAAATGAATTAATGCACAGAAAGCATTACAAAAGGGTTGGCATGTAGTAAATTTTCAGTGAATGATATAGGTAGCTATTAGCCCTAAACTACACCCTAAATTAAAAAAAAATGTGGTTTTGGATGATTACAGCACATTTTGCCGATATCTCTCTGCTGTGTCCCAGGATGTGAATTTTATGTGTCTGTATATGTGTACCTATGTGTCCCGGTCATATACGTCACATATATTCAGTGACTCCTAGGTATTTAGTGTTCGAAGGAATACTGAAGCTGCCTACTGTCACCATGCATCTTGTGCCTGAATCTTTGAGGCTGTGTTGCAGCTCCATGAACATCGAGACCATCTGAGTGACTCTAGGATGTTGAACATAGCCTATTTCAGTAAGTTCATTTTATCTCTTACCAAACCTTAGGGTTTGGAAGTTCTTTCTTAAATTGGACGAAAATATCACCCACGGTCTTACCTCTTCATTGTTTGGCTTGATACCTTGAGATTGTCCAGAACCTATCTCTTCTACATGATAATCCATCAGCTATTTTCAGATCACCCATGGGTCCTTCTTGAGTCTTCTTCAGGTGTCCTTTGCTCCTTCAGGTGTTCAGGACAGGCTCTCGTTTAGTTTGAGGTACCCTGTAACCACCTTGGGTGGTTCTCACAGCTCCAACAGCCCCAGAAGCATATATTTTTTTTTTTCTGACGTGTCTACATTTACATACAAGTTACTTAAAGGTACTCCTTTGTGACAAAACTGTCTCCATCAATTGGAAAGGAAACATTTTGACTTTTCTTGACCCACTTCTGAAATTCCAAATTTGGGAACCTGGCATGTAAAGAAACTGTTGCTAAAGAATTGTAAATCTTCCCTTGAAGTCAGGATGCTGGAATAGGCTTTTCTTCATTGCAAGCCAGGTAGCAATAGAGAAGTGACGGTAGTAGCCCTGGTTCTCAACCATGCAGTGGCAGCTCCCTGTGTGACTGCCAGGCGCCAGACCCCTCTGCTTAGGCCTTAAGTAGGTTCTTTAGTCTTCACCTTGGTGAGTCTCTTACAATTTTTATTCATGCTTTCAGATGACAAAAGCAGCGGTAGGGTAAAATTGGACACTCTGGTAAGAAAAGCCCAAGAGGAAGATTTTTTGGTAATCGTGACTAGGGTAATTCATCTGTACATCCTTAATCCATACAGTGTTTCTGTTCTGCTCAAGAAATTGTGGAGTTTTTAGTCTCTTTAGCTTTATCCATTGTTTTAATGCACAGAAATGATGTAAGTAACTTAAAAATTACCTCCCCCTTTTTTTGGGATGGTCCACTTTTATCCCATCAGAAGACTTGAATAATTACTTTTAAGGGTACTGCTCTTCTTGCTGGGTTGGAGCCCACACACACAGACACTGGGATGCTATATTTCATTTTCTTTCAGCTTTCCCCAAGTGACTTTCTTCCCCCCCTGCTTCCAACAAAACTCCCAGCGAGGAAGCCAATCACCATGTTATCAGCAGCGGAAAGATTTCAAAATATATTCACGGGCATGGGTACGTTGGGGGATGGCTGGGTGCCTTCTATGAGACTTAACACATTTCCTGAACATGGAGCCTCACCATGGCAACAACCATGTCACATGACACATTGGTGACACATGTAAGGTGCTGCCACAACTCATCCCAGGTTGCACGTCTGTGATTCATTGTTTCCACTGACACAGTGACTGCAACTCGCAGTTGGAAGGTTCTCTGGTGTTCAGTGCCATTAGCACACACTGACTCCCATGGCACATGGAGGGCTCAGGGAAGGGAAGCATAAATAAATAAGTATGCGCTGTAAACATTGCCTTCATTAGCTTTACAGAGAAATACGTGCTCATCAGTCAACCTCCTTGCCACTTGCATTCTTCTTTTTGTAGGCATATTTTGTTGGTAACACCTTGGAAGCTCAAAGATTTTTATTTTTAATCATAGTTATACCCATTTCCACTTGGCAAACTTCAGAAGAGAGTTCACGGTGGCCCCTTTTTGGTATTTATTTATATTCTTCTCATGTAGCAGATTTATTGATGAAGGCACGATTCTGAGAATATTTTTTTTTTCTCATTGTGAAACTTATGGAATACTTTACATAAATCAGTTGGTAGCATTATGGGTCCATTGCTCATGTGGAGGGGCCTGAAGGTTGTACGATCCTAGAGGACTTTTCTAGAGGTCCAAGATGAGTGGTATTTTAACATATTTTAATTTCTGAGTGATTCAGTGAGTGAGTAAAAAAAAGTAGATGTGGAATCTGGAAGACATTAAAGAGATGTCAAGGACAGACGGATTTTGATTTGTAGCCTAATGAAATGTTTTGCCAACTTTTAAAGATTTTTTTGAGAGTAGAACTTTAATCATTTGCTTGTGTTTCTGGCATGGTAAGGTTATTCCTGTTTCTGTTACATGATGAATCCAAAGTGAAAATGGGATAATTTTTAATTAGCAAAATTATAAAACCATTTGCAGCCAAATGTTTCTTGTCTTGTATAAACTGTGAGGTTTCACATTTTACTTTAATCGTTTTAGGAAATTTCATTCTGAAGATCTATTTCAGTTGATATTTTATGTATGGATACAAATCCTCAATATTAGAAATTACCTTGTAATATTCTTTTCCCAATGTCACTTGAATGATCTGACAGGATTTTGGTCATGTTTATTGCTTGTGTCTATTTTGGAGGTGTCATGGTTACCTGAGTTGGATGTAGCAGTAATATGCAAATCAGCATTATGAATGCAAGGCTGAATGTTACAAGAGAAATAGTATCAGGGGGTTAGAAATGTTTCTTTAATTTTATGTTGTGTGACATTGTACATTTCAGAATTGCTTTCGATAAGGTTACCTTTATAATTGTTTGAATCAATATGTTACAGTTTTACTTTGTAGTATAAATATGTGAATGGAGAGTTATTTTAAAATATATTTTATTAAGGAAATGAGGATAACGAGCCAAGTCATGGCAGCCTACACACAGTTCCCAGACTTTTCATTTTATGGTGCTTCGATCAGCTGCGTAGCTATAGATGATGAGTTTTACGCTTTTGGTGGGGGGCTCATTACAAGTATACTTGGAAACATAAGTATGGGGCAATAAGGAGGGATTTAGTGTTCAGAATTTGAGGATCTGGCTAGATTGGGTAGTTCCAGCCTCCTGAACTTTGGTACCTGCTAGTTGGTTGACCTAGGGGGGGAAGGCATGTGTGCTATTTGATGCTGTTTCTGTGGGATCCTCTGGAGGGTGCTGGGTCACACCTCACGTGCACCCATTGCTGGAGAGAGAAAGATCGTGGAAGCCAGAGGAAGCTATACATGCAGCACTAGCTCAGGACCCTCATCTTTAGCTATTTGTATTTGAAAATCACAGGTGTCGCCTACCCAGAGCAGGAGGGAAAATGAGATAAGTGTCGATAAATTTCCTTCAGACTGAGTAATTCCTTAATGAAACATATTCTTAAAGCAATAGAGTTCCCAGGGAATATCATGGGCCTCATAATTTTATTATTCAACTGTGACTCAGACTGAAAGACAGGGACCTTAAATTAAAAACAAACAAAAATCCTTATTAACAGGTGTGATTTTTGTCCAGAATTTAAGGCGGTCATTATAGTTTTTGGAGGCGAAAGGCATGTATGTTGTATAAGTTATGTAGAGTCCCATCTAGATCTGGTAAAGACCTTCCATTTAGAAGTGAATACAGTCAACCCAAACAATAATGATCATCTTCTAAAATAGAATCAGGTAAGAGTTTCTTTAGGAAATTTCTTTTTCCACCGACAAGGCAATATGGTCTTCAAGAATTGTACTTTATTTTTTTTTAAAGATTATTTATTTATTTATTCATGAGAAACACAGAGAGAGAGGCAGAGACATGGCAGATGGAGAAATGGGTTCCCTGTGGGGAGCCTGATGCGGGACTCGATCCCAGGACCCCTGGATCACGACTTGAACTGAAGGCAGACACTCCACCACTGAGCCACCCAGGTGCCCAAGAATCGTACTTTTCAATATAATGTGCTAGCCATCTGTGGCCACTGGTCACATGAAGTGTGTCTGTGGCTAGTGTGAAGTGAGATGGGCAAGGTGTCAAGTACACACTGGATTTCAAAGATACTTGATTAGCATACTGAAGTGATAGATTTTTTGATATATCGGGTTAAATAAGATGTATCTTTAAAATTCATTTTATAAAAAAAATAAAATTCATTTTATCTGTTTCTTTCTAATGTGGCTCCTAGAAAATTAAAAATTACACATGCAGCTCACTCTGTATTTCTGTCTGGCAGCATTGTTGTAGAACATACCTCTTCCATATTTCTAAAATCAGGAATCTTCAAGAAATTCTTTTCCTTCAAAAGGGGAACAAACATTGTTCAAGTTGAAAAACACTGGACTAATTTATTTTATTAAAAAAACTAGAATGCTCTTCAAATTAATTCATTTCATCTACTGTAAACGTAGCCCAACGATGAATATTCCTTCATGGGTTATAATTTGTGAGAAAACCACTTTAAGTCATTTCCAGTCTCTTTATATTTCACTGACGCCTCCTTAAAGAATCAAACAGTTAATAAACTTGTGAGTTTGCCATTGAATGCTAGCAGATAATCTATTTTTTAAATTGTTTTCTGTTTTGTCATGTAGACCTGTAAATCTCAAATGGTTATGGGCATAACATTTGGGTCCGTATATCAGAGAAGGCAGGATCTCCTCAAATCACAAAATGATTTACTCCAGTATACCTCCATGAAGAGGCACTTTTCCTTTGAAGATTTTGGTGGCAAAAGGCATCATTTTTACATTTTTAAAATGCGCACATTTAGGTTGACATACAACATGAGATTTTTTTTTTTTAAAGTTTCTTTTTTTTTTTTAATTTTTATTTATTTATGATAGTCACAGAGAGAGAGAGAGAGAGAGAGGCAGAGACACAGGCAGAGGGAGAAGCAGGCTCCATGCACCGGGAGCCCGACGTGGGATTCGATCCCAGGTATCCAGGATCGTGCCCTGGGCCAAAGGCAGGCGCTAAACCGCTGCGCCACCCAGGGATCCCCAACATGAGATTTTGAATGTTGACTATGACGTTCCTGCTTACTTAGGTCCTCTTTGATTAGTGCTTCCAGACTCTTCCTGCCTCATGAGTATATATATACTATCCTCCACTTTCCCCTTTCCTCCATTGCCATTAAGGGTTTTTTTTTTTTTTTTTTTTTTTGAGTATTCTCCACACCCATCTTGGGGCTTGAACTCATGACCCTGAGATCAAAAGTTGCATGCTCTCCATGACTGACTGAGCCAGCCAGGCTCCCTGCCATTAAGGTATATTTTGGTAGAAATCTTTGAGACCAAACTTAGTTTGTAACCATTACTTAAAAAGAATTGCAGCTGCTACTTCCACTGAGAATTCAATAGTGGCATTTGATCATCCTAGTCAGCTTACTAAAAATGCTGGGTGCTGCTTGCACATGAGAGTTACTACTGCCCTTCACCAGTGCAGGAAGGTGTGGTGACAGCTTCCAGGAGGAGAGGAAAGATCTTGACTTGAGTTAGGGTGCTGATAGTGGCATAGAAGGGTGGTTTGGATAGACAGTACAGAAGAAGTTGTAGCAAAGACTGGGAGAAGAGTGGAATGCCTAAAAGGGGGGAGGCATGGGATGGAGAAGGGAAAAAAAAATATGATTTTGAACTTTAACCTTTGTGACAGAGGATGGCAGTATACTTACCAAAGATGGGAAACTGGGATGAGGAAAACTTTGGTAGGCAGGGGCTGCAAACTGTTGTTGACTTTAGTTTGGAGTACACTGGATTCAGAAGTGAAGGTGGAAGATCTGTCTAGAACTACAAGGTGATGGTAATAATTTATCTTTTTAAGAAACCCTCTCATTCTCTCCTTTTGGCCGCATTTACTCAGGGGTGCTTGTACTCCAGTATTTTTTAAAAAGATTTATTTATTTATTTTAGAGAGAAAGAGAGGCACCAGGGCCTGTCTTACTTATGTTCTTGGAATGAGAAAAACCAGTTTATTACCCATATGGAGTTTATTCATTTGCTATTTTTCAGGAGGTACTATTCCTACACTTGAGACATACCAGTTCTTTTCATCTGTGCTATACCTTCAGCAGGATGTTTGGCATTCTTGGTGTCCCCCAGTCATTGTGACAGCCAACAATGCTTCCACATGTTCCAGATACCATAATTCTTGGATCTCCAGTTGAGGCTCACTGTCTTAAACCATAATTCAGTTTACTATTTTCCTGCTGGACAGTACATTAAATGTTGGACACTTTCATTGGGTGGTAAGGTGGTTATATACATCAGTTGAATCTGTGACTGCCATTTCACTGTAGAAAGGGGCCTGGAGTGATGGATAATTTTTCACTTTGTTACCTTAGAGTTTTACTAAAACTTTGAGACAATTTTGGGACACAGGTTTGACAATCTTGGAGGAAGGGTGTATGTCATAATCTTAAGATCCTATCCTTGAGGGGGGATTCCTGGGTGGCTCGGGGGTTTAGCTCCTGCCTTCAGCCCAGGGCGTTATCCTGGAGTCCCGGAATCGAGTCCCACATTGGGCTCGATTGAATGTGGGTCCCACATTCACCCAGTTCTGTCTGCTTGGAGCCTGCATGGAGCCTGCTTCTGCCTCTGCTGTGTCTCTGCCTCTCTCTCTCTCTCTCTCTCTCTCTCTGTGTCTGTCATGAATAAATAAATAAAATCTTTTTTTTTAAAGGATCTTATCCTTGAGATAAGATCTCAAGTGGGAAACCTTTGTTTCTCCCTCCTGATTTCTTCTTTTCCTCCACGTCTTACTGCATCTACCACCCCAAAAGGTAAAGTGAAGTACACTTTTGGGGAGTATATATTGGAGAGTACTTAAAGGCTCAGAGTTTGGAACCTTATTTCAAATCCTGGTTCTAACACTTACTAGCTGTGTGTCCTTGGTTAAAGTCACTTAACCCAATTATACCTGTTTTTGGCTTCCTCTATTATACAACAGCACATACCTCAGAAAGATCTTGTGAGATTCAATAGGCTATGTGTGTGAAAGGTTGGTCTGTTAGTTAAAATGAAGACCCTGTATTTGTCTTTGGTTGTGTAGTGACTGTAAGCATATGCTCTGCTGACAGGCTCTGGGTTCCAATCTTGACTCACTTTTTAACTCTCTGACCCTTTCATCAATTATATTACTACTATGAGCCTTGGTTTTCTGATCTGTGAAATGGGAATGCACAGAAAACTCCTCTTATTGAATCATTATGAAGATTGAGCAAGGGTGTGCTTTAGTGCAGTACTCTAAAGGGTGTGATAGGAGTACTCTGTAAATGGCAGCTGGGGATATAGTCATAACTTACGGAGTTTGAATAAAT
Source organism: Canis lupus dingo (assembly GCF_003254725.2). NCBI lineage: Eukaryota > Metazoa > Chordata > Mammalia > Carnivora > Canidae > Canis > Canis lupus. The sequence continues at coordinate 20,751,500 of NC_064262.1, forward strand.
GGGAGCATGAAGATAAGTGCTGTCTCTTCTCTTGTCACTTTCGGGGGGAGAAAACTAATATGTCCAGCTATGTGTTTTTATTACATATTAACATTATGTATTAAAGTAATTAAAGTTAATAAAATACCTTGTTGCGGGTAAAGCTGTGAACCTGTGCGTCCTTCTTGTTTCTTCTCTAGTCTCCAGCTTCCAGTTGGAGTTCTGACCTGGTTTTGAAGTCCTGAATGGTGGGTAGAAGGGACAGCATTTCTGCCACAAGCTTGGCATCTGTTTTTTTGTCACTGGGCCCAAATATCATATATTAAAGCCAATGAAACCAACACTCAAAATATTGGGTTGGAGAACGTAATTTAACATGAGACATAGAAAAAATCAGGAAGGCATTTGATATGATTGCACATAGGAAAAAAAGATGGGAAGACGTTTTCAAACTTCTACTGAGTTCTCTTAGACCTCCTTGATTTCCCTTTTTTTTTTTTGTCCATCATATATATATATATTTTTTTTTTGTATTTGATGGTAACAGTTCTGCATACTGTATCTCAAAAATCCAAATCCTCATTCCCTGTGAAGAGTAGTATGCCACACGTAAATGGCGGAGTTCCAATGATCTGGAGTCTGAGAGAATCTGTGGTGTTAAAAACAAAGACCCTGTCAGAAAAGTATGTCGTCCACAAAATAAGTATTCCATACTTATAAGTCCTCCCCCGACAACAATACAACCCTCAAGGCAATGAAGCACACAATACATAATGAAAAACAATAAAACGTAAGTTCTAGCATATACTCTTAGTGACTCACTGACTTCATAATAAAATGGAAATGTAATTACGTTTGTGCGTCTTCTACCATTAGGCAAACTGTAGGAAGAAAGAAGGGAAAGGTGTGCTAATAGGGTCGTAGATCACATTCAGATAAATCCTTAAACTCGGGAGTCACCTGGTGTCAGGCTGTGGAGTCTTTCTTGGCTTGGTCAGATGGAACCACTATGAGTCATCAGAACGTGGTTCTTTCATTTTGTTCACTGGGCAGCTTTGCAGAGCTGCATATGTATGCCATGTTCGTACAATATTTATGATATTGGTGATTCATAAAGTAGCACAGGAACAAAACATGTTGAGTCTTTGACAGTGTGACTTGGAGGGTGGCCTGTCTGATTTTTACCTACCCTGCCCCACCCCTCTCACTTTAGTATTAACTTGCATGGCTGCTGGAAATATCAACCTCTCCTATTTTTCTTCCGGGGTGAAAAGATTAGAAACATTGCTATGGTTTTGGCTACAAGTAAGGCCCTGCAGTAGTATTGAGTCCTGTCTGGAAAAGGCTAGTAGGTGTGTTCTGTAAGCTCTTACACTAGGGGATTGGTATACTAGGGGATTGATAGGATATGGCATCTTTGGGTCATTTTTGAGTACTGGAGAAAAATGCTTAAAATGTGACATATTCTTATCATTGATAAACCTTAGTCACTTTCCCCTATTCTATTCCATCATAACACTTGTCAAATTGTAGAATTATATATATTTTGGATCTGTATTTTCAATGTCCGTATTCCCAGGTGGGTTGTAAATTTCATGAGTGCACAGACCACGTCAGGTGTTTTGATCACACACCACCTTCTACACACAACAATAAATAGTTGTTGAAATAGTGTTTTGTGTGAGCAGATCATTGTAGTAATAATAAAAGTCGACATATATTAACGTTGGGATGTAACAGATCCTTGGTGAGATGCTGCCTGGGACTTTTGATCATTGCCACAGGTCTTTGGATGTTTACTCTGCTGCCTTTGGAGAGGTCAGAAGCTGAGGCTTAGGCACAGTAAAGGACCAGCTCATGGTCAGGTCACACGGCCATGACCTAGGTTTCAAACCCAGTTCTGTCTGCTTTGACAGCATAAGCCGTGCAGGGCAAGCTGATGAGTGGTGCCATTGCAGTTCTTGAGACCTCCTAGTGCAATCATTTCCAAGGGTTTTGCCAAGCATATTTGTCTCTGCCACACCAAGGGGTATTTTCTAAGGAAACCCCATCCAGATTTGATTGTGTTCCTTAAGAAAGAAGAATTGCTTACAAATAATAATAATAATGGTAATGGTCACACCATTGTGTATCAGGCCTTGTGTATCAGGCCTTCTGCTAAGCTTTTTCTGTGTGTTAATTATTTTCATCTTTATAATGTTCCCATGCAGTAGATGCTTTTTCTTTTTTTTTTAAGATTTTTTATTTATTCATTCATGAGAGACACACCCAAAGAGAGAGAGAGAGAGAGAGAGGCAGAGACACAGGCAGAGGGAGAAGCAGGCTCCAAGGAGGGAGCCCGATGTGGGACTCCAGGATCACACCCCTGGCTGAAGGTGGCACTAAACCACTGAGCCACCCAGGCTGCCCCTGTGGTAGATGCTTTTACTATTTCTGCTCTACAGATTGAGGAACCTGAGGGGCAGGAAGGTCGAAGCAAGGTTAAATAACTTAACCAAGGTTGCCTGGTTAGAACGTCGGAGACCACATTACTGTATCACTATAGGACTTCTTTCTGATGGACGGTAGGAGCCAGGGACTTAAACTGCCCTTTCATACATCCTATGGAGATGTTATTTTTATTAGTCTGTACTATTTTGAAATCAGGTGGCAGTAGGAAAGAGAGAGCGAGAGATTGCCAAGACTGCGGATTTTCAGAGTTCATAGAAGACCGCACATGATGCCAGTCTATCCTGCAGATAGGGTGCTGCCTGCAGAGGTTGCCCTGAGTTTTACAGTTTTAAGACCCACAGAACCTGCAGGAATGTGGATAAACTGTTACATACCATCCCTGTGCAAAATTCACTGAGAAGAGCTGGTATTTGACAAAAGCTCCAGTGAAAAACCTGGCTTTCAGTTGGTGATGGTCCGCAGCTCTTCTGGTCATTAGCTCTCTGGCTTTGAATTTTGGCTTTAACTTCTTTTTCCCCTCATTACATTCTCAGCAAGAGAATAGATCCCCTAATAGGATGATCAAAGCCCAGTTAAAATTTCATAATTACCAATTGGTAATTAATCTGAATTTCCATGTGTGCTAAGTTACCTAATAGATGTTATTTTCTTCATCATATTCCCATTCGAATCCCAGGAATGACTCAAGAAATGTATTTCTTTCCTCAATTAAAATGGAGACAAATTTGCTTTTTTTTTTTTTTTTTTTTTTGGTGGGAGGACCAGCTTTACAAGAAGGTGACTTCGAAGACTGGTTTTCTGGGAAAGAGATTAAACTATAGAATGGTCTTAAATGTGTGTTTTAAATAATGCTGACATATTTTGTTGATGCTGGCTATTTTATTTGATTGCTATCCGTTCTGAAGTCTTCCCTTCCTTTTTCCTCCTTTGAAATCTGTTGGTTACTATGGAAACAGTGTTGTTTTGGGTTTGGGTGGAGCTGTATCCACAAATGCAGTATAAAGTCATTTATAAAATGGGTTAATATTTATTCTGGCTGGGCATATATGGGACCTGATGTAATGATAATCATGATCACACATGCAGAATAAATTTGCACTTTTATTGTTATTTTCTTAGTCCGTCTAAATGTGTGCAGTTTTGCTTGGAATGCACTGTCATTTCCTCTCTGATTTAGATATTGCCATTTCAAAGCCAACACCCCACGCTGGTAGAATTGCTCGGAGTTGTGAGTGCTCCACAGGCCTCAGACATCCCTGTGACCAAGTTTTCATCCAGGAGCATGGCTCCTGGGATCTCTTTTGAGTCTTGCTCCAGTGCCTACGTTGCCAGCTTGGTCCTGCTCCTTCCTTCTCTTCAAACAAGTGTCTAGAGAGCTTTGCGTTCCGTAATGTGGATGTGTCCGGTCCCTCCTCTTGCCCTTTTATGCTTGTGTCAGCACTATATTGCTGGTATAAAAGACCTTGCATGACTCAGGATGTATTAATGAAAGTATGGTAAGAGATTAAAGGACCAGTGACTTGTCCAGCCCCAGGTGGAGGACAAGAAAAGGGTAGGGATTTTGGAAAGTTTCCAGAGATGATCAGAGAACAGGATGAAAGGGTGAGCCAATAGGATCTTTGTGGAAAGGTTAAAGGAATTGGAACCACTGAACATACAGTGGAGAAGCCCAAGGGTATGTTTATATGTGAGGGGGTGTCCTGTTAAGCCTTTGTACACAGGAGCACTAATTATAAGGAAGGGGCATTCACCCTTTGGCCATCTAAAGACCTACCATTAGGAAGGCATTAGCCATGGAAGAACAGTTGAGATGACGGTGTGATACGATAACATGACAAGAGTCTTTTAAAAGATGGCCAGACTCTGTGACAGGATGCCACCAAAGAGAAATGTCGGGGCCCCTCACCTTAATGTCAGTTAGGCACATTTGAGGTAGGCGATTTGGTGGTTTGCAGATCTTGTTGGAAGACATGCAGTGACTTAGAGGACCCCACAGAAGCTCATTACAGGCTCCCGAATTCATGTTTATATTGTCTTATTGTGATTGAATTTTTGAAATTCATTTTTTCAAATGTTTTGACAGACATTTTTAACTCTCCAAAAAAGAACACAGTAATATAAAAAATTGCTCCTCCAAGGATTAAAAATCTCACATATTGAGGACTGTCGGATTGGTATCCTGATGTTAAATTGAGCCATGCTGCCTACCTTTATGATACCTCAAATAGCATTGGATCTACTTTTCAAAATTCATTCCATTTAAAAGACTATTGGTAGCTCCTGAATAGACCTGTAGGATATTACATTGGGGAAGAACCTTAGGGATTGTCCAGATCAATGGTTCTGCTCTTCATGGTATAAGCATCAGTATCACCTGGAAACTTGTTCGAGTTGAGAATTCTTGGGTCTTCCAGACCTAATAATCAGTAACCCTGAGGGGGAGAGATCCAGCCATCTTTGTTTTAGCAAGCCTTCTGGAATGAGTGTAATTCGTCTTGACCATCCCTCATTCACTTAGAGTGTTAGCATAGTAAACTTTTGGCTGATTGGCAGTAGATGTCATTGTTGTCATGGTGACCAATTAACCTGGCCTAGAAAGAATAAAGTTTCTTAGCCACAGGCTGCTCCCTACTGTCTTGTAAAGATTATATATATATATTTTTTTTCTTTCCCCCCCTTTAATAGAAAAGCTGCCTTAGCACAGCACGGGGCCTGCTTTTAACAAGAGCAGAGAGGAAGAAGTTCCTGTGGTAATGGGCCACCAGCTCTCAGGATAATGTTTCAAAATCATTTTTATCAGTCATTTCCTTTTTTGTGGGAAGTGTTTCCATCCATCTATCCACTTGCCTACTCATGTGTCCTTCTGTCCCTCTATGCAGCAGTTCTTGGTTGATATTTCACTTTGTTCCAGATGCTGTGTAGAGAATGGAGCAGGAGTAGAGTGGCCATCCTCTGCATGTTTTCCGGTATCTTTTCTTTTCCTTAAATTTGTACCATCTGCAATGCCCAAAGCCCAAGGACCCAGTTACTTCCTTACATATTTTTTTTCCCTTTTATATTTTTGGCCTTGGGCTATTTAGCTCTACAGCTCACTAAATTCCTCTGCACTGATAATGTGTTTTCTCATTGAAGCTAAGTGTTTATTAAATTGTAAAGACAAACAAAATATATCCATGGATAAGGATCCCTTGAGAAACCCAGAAGTCCTCGTTCCTTACATTGTGTATTGTGTTTGGGTTGGTACCTCTCTTGTGTGGAATTACATGGTGCGGAAAAGGAAGACACAACCTCTTGCCCTAGCAAACCCTTTTATGGCCCTCCAGATGGTGGGATGGATCTTTTTACATTCTCCCAAGGGACCCAAGGGTGGGGCTCCAGTACCCATACATACCGCTGATTCAGCAACCCTCCAAGTCCATTGTCTTGTGCATTTTCTGCACCCACCCCTCAAGCTATTTTCTCAATGGAAGAGGAAGGGGAAAAAAAAAATCCGCTGAAAACAATCCAATCCTGATCAGATTCGCCTAGCATAATAAATGCTTGTTTGGACATTGCTTGGACTGTCATTTTAGCAAGAATCTTCTGTTTGATTAAATAGCTTCTCTGTTATGTATTGAACAAAATGAAATGTATGTCATAACAGATATAACTAGATGATGACAACTTTTCTTGACTGTGAATTTCATTAGAGATATACATTTGTGTTGTATCCCTTTGAATGACAGAAGTTGACAAATAGCTGAGGAAAGTTGTTTTCTAGAGAAAAGTTAGCAGCTCGCCCCTGATCAGATTTTCACAGCCCTATGACAAGATTAAGGACAGGCTAGAAAAGCAGGAAAGGTTGGGGGTCGATGAGTGAGGTAAGGTTTGGGAAGAAGGTATCGTAGCCACTCAGGGAAGATCTGGGAGAGGCTGATGGTGAGCCGGCATCTCTGTGCTACAGGTTACTATGCAAACCTGTTCACAGTTGTCAGCCTCATAAATGTTTCCTCTTACCTGCCCAGCATGTTGCCAGGATGGGCTTGTTCATTTACTTACTCTTTGTGTAACTACAATGTGCTAAGTCCTGGACAACACAAGTGAAACCCAGCATAGTCCCTGCCCTCATGGAGCATTCTGTGAGTAAATGTGAAGTTTCAGTGCCATCTTAAATGATACAGAACAGAGATCTGTGGGCTCTGCATGGGGGATTGCAGAAGAATATTTGGAGGGTGGGCTCTAGGGCTGGGCTCCTGAGGTTAGAGCACTCACTAAGTCTCCCGTCCTGGACAAATCGTTAAGCATGCTCTGCCTTGATTTTCCCATCTACCAAATGGAGAGAGTGTTAGTTTCCACGTCATAGCATTTTTATGAGCACATAGGACAATTCTCGGCAGACTTTTTTTTTCAGGTACTTAGGTAAAATAACTCATTTGATTAACACATGATAAAACAAACCCTATGCTATTATATACTCCTACCTCCATGTTACAGACAAGAAGGCTGGTGGTTAGATGTAAAACAACTCACATGAGATTATATAAGGAGAAAGGGGCAGAGCAAAGATTGGACATCAGGCAGTCTGGCTTTCAGAGTCCCTGCATAGTCCCCTGCTTGGCACAAAGTTATTCCTCTGTAAGTGCCACTGTATAACACAGAGTAAGGAGTCAGGCTCCCCCAAAGGAGTGACTGTTGAGCTGAGATGAGAAAGATCACTTACTAGCTTTCATTCATTCTCACACTCTGGGGGTGAGAAGGGTAAAGCCGAAGCAAAGTTCATTCCTGGCGCTACCTATGGAGAAGGGTATCTTGGAAGAGCAAAGTGGGGAGGGCGTAGCGTTGTTCCCTGTCTTGATTTTCCAGTTCCTCAGAGCCCAAGGCGTCCTGGCCCTGTTCAGTTCCCCGAGGAGGACAAGATGGAACAGTAGTAACTTGGTCTCTGCTTCACCTCTCCGCTTCCAGGAGAATACTCGGAGGAGATTTTCAGGGTCCTCCTTGTCTTTAGAGGCTTCCAGCCTTGACAGTTGGCCATGAACCCCATGCTGGGGTGAACAGGGCATCCCCGGAGGTGCAGGTCACCTGCTCCTAACTCAGGCTGCCCGAGACCTGTGGGCAGTCACCTCGTTTTCTTAAGTAGTGCACCCACCAATGGATTGGGAATCTGACTTCCCCGGCTTTTGCAAAACACATCTGCTTAATGCTACCTTCTGTCAGTTCTTTCCTCTCTGCCATCATCAGTACTTTTCTTATTGCAAGAGATACGCTTCTGTAGGACATGTTCTTCCTTCTAGACTTTTCCCATCCGCATCAGGCATAGCCAGACAAAGCTTCACCAGGATGATTAATTGAATAGAGTTGTGGTCAGAGGTCAAGACACAGTAAGAACAGTCACCCTTGTGACCACTTTTGTGCTTTCATCTGACAATGCTTTAATCTAGGCATCACAAAACATTTTACAGACTGTAATTGAAATTACAGCACCCCCGTGAGGTAGGCATTATCATCCTCCTTTCTCATGGGGACAGAGAGCCCCGCCTAGGGAAGCTCCATATCGCCAGTTGCATGGTGCCTTTGGAAGAACCAGTCACACACATGTTGCCCCTGAAGGAGGGATGCCTGAGCAGGGCCTGAGGTATCCTGAACCCACAGCCACTTGTTAGGTATGAGCTTCTGCTTTTGCCCCGGTGACCTGCTGGTGGAAATCCTTCCACCATCTCCCTGTAGTCAGTTGCAAGTGGCTGAGGGAGAGTCTTTCTAGTGAAGGGGCACAGAGACCAGGATTCTGGGGTTCAGTACAGCACTGGACTTTGAGGCAGGCACCTCTCAGGTGAAAAATACAATTAGTGGATTTATTTATTTATTAGTAGGAGATGGGTTTATATGTGCTACTTGGGGTGCCATAGCATTGGAGAGAACAGTTGCAGAGGAGAACCGCTTGCTGGGCCACCTTGATCCGTAAATAAAAGTCACCTCTATATATTTGGGGGTCCTTAATTTGGATCAGATGAAGCTATGTCACATAAAGATTTAAAAGCACATTGTGGGGTGTCTGGGTGGCTCAGGCAATTAAGCATCTGCCTTTATCTCAGGTCAGGATCCTGGAGTCCCAGGATCAAGCCCCATGTCAGGTTCTCTGCTAGGCGGAGAGTCTGCTTCTCCCTCTGCTCATGTGTGCACGTGCTCTCTCTCTCTCTCTCTGTCTCACTCTCAGTATCTCTCTCTCTCTCTCTTAAATAAATGAATGAATGAATAAAAACTTTTAAAGAAAAAAAATCTTTTAAAGATATAAAAGCACATACATAGTAGGTGATAGCTGGCTTGAATTTTCCATCGTTGGATGGCTGTGGAATACAATGGAACTAAATACAACTTATTCTGAGCGAAGTTCAGATTTCCAGCACAGATGAAATGATCTCTCTCTCATATCTTAACTGAATTTTAAATATGCTGTAGAATTTGGCTGAAGACACTGAAATTCCAACTGTACATGAATGGGTTCTCACCTACTGTATTTTGTTTTAGCCAGTCAAATGGTGACTGGAGCTTATCACACAGGAAGCCTTGCCCATGGAATCGGCCTGGCATGAAGACATGATTGTGTGAGGCCCGGTGTGCCCCTGAAAAGCCTAGAGCACTCCTGAAGGCAGGTAGAAGGTGTTGTTTGAAGTGAACCATGTTTTATTTTTCTTGAGAAATTCCTTAGCCAGTTCTGTGACACAGACATCTAAACAGAGTAACTGGATTCCACTGCATGACCGACATAGGTTTACACATTCTTCATTTTTGCCCCCATTTCGAACAAAATGGTAAATAATTTCACTTCCAGGCAAATAACAACCCCATTTTTCTACCCTGGTGGGTTTTATATTAATGAGCAATTTGCTTTATCCAATAGTACATTAGCAAAGTGTTTGCTGATTTTATGCAGCAAGTGTTTATGTATAGTCCTGGAGGGTCTCTGTCTTGACGACTTTCCCTCTCTGATGATAACGTTATTTAAGGCACATACTGCTAATGCTAAGGGAGCTGCCTTCTGAGCTTTCAGGTAGTCTTGGTACCTCCTTCTGTCTAAAGGGAGGGTCGGTTATTTTGGAGAGGGACAAGAGCCTGTTTTTCAACACTCCTCTGGAGACTGCCAAGCTCTGCCAAGCTCCCTGGGGAGGATTACTGGGAGGTTGTGATGCCACAGACCTGTGGTCCATATCTTTAAGACTGATGTCATAATACTGCAGTGCCTGCGATGGGTCTCTTGTGTCGTGTGCGGTTGCTATAAGCACTCGTCCCTGTGTCATTTGTCAACCTGTTTTTTTTTTTTTTTCAACCTGTGTTTTTAGACACGATGTTAGTTTGACTTTTTACACAGGATGAGAATAAGATCATCAGCCCACCTCATTCTAGTATGAAGCAAAAGCCATTGTGACTAAAACAGAGAGTTTGGTGTGACTCACTCCACCATAAAATAGGCTTTGTACATGGAGTTCCGAGGAGATTGATAACTTTTGGGCCCCATTTTATTTTGGCCAGTACTGATTAAAGTCAAGAGTGGACCAAGTCTCTCTGAACCCCACAGATTAAAAGTAAGACCTCCCTGCCCCCAAAAAGCAAGGTTCGACCAACAGTGTTGAAAGTCACAGATTGCTAGATGAAGCTATTTAGTGCATCTTCTTTGTTGTCATTGCACCAGCTGTTTCTTCCTCCTTTAGCTTGTCAGTGCTACCCGCACCAGTCCAAGGCAGCACCATCAGACGATTGTATGAAAGGAATTTGATTTAATTCTCCGTATCGTTCTTTTAACTAGAGATGGCGTAAAATCAAATTTGGCTAAGCTTACAAGGGTGCCATTTAGAATGATGGATTCTCCCAACTACCAGTCTACAGTGTAAAACTTTTATTTTCCCCTTTCTTTATTTTAAGTTAAATGTGTCTCTTGGAATGACTGTACTGTTGACAATGTATATTTCAAACAGGCTAGCAATGCCCTCTGCTGTAATTGAAACTTCCAAAAAACGAGCTGGACTCCAACTTTAAAAATATTATTTATGACCTGAAACCCTCACTTCTCTAGACCAGGTAAATGACTTGCTAATATCAAGAAGATTGGACCTGATTTATTATTTTAGGATCCACTAATACATTACCTTCTTAAGTTCTAATGGCCAGGAATGTTGTAAAAAATGAAGCACATCAGCTTTCATTTCTTATGAAAATTGAAATCAGCTTAACTCCCAGATTAATTATCTAATTCCTCTGAAATCATACATGTTTCTCTGTGTGTGTGTTTGCTTTTCTTAAAAACCTTGGAAAGAGAATGTTTCATTCTAGCAGTGCTTGAATTTGGAGGCTTAACATAATTTCATTTTGAGTGGGATACTTACTTGCAATGATGAGATTTTTAAAAAAATCTGTGTTACATGAGGGACAGAGATGAAGAGGGAGATTGTCTTTTGGCATTTTGTTTGTGAAGATTATAAAAATCTTTATTAATTGGCAATAGGAGAAAGCTCTGTTAGGAGAAATGGAGAGATCCTTTCATGTGTTCCACTGTAGAAGTAATTTTTACACCTTGTCCAGTATTTAAATACCTCCTAACTGCTAGATGTCCATCTGCATACCCTTCCTGGGTCTCTAAACTAGTGTATGGAAGCATGACCTTGTAACTTGCTTTGTTTATACATCTGTCAGGACAATATGTTATCTTTCCTTAAAAATGCAAATGTGCTCCTTGCAATACAGAGCTCTTCAGTCAACAAATAAATTGAGGTAAAGACTGTACCTAATACCCATTTAATTTAAATTCATTTTATAAACATAAAGACGCCTTTTAAGAGAAGCTTTAATTCCTACTAGCACCTTGATTTGTGGTTGCCATGGAGAATCAAATCTGTCATTTGACAAGAAAAGTCACCCATTTATGACAGCACTTTATCTTGTCTCTCCAGGGGAAGAAAATGTCAAAAGTGAGAGCAGAAAAAAAATAAAGCCTTGAAACACCAGAATTTCTTGATTTCATTTTTATTATTCAGCTATCATATCCTTTCTGATAATAGCAACTTGGTGAAAATAAATAATGTTCCTACAGTAAAATCAAATATTTCCTATTGGAATGGACAAGGTTCTTTGTGACTGTCAGTGCTGTGAAGTCTGGCAAGAAATAGTGTTATTAGATAAACCTACGGTGCCCAAATCCCATTTTCTTTTCATTATAGTGTCAAAATAATTATACCTGTGTAATTTGGGTAAGAAATTGCAGAATAAGTAAAATGGTCCATTGCAAGAGATTGCTTTACGCTTGTGTTCCTTACAGGGTGGGGTTTCTAGCAGCTGAAGAAATAAATGCTGGGCGAAAAGTATTTTCATTTGAATAAAGATGTAGAGTAGGTCTTCCATATTATTTGTTAAATGGGTAGGTAAGTGCTGTGTTCTGTTACTTTCCCCACATACCTATTTTGCAAATCAGAGTAAAAAGGTAGAATATTTCCCCTGGTCGTGAACTGGGAGTTTTATATTTTCCCAAGGGTTTAAAAAAAAGACATTTCATCTGATCTCGTGCTTGTCTGGGCTTTCGAGACTGGAGTTGCACTTAAAGAGATTGAAAATATTTAAGGTTCTGATGCAGATCGGATCCATTGGTTGATTCCTTACAGCTTGCCGTGTGCCCATGTAATGTGTATGTCACTACTGTGTATATGGACACGTGTATGTTGGAAGGGTGTTTGCCTGCCTGCTGCATTCATAGTTTAACTCCTGACTCTTTTTTTTTTTTTTTTGAGATTTGCATTGCATTAAACAAAAATGTTGGCGTTCCGCTTTGATGAGCACATGAAAATAATCTGGGCTGCATCTTTCTCGAGGGGCAATGTTTTTTATTGTTGGAGTATTATACAGCTTGATGTGGTTCAGAAATGAAGTAATCTTGTATCGATGAGATAGCATTGTAATAGCAAGCCCTTTAGTGAAGATTTAGTGTAAATATCCGACTGGTAGGGGAGCTGGTTTCTGGAACAGTTGTGCTTCTAGGAGATTGCAAAAATGGAGAGGAAAAGAAAGGGCTGAACTCTCATTTTCCTGAAATTGGTGCGTGGCGCTGGAGTTGTCGCCAGTGCTGGTTGGGATCTGCTGTGCGGAAGCCTCCAGCCCCATAGTTCCTGTTCCCTGCGCCCATACCGGGGATGGGAAGCAGGGTGTGTTTGCTCAAAAGAGGAAAGTGGGGAGACGGAAGGACTATGACTTGTGGCGAACAGTCCTAATAAATATCAATAAAAATGTAATTTACACACATGTCTTTTGATTGCCTCAATCGTGCATGTTGGGCCAACTGCGTATTTTCACCCAGTGGTCGAGCCATTTCCCTTCCTGTTTGTGTGGATGGGAGTTCTCAGTTGTCTCAACGTGAGACATAATACACTAGAGTATGCTTTAAAGGGATACGCTCGAAATACGAATCTGCAGATGCGCTGTAGTTCCGAATTCAGTGCTGTCTTGTTAATTAGCACTCAAGTTCTCGGTCTGGTCATCTCCTTTGATAAAGTTGTTGCTTTAATTTCATGGGGTGGAAATGAAGATGTGGACGTGGATCTCTCTGTGATCACTGAGTATATTTGATGTATGTACCTAGCAGAATGTGTCCACGCCAACTGGTAATAAAATGGCAGTAGAGCGCCGTCTTGGTGATTTACATAGACGTCCTAGGACTGTGTGTATAGTGAGGATGGGGATTTGCTTGAATCCAGGGTCCCTACACATATTAGGTGGGGTTCTGTTGGGGCTTTTCTTTTATTAGATTTTTAATTTTTAAGATTATACCGTAATTTTATTAATACAACTTTTTTGTGATTTCTGATTTCTATGAATTTGTGAATGCTTTTCTTTATCTGTTTTTTTTTTTTTTTTTTTTTTCTAAATTGCATAGTGAGGATTAGCAAAGACATTTAAGAACATGGTAAAGATGTGTGAATGATAAACTCTGCCTTCAGCTGCTTGGAATTTTGTTAGCACTCTAAAATACCCATCTTTATATTCTAGTATGAGAATCCGTGTTTGTGTGTTCTGCTTTCTTTGAGGGTAAATGACACATGTCTGAGATAAGTTGCCAGGGCACTCTTTTCACATGGGGCATTTTCTTTAGCAGTAACCTACAAACACCCTTTCTTTAAAAATAAAACTACTGATGTTAGTAGATTTTTTGTTTTTTACAGAAACAACAAACCCTGACTTGCTTGTATGCCTTAGGTTTAAGAGGCTCGCCCTATTGTTAATAATAAAAGTACTTAGCATATTTAGCCTTGCTATATAGTTGAGTGTCTGTGGAATTTAGGTATCTCACGATATCTCTGTGAAGTAGGAACTGCTGTAATCCCACCTTCCAGGGAAGAAACTTGTGTTAAGATAAATACACTGTCCCGAGGCCCATAGCTAGTGTGTGGAGGAGCTGGGATTCGAACAGCCTGCTTTTACGGTCCCCAAGAGAAAAAAGAGAGGGCTGAGGGTCAAAGGAACACTTAAAATAAATTTTGGTCGCTATTGTGACGCTGTCAACTCATATATAAACTATCAGTTCAGGACATTATGAACTGTCTCTCATGTCTGAAAAATTAAGAGTTTACAGGAAAAACCGGCACTTTCCTTTGAATGTAACTTCTTTGCTGCTGCAATAATGAAAGTAACAGAAAACCTTATTTACATTTCAGAAATAGTTTCCTCAAATTTCCTGTTTTGCCAGACTTTTGTGTGTCCCCCTCTTTCTCTTTCTTTGCTGTTCCTGCTGCCCACACGTACAGCAAGAAGTGCTAGTTTGTCGATTTCATCAAGAAGTACGTACATTACAGCCCTGCTGCGGAAGGGCTGTTGCTACCTCCCCAAACTACGGCAGTCCTCAAAGCCAGGGCAACTGTTGTTCTTTTCACGGACAGGCATTTTCACAGCCGGGCATTACGCCTGGCCCTCAGCTTGGCATGACTTTGTGGCTGTGCTTTTGCTTTGTCCAAGTTACTGTACCTGAAGGCCTGTTTCATTGTTTTAGTAATGTAGTCAAATTATAGTCATGTTTTAATAACTTAATCGAATGAGAAAGAACACTTTGGACTGAAAAGTAAAATGGAACTGTTTATTGAACTGTTTGTTCTTGCACATCCCTGCAGATCTGCCACGGTAGATAAAGAAAGTATAAGCATATATGGGGCTCTCCCTGTGTACTTGCCCTTAACTATTACTAATTTCTTTTTTAGGTAAGCTGCATCAGGGAAATTGAAACAGTTGGAACTGTAACCCTTTAAAAATATTTTGACTTTTCGTATTAATGAAACACATTTGGGGTTTCCTCCCAACTTAAAACTTGGGACTCTAAAAGCATGAAGTGAGGGAGGGACTCGGAAGCAAATGCATCTTGCTTCTTCCTCAAAGTGCTATTAGTTCGTTCTTTGAAATCCTTACCCATTCAACACTGAAGAGTTTTCATCATTCATTTCATCCAGTTTGTATCAAAAGCAGTGTTTTCTTAAACATTTAAGGGGTTTTTATTTAGGACTCCTTTGAGAGCTGGTTTTCAAGTTTTCTTTAATTAAAAGGGAAGGGTGTTTAATGACTAAAAGCTAATACAAAGTGAGTTATTTATTGCTACTTGTTAAAATCAGTTGGTTTGGTTCTAGATAAAAAGTAAATATTAGACTTAAGGACAGTACTTTTGCTCTGTAGCTGATCTGTTTATTTCAAAGAGGTCGGTACCTACAGATGCACTCTGGGTTGTGTGCCTCTATTTCAGGTGGAGGTGGGGTGGGATGGGATGTGTGTGTGTGTGTGTGTGTGTGTGTGTGTGTGTGTGCACGCAGACATTTCCACTTTGCCTGTCCTTTTCTAAGAAGAGTTTAGTAGTAAAAGCATTTGTGTTACTGAGAATGCACACATTTCCTTTGAGAAATCGAGCATTTGTAAAGAGATGTATATCATTCATAAGAATTCCAGAACACTGGCCCCGTCCCATTTAGTCTGGGGCATATACAAAGCTATGACATGCTTTTTGAAATTTTTTGCAATTAGCTCGGTTGCCGTATGTTGATCACTTTAGCAAGAGATTGAAACCAGCCCATAAATATAGCACAGAACGAGATACACATTTGAAGTTGTATAGGGGCTCTTAAACAGTAGTAGATCCTGCAACTACCTTAGTGCCAGTGATTCTGATTCAGAGGATCTGAGAGAGGACCTTGAAAACTGTATTTTTTGTTTGTTGTTTTATCTTTAATTTTTTAAATAAGCTCCTCTGGCTTCAAAACCAGGTATTCTGTAGACTTTTAAATAGATTCTAGAAGCCAGCGAATCATCCTTATGATCCCACCATTAAGAGTGACTGCATCAAAATTCTTCTAGAACATTATTCCTCATTCCTTTGTATGTATAGGGATCAGCTGTGGATTTTGTTAAAAATGCAGATTCTGAGTTTTTAGGTCTGAGGTAGGGCCTGGGACCCTACATCTTTAATAAACTTCTAGGTAATGTCCATGCTGCTTGTTTGGGCCACACCCAGGACACCAAGATTTAATCATTTATATCGCAGAGTTTTTGAAAAGGAAGGAAAAAATTTAAAGCAACTCTTTGGGTGCTTTTGTCTGTGTGGTTTTCTGCCGAACACCTGTCTCTCTCTGCTTCATCTCCTGCTTTAGTGTATAACCACGCCTGTGAACATTAAGGAGTATTTTCACAGGAAGTGAAAATACAGATGATGTTCCTCATGTATGTGGAGGCACAAAGGATCTAAATTAGCCCCAGCAGCCCAGTTTCTGATCAATCCATAGGAGGACAATTTCCTCAGTTGGATGAAGAGACAACTAGTTAAGATTCATCTGAGACACTTTCTCTTACCTTTTCTATTGCTGCTGTTATGTAACAAAGCAGAACATATGAGGTTCTGAACTTCAGGGTTGCTGGATAGGGGGGCATCTTGCAAAATGGAGGTGAGAGAAGAAATAGTCTAGCTTCAGGATTTTGCTGCTATGGTGTAAATATTTGCTTTGTAAAGGATTTGACAGCCAAAGGAGTGGTTTGGTGAAACCACCTCTCAAAGTCACACCAGCTCTGCTTCAGAGTCACAGCCACTTTCAAACTTGATCTGTTTGTTGTCTTGAGCACAGATACCTGGTTCATAAAGAGTTTCTAGAGTTTTTAGGACTTCATCTCTTTGCATGAAAAGGGATGAAATGAGTCTTTACTTGAAGACTTTTTTATGGCTATGGAAGGTAGAAGCCACTAGGATGTTGGTGTCTGAGCTTGGCACATACTCGTGAATTCCCTTTATTCCCGGGCACTTGGGAAGAGGAGTATGACCATTGGGTTCAGCTCTAAATTTCAGACACATTTTGGGCATGCTTTTCTTCCATAAGAATAGGATTCTAGATCCTAAATGTGATGTGAATCATCTCGGTAACTTTGGACAAGATCATTGGGTTGAAGGGTGGGAGAGGTTGGTTTCATTTGTTAAAAAGCAAGAGTTGGATTTTTAAATTAAATGAGCTTTATGAGTCCATCAGTATCAGGCATTCTTTGCTCTTTATGTTGAAATCCTGTTACAACCTACCCTTTGATTCAGCTTATGGGGCTGTCTGGATCACACTGTGAATCTGCTTTAGCTGTTCGGATAACCAAGGTAACCAGTTCTCAGAATATCCATTTGCATGTGTCATTCAGCTTGAAGGATGTATCTGATAATTCATGTTTTGAACCAATAACTCCTTTGCCTGGTAGGCATTAAGAAATTGGGGGTTGGGAGGGATGAGATGGGGGGAGGGATCCTGCTTTATTCTTGTTGTCTGTATTTAGCTAGCTGTTACTGGCACTTATGTCAAAACTATATATGTATTCTTACTCTTCTTTTCGCCCTTTCTTAGGAAATGAGGAAGTAGGCAGTGTGGGAACATTGGCTGAGGACTGGCTTGAACATCCCCAAGTGTCCTAGGATTGGAGAATTTTGGTACCAGAAGTAACGAGGTAGTCTGTGGTCCAGGGTGTCAGACTCATTTTGTTATGGGGCCCACACAGGTGATTTGAGAGAAGTGAGAGGTTGGCTGGAGAGAGTAGAGAACCAGACAGCACTGCTGTTTCACTCCATCCAGTCCAGGTGTTTCCAGGACTTCGGGCCATGTTGCTAGATCTTCTGAATTTTCTGGAGATGGCAGAAAACAGAGTCGACTCTTATTACTAAGAGTGGCTTTCGAACGTGTTGGATTGTTCATTTATCCATGGGGACTCCACGGAGTAAAGGAGGGAGGAGGGGAGGGAGACCAGTATGTGGAATTCATTTCCATTTTTTTGGAACACAAGCTGATTTTCATAGTAATAGAAAGCTATCAAACAATAACAGTTCATTGCAATTGACTTGGGAGGCAGGTGCTCCTGCTCTGTGACCATCAAAGAATGATAAGTCTTGACCAAAGCAGTGTCCACATTCAGAAATGTATGCCTATCCCTCAAAGTTCAGCCATTTCAGATATTAAAATATAACAGGAGCCTCCTTTGGGTCAGTAAGCCTGGGCCTCATCATTTAACCCAGAGAGAATAAAATTATACTGAGGAACTCATCCACTGCTGTGCCAACTCTGAATTTTCCCCATCTTGCCTTGCTGGTTCTATGGATCTGCCTGTGTTATTAAAAAATGAGATATTGTTGCATGCAAATCAATCAGTTTTCTAAATGGCTACCCATACACATAACTGCAACCGAATAAATTTCTTTATGTTTGCCCCATTGGTTTGGGGATTAATGTGATACTTAAACTCCTGACTGTTTATTTAGTCTCGAGACTAATTTGTATAGTGTGTAAGGAATTTCTGTATAGGAGAGCTTTCATGTTTCCTTTAGAGTTTGCTTTGATGGCAGTATATCAAAAGATACATGGTGGTAGGTATTAGAAATGGATATAAATTCAACTTTTGGAGGCTCCAAGGGTGTTTAATTTAAGCAACCTCACAGATAAGATTTTTGCAATTGCACATATATCTTTACCTTATTGGCACTGACTTTTGCCACAGAGAGGTGGTGGCCACCTGCACAGGAGATGCATGCCATCATAAATGAGAGAGGTGTAATTCTTTTCTCTTGGAAAACTGCACCCTAGGAATCCATTGTTTTACTTGTGAATTGCCAACCCAAAGGTAGCATGGAGTTAGCACATACATTTTTATTTGGGGTCTTGGCAGTTCCTCTTCTAGCTAGAACATTTTCCTTTTTCCTATTTGACAATGGGTTGGTAATTTAACACTTACACAAATGAGACTCCGTTTGTCTTCCTTTATGGTTCTAGTATGTTCTCCTCATTTTCTCTTTATGTTTAAAATAGTGGAAAGCCATTTGATGTGTCTATCCCTGTGTTGAAAAGATGGTCCAGCCCTAATGCCATTTCACCATCCCTCTGCCTCCCACTAGCTCATCTGAGAGCATTTCCAAACTACTGGCGGTTTAATTACTATATTGTTCATCAAGTTAAATTGTATTTAATTGGCTTTGTGTTTTGTCTTTTTGTTTCGATGAAAGGAATATTGGGGGTATTTAAAAAATCCCATTGAAATGAAGCTCTATCATTTAAAACACATATAAAAATTCTTTAAGATGGCTTTTATTCTGGATCCCTTTATCTTCCTTCACAAGCTTTCTGAGAATAAGTAGTGCATGTTGGGGTTTATCTTTGCTTTTATGTGCTCTAGCCACATGCTTAACATTGAGCACATTTGAGTTGCATTTCATTGGGCTCTCACAATCCTTTTATAAAGGGACTGATCTGTTAACATCACCCTCTTTAGATCTAGCAGACAGGATGTTCCTCCATACAAAGAAGTGCTCCCAGTCTTTCTGGCCGGCTAGTAAGTGAATGATTTCAGGCCTGGTGGGCAATACTTGTGTCCATGCGTAACACAGCCCGACCACAGTAGTAGGCAGCTGCATGTAATTTTGAACTCCACTCATTGAACTGTAATAAAACAATATAAGCACTGCTTGGGGGGAAGATTGGATGCAGTTATCCTTACACAAGGCTCGGGCATATGAAAGCAGTGCTGGCTGACAAGAGGATTTTGAGATTTGATTTTGATTGAATTGCAGAATTGAACAGGCCAGGAATGTCAGTGGAAGGCTAAACGCCTGTAGTGCCATAAAGTTTTATTCATGTGAGGCTTTCCAATATCAAGTAGATGGATTATTGGAAAAGGTGTCAAGGGACATGAAATGGAAGTGCCCAAAACATAAAATGTAGGCAGGAGGGAAAAATTACTTCTTGCTTAGTATATAATTAGGTCTAAAAAAAAAAATTCCATAAAATTGTTTATTTTCCCTACCCCTCCCCCCGCCTTAAAGAAAAAAAATGACCAACTCATCACATCACTTATTTTATATTCCTTCGGGAGAAATTGAATTTAACGGTATTTAGACAGGAGCTTCTCTTATGCTATTCTTTACTTTTGTTCAAAATGAACATAGAGTGATGGCTTTTCTTAAAAAGAGAAGGGACAGTGAGCCAAGAATATCACCACAAACCACTATGTCCAGAAGCAAGAGAGAGGCACGTGTGTTCATACATCCTGATATACTGACTTATTTCATAGCTCCCGCGACGCAGGCGGAATCGTGCATGCAATTTGCATGGAACAGCTGATACCAATATTAGTTGGGGTATTCGAGAGTGGCCTTCATTGGTGATGAGCGAGTAGCTCCACGGTGAAGTTCTAGAGAAGGGTGGATGGGGGAGAGCCGAGTTTATTACATTTTGTCCTGGTTCCTTTTCCCCGTGCAGTGTTTCTGCTTGCATCATTAGTGAAGCACGTCTAAACATTTCCAGCTTGGAGGTAAAGAAACACCTGTAATTTTTCAGTTTTGAATCTATTTGTTTAGCATTTCTCACCAAAGTGGTTTCAGTTAAATAATCGAAGTCAGGAACATATCCACTTTGACTCTGATATGCAGGTGTGATTTTTCTTTGTCCTCCTCCTACCCCTTGTTCTACTGTATTATGTATTTAGAAACATGTTTATTTGTAAATGAGGCTCTGTGAGGTTAAAACGGAAAACCAGAAAGGAAATTTTGAACATTGAGGGCCTTATGTTTTTAAAGCCCCTTTTCCCTTTAATGCTCAATTTGAAAGAGATAGCGTGCCTTTAAGTTACCTGTTTGTAAAACTTTTATTTTTCCCATGTTCCGTAAGATCTATGTTAGAATGCATTTAGTTATACTTTATTATTATTTAGTTTTTCTAAAAATAAACTCTATGAATATTTATCTAATCAAACAATGACTCATTTACAAGCAGCCTTTGAAAAGAGAAAGGAGTCCTCAATTTGAGTGGTCAGATTGCATGATCAGTAAGTGGTCCCTTTTCATTTTACGTTGCGCGTTCTCCTCCACTAGGGTTGAGGCAGAAATGACTAGGATTTTCTGCTGTGTATGGAGTTAATCCTAATTTGTGTGGGACAAGAGAAGAGGTTGTGTAGGAAAAGCTCACAAACTTGCACAGGGCTGCCTTTGAACTTGGTAACATTCCAGGAAATTGTCCCTTGCCTAGCAGCAAAATTCTGGTCTTTAAGGGGGAGATGTGTTAGAATGTTACCCGTGATTTTACCTCTTGGTACCTCCTTGCAGTTTACTGCCACACATACGAATGCATGAAAGTCACATGTGGCTCCCTGTCCCTTAACACTGGACCAGGGTGAGGCAAGCAAGGGGCGAATTTTAAGGAGGCACTTAATTTCAGGTGCTGACCTTGAGCTTGGCCTGATTTTGAGAGTGAATGGCTCTTCAGAGTTTGTACCCCAGGCACCTTGCTTGCTTCCCCTAGCTCTTTGGCCATGCTGTAATCCTTTTGGAAGGATCCATTTGGGCTGCATATTTGCCATAGAAAAAGAAATCCTTGATCCAAATGAAGCGCATCTACCTTTTTGCTATTTCTGTAAGCTACCCTGTGTTTCTTATCAAAATTAAGAAAATGTGATTATACAGTATTGTTCAATTACCGTTTCCACGCAGCTTTTCTGAGCTGGCAGGCATTCTATTTCTGAACTGAAAAGCAGTTTTGCATTAGGTCTGGTCATAACATGTATTTTTTTTTCTTTGATCCCATGGGAGCTAGGGTTTGACATTAGCTAACAAACTTTGCATGCCACACACCTTATTAAGTCGTACAGTTGCAAATGGCCTCCGTTAAAAAGACATGTGCTGGCATTACCACGTTGAAGTTTGCTAAGCAGGTTTGGAAGGATTAATACTTGGCAATTATTTGGCTCTGAAACTGTGAAAATGGTAATTTGGTGTTCAAAGCGGGGAAGTTAAGTTTGTAATGGGCATCTTAGCTCCGGACAATAAAACAGTTGGTAAGCACGGTCTTTGCCTCTGACACTACAACCACCACCCACTAGGTACGGATTTCCTGTTAGGTGCTCTCTTTGAATTCCTTCCATTTCGTTCTCGGGGAAACCTAGTTTCGTAGGTTCCATTATTACCTACTGGTTTACAGATGAGGGAATCACTGCTTGGAGAAATGAAATCATTTGCCCAAGTTCACGGCTCAAAAACAACTGAGCCTAACCCTTGAGCTCTTAATACCAATTCTCTTAACCACTACCTAACCCTTCCATTTATTGTCTAGGGACATTATTATAGGTACAGTCTGCCTTTTGGAAGAGGTATCAGAATTTCCCTCTTAAGTATTGCTTATATCTTACAAGTCAACAGCCTTACATTTGCAGAACCAGCAGAGCATGAAGTGCCCATACCATGTGTTCATAGACTCAGTGGAGCAGGATTTTGTACATTTCTTTATGGCAGCCATTCAAAGAGGAGTGTGTAAAGGGAAGAGAGGCAGTGGGAATGCTGAACTCTGGTCAGGGGAGAATGATCACCTGCTAGAGCAGAAGGTGTAATGGTCAGTCACTAAGGTTGAAATCTTAGAAGGAGCCCGTATCTTCACTGGGGTTCCCTCCCCATGGCTGGCAACATTCATATTCCTTAGTAGGGAAGTGTTTGGATCCATCAACCCATGAGGGGTTCCGTGGGGCCTGGCACTGACTGATGTGTGGTGTGTATGAATGAAGCCTCTCTTTCATAAAGCTGAAATTGGTTTGAGAAAGCTGGAAGAATGAGTCATTTCACGTTCTTCTCTCAGAACATGCCTACACTTGTCTCTGGTTGATTGTAAAGCGTTGAAATTTCTGTGATCCTGAGTAGGACAAAAGGGAAAGAAATGGATATGCACCTTCCCGCATCCTGGTGAGTATGCAAGTTTGATAAAAATTTATTAAGAAGGCTATAATGTTAAAACATTAAAAGATGTTATAACCTGAATCTTAACAGGTAAAGCACTCTGAGCAGGGATGGCCTTCCTAATAATAACTTTGCTGTTAACATGAGGACTCATCCATACTTTTCTTTTTTTTTAAGTAGTTACTCTTGATTCCCTGTAGTAACTGGAATACAGGCCCTGATGGTTCACGTGACTGAAATATGTAGTGGGCTGTGGAGTAAATTGGCATTTTTAATGCCAGGAAGGGAGGTCCCCCAACTCTTTTCCTTTCAGCCACACTGATTCCTATTGGATTTGACTTTCACTGCATGGCACCTGGTTACCGGTCACTGCCGAGGTACCTCTGTGCCTCAGTTTGTTCATCTGTAACATGGGCATTATTCTTTATAAGCTCTCTGGTAAACCCTGTGAACTAATACAGTAAAGTTCAATGTGGAGGGCCTGGTCATATGGTGGCTAAACAAAGGACAATTATTACTGGTGTGTGTGTAGACGTAGATGTAGGCAGAGGTGGTCAGGCCACAAATATGTATTGTTTGACTTGAACGATGTTAAATAAAATATTTGAATTCTCCACTTAAATTCACCAGGATTTCCCACATAAGGCCCGGATTTCTGGTTTATTCTAGCAAATCAAAAGACGTGGGAACACCATCCGTTCTCCCATGCTGGGGCCAAGGTGCCCATTTAGGTGGCGCTTGTCAAGCTGTTCTGTTAGGGATGCTTCCCACCACTCCCTGGTGTTTGATTCCCTGCCTGCTGCCTTTTTTTTTTCTTTTCTTTTTTTTTTTTTTTTTGAGCAACTGCTTGACCCCTGTGGGCATTTGAGTTTGAGTTTGCAACCCTGACAGAGAGTGTGTCCTGAAATGTATGTACTAGTATACATGAGTGTGTGGACATAATCAGTATTGACAGTTGTTCCCGCTGAGAAATGTGCAGCTAGATTTCTGGAAAGTGCCAGTTTTTTTAATCCCTTAAATGATTTAAACTTTCTGGAAGCTGTGCATCCCATATAAACAATGGGATCCATAGAAAAACATACTCATTGGAGAATTACAAGGCATATAATTTTGTCTTTAAATTCTTAGGAGTGAATTGTAAGAACATGACTTCATAGGAACCTCTGAGACATTACAGCGTTTTAATAACACTTCACTGCTACATGTGATGCTTCATTTTTTACTTTTATTAATTTAATTTTTTTTTTTTCCCTGTGTGTGGCAATGGGTGCCCTGGGCACCTCAGCTCTGTCTCCGGCTCCACCCTGCTCTGCCTCGGGCAAGCCGCCTGGTTCCCTCCCTCCCCGGGCAGAGGCTCCAGGGGCATGTCCTGTCTGCAAAGGGTTTACGAGGTTCACCCACTCCGTCATTCTTGAACATGCTTTTTCCTTGCTCATTACCTTCCCTGTTTCCTCTTGGGCTGCCAACAACACATTATATTATCTCCATCTGCAACCAGAGCTGCTACCACCACTGCACAGGCCTGCATTTCCACAGTTACATTAGGAAAAAAAAAAAAAAAAACAACACAAAAAGCCAAAACCCAGCAGTGTCCATGAGTGGCAGTAGCTTCCTTTGAAGCCAATCTCAGCAGAATGGTAGAGCCTCCATTTCTCTGTGGGGCTCAAGCTTCTTGGAGAGGAGCAAGAGCTGTCTTCTGTTCATCCATTTATTCATTTACCTGTTCTTTTCAATAGGTATTTACTGAATACCTATCATGTGCCAGGCAGTGTACTATCGAGACTGTGTGAAAACAGACTTGTGTCTTGGTCCCATTATACAGACACAGATGAGAAATGAAAACTGTTGGGAATGCAACAGTGAAAGGCCCTTAGAAAAGGCCAAATTGGCTTTTTTTTTTTTTTTGGAATGCCATGGAGTTCAGACAGCTTTAGAACCTTAGAACTTGAGAAGTTCTCTGAATGGAGTTCATTTTTATACTTCAGAAACTTTGGGGGGCAGTATATTATATGGTTGGAATGTAGCAAGCAAGACTCCGGGGCTGCCATTTGCAACCCCAGGGTTGCCAACAATATGGATCGCACCTTTTAAGTTGTTCAGTGCACACCCTTCTCAGCTGTTTATGGCAGCCCTAATTCAGACAGAACTGAGTCTTGAGTTCTGTTTTTACCACTCACTGTTAGTGAGCCAGCATGTGTTTCTCTGGCTCTCTCAAATTTGGTTTTGTCATCTGTAAAGTGGAGGTTATTGCATCTGCCTCACAGATACCATAGGTGAGGACTAAGGAGAGGAGGCATCTTAAACGCCTTTTGTGTAGTGTCTGCTACATGGTTGAGAAATAGTCATTGTTGCTATAAATGAAAGGAATGATCTCCTTTTGCATATTGTTCCCAACCCAGCCACATGATGCACTTTGACAAGGATATCCTTCACATTGGTTTTCTAGAAAATTGAGGTCACCGGCTCGTTTCCTTCTTGAACCGGGAACCCACGGCCACCTCCCCTCCATCCCATCCCTTGGGCTGAGTTACAGCAGAGACATGTACAGAGCATCCCTTGCAAGTGTCAGTTGCCTCTGCCTGCAGCATGCCTGTTCGATTTGGGCTGCTTATCTGATCCCGAGAAGAAGCCACGCTCCCCAGCCTTGGGTAGGCCAGTTGTGGGCTGGCCCGTAATCATACAATTATGAAGGTTAACAGGAAAAAGTGGGGTCCAGGAGCAATTCCAGGCAGCTGGCAGTTCTGCTGAATTGGAAGCGCCCCACCAATGAAAACTGCAGCAAGAAGCAAATTAAACCTCCTATCTGCCATCTCCCTCTCTTTTCCCCCTTTCCTGTTTGGACTTGAAAGGCGATTGGAGCCAGGGCCCTGACAGTTGACGGAAGTGCTGCAAGGAGAGAATATTTATTTACAGTGAGTCGTGGCGATGCTTGTTCAGGATGCGGTTTCTTGCAGGAAGTTCTGTCCCCACCCCCGGGTTTGATCATTTCTCCAAAAAAAAAAAAAAAAAAAAAAAAAAAAAATCCTTGATTGTTTGAGGCCTCTGCTCTGACATGGAGCAACACCGTGTAACCTGTCTGTACTTGGAGGGTTTGCTGAGTGCACCCTCGGAGGAGGGCCTACCGTGGGGCAAGAGACAACCAGCGGCCCAACTCCCTCCAGATATGTTTGGGCACAGCAATAACCATTAGGCATTTAAAATAGGGAAGTAGGCTGAGTCCACATACTGTAAGCTGTGGTTGGCGCAGGCCTTTCCGATCGTTAACAAAAAACCAGTGCCAGCTGAGGTGGTTGTACTGGGTGCTTCAGAGAGAAATCCTTTTGAGGTGAAGTCAGAGGCTATCGTGCTTAGGTAGCAAGGATTTGAGTTGTACACCAGTCCAGGCCAGGTTGGTGAAGCCCCTCTAAAGCTGGGTTCTGGACGGTTGGTCCAGAGTTTGGGTGTGGGAGGTGCCTTTTGCCTTTGGGAAGTCTTGTAGAAGGTTGGGAGAGAAGGGTGTAAGGGAAGTAGTATTCAGTTGGAGAGTTTATTCTGATATTTTGTCTTTTTTTTTTTAAGATTTTATTTACTTATTCATGAGAGACAGAGAGACAGAGAGAGAGAGGCAGAGGGAGAAGCAGGCTCCATGAGGGGAGCCCCATGTGGGATTTGATCCCGGAACCCCGGGATCATGCCCCGAACCGAAGGCAAATGCTCAACCGCTGCGCCACCCAAGCGTCCCTATTCTTAGACATTTTCTTAAGCTATCATACTATACTACTAGATGATTTTCTCATAAACTGAGAAATATTCTCTGTTCCTTATTAAAACATACATACAAAGTAAAGAGGAATCACAGGAGGATGTAAAATGAAATTAAATCTCCCCTCCTCAGGTTCTCAGCTCACTTCTCTAGTCATATAAGTCACTGGGGGACCAGCACTAGTGGCATCACCTGGGAACTTGCTAGATGCCAGTTCTGAGGCCCAGAAGGGACCTGCAGAATCAGAGAACCTGGGGTGTGGCCTAGAAATCGGTTTCATCTCGTCTTCCAGGTGATTCTGATGCTCACTAATAATCAAGAATAGGCAACTTAAGGGAGTGGCTTGCAAACTTGGGTGCACCTCAGAATCACCATGAGGACTGTCTTGTTAACGCTACGTGCTTGAGCCCCATGCCTAGAGATTCTGATTCCGTAGGTTGCTCATGGGGCCTGAGAATCTCCTTCCTTAGTTTCTTTCTTTTTTATTGTTGTTGTTGTTGTTATTATTATTATTGTTAACCAAGCCTCCCCACCCACCATTCCCCTCCCTTCAGGAGTCTTCTGATGTAGTGCCCGGGAGTTGGTCAAATCCTGACTTTGGGAGTGGCTGTGATTGTTGTTAAAAAGAAATTCAAAACACAGAACCAAAACCATGGAATGGAGGAAGCATCTCTTATTCGTTGAGGCCATTGCTAACTTGGTGCCTGATGATACCCACAATACAGAGGACCTTGGCACCCGTGTCACTTTCCCCAGATGTCCCAAATGCTCTCAAGTCATTGCAAGAGACTTGTGACTGATTTCACCAACTAAGGAATCTATCCCTCCTTTTCAGAAACTCTTGTAAGTCTGCCAAAATTACTTGGACCTTCTCAAGATTCAGAGGAAATTGCAAATGTCCTCCTATAGGTGTCTCCCCCAATGTGTTACTTGGTATCTTAAATTATTATTATTATTATTATTATTATTATTATTATTATTATTATTATTTTTGGCTTTCTGAAGATCTTTAACCATCTGCGAAAGGTGCTGGCTGGGCATAATTTTAAGCCGATCATCTTTATTCGTAAAATATGGCAGACAAAGGTGACAGATTTCATTTACCACCACTTTGAGGCTCTGTTGTAAGAAACAAGGTATATACAAAGACGCATAAGACTTATGCAATCCTTGCGTCAAGGAAGTTGAAGTCTGGTTGGCTGAATTAAGATAGAGAAGTATGTGAATAGGACTTCGTAGAACTGGTGCAGAAGGAAAGTCAAACTGGAGTGTATGGGAAAGCTTCATGGAAGTTGTGCACCAAACTTGAGTGGGGTCTTGAGGATGAATGGGTCACCCCAGATGGTTCAAGAGGAATCCTAATGTTATGGGTAGAGCCAGAAGCTGGAGATGTATTAGACTCTGCCTCCTGAGATATTTCATGTTTGGGAATTCTTCTAAGAAGTTTGGGAGTGACCTTTTTTTTTTTTTTAAATCATATTTAAAATTAAAATATAATTAACATACAATATTATATCAGTTTCAGTTGTGTACATGGTGAGTCAACGATTACATACATTACGAAATACAACAAGCATAGTTACCATCTATCACCATACAAAGTTATTACTCCTTCCACCTAGGAGTGACTTCTGAATTGGAAGATTCTGGTGAAGGTATTAGTAGGAACTTAGTTGTTAAGGCCCTCTTGATGCAAATAACTTTGAGCAGGATGGAAGAACTTTATAATGTGCAAATCGTTATAACATACAGAAAAATGGTTTGTCTTGACACTTCTCCCCAGCTCCCCCAATCTGAGAGTTCTTCCATGGTTTTTGTGGGGTTGACAAGCTGCCCCAATGCTGAAGGGGCTTAGGTGGGAATTGCCTGGATTAACTGTCCCCTGTGACAGCCTTCTCCACAGTGTGTCATGTTGAACTTGGGTCTCTTGATGTGCTGCTAACAGAGTCCTAGAACACTCGAGTTTAGGAAGTAGAGGTAAGAATGCCACCTGGAGGTCTGCTGAGCTTATTTAAAATCCCAGCAGTGGCCTTGATTTTTGGACCGTTCCTCAGGAGGGATGGGGTCGTGACAGTATCTCTCTTACAGAATGAAGTAATGGGCAGAGAGCATTTAACATCACATCTAGCAGATTAGTAACTGCTCACTCTATAGGCTGCTCAAAGTCACGTGTAGAAGAAAGAACAAAACTCACCACAACCCTGGTGTCTGAATTCCAAGGCCAATCTAGAGCAGCATTTTTCAACCTTGACACATTTAGGGTCAGAAAGTTCTCTGTTGCGGGGACTGTGCTGTACACTGTGGGATATATAGCATTATCCCTGCCTCCATACACTAGATTCCAGTAGCATTCCCGCCTGTCCCCCGTGTGACAACCAAACTGTATTTAACATGGTGCCGTACAGCCCTGGGTGGGGGCAGGTGGTGTGTATATGACACAAAATCCTCCCTGATGAGAACCAGTGATCCAGACTGAGCTGTATCAAGGGGGCGTGTTGTGATATATAAATTTATTTACCCTGATGGAGGCACAGCTAAATCAGGTCTCTCATTTAGAACACAGAAAAAGAACATAGGAGGGACACCTTACAGAGTGGTTTTATGCTGTTGGCCATGGAGAATGCAGTTAGTTATAAAAACAACAAGTAGTGTGGCACCTGAGTGGCTCTTAAGTCACTTAAACATCTGCCTTCGGCTTGGGTCATGATCCTGAGGTCTTGGGATTAAGCCCCACATCAGGTTTCTAGCTCAGCAGGGAGTTTGCTTCTTCCTCTCCCTCTCCCCCACTTGTGCTCACTCTCTCAAATAAATAAAACCTTAAAAAAATAAAACGACTAGTAGTTACTAAAGTCCTGTCATCTCGCAAGATAGAGGAATTCCTGACATACATGTGGTCATTTTCAAGGCCTTTCATTTAATACCAGTTTCACTTCAAAATCTGAGGAACAGGGTCTTGGAATTTTTCAAGACTTTTTTTTCTTCTTCTTTTAAAAAAATTTTGTATTAAAACACCTAAGACATGAAGCTTACCATCTTAAACCATTTTAAAGTATGCAGCTCAGTAGTGTTACATTCATATTCACGCCATCATGCAACCAGCCTCCACAATTTTTGCGAAATTGTACCCATTGAACAGTGACTCCCCCGTCCCCCAGCTCCTGACAACTACCATTCTACTTTCTGTCTCTAAGAATTTGGCGACTCTAGGTACTTGATCATATGTGGAATTGTACAGTATACTTTTCCTTTTTGTAACTGGCTTATTTCATGTAGCATAATGCCCTTAAGGTTCATCTGTGTTGTTGCATGTTTCACAATCTTTTTTCTTTTAAGACTGAATAATAATCCACAATACACATAGATCACATTTTGTTTATCCATTCACCCACAGGTGGTGGACACTTGGGTTACTTACATCTTTTGGCTCTTAGGAATAATGTTTCTGTGAATATGGGCATACAAATATCTCCTCAGGTCCCTACTTTCCATTCTTTTGGTTGCATACTCAGAAGTGGAATTGCTGGATTGTGTGCTAATTCTATATTTTCTTCTTTTTGGCCTTTTTTGGCCAAGGGAAATGGAATCTACTGTCCTTTGATCCCATTCATACCCTTTCATGAAGCTTTTCATTACATCACTGCTGCCATTTATGCTTTTTTTTTGCCCCTTCTCTGTGCACACGTGGACACACTAAGATGTCAGGGACCAGTACAAGGCAATCATGCACATCCATGGGTCCATGGTTCCAAGCAGCACTCAGGCAACTGGAAATAACCACACCTTGATCACTTTGTCACCGGGATCCTGCTGCTTGACCAAGCTCTGTGTCTGTGGAAGCATGTGTGGCCTGGGCCCCTCTGTCTATATGACACCTGCATGGACAGTCACGTCCTTGTGCAAGTGAATGAAATAGTGAAGAGGAAGGTGTGTTGCAAGAAGGGCTATACCATACCTTTTTGCCCCAACAATGCTTTGGATAGCATGGTGTAGCTCCGACCTTAAGGCTCCACTCATTGATTTCCTATGAAGAGCTCTGTATCCCAGCTACCTTCCCTGCAGCTCTGTGGTCTTCAGAATTTCCAGCTGGGTATCACCAGTCGGGTTGTGGAGGGATGGGTGGAACGTGTAATTTACTTATAAATATTCTGGTTCTGCCTTGACATTCTCAGTGTAAGAAAACAGGAGAGCAGAAAAGCAATATGTTGAAAAGCTTGTATCTATGGAGACTGCTTTTTTCCGCCCATTTTTTTTTTTTTCCAATTAGAAACCTCCCTAAATCTATGTAATTCTGTTCGTACAATGGGCCTACCAAGCCTTGTGCCTGAGGACCAGATCTTGGCTATCAATACCCAGGGTGTAAAAGTGAGTCCAAAAGACCCAAGGGAGGGACAGTCCCAATATTTGGAGATGTAAGTAGAGGGGAGCCTGAAGAAGGTGGCCAGAAGTTGAAATCTCTGCTGTGCTATGATGTTCAATCCTTTTCTGAGCCAGGGGTTCCTGGCTGATGGCTGGGAAGATAGAGAGTCAACAGAGATAATGGAATGCATAGGGACTGATGTCACAGCAGGTGACTCTTTAAACATGGATAAATAAAGTGGAAATAGGACTAGTCTTGCTGTTTCACATTTTAAAAAGTAATCCAAAAACACCAGTTCTTGCAGGCCAGTGTAGCTTGTATGAAACTAGGTTACCAGAAAATGAAGAAAATGGGGCAACATTCATTCATTCGTTCCTTCATTCCTTCATTAATTTAGAAATAGATTTTTTTAATAGCTAAGAATCCAGGGCTGAGTAAAGCCAGACAGGCTGTCCCTAAAGAGTCTTCATGTTACTGCATCCCTTCTAATTCCTGTGAGTAACTAAATTTGTTGGATGTGGACATTTTCCTGAAGGTAATACATATTTCTGTTATTTTGCTTTTACCATTTATACAGAAATACTAGAGGTAGATTCTAGTGCTGAATCATTCAAAAAATACATTATTTCCAAAAATAACTCTTTGTCATGGTTCTAATTCATTTTCCTTTTCTTCTCCCTTCATAGGATCTTGGGAGCTTTCTTCCAGTTTCCTTCTACTCTGTCTCATTTATAGAGCTTTTCACTTGTTGGGAACAGGCTTTTCTTCTTGTCTGCAGGAGGATCATATTCCTTTGGGGAGCTCCTTTTTTCTCTGATGACTTTTTTGGTTTGGATCTCCATTGTCCCAGCCAGAGGAGTCAGCTCTGATTCCTGATTTGTTGGGGCTTCTTTCTCTCTTTCTCTCTCTACCTCTCTCTCTTCTCTTCTCTACTCTTCCTTCTTTATATCCATCTTGGGTCTTGAACTCATGACCTTGAGATCAAGAGTTGCATTTTCTACAGTAAGCGAGCCAGGTGCCCTGGGACTTCATTCTTTTTATTCCAAAGGTATCACAGGTCTTCTTTGAGCAAAGGATAATCCCAGATTTGGGAGCTTATGCCCCTCCACGGTTGGGCCTGAATTTTCTTACTGGGTTGGGAGAGATGATGGCAGGACATTGCAATGTTGTATGGATAACCTTTTCCTCAGGGAACACTCAGAGACCTGCAGTATTTGTGTGCTGAGACCCTACCATGCTGCCCCCTTGGATACCTCTACTATGCCTGGTAGATTGGGAGAGCCACAGGGAGAACTGCTCTTGGCTTTTGGTGTGTCTGAACTCTCTATGCGATTTGTTTTCATGCATTCTTAGAAGTAGAATTTTTGCATCAGAGAGCCTGCAAAATTTTAATAGTAAGTACATTTTGTTTTCAGAATGATAATACCAACTTTGTTTCCTGTCAGCTTTGTATGTGGACCCATTTCCCCAAATGCCACTAATATAGGATATTCTATGTGAAAATATTTCCTGTTTCAGTAGGTGAAAATAATAATATTGTCTTAATTGTCATTGTTTTGGTGGATAGTTTGGCTGAAATTTTTGTTTTTTTGTGTTTTAGATAGGTACTAAAATTACACAAAATTAGATTGTTATAGTAGACATTTTGCATTATTCCTGTATATACACCTCCACTCAGGTTAGTAGAGACTCAGAAACAGAATCTGGCTTCCAGATACTTCTGGTGCATTCTTGTTATCACACTTTGAGGATAGGGTCTGGGTTTGGTTTATGACTGTAGTTGGTTTAACACCATTGGGCTGATGAAGTTAATCCTTGAAATTTTTCTATTCTACTTTTTTTAGTATTATAAGTGGTTATGTGAATCGATTCATAAGGGTTTTATGGAAATATATGGCATTGTAATAGGGACCATATTTTATGAATCTAAAACTAGGATTTCCGATTTTATGAGAATGAGTCATATTTATGGGGACAATGGATGGGATATTTGATATGTGGACGGTAGTGTAAAATCCAGAAGATACTATCATCGTAAGAGCGGGCATGTCCTACACTGTGATCCTCAGACCATGAGTTCCTCAACATATAAATTTGTTCTATGCAGAAACTATTCTCTGGTTAAGATAATCTGGAGAACACTGGTCTGTACCAGGATAAATCTCTTTTATTTTATTTTTAACTCTAGGGTTTTTTGGACTTTAGTTATAGTAATATGCATTATTGATTTCAGAGGGAGCTCTGAACATAGGTAGAGTTTTCCAGTTGAAACCTTTTTGATGGGAATGAGGAAGGGGTTGGGGCACAATGCCTTTTGACATATTGAAGAACCCATACCAGGAATACAGTTTGGGAAGTGTTTCATTAGAATAATTATAAATTTTTGCATGGCACAAACTCATACTCTTGGAGGGGGGGAGTTAAAATCCAGAAATGTTTAAGTTGTGGAATAAAAGAGTGCTAAGGTATGTGGAGGGTTCATTCTTTTCCTATCTGTTTTCTTTTGGTCTTAAAGTCTTTTGCTTTAAGCTCATAAGAGAAAAACATTGACAAAAACGAAAAATCATTGTGTGCGTGTGTGTGCACGTACACCTAAGAGATAAACCCTGCTGTGGAAATGAATATTTACTGCTTCAGAGAATAGCTTCCCCCACCCCTAGAATGGAAGGTAGCCAAACCAGTCTCATTGCCACATTTTATTTGATGTTACTTAGTCTTAAATATCATTTACTAACATCGATTTATTGACAATTTTGTGGGAGACATTGAGCTGAAGAGAAAGGACAGGTAGAAATTTCTTGGATTCAAAAAAATTAACTTCAGGGACACCTGGGTGGCTCAGCGGTTAAGCATCTGCCTTCTGCCCAGGGCATGATCATGGAGTCCTGGGATCAAGTCCCACATCAGGCTCCCTGCATGGAGCCTGCTTCTCCCTCTGCCTCTGTCTCTGCCTCTTTCTCTCTCTGTGTCTCTCATGAATAAAATCTTTTAAAAAACTACACACACAAAAACCCCCCAAAAACTTAACTTCAGTTGAAGAGGAGAGAGAAAAACAGGGAAAAATGAAGAAAAAAAAAATGGAGGTATTTGTCAATTTACAAACAGAAGAAATGTCATGAAGCTCAATAGGATGGGTTGTGAAGTGGTCACCTCATGCCTGGCTATAGCAGATCAAAGGAGGGCCACACACAGAGGCATCAGGGTTCTGTAAGCCAAGGGGTTTAAGCTCTTTTGGGGTCATGAGCCCCTTAGTGAAACTGAAAAGTCTGTGTGTTTGTATAAACAAAAGCCCGTTTTTCTGCCATCCAGAATTAATAACTTTGATGCTTAGTCATATTCATCTCTCCTCTGTTACCTTTAAGAAATAGAACATTCAGGATGAAAGATGTGTCCTCCTACCTACCCCCCCCCCCCCCCCCGTCAGGTCTGGCCCCTCCTCCCCATCCCCACACCCCCATGTGTGCACACAGTGGCCCTCTCTGGAGCTTCAGTCATGTCCTCTTTCTGGGGTTGCTGTTTGATGCACACAGGTATCCGGAAGGGGTATAGGGTGCTTTGGCATATATTTCCCTTATTTTGTGTGATTGGTATCATGATGTGCCAGTGCACTAACGGTTTTCAAGGCATGGCCTCAGGCACTTCCCAGACCGTGGAAACCCATTTCTAGACTCCCATTGTAGAGGAAGTTAGGACTTGCACCTAAAATGTGTTCCAGAAAGTGTATTGTGCGGGGGGGTCTCACTAGTGACAGAAGCAGGACAGAAGGCTCTCTGAAGGCCATCAGGCAGCCTGAAGTCTTTAGAATCTAGGTCCTAGCCCTCCCTCTTTCTCGTAGCTTCCATTTGGCATTTAACTCGGACTTCCCTCAGGGTGGTTTATCCTTTTAGGTGTGTATGGCCTGCTCCTCCACCTGGATGGTAAACTCCTTCTGAGTCAAAACTCTGATTTTTGGTATCTTTGCCTCTCCTCTTGGGTGCCTTGCCTTACCTAAGAAACCTAATACTTTGTGATTTTTTTTTTTTTAAGTAGTGTATAGCAGAAACGTTCATTATGGTGTTAGGTCTTTAAATAATTTTCAGAAACTAAACTTGAGGCATATGAAGATAAACGATTGCAATTTAAGCCAGCCAGGAAGCTGGAATGTGGCTTGGGCTTTCATGTGGCCTGGCTGTACGGCTGGTGATCACTGAGCTTCCCTCTTGCTGTTGGGGATGGCGAACAGTGCAGGTAAGTGCAGGTACATTTTTGGTTACCTACAAACAGGAGATGTTCACGCCCAGCCAGCCAGCCAGGAAGGAGAAAGCTCACATGGGGGTTTGGAGCTGCTCTTCTGAGTGAGGGAGAAATGGATTCTCAGGCATTCAGAAGGCACAGCAAGCTGGGGGAAGCTTATCTCACCAGGGAGGAACATAAAGCCCCAGTCAACGTGTTTTATATTCTGTTTGTATGACATGCACATTTTTAATGTGTGTTTTTATTTTAGTTTACGGGCCTTTTCCCCCCGCCGTACCACCAGCGAGTATTCGAGGTCTCCACTCCCTGCCCTCTCTCTGATGTGTGGTGTCAGATACTGGATGTGTTGGGGCGCCTTGCAACATTTTTATTTCTCATGGTTGAACCCATAAAGTTTACCTGATTGACGGTGTGGGTGCATGACGGTAACAAACACGGGGCGTTGTTCTCTTTGGATGGACACGTTGTAGTATGTTTGTATATTTAGAGTAAAAGAGATCTATCAAAAGTCTGGCACCTACTATTTGATTTTATAGTTTTCCAAACAGTGCCTAAAGTAGTTGAGCTAGTTAGGCTGACCTGGTGTATTTTCTTCAGGGTCCTTGTATATCAACAGTTTATGACTTGACTTTCAGCATTTGATGGGTGAATTCTAACATATAAATCTTCTGCTATTGTCACTGATTTGCACTGGATTTGTCACAGGGTGGGGGATTTAGAACAAAACAAGTCATTCCTGTCACTAATTTTTGTTGTTGTTGTCGTTTTTAAATACCTAAGGATCCCAAAATACCCGTGCAGGTACAAGGTGGTCAGGGTGCTCTGACCATGAAAATCATTCAAACCCACTGTCATTTTATCCATCTTAAAGCTCACATGCTGGTTCATCCTTGGAAACATCGCAAAGAATAGCTCCTCAGCCAAATCATGTTAAAGAAGGTTTTTTTTTCTTTCTTTCTTTCTTTTTTTTTTTTTTTTTTTTTTTTACATGTTCACATTTCCTGTCAGAGTTGAGTGCTGAATTCCTTTGAAGGCTAGACTTAGGAGTGCCACACTTAAGCCTGAGAATGAATATAAATGCTGAAAGTTCTGGCTTTTTGGTGGTGGTGGTAGTGGCGGGGGGAGGCAGTGCCTGAGGATGGGGGGTGGTGACTTTGTGATGAGGAGCCCTATGCTGCAGACACTGGGTGAGCCAGACCCCGAACCACTTGAAACCAGGGCTAGGATGCCAGAGCCCGCTCACGCCCTGCCCTGTTCAGTGCAGCAGCAGCCCAGGGGGACTTGGTGGAATAGGAGCAGATTATCAGACAGGGAGGGACAGGAAAAGGAAGCTTCCAAAGGGAGAGAAGAATGGGGGTCATTGGGCCAGGGCCCGGGAGGGGTGCACCGATTGTACTCTGAAAGCAGGGAGGGGCGCGAGGTCAGAAGCTGGCTCAGGGCTGGCAGGGCAGGGAGCGGGCAGGGGAACATGCTCAGTGCCGAGCTTGGGAGGAGGCGGAAAAGCCAATGAGCTGGATGCAGGAAAGGAGCGAGGTGACACAGGGGTTGGGCTGGGCTGCCTTCCTACCATCTGTGTGTCACGATGGGTCCTACTCACTGCCCTGTAGGAACTGAGGTTCCTTGAGCCCTGTGGGACAGGTGCCAGCACTTCTGAGGACCTCCTCGCATACAGGGGCCAGCTCGAGAAACATGCTACAAGTAGGGTGCTACCACCAGGAGCCTTCGAGAAACCTCTGATTCTGCTGTAGGTTCTCTCAGCTTCTCAGGTGATTCAGGAGATGCTTCCCAGGGGCCAGCGAGGGACTGGGTGTCACACGATGGTGGGGCTGGATGTAGTCTTGTCTTTTTTTTACCTTATGGCTTTGCTTTCCTATGTGAATTACACAGCAAAGTCAGAATAAACCGGTGGAAAGAAAATTATGGTCTGGAAAAGGCTAGGTGGTTTGGGTTCTGAATTTGACTCAAAGTCATAGGGCAGCTTTGTGGAAAAATTGGTCTCTGTTCCTCAGTGGGTATCTTTATTACCTACAAAATGGGGACTTGGGACTAAGGAGCACTTGAGTTTCTATTAACTTCGCAGATACCCGTGGAAAATGTGTTTGGTCGAGCCAACCGTCTGAACCAGACAGTAGGATCATCTGGGACCAGGTGGCCCAGGTGCTTCACCACGTGCTAGCTTGGTGAATCCAACAAGTTACCTTATCTATCTGAACCTCAGTTTTTCCATCTTTAAGATGGACAAGAGTCATTGCATGGATTGGCCACCTGTAGCCCATAGTTTAGCCCAGTACCAAGCTCTGTGTGAGCACTGACACATGTAGGCTCATATTGGTGAGCTGGAGTGAAGCTGAGGTCACCAAGAATATTAACCACACAGGTACTTCCTGGCTAGCAAGCACATGCTAGCACATTGCTTCTTACTCTTCACAGCCTTTGTTTTTCTTGAAACCTACCTCGATTTCCTACTCAGCCACCAGAGAAATGACCCTGAACTCTTTGCTGCCAGTGGAGATTTGTGAGGCTGCTCGGAAGCTGGTTGGTTCTTGCCTCTACATGGCTCATTTGCATGTCCATCTTCCTCCCCAGACAACAGGAGTGACTTGCAGTCAAGAGGTGTGTCTCCTGGATGCTCCTCTAGGGTCCCTCCCTGCATGCTTCCTCCCACCAGGCATGTTCCAAGTGTTTTGTTGCAACGAGACTAAAGCACTAGGGGAGAAAGTCTGGGAGCGTTTCGTGGAAATCGGTGGTGGTGGCGGTGGCGGAGGGGGGGAGGGGGGGCTCTTGGCACAGTTCCCATGTTCCCTGGTGGTTGTGGCTCCTTCCTTGCTCCACAGGCAGCTGGGCCTGTGACCTGTGAGGCATTCCCCTGTGGACATTCTCGCCCCAGAAACGTGTGGCTACCTCCCCCGCAGCCTAGGGAGCTTGGGTGACAGACAGACACCATAAGGCAGAGTTTTGAGCCTCTCTTCCAAAGTGGCAGAATGCAGTACTCTCTCTGTTTCCCTGGAATCTGAGCAGGTAGGTTTATCTTTTAGAGGCAAGTCTAAGAGCTTCAAGTACAGAAGGCCCCCAGGATTGAAAATCAGGATGAAATATTTCGTGTTGTTTGAAATAAAGGTGAATTAAATGAGGAATCGAATAATTTCTAGGGTGAAGCGCAAAGGATAGATGGTGCTATAAGTGAAGTACGATGCAGAGAACTACTCCTTTTTTGTTTTTTGTTTTTTTTTTTTGGTGGTTTTTTTTTTTTTTTCCCCTTGAACTTGGGATCCCTGTGTATCACAGACAAGCATCAAAACCCAAGATTCAAATCTGTTACTGAATCCATTCCAGAAAAGCGGGGAAAAGCTACCAATTTGTCATCTGTTATAAAATTTCATAACCTTTCTTTTTTTGATATTTTCGTACTATTATTCACTCGGCTCGAAATACGACGCCAGATTTGCGCCTGCTCATTTTACTATGTGTGCATGGCTGTGGTCTCTATTTGATAAGTAAGGACTGTCGGGTTGAGTTAGCAACGCCCAGATCGCTCACACTGCAAGTCCTGGAGTCAGGCTCCTGGTGGTTTGAGGCTGGCTATTTTTGGGTACGGTCTGGAGGGAGCCAGTTAAAAAACCTGAATTGCCTCATTCCCAGGGTGGTCTTTCTCTGTCCGGATCGTGGTCAGTGTAGCAGGAGGGCAATTCAAGCACAGCTCTCGTGTCACTTCCTGTGTGAGATGGGTTGGATGAGAAAGAGAATCTTCAGCTGTCCAAGTTGCCAGTTTTTATAGCTTCCCAGTAGAGCAGAAGCAGCTTGGAAAGATTGTGAATTTTGTTTTTCACTGGATATGCAAATATGTATTGAGGAATGCTGGTAATGGGCTTGTCTTGTGGTTTGGGAATGGGGAGTACACGATACATAATTTTGTGCTTTCTTGACTAAAGTGAACGAGAAGGCCATCCACCAGGTGAGTCAGAGAGGGCACCGCGGAGGTGGTTAGCCGTCTTGAGACAACGACGATTTTTGAAGACAGCGACTTCCTTGGAAAGTCTTATTTTGAGGGTTTCACCAAATTTCAGCTCAATATTTAGTTAACACAGACGAATCATTACGGAACATGTTAATTCTGTTTTTCCATTTTTATACAATCAGTCTCACATTCCCTTTCAAATACAATACTCTTTCAGGTTTTGCTCCTAAGCAGTTTTCTGACTTTCTATTTCTATTTCAATATTTTCTGCCACCCAGACATCAACAGATGGACAGGGACATTTCAGTACCCCCCCCACCCCACCCCCCAAGTTCTCACGAGCCCCACACACACACAAGTGCCGAGTTCCGCCTGGCTGCCTGCTTCTTGGCAGGGGCCTTTGATTCCTGAAATGCTCAGAGCAGACCAAAAAAAAAAAAAAAAAAAAAAATCTTTCTCAGGTGAGCCTGTCCAAGAATGTCTTTTTTTTTTCCTTAAAAAATAGTTTCCCAC
This sequence comes from Canis lupus dingo, assembly GCF_003254725.2. Classification (NCBI taxonomy): domain Eukaryota; kingdom Metazoa; phylum Chordata; class Mammalia; order Carnivora; family Canidae; genus Canis; species Canis lupus. Next base: position 20,790,939 of record NC_064262.1, read on the forward strand.
TGCTCCCGCCTACCACTGCCCCACCCTCCCCAGGCAGTGAGGGTGGAGACCTTCCAGACTCTTCTGTACTCAGTGTCCCCTTGGGAACGGCCTCCCCTCGGCGTGGTGTCCCCACCACAGGTGGGGTCACGGGGGGGCCCCGGGGGGTCAGGCCGAGCACGGGGAACCTCGCAGCCACCTCCTGGCCCCAGCCCGTGCTTCGGCTCTGATGCCTCCTCGTCAGGTTTGCCGCCTGTAATAACGGAAATAGCAAAACACACACACACACACACACACAAAAAACCGTCAGCCGACTCCTGTGTGCGTGTCGGCACTAGTCCAGGGAGTTTCAAAGGGATGCTTTATTGATTCTGTAATTGCACAGTAGAATGGACAAGCAGAGCCGAACCGCAGGGCCAGGAAAGCCCCTGCTCCACCAGCGGCTCCAGGGGAGCCCGGGTTTGGAAAGCGCTCACCAAGCGGTTGCAACTCAAGGTGAAGTGCACTTAACCCTTTCTCTAATGGGCCCCTTCAAGTTTCTTTTGTGTGGATGTGTGTCCAGGCCACCTCTCATTGTAGGGATTTCAAATGCTTAATTTCCTTTGAATCTCGTGTGCCTCGCCCTGTTACGGTTTTATGACGGCGCCTCTCCAAGGGCTGTCGTGGAGCCGCGCGCGTGAAAGGCCGTTCCTCCAGGAGCCTCTTTAGAACGATGGCCTCTCAATAGCGACGTCTCATGAAATAAAAACCATAAAGCAGGCTTCTGAACAAGACTCATCGAGATACAGTAGCCCATTCTCCGCTAATAAGCTGATTGCTTTCCAGACCTGAAGGAGTGGACCAAGCTGTTTTGCCAAAACAATTGAAAATGAGCTCTGTAAACTTTTCCCGCTGCCATAGTTTTGCACCGGCATTTGTATCTGTACCGTTCCCTTAATTTGGTTAGGGCAGGAAGCAGTCGGAACGTAGGCATTTTTAAGACCAAAAAGGAAATGCAGAGGACTTTGCCGAGCGCCTCATGGTGAGGCCGGCTAGAGACCCCTGCCAATTTCCAGGGTTGCTTCTTAAGCTCTCCCCGAAAGCCACGGTGCTGTGGGACACATTGCTCGCCGTTTAGCTGCCCCGCTCATCTTTCTGAGGGTTCTGGGACTTCGAATGCAGACGGGACGGTCTCACTTTCCTACCCAAGAAGAGAGGCTGCTCCCCCATCACACAGGACCCACCCGGTTGATTGAAAGCCGTGATACTGCTGCGTTAAGGTTGGACTTCCCTCGGAACTCTAGACAATCTCCCCTCCCTCGTGGTTCTGCTCTTCGCCTCAGTATGGAAGGTTTCAAGATATTCCTCTCTTGAGCTAATGCTTTTCCTGGATTCCAGGCACTTGTTTTTAGGTTCCTGGAAGATATCTTCACAAAGATCTCATCATCCCCCCTCTCCCCCCACACTTACTCCCAGATCTCATAATAGGCATTTCTGGAATGGAATTTGTCATCTTTTCTCTTGGCTCTGCTCATGCTCTTCTATTACCTGTATTTGGTAATTCCAGTGCCACCTTTCCAGTCACCCAGCCTGACACCTAGGAGTCCTCTTCATCGTTGCAGCCCCTTGCCCGTCATATTGCCTTAGTTGCTAAAGTCTGCGACTTGCATCTCTGCCTCTCATCCTTTCTGTGTAGTCTCTTTGCCGGATTTCTCCTCTCATTCAAGCCTTTGGTATGTTTTCTGCATATTATTGTGGTAGCCTGAGGCTGACAACGCTGCCTCCATACGTTTCTGTTGGAACAATCTGAATCATGTCACATATGTTTGTTCTGAACTTTCAGTAGCTCCTTTTATTGACAAAAGAGCCCAGGCTCCTTAGCTAGGCATTCCAGGCCTTCTGTGATCTCCGTGCACACTCCCTTTGCAGCATGGTTGCCAGTTCTCCTTAATCCCACCCAGCTCCCCTTCAGCATCACTGACACTTTCCTATTAGAGTGTTCCTTCTCCTGTCACTCTGTGTGAAACACCTTTTCTCCCTTCTCTATTTTGTATTCATTTATTAGTTCGTATATTCTGCAGCCACTGATTGAGATCTGTCTTTGTGCCAGACCCTGGGCTACATATTAGATCCAGGGAGACAATGCAGACAGCTGTGGTTCTTCCCTTCAAAGTCTTTTAAGGGGAGAATCAGATAATAAAAAAGCCAAGAAACACAATCTGTATAAATGGGGTGATTATATGAAAAAAAAAGTGCTTCTTACGTTTTCAGAGACAAAGAAGGGAAGCTATTTTAGCTTGTGTGGTCAGAGAAGGACTTTCCAAGGAGGTGGTATTTAAGGGAAGGTTTGCATGATGAGACAGAGACCACCATACGTAGAGCTGGGAAAGAACCTTTTTGGCAGATAGGACAGCATGTGCAAAGGCGCTGAGGTAGTATCCGCATAAGTCTTAAATGAACTGAGAGATTCTGGTCCTTCTTCTATTGAAGTTTTCATTTTTCTTTGCCCCCTATATTCCTCCTCTTGCCAGAAGCCACTTGGGTTTTCCTTTATGGCACTTGTCCATTTTGTTTCATATCGAATCTATCAAATGAGTTTCCTCTGAATTCTTTGAGGACAATGACTGTACACTGTACATATCCATTTTTCTTACTGATATCTTCCAGAGGAGAAAATTCCATCTAATGGAATTTATAGATTATTTGGTGAACTGTTTATCGACATTGCAAATATAATTGAATAAATGGCTTCCATTTAGTCAACCGTAGAGTTTATATGACTCACTTCGTCCCTTGACTTTTTTTTACCCAGCCCTCCTGCACTTCATAGAACCTTTTCAATCCTTAGACATACCTGTTTTTCCTGAGTACCTTGTTTTTCAGCTCATAGGCCAAGATGAGTTGGTGTTAGTTGTTACCATCCTCTTTCGACTCTCCATGGGATCAGAGAGCTGGCATGATCTGAGACTCATGCATTGAGTTTGGAGTTTATGCTGGGTTTTTTTTTTTTTTTCTAGTTCTAAACAGAAACTCCAGCGAGCCAGCATGTAGGTCAAACCCAGCTGGCCTACCAGGCTATAGTCTTGAACAGGCCACACTATTGATTGATGTGGTTCAGCAATATGTGGATGGCTGAATGTGGTTGTGGTCCTGGACATTTGTTAAGAGTTTGAGTAAGCCCAATTTAGTGGGCCTTCTTGTTGGATGAATGTCATGGGAGAGTAAGAAATGGAGGCAAATGTAGAGATATTCATAAATCTCATGTCTACTTTTGGCTCTTTTTTTTTTTTTTTTTAAGGTGGTTTGGCTTCCCTGCCCAAAAGAAACCTTCCTTGGAGCCCCCCCTTCCCCAGCACACATTTAAAAGAAACAAAAGTTGAATTCTAATGGTTGACTAGGGGGCATGAGTTCAAAGCTCCTTGTTTTTTCATTTATCAGATACTTAGTAAGCACCTATTTTGCCAGGGACTCTGCTTGGAGTGGAGGAGGCAGGTGTACACCCGGAACTTGAGTGACTTATAACTCAGAGCAACTAGTCTCTCCTTCCATACTACAGGGGCCCCTTGGAACAGAGTTGGGAAACCACAGTCTGTCTTAACAGTAAAATAAGTACACCTTGTAGGTGATGATCTGACATTTATCAGTTAGCATATTCCCAGTCTGTTAATAAAAATTCAAACTAGTGCTTTTTATCATTTCCTCAGTAAAAGCTTTGGAGTCTAGCAGCTGCTATATGTATTTTCCTCTGCCTAAGAAAGCATACTATTTTTTTCCTTAGTTGCTCCTTACTGCTTATGTGTGACCTGTCCATTTCCCCCTGCCTCCAGCCTGGTGGTTTTCTCAAGGGAGTGCTTTGTTTCTCTGGTTGGACCTTTGGTTTTCTGAAGGCAAAGGATGTGTCTTCCATTTTCATCTTACGATAGCGAGCACAGTCTAAGTATTGGTTGCTCAGTGAATCCAGGGTTGGTTCTCCTGATCGGCAGTGACACCATGCTCCAGGTATGGTTCTCCTAGGATGTATAGGAGATGAGTGGAAAACTTGGACTGTGGGTGTTTGTGGGGCCTGATGTTTTTAGATTCCTATTAAGGTATCCCTGGAGCTTTGCAGCCATTTATACCACTTTTCTACCAGGCTGCGTCAGGATTCCTCCAGGGAGGGAAGAAGATGTGCTCCGGCTCTCAGGAGATGTCTGTGCAACACGCACTGGCCAGGCCGGGAGGCCGTCAATTTGGCCCCGAGGGCAGGTGCCCCTCCAGTGCTGGATCCCGTCTTCCTGGTGCCCATTTTAGAAACAATTCTAAGCCTACCAGCCAGTGGGGGATGCTCCTCACGGCCCCAGAAGCTGGTCTGCTCCCTAGTGTCCTGTAAAGTAGAGCATTGTGTGTGTAGAGACAAAGGGCACCCCTTTAGGACTACTGTATTTATCTTTGGCAGAATTCCAGGAGGCGTCTCTGCCCTTGCCAAAGGAACACCACTTCCGTGCTTGGGACCAGGATGTTCTGGGGGCCTGGGTTGGTCTGGGGAGTGGGAGTCAGGGGCCTCCTCCTCACAGTTGGTTGCATGCTTGGACTTGCCAAAAGCCTTTGTGTTTCTCCACTTCCTCATCTGTGAAATGGGGCTAATAATACTTGGGGAAGGAGAACTCAGAGGATTTGTGTGGATTCATAAATGTACCCTCAGAAAGCGCTTTGAAGATGTGAAACTGTCCACAGGCTTAGAGGTGTTGTAAATGCACGTGGCCAGAGGTGTTCCCATCTTCTATCTTTGGTTTGCCTGTTGCCACCAGGAGTCGAAGGCCTCAAATTCTGGGGCTGGGTGTGGGGTGTCAGGTTGTACTTACCTGGTTCTTGATGAAGTCAGGAGGCGATTTCATTTTTTCTGAGAAAATCACGACTTGTTTTCTTAGGTCAGACACCAGGCCTTCTACTGGAGTTCTGGTTTGCTTTTTCCCTCCTGTGTGTAAAGGGAGGGAGGCAGGGAGAGGGAGAATGAATGAGAATATCTGTGTATAATCTGTAAGTTGCTTTTGTTGAAAGGGAGATAAAAGAATTTCATGTCTTAGATGGCCAAGAGAGAGGACAGTTGCCTTGTCTCTAAGGGTCAAATCTAGCCACCAGGTCTTTCCCAGAAGTGTGGGAGCCCAACAGCCATATCAATGAATTACTTCCACAGCTAATGGAAGAACTTGTTGCAACTTGGACAATTATTAATTTTGGTTTTCTTTTCGATTATTTTTCCACACTTGTGATTCTTTTGAAACACGTTTTCAGCCTGGCTTTGGTGGAAACTTGTTTTCAGTTGTGGGCTCTCCTGACCTCACTGGGACGATGGGAAGAAGGGTTGAGATGAGGGGGAGGGACCCTACATCCTTGCAGCTCAGAGTGTGGTCCTGGTGTAGCAGCAGTAGCATCACCTGGGCACTGGTTATAAATGCAGAATGCCCCCCTCCCCTGCAGATGCACACACTGAATCAATCTTTTACCAAGATCACCAAGTGGTTCGTATCTATGTTAAGGTTTAAGAAGCCCTAGAACGTTTAAAATTCTCTGTATTTTTTCAAATCGCAGTAAAAAAGTGGGGGGTGTTGGTGGTTCTAGGTTGAGAAGTTCATGTTTACACTGATGCTGTTACAGGCCCCTTTCTTTTGAAGGGTCTGCATTATCACTCCTCTAGATTTCCGACTTCCTTTCTGTGTTGTCCTTGACTTGTGTTAGAAAGCTGTGAAGCGTGAGTGAAACTAGCGGGTGAGTTAATGTTTCCTGTTCCACATCACACCATTCAGATGTCGAAATGTCTGAAAGGAGAAGATGCTCAGGACTCAGATCACTCGGTGACTGCAGACCGCCTTAAGAATTAGGCTGGGTTGCTTGAAAATTACAGAAGGAAGTGTCTCATAAAATGATGAAATAGAAAACTGAGGCCATGTCAGGAGGCGATCAGATTATGGCTTGTGCTCCCGAGCTGCTCAGGTGGATGTGCTCCATCAGCACTGCAGAGGCAGCTGGGATGCTATACTTAGTCGGGTTAACCCTGGTCTGGCTTGATTTCAGAGAATTATGGTAGGTGGTGACGGTTTTAAGAGTAAGCCTGCCATTTCAGGAGAGGGCTTTGGGTAGTGGCTTGGTAACATCATACGCTTGGATGAAAGAAGAGTCAAGCCAGCCTCTCTTTGGGCAGGAGGTCCTGAGACCAACAACCTCTCTATTTCTACGGTGAACCATTCATTATGCAGGTGTCTCTGTCCTGAGTCTGGCTGGTGACCGATGTTTGCATATGGTGGTTATCCTAAAATAGGATGGACTGCAATTTATTGTCATGCACTAGGGAGATGGCCCTCAGACAATTTATGCTGCTATGAAAAAAAATGTCAAATTGTATAAATTCAAAATTATTTAGGAAACGTGCAATTTTGGCTGCCTTATTGAATAGAAAGATAACTCGATTGCTGTAGCATAGTGAAAATATTGAAACCATGTGTAGCTTTGTTCTTTTTTCTGAAATTATGAACAGGGCATAAATTTACCTGAGGGCAGAGAATGGCATTGCCTAGCTAAATTCACCTCTAATTTGTTTAATTTTTTTATCCCGGTGTCAAAATTGCGGAAAATGATATTCATTCACTTTCTGCTGTGGTTTCGTTCTTCTTTTTCTTACTCTTACGTGGTTTTCCCCTTAAGAATGTGTTGTTCAGAGCTTTTCTTTAGGAAGCATCTCACTCTGGTAGTGATGGTGACAGGTTTCCTTTGGAATGTCTGTCCCTTGCAGATTGGTAGCCTCTTCTGTGATAGGAACATTTCTAGTCTCATCTCAAGGACCATCCTGGGGTGAGGCTTCAGGGAATATTGGCATCGCAAAGCTAGACAGGAAAGTGAAGACCCTCGTCCTATGATTTGATTCGGTGGGCCTGGGGCTCACCAGATGCTGATCTGGACAGGAGGTAGAAACTCAGATGTGTAGAACCAGGCAGGGAAAGCTTCTTTATTCATAACTGCCTTTGATCCCTTTCTACTCTCCTGATCGACCACCACCTTGGATAGGGACTGGTTTTACACACAAGTAAATGTGTGTATGTGTAGATATATATCAATTTATGTACATATATAAGTAGGTAACTTATGTGTATATATCTGTATCTGTTTATGTGTATGTGTTTATATATGTGACCTTACGAACATACACACGTATTCCTTTAGAGACAAGTGTGCATATGCACCTATGTCTGTGTGTATGCTTCATTTATTTATTTATTTAGATTTTTGTTTATTTATTCATGAGAGACACAGAGGCAGAGACATAGAGTGCATTTTTAAAAAAATATCTTAGGTAATATAATGATAGAAATGTTTGGGATGTACATATTTAATCCCCTACGCAGATGAGGACACTGCAGCTCACAGCAGTGCAGTAGCATCCTGATGGAATTAGACCCAATGCCTCACTTCAAAAAAAAAAAAAAAATGACGCCTCTGCTTTCCTACTGTGTGCTCTAATATGGGTTGACACCTTCTCTGTCACCTCTTCACGTAACTCTGTGATGGCTTGTCAAACCCCACACCCTCATTTTTGCCATATCTTTGTTTTTTTTTTTAAGATTTTATTTATTTATTCATGAAAGACACACACAGAGAGAGAGAGGCAGAGACATAAGCAGAGGGAGAAGCAGACTCCCTGTGGGGAGTCTGATGTGGGACTCGATCCCGTATCTCCGGGATCACATCCTGAGCCAAAGGCAGACTCTCAACTGCTGAGCCACCCAGGCGTCCCTATCTTTATGTATTTGGAATACACGTTACCTATTTTTGCTTTAAATTGCTTTTTAAAGATTTATTCATTTACTTATTTTTATTAATATTTTTCATAAAAGGACTGCAGAATTTGTTCATTATTGGAAAACTAGTGGGATGGTAGACTGTGAGGGAAAGAAAACTGTGAAAATAAAGATCTAGGTATTAAATATATGTGTGTGTGTGTCTGCATGCATGTGCGTGTGTGAGTGTGCACATGCATATGTACGTCTCTCCATTTACCAGCTCAAACCACCCCGTGTACCACCCATGGTATTTGCACTGTACTTTTGGGAAACACCGAGATAGACCAGAAACCTCCAAATTAGTTTGCAAATGATGTGGCATATTGAGAGACTGGTCTCTAAAGGTCATTGCCCTTAGTACACTGTGGTGGGAACTAAAAATGTTGGTGGGGATACAGTTTCTTTCTTACCTTCTGATGGCAGGTGTTAGGTACAATCTTGAATAAGATCCATCCAGCCTAAGGACCTAAAATTTGGAAACCTCTACCTTTGATTAATCTTTTTTTTTCACAGCTCTGCTGCAAAGGTAGAAGCTGTTGTTTTGGGATATTGTTTTCCCTTTTGTTCCCCTTTACCTTATGTATTATTAACTTCTGATTCTTAAATTCTTACATTAACCTTTTAAAATATATATTTTTATACATAACTGGTTTAGTAGATGTTTTCTTAATTCTTTGCAGTGATACTGGCCTTGAGTGAATAACTGGGATAAAACATTAAGATTGTGGTTGCCCCAAATTAATCTTTTGGTTTTTGAATGTATATCCTATCTTTGGATTTTGGGATTTCAGGTGGGCATGATAAAATACTGTGGTTCTGACTGTTAATAATTTTTCTATTAGGCTTTTTTTGAGTGGAAGAGGAAATTGAACTCTTTAATCACTTCAAAATAATAATAAAAAAGAATCAGTATCGAATTAATATATTATACAAAATGGAAGAAGGGGGGGGGAACCCTGTCATTTTCTGTCTCTGCCATTTGAACCCAATGCCCTAAAATGAACGGTGTATTTGAGTTATAGAGCCCATGTGGGAAAATTCAAGAAAAATGCTGCTTAGCCCTTGCTTCGTTGTGTTTCCTTTTCCTGTGCAAGAGAATATGCAAATTGCCTTTCTGTGGATGCTCTCTCACATCCTTGTAAAGGTTCTGTGGGGATCCATGCATCTTGCTGAGTTGAGCCTTGTGCCAGCTCGGAGAGTTTGATTGTTTTTGCTAATAGAGACAGATTTTGTCATTAGAGATACCCAAGTGTGATGCTGCCTACATTCTTCCTGAGTCTCTGGTCACAGAAATCCCTTTGGCTTTAGGTGCAATTCACTGGAAACACACATACACACACGCACACACACATACACACACACACCCCTCAAGCACACAGAATTTGACTGTGGAATTGGCAAGGAGTACGTGAGCCAAATTTGGCCTGTAGAAATTAACACTGGCAACTTCGTAAGTAAAAATTACATGAAAAGCACTCATGGGGGAAGGAGGAAGGGGAAAAAAAAATCTAGGATAACAGTGCAACAGACCACGTTTCCTATCCAGTCTGTCTTCTCAGGGCTGTTTGTCTAAACAGCATTGCCATTTTTTCTAAACAGTACTGCTGGTGTCCTCGATCTGTAATATGAAGTGAATCAACTACAGAGACCAAATGCTCATTGAGTTGAGAGTTCCTTTATTTGGCCAAATTAAACCCAACAACCTCAGCTCTGTCCAAACTTGTGCTAGTCTAGGGCCAGCTAAGATGCCTGTCCCCATTTGTAGATCTACAGAGAAAAATGAAATGATACATTAACTGTTTCCTAGTCTTGGGATGAGAAGGAATTTAGTGCCATGTAAAACTAATCATTTTTTGTCTCTGAAAAGCTGGAAACATAATACATGGAGATTGTCTCAGACGTGGAAAAAAAAATCATAAGAGACTCCATGTGGTTTTTGGAAAGGTGTGAGTAGTGATATTAAAGTCTTGTGTGGATGGTCCATTATTTCCCTCTGCCACCTTAGTTGTCTGCTGAAGAAGGCGGTCCAGAAGAACGATGCTTATTTTTAGGGCAGTTTGGAATGGTTTATAGTTTGGTTTTGGTGCAGGGTCTTACGCGTCTTAGTCCACAAGCACAGAGACAGAGATAATTGGAAGTCTAAAATCAATAACGATGGAACATAGCCAGTGTGAAACAGATGCCGGAATAAACCATCTGTAAATTCCATGGTGGGCGGAGTTGGGGCTCAGAATGTTTATTTGCATCCTGTGGGCCACTGGAGTAGCCCTGAGGATGCCACGGGTCTATACCATTTGCCTTCGGAGCTCTCTCTCTTCCAGCTCCAACCCCACCTGCTCTGTTATGTGTATTTGAAGCATTACTTTGGGCATTTTGTAAGGACCTTGTCTGATTTTTGCATAAACTGGGAACCCACCGAATACAGTTGGACATTGTTTCTCACAGACTGAGTGGTCCCGTTCCAGTTGGCTCTCCATTCAGCAGCCCGAGTAGTCTCATCAGAATGTAGATGTGATCATGTCTCATTCACCTGTTCCACCACCAAGCTGAGGTCCCTTCACTGGCCCCCGACTACCCTTAGGCTAAAGAATTCTGTCACAGGAGCTGTACAACCTTTATGGTGTGAATTCTACTTTCTTTTCTTCCTGTGGTACCCCTGCCTTTTATTCTCTTGCAGCCAATCCGGTTATGTCTTACTCTGCTCCTTGGTGCCACAGGGCCTTTGCATATGTTCTCGGCCTGGAGTGTGCTTCCCTTTCTTCTTCACCTGGTTACCTCCTATTTGTCCTTCAGCTCACAGCTCAACTGTAACCTCATGAGGGAATTTTTCCTTGATTTCTCTATCTGCCGTCATCCCCCTTGAACTTTGTTCTGGCCCGGTATAACTTTGTGCCATTTATCCCAATATAGTTTATATGTATCTTTGCTTCTATATTGATTAATGCCAGTCTTTTTACCATCTCCAACAGGCAAGCATATAACTTTCTGGGTACTGTTTTATACTAGTCTCTAAACATAATGCCTGGCACAAAGTAGATATTTTGTAAATATTTCTTCAGCAAATGGCTGGGGTAGTTGGTCTATTGTTCCTGTTTTGAAAAATACTGGAGTCTCAACTTTCTATTATTTTGCGTCCTTTTGAAGTCCTATTTAAAAACAGAACCAAGTTGTTTACTTATAAACCATGTGGTTACTCTCTAAATGGTTTACATTATTTTTTTCAGATTGCTTTTGGGTTACAGGGCTGAGGTTCTTTGTAAGTGGGGGGGGGGGATTGTTTTGTGGAGGTGAAGGGCAGTTTGTGGTCGTGACTGCTTTATAGTCAAATACTCAAACATTCTATACTGAAGCCTATCAAGGAAGCAACAAAAACAACTAATTGTTGAGTTTTGTTTTGCTTACACTTTAATTCCTGGTAATGCTCTCCCCTTTAATTTGGTAATAGGGCACCATGTATGTCCCTACAGCCACGTACGTATAAGCCACTTACCATCTTTCAACCTTGCTGTCTGTACCTGTGAAGTGAGAGAGTCGGATTACTTGATACCTAAGTTCCCTTCTGGCTCTGATACTCTGTGTTTTATTTGTATAAATATTGGCTTTCGCATCAAAGACCCAGGTTCAAAACTGTTGCTATGTCTACATCTTATAAAGCTTACATAATTTCATGGAGGGCTTAGATATTTTTTGTTATCAATGTGAGCGAAAGTTACAATTTGTAGACTGGAAAATCATCATCATACTTACATTAATTATTTTACTCACTGGGATCCTCATTGCCGCCTTTTTTTAAAACGAGCCTTTAAATAGGTGATCTATGAGAAATTAGAAGATTTTAACACATCAGTTTTGGGTGCACTTGGTTTCTTTCTCAGAGTTTCTAATACATGCACATGCCTTATGAATTTCCAAAAGGTGGGGCATTATATACTTACTTACTGGAATACAGACTCCATGGAGAGGAATGCTGTTCTTTGGAATACGTGTCTGCATATGTGTATTAGGAATGGAGGGATATGTGTACCAGATTCCATATGACCTTAAGATACAAATGAGAACTTAATATATATTTCCAAATACCTGGATTTCTCATAGGGTGTGATTGTAGTATACTTTGAGAGTGCCTTTTAAGTTTTTAAAATGAGCAATAACAAAAATAGTAAGGAAATGCCAGGAGAATATAGTGTTCTCAATGGGAGCATTTAATGTAAAGCCACATGCTGGATTTGAAAAGTGAACCACCATGCTATTACATGGTGCTGATCCATTACTGAGTGCCCTTAAGAACTTCCTGGGGCTGATCTTAATTATCATTTTTTCATTTGGTTTGATTTGTGTTTTTTGTTTTGCTTTGTTTTTGTTTTTCAGAGGGGGATGGGGCCGGGGGAGAGAGGGAGAGAAAATCTTAAGCAGACTCCACACCCAGCCTGACAGGGGGCTCGCTCTCACAACCTTAAGATCATGACCTGAGCTGAAATCAAGAGTCAGATGCCTATCCGACTGGGCCACCCAGGCGCCCCTTAATTATCCTTTTTATTTCACATGCTTTGTTATTGTCTTGTTATTCCTTACCCATGGCATTATCATGGCGATACCCAGTCTTTATAGGCATGGATCCAAAGAGGTACCTTTGATTGAGATCTCAGCTTTCCGGTTCTCCTCGTGATCTGCTTGGTCTTCTTGTGCCCTCCACTTGGGGCCTCATCAGAGGGCTGGAGCGTGTCCAGGAGGCTCCATGAATTGTTGTTAGCATAGTCCTCAAGTCAGAGGAAACTCCCCCTCGTTTGTTCCCCCTTTTGTAATTAGGAGTGGCCCTAAATCTTAACCAGTAAGTCCTTAAGTGGGCTGACAGATGTGCTAGTGCAAAGTGGAAAGACTGGGGGCTACCTAAAGTGAAGTGTGGATGCAGAGGGTCCTTGAAGAGCTGGGCATTCCCTCCAGTCTAGGAGGTTCCCGGCCTGCCAAAGCCAAAGGCCGGCACCCAGGTGGATGCTGACCAAACGTGTGCTAATGTGGTTGGCCCCGAGCTGGTTGCAGAGGCCAACAACAGTGGCCTGTTGAACTTGGGTGCTGGAAACTCAATGTGGTGGGCTGTTTGTGACAGCTGGTGCAGATATGAGCCTGGGATCAGGAAATCCCCATCCCTTCCTACTGACACTCAGGGAGGTGGCTGGCAATGGTTTTAGAACTCTGTCTGAAAAACAGTTAATCTGTTAGGAAATGATCTGGAGGGCCAGCAGGACTGGCATTTGGTTACATCTCTGTCGCCTTTCTCTCCCCTTCGTGGCCAACACTCCCATGGCTGGTTGAACAGGTAGCTTCTCACAGGGCTGCCCCTGCCGAGGGAGGGATGCCTTGAGGTCTCTGGGTATTTCTGTCCTGTCTTGTATTCTTTCTAGTTGCCTGCCTTACATACTTCTTCTCATCTCTGTCTCCTTACTTTTATCACAGATCTATTTATTTCACAAGGAATAAATGCTTATTGCTAAATAAATAAATAAATGAGAGGGGGGGGAAAAAACAAGAAAAAATGCATATAGGTAAGAAGGAAAAAAATACCAAAATTGTTTCTAGTAACATTTTGTGGTATTTCCTTCCATTGTTTTTCCAGGCATGTGAGTGCACACACCCATCTATAGTTTTAAAAATGAGCTCATACTGTACATGCAGTTTGGTGGTTTGTCTTTTCTATTTAAAATATATCATGGAACTTACTCTGATATGCATCAAAAAACAAACTAGATGGATAGAGATACATGATTAGGCAAGTGGAGCAGCATGTTAATATGTAGTATCTAGGAGATCCGGAGATAAGGTTTACTAAATACTTAAAGTGCAGCATATAAAGAGTGGACATCTTGCTATATCATTAATGTAGATGTATGTCGTATATTTTAATGGCACCACAGCATCATCTCCTATGGATGCGTTGTCATTTACTTTGCCCGTTTCTTATTGGTTGGCTGTTGAGGTAATGTGAGTGTTTCTGTTGGGGGGGGATATGGGGGCGGTGGTATGTTTGTGTGCTTCCATGAGCTGAGTGGCTAGTGGACCCCCCCCCCCATCTCCCTGTGTTTTCAAAGGAATGGAACTGAGTATAGGAATTGGGAGGGCCACTCCCGTACGGCAAGAGACAAAGCACCTTTGAAATTCCTACTTTTAGTTTTACTCTTAGCGTGTAGACAGGTGGTACATTAATTTTCTTGTTGGTTTGCCTATATTAAGCAGAACAATATTTTTAATTAGACAAACATATTTAACCCAAAATTGTGTTTATTCTCTCCTGTCTATTTTTTTTTTCCAATCTGTGTACACTGTGAGTTGGTCGTAGGGTGCCCAGGTGCCTGCGCTGAAGGTAGAGGAGGAGGGGTAGTCAGCCTGCAGTGGGCTCCCAAGATAAGAAGGCGTGAGCACGGTCTCACTTGGGAGCACAGCCCCTGTGTGCAGGACCCATATTTTCTTCCTGTATTCTTTCTTCCTGTTCTTTACTCAGGGGGATGGCTTGGTTGCATCGTTTTTGAAGTATTCGGAATGACACACGCCTCTGGGTTCACTTTCACCTCCAGGAGTGGTGGGGGTCTCTTCTGACCCATCTGTGGTTCCCTTTTGCATTACATTCTGGTCCTTGGTCTGGCCCACGTTGACTGCAGTGCCACGTTGCTTTCCTTCCTTAACAGAGTCAGAGTCTTGAGTACACAGCAGATGCAGCTTTTAGCCTCTTCAATCAACCGGAATGTGAAGTACGACAGGCGCTTCGACCACAGGAACCTGTCCTCACCCCACTCTGTAAATCCCATGATGTTTTTTGCACGAGTTTGGGAGAGTGGTTTTGAGCACTTGAGGAGTTTGGGGCAAGGCATCTGAGACCCAAAGACATGAAGTAACTTTGCCAAGGGCCAACGCTTGATATCTCAGATCCCGCCAGGCCATGCTGCCCACTCCTCTTGGGGAGGGACATAAGGATTTGGAATAGATTGCCAAACAAGAAAAAAGAGCGATTTGTCTAGAAAACACAGGTTTGTCTTTTTTTTTAAAAGATTTATTTTTATTTATTTATGATAGACGTAGAGAGAGAGAGAGAGAGAGGCAGAGACACAGGCAGAGGGAGAAGCAGGCTCCATGCCGGGAGCCCGACACGGGACTCGATCCCGGGACTCCAGGATCGCGCCCTGGGCCAAAGGCAGGCGAAACCGCTGAGCCACCCAGGGATCCCCAGGTTTGTCATTTTGAAGAGTGGAAGAGGAGCCATATGCCATTAGGGCAAGACGCTGCTCTGTTTGGAAGCACTTCTACCCCCCGTAGCAGTAAGAATATTCATGATCATTATGGGGAATTTTGGTCTTTGCACATCATTCACAGTGTGGGGCCTTCTGATGGGTGTTATGTCACCTCTCAGCCGGTAAGCTGGTTATTGTAGTCTTTGCTGCTCTCTCCCTTGGATCCATTTCTCCATGAAACTCGGAAGCTTACAGAGATGAAGTGACTTTCCCAGGCTCATAGCTGTTAGTCCTAGAGGCAGTCCTGGAACAGAGGCTTTCCTCATTCAAAAGCTGCTGCTCATTTGTTCTGCGACACTGGAGGAGGACCTTAAGTGTTGATCACTGCTTTTTATGGGTCATTCCCTGTAAGGCACTTGGCCAGCCACCTGTCAGCATCAGATAGGCAGAGATGACGGTCAGAAAAGGCCATTCAGCTTCTGTAATTCCAGGACAGGTTTGTCTTCTCTGGAGGGAGACCTGGAGCAGGTACATAAAATACAAGTCAGTGTAGAAGTCCTTATATTGTGTTGTGTTGAACATGACTGCCAATACTCAAAATACGTGAACTTCAGTTATTTTACATCATCTGGTACCCCTCAGACAGTGTATGGATTCTGTTCAGTATCTTTGCACACACTGAACAATGGAGCCCCTCAAACATGCTCTAAAACCCTGCATCTCTTGTAGTAAAAGGCTTGTCTGTTTGCCCTGTCTGCTACACGGATGAAGCCACATGTGATAAGGATCAGCATAACTCCAGGAGGCTTTCAGCATTAGCAGTAGGCAAGAAAATAGACAAATACCAACCCGTCTTAAGAAAAGCCATATCAGAAATGTTTGTTCTGGGGAAAAAGACGTTTATTATTTTTTTTATGCAAAGGACAAAAATATGTATTTCAACTTCGAAAAAGTAAGGTATCAAGTAACAAAGCATATTCTGGTTAAAATCCTGATTTTTCCATGAGATATTTCTCTTGCGACTTCAGAAGCACAGAAATCTTCATTTGGGGAAATTTAAAAAATGTAGTGTCTGACATGCGTTTTTTAAGTCCTTTGAGAATATATATGAAACATTGATTAGATGTGTGTGGACAATTTGAAAGACACACAAGTGCATTTTTGGGTACACAACCACAAAGATGCATCTTTTGGCAAATGAGAAAAACACAGTGTCTCTTTTGAGTAAAGTAGCATCAGGAATTATAACCTAAAGTTGGAAGCACACCATAATTTCTTGGAATATAACAAAATTTCGAAACAAAAATAATAGTCCACCTGAAATTTTAAAATGTTACTGTCTCAAGATATGGAAACCAAATTCTTACCCTTTTAAAAAGATTGTGGACAGTTAAGTAGGGTGAAAATTCAAAAGACCAACAGCATCTCATAATCTCCTTTCTAGTCTTAATTATTTGTCCTTTGTTCTTTTAAAGTGGAAAATAACTTATAGGTACAATTAGTGAACATTATTATGCACCAGAGACTGTGTTTAATTCCTTCACTGTATCGTCCCTAAAACTCTGTGTGGTAAGGCCTGTTATTGGCTGTATTTTATAGCCACAGGAGCTGAGGTTCAGACAGGTGGAATTACTTGTTGTGGCCACACAGCTTTTAAAAGGCACTTTTAAGAGAGACTAAGACTTGAACCCAGGCAGTCTGACCCCAAAGTTAAAGCACCTAGCTACGGGTATATGTTACTTTTACTTAAAGGTTTTTTTGTTTGATTTTTTTTTTTTTTTTTTTTTTACAAAATATTTTATTTATTTATACATGAGAGACACAAAGAGGCAGAGACCTAGGAAGAGGGAGAAGCAGGTTTCTCACAGGGAGCCCGATATGGGACTCCATCCTCTGACCAGGGATCATGCCCTGAGCTGAAGGCAGATGCTTAACAGCTGAGCCACCCAGGTGTCCCTACTTCAGGATTTGTTTTTGTTTTTCCCCCTATTCACTTCAGAATAGCCTGAGATCTCTTTGTTGTGAGAGAAGTAACTCAGACTTAATGCTTCCTTTCATCCAAATTGTGAGCCTTAGTGCAATCCTACTACTGTAGACAGAGTCACATGCTTCCGGCATCATGCCTGCTGAAGAGGACATAAAGGCTATTGTATTGGCACATTCATTCACTTGTTCATTTGTTCACAAGTAGATAGTTCAGTGGCAGTTACATTCCAGCTCCTTGTTTCCCACACTGGGCGTAGAGCAGTGGGTACAACCACTTCCTGATCTCATGGTGCTTACATCCTAGAATGGAAGAAGCGTATCAAATAAATGATGATACGTTTCACAGTAGTAAGTAGTTTAAGGAAAAGGTATCAGGACGAGGAAGTGGAGAATATGAGTGACAGGTATACTGTTTTTGCCCAGGAACTTCAAGGAAGGAAAGGACAATGAGACATGAAGGAGCCTTGAGGATATCTGAAGGAAGAGCATTTAGGAAGAATAGCAAATGCAAAGGCCTTGTGGTGAGAGCTTGAGCATTAAAAAAAAAAAAAGAGAGAGAGAGAGAGAGAGAGAGAGAGAGAAAAGCCTGTTATTCAAATTAATCTGTCCTTACATATGCCTTCCTTTTCAGATAATCATATATTTCTCTGGGGAATGTCGATGTTGGTCTGTATTGAATGGCAAGGTGCCGAACAACCTAAACATGGCATTTCTGGTTCCAGAGATTTGGAAAATATAGAGTATAGCCCAAAAGTTTATACCCCTGAGGTACATCCTTTCCTAGCCAACGGAGTGATTTATTTTTAGTGGACTGGACCCCTTGTAGGAATTGGAAACCAAGATCTCTATGTTCTATGGGGCAGTGGTTCTAATAAGATGAGAATCTGGTCCCCCTGCTTCTGGTTACACCCCTAGAGCAAATAAAAAAAGGATTGCCTGTATGATCTGAAAATGAGTAACTTGCATTATGGCAGAGTAAAACATCTTTGAACGGTTTTGATCTCAAATCTAAAAGGTTTCACATTCATCAGTAAGATATTGTAAGATGCTATGTTCTTAAAATTTACTTGGTAACACCTTTGCAGATTGTTAATATCGATCCATTGGAATTCATATTTTCTTGATGAAAAGTCTTCTGAAATCCACAATTTCCTGCTGGACATTCATTGCGAAATGTATATTTAAAACCCTTGTGAGTGTGCGCATGGTAACGGCTCTGTGGAAGCCTGATTAGCTGGTTTCCAATTTGCCAGATTTTTTTTTTTTTTAAGTTTTTTTTTAAACCATTCTTTCTTGTTAGGGAGCGCATAAAGGCATCAGAAACCCACTCAACAGCATTTCATTTCTGATATCCCTCAATATGGAATAAACAATTAAACTGATTTGAGTATGAATTGTCTCCGAAATATCCCCTTTATGCTTGGCAGCCCTATGCAAAAATTTCTGCCTGTTGCAAATTGAAAGTCTTCAAGTTGCAAACCCCCCTGAAGAACGGTTTTGATAATAGGGACGTTGTCAGACCCTTAACTCCGCCGCACGCTGCTGGGAGCCTCCGGAATAACGTTTAATGTAGTTGTCGGGCAAGGAGTCGTTGGCAGCCATGAGGATCCCTGCTTGAGTGCTCCCTTTCCTGACGGGGAATATAGGGCAGTGATCAAGCAGAGGGTCTCAAAGGAGGTCTTCAATCACCGGGTAACATGAAGAATGGGATGTACACAGGCTGCCGGGGAAGCGAGCACAAAGCTCCTGAATTGTAGAGAGACAGATAATTCCTGTATGAACACCCAGATGACTGGGAACCTATTCCTTATGGATTAAACAGTACCCGAGGACACTAAGGCTAATAGGAAATGCTGAAATGGAGATTTTTTTTTTTTTAGTCTCTATTTTTGCACTGTTTATGATCTGCCAGCAGGAATATTTCACGGCATTAAAGGCATGGCCAGAAAGCAAGAAGATGTATATGTATATACACACTTATACACACACACACACACACACACACACACATACACAGTTCCTCTGTATCTTCACAACCCTGATATCACATATGGCCCTTGCGGACGGAGTATTGTGTGTTGTTTAGTCTTGGAACTTCTTTTAAAGATAGGATGTCATTTACAATCTTCAGGCCATATGTTTACTCAGACTTAAGAAACACGGGCTAATCTTTTTCTATTTTGAGGAGTAATAAATTGAAAAGATAATTACATAATATGGTGCATAATGTAACTCTGGCTTGAGCCATATGTGTTTAATTTTAGAGAAACATGCGTGATGACAGGTTATGAAGGATGAAACTATTTTAGTCTTTTTAGGGATTAGAAGCATGATTTTTTAAAAAGAATAAGTGTCCCTTATTTCCCCCCACCCTCCTGACTTCCCCTGAAAAACAACCCAATACACAAACTCAGTGAAAAACACTCTACTGAAAGCAGTTTGTTTTTCTGGTGGCCACTGGCAAAGACAATTCAAGTTAGAGGGCATATTATTTTCAAGCTCTTGTAAAATGAGATGCAGGCTTCCGTGTGCCGGGGGGGTGGGAGGGTGGGGGGGATGGGTGACATGTAGTTCCTAATGCGAGAGCAGAGTGGAGATGCTGCATTTAGAGTCAAGCAGAAATTTGTCATCTGAGTATCCAATTAGAAACAACAGCAGTTCTCTCTCTCCTTACTGAACGTGATAGCGTATCTGATATAAAATGTTGTGGCGGGAGAGGTGCAAGAATTTTCCCTTTCTTCCTTATGCAAATATCTATGGAACACCTTCTATGAAGCTCCACACTACACTTGACACCTAGGATGCAGAGTCAGCTAAAATACTCTCCATAAAACTATTAAGCCAGCAGGAAGCTCATAGACTGAGACCCACTTTCACGTCACCCTCAGAACGTGTCCCTTTGCCTGTGATCCTGTCCTGAAGGCAGGATTGGCAGGTGTGGTGGGCAGAATAATGCCCCCTAAACATGTCCACGTCCTGATCGCTAGACTCTGGAAATGTGATATGTCACATGGAAAAGGAGAATTAAGTTTGCAGTTGGAGTTCAGGCTGCTCATCACCTGACCTTGGATGGGGGAGATTATCCTGGGTTACCCCAGTGGGCCCAACACACTCACAGGGTTTTTAAAAGTAGAAGAGGTAAAACCAAAGGGAACCAGAGCCGGGCTTTGAACATGGAGGAAGGGGTGACATGCCGAGGACTGCGAGCAGCCTCTAGACGCGGAGAAACAGAAGCAAGGAGCCTCCAAGGGGAACACAGCCATGCCAACACCTTGATTTTAGCCCCATGAGACCCATTTTGGACTTATCACCTCCAGAACTGTAACACAATAAATGTGTATGTTTTAAGTCACTGAGTTAGTGGTAATTTGTTACAGCAGCAGCAGGAAACTCCTATCTGGGAGGAGGACCACGTGCCTGATGTAGGGTGAGTGGATCAGTTGTTAGCAAATATGGCTGCATATTAGAATCACCTGGTGGAGTTTAAATATGCTGGTACCTGGATCTTGGAACCCCCAAATTCCAACTTAATTAGTCTAGGGGTGGCCTGAACATGGCGATTTTGCAGGTGACTCAGACGTGCAACCAAAGAGGTGTAACACTGATTTAGTATCAGATAAACCTGGCTTCCAGTTGAACACCTGCCTTGGGCCAGCCTGGTGTGTCAGCAAGTTACTCTTTTAGCTTTAGTTTCCCCATCTGTTAGGTGGGGATACTGTGATCTTCTACCTAAGGTTGTACGATCCTGCTGTATTAAAGGGCACGTGTCTTTCTCACAGTGATTGCTCAATAAATGGTAGCTACTGTTTGGACTCTTCTTATGATGATTGGGATGCAGAGAGGTAGATCTACCCCTGATGAGATAATACTAGGTACAGAGCCTGGCTGATTTATATAGCTTGTATTCACAACTGCTTTCTGAAGTATCTTCTATTATTATACCCTTTCCATGGAAGGTAGAGGGGATCAGAAAAGTTAAGCAGCTCTTCCACAGTTGCACAGGTTATAAGCCCAGGAATCAGGGCTTGAACCTGGATCTCACGCTGAGTTCGGGGCCATGCGGGCTTGCCCCGTGTAAGACTTGCAAGGCAGATGCTTGCTCTTGAGCCCCCTTTGGCGGCCTTTCACAAACCATTGCCAGTGTCAGTCCCTGGACTGGGGGTGGTATTTTGTACCGGATTCAGTCTCTGCACGATAAACCATATTTGCCCTGTTGCCTGCCGTCACGGAAAAGGAGGTTGAAAGCCATGGGAATGATGATTCTTAACAGTTATAGGCTGTTTGCCTCTGTCTGCCGTTTAATCTAATCTCAGGTTCAGTTGATACTATTGATTAGGTTCTTTTCAAAACGGTATGCGGCATATGGGGCTTCTCTGTGTGGGGTAAAATGTTATTCTTCTCCTCCGTGAGTTGAGAAGAAAAGGTGAAAGTATACAATTAATTTGCCTGCACTTTCTCGCAAATTGTATGCTGGATTTCTGTGAAATGCTGTATGGAACAATATCCCAAGCAAATTATTGTTATTTACTGTGACTTTTGCCTGCATATTTAAAGTCAACAATTATGTTTCTTTTCGGTACTTAATGGCCTTTGTACAACATTTTTAGAAACTTGGTCAGGTGTCACTAGGAAAATCCGCACTTCGACCCTGTGATTCTTGGGAAACAAGTTAACAATATCAGAAGTAACAACCAAGTCCTGTTTCTAAGGGAAAGAACCCAACAGCCCAAGGCACGGTTCCCTCTCCCTTCCTTTAAGGTAATTAATTAATTATCTGTAAGCCACTGCCCTGAATCTCATCTGTTTTAGGCAATATATAATCTTTTGTCATCCTTGCTGTCAGTATCACTGAGAGCGAATAATGAAGTTGAATTTGATAAATTCTTTTTTCTTCATATTGCATGCATTTTGGTGGCAGTTTTGGCATCTTTGGAATTCTGTCACTCCTTGGGTCCTTTAGATAGGAAAGTCTTTGGAAATTGACAAATCGACCTGTAGTTGGCACACAATGTCGCATTAGTTTCAGGTGTACTACATAGTAATTCCGCAATTATATACCTCACGCAATGCTCACCAGGGTAAATGTAGTAACCATCTGTCACCCTACAATGTTATTACAGTATTATTATGATATTATTGACTGTATTCCCTTTGCTGTACTTTTCATCCTATGACTTACTTGTTTTATAACTGAAAATTTGCACCTCTTAACTCCCATTCAATGATTTTGTCCATCCCTCACCTCTCTCCCCTCTGGCAGCCACCAGTTTATTTTGTATTTGTGAGTCTATTTCTGTTTCCTTGGGATTTTTTTTGTTTGCTCATTTGTTTCATGTTTTCTGTATAAGTTAACTTGTATTTATCTGTGTAAGTTAACTTGTATTTATCTTTTTTGTGTCTGACTTATTTCTCTTAGCATAATACTCTCTAGATCTATCCGTGTTGTCATGATGGTGAAATTTTGTTCTTTTTTATGCCTGAATAATATTCCAGTGTGTGTGTGTGCACCTACCACATTTTCTTTATCTTTTGATCTATCAGTGGACACTTGGGCTGCTTCCATATCTTGGCTACTGTAAATAATAATTAGTAATCATAGGGGTACATATATCCTTTTGAATTAGTGTTTTTGTCATCTTCAGGTAAATAATCAGAAGTGGAATTACTGGACTGTATGGTACTTCTATTTTTAATCTCTTGAAGAACCTCCATACTGTTTTCCACAGTGGCTGCACCCACTTATATTCCTACCAACAGTTCACAAAACTTCCCTTTTCTCCATGTCCTCGCCAGCGCTAGTTATTTCTGGTTATTCTGATACCAGCCATTGTGACAGCTGTGAGGCAATATCTCACTGTGGTTCTGATGTGCATTTCCCACATGATGAGTGATGTTTGGTATTTTTGCATCTGCCTCTTGGCCATCTGGGTGTCTTCTTTGGTGAAATGTCTATTCAGGTCATCTGCCGATTTTTAAGTTAGAGTATTTGTTTCCTTGACGTTGAGAGGAAAGGAAACTCTTTCTCCTAGAGGTGGGGCATGTATCACATCAGTAATTTTTCTCTATAATCCCTGCCCAGATCCTGAAATAATGCCCTCTTTTGTGTGTTCCACTTACCTTAACTGCCATGTAGCAGCCATCAACCTGAAGATTTTCAGTGATGAGCCGCATATTTTTTTTTTAAGCTGCCTCCTGTTTAGAGGTCCAAAGCAGGTTTTTTGTTCTAGCAGGGGCCCATAGTCCTTGCCATGACTGGAACTGATAGGAGCAGCTTCTGGCCAGCCATGTGTGGACGTGCTAGGATTTCATGAATTTGAAGAGATCCCACTTCATTATTCCCAATTTCCAGGAGCTTCGGATTATGGCACTTCCACCCAAGAAGCAGAAGCAAAAAGCCAGCAAGCCCCTCAAACTAGACCTTCTCTCTTGAGAAACAAGTCTGGCTTTCCTTATCCAACCTCTTATCTAATGAAAGAGTGTGCTTGGCCCAACTGTATGTAAAAAGACGACCTGGTCGATTGCATGATCTTCATACCGTCTTTGGAATAAATTGACAGGGGGATGGAAGGAGGCACCTAAGATGTGCAGAAGTTAGTGGAAAGTACAAAGACCAGCCAGCCTTCATCCCCTGTATTCTGTCTACCTTGAAGTTGATAAGGACAGGTTTTTCCTCTTTGCTCCTGGTTATATTTAAAAGGAATACAACATTTCAGTTATGGCCAAGATCCCCTTTTATCTTTCCTGTTCTCTTCCCCAGAAGCAAATGCCAGCAGGAGTTTGGGCTACCCCATGCTATTACATTTTCATAGGTGTGTTTACACAGAGAGCCTTTTTTTTTTTTTTTGAGTATTTTGTGTATAAGTTTAGCATCAAACTATATTGTATCCTTACTTGTGCTTTTTTATCAACCTTGATTTTATGAAAGATTAGTGTTAGTGTGTAGAGCTTTAGCTTTGCCCAAAGTCTACATGGTATCCTGTCACGGAACCATGCATTGTGCTTATTTATTCCAGTGTTGGTGGATTTTGTTTTTATTGCAGTGAGCACTTTGGGCATGCATGAGACCGAGAAGTAGAATTACTAGGACAATTAACTATACTTACTGAGGGGTGGCTCCTCAGGTCAGACCTTGCCTCCACAGCAAGTTGAGGAAGATGTAGATGTGTCTTATCTTCCCTCAGGGAGTCTACAGTCTGCTGAGGAAATGGAGGAGGATAGCTCTGGCTGTCCAGAACTGCTTATTTGAGCAGGACTGCATCAGTGCCCTCAAGAGGAAGATCTTAGCTCTCTAGTATCTTGTAACAGATAATCCAAGTTGCGTTGTGTCCATTGATTTCCTCTGTCTGAATAGAGAAATCCCACTATGTTGTTTGAATGGCGAGAGCCTCGTTTTCCGTGTCAGGTAGTGACAGGGTTTAGAGAAGGAAGGCATCCACCAATTAATCCAGCAAGAGAGCCCAGCGAGGGTTGTACTTACTGCACACAGACTGGTTTTGAGCTTTCTCAGCCATTCCTTTTGGGGAGCTAAGAGAGCCCCAGAGAGAAACGTTTGAAGCAAGAACACGCAAAAATAGGGCGAAAGAAAACAAAAATATAAGAATAAAAGGGAGGAAGAATTTCTGAGTGAATGAGGCCTCCGCTGCTCCTTCTCATCCTGAGGTGTGATATGTAGATCTGTCCCGTGCTTAGGCCTGACAGCTTGTGGGGACCAGATGAATTTTTCAGTCAGCATGAGAAATGCCATCCACACCAACTGATACCCTACCCTGGCAGCTGCCTCACTATCTTTTATCATTCCTCTTGATCCATCATCCAGAGAATGCTAGAAGGCACGAGAATGTAAGTTCCAAATAGGAATTGGTGCCTGTTTTCTATCTTGGTTTATTTTCAAAAACCTTTTTGAACTTTTGAACTGCTAGTACCCATGGGGCACAGTGCAGGGGAGTTGATAAATAAAGATAATGTTGATGTGAGTACAATTTCTTTCATATGTAACTGGAGAAGCATGTGAGTTCCAGATAAGCTTTTCTTAGAAAAAATAAAATTCTAAATGTCAAAGTTTTTTGAGTGGGGGTAGCAAGGACTCTGGTGCTAAAAGACATCCTTAGACCTGAGCCCGATGAAGAGAGAATCAGGTCGATAGCATATAGGTCAATTCAGCTGAAGCTCCTTCTGTTTTCATTGAATTTAGACTTTCCTCCCACTTATGTGTTCTCTTAAAGCCTTTGCTTATTCTAATTTTACTTTCCACTCTTGTTTGTAATGGTCACTTTCTAATTCCTCCCCCGTATATTGAAAAATGAGGGAGTCAACTCTTAGGCAATGTGTGTCATGGATATGGGAGTCTGTATGTTCCTTCACAAAACTTCTGGAAAAATCATCCAGCTTCTGTTCTCTCACAATGATCTTTTGAAATTGGAGGCTTTATATTCAGATAAAATGAAATGTGAAGCATTGATTCTAAGTAAATAAATGAAACAGAAAAGACCTGTGTTATAAACACCCAATCCAATTAAGTACCTGGTTTTTAGATAGTTTATTAAAATGTAGAAATAAATGGTTTCAGTGCATTTGTACCTATCCTGGATTTAATTAGCCAGTGGAGGATTTCAACAAGATTTATCTCGATATTGGAGATAGAAGTGGAATACTTCACCTGCTTGCCAAGTTTTTTTTTTTTAATTTTTAATTTTTAAAAATTTTAAAGAATTCAGTCTCATAACCTCCCAGGAAAGCAGTGCACTGCCAAGTGCAAGGTGAAAACTAAAAGCTTATCATTTAGAAAAAGTGTCCGTGTATAGAAATAATGTTCATAATTGTTAACATTAGATTAATTCAATTTGGCATAAGTATTTCCCATTTTAACTTTTTATCACTGTTGTCTACCTCTTAATTATTTTGGAATGAACAGATTGACGGGCAACATAGTAGGCACTTACTATATGTTGTTGTACTAACAAATGAACATTTTTAAATAACTTGATTGAAAGCTCATCTAATGTAGAATTTCACAATAAAATGAAGGTCTGTAAGATGTGGGGAGGTCCATGTACCTGGCTGAAGTCAGACATGAAATGATTTTGCTTTTGTTAGAGTTTGAGCACATTGCCTTTTGTTTTTTTGTTTGTTTTTGTTTGTTTGTTTTTTGTTTTTAACTTACATGTTTCGGGTATATGCATTTCAAAGGTGGAAGAGATATGGTAAGAGAGGACAATTCTTCGTATTTCACCTCAGTAGGCTGCAGGTTATTGTAAGTTTTACCTCTCAGTCCTCCACCCCTTTCTTCTCCTCGAGATGCCACTAGTGACTCAGTCTGGGTAGATCCTAGAACTCTGGTCTGTGCAGAATCAGACATTTAATTTTTATTAGCTGTGGAGGAAAGTGTAGGGTTTTTAGAACTTTAGCAATACCTAAGTAGTTACTTAATCTGAAACCTGCTGGAATCTCTTTAATACTAAACTACATGGTGTGTGTGGGGGGGTGGATACGGGTTAAACGATGCATTGAAAAAAAGCTCTTATGCATGGTCTTTTTTTTTTTCTTTTCTCCACTACTTGGGATCCTTTGAGAATGTATTACCTGGTAGAGTTGACTCCTGTCGGAATGTGTATAGGTACATATGCACACATCTCTATATATCTACCCATATATGTATATCAAAGTGTATTCTATTCACAAGTGTGTGCACACACATGCACATATATGGTTGTTACATTTTCTAAACCCAAATAACTCAAGAGTTTCTTTCCTAACACAAAAAAGTCACTTCTGTGAAAAGTTGAAAAATAAACATTATAATCAGCGAGGCATCACAAATAACTTTTATGTCTAAATCAAGCTATTAAATGCTTTTTTATTTTTAAGTAGATAAGGGAATAAAATAGCTACATAGTTCATAAAGTGGTATGCCATTACTGCCTGCTGTGCCCAAGAATTATGCCAGCTTTTTACACTCGTGAAGTAAAAGCGGATTAGAACTGTGATCAATGTATTACCCTATATTTCTTATTGTGCATTATATTTCCTTTTTGAGCACCTTTGTAGACTAAATGGCTACTAATGACATAATTACAATTGTTTGTCACCACCATAATGCGTGATTTCCTATCTCATCATGAAGATGTAAGTTAGATAAAAGAGGAGTTTTGGCAGGAAGACAAAGTGCAGTGATTTATTAAAGGCCAGATGTGGTTGTTAAAAGCTTTTCTACAGAAGGCTCAATTGAGTGATGTGAAATAGGAATGAAATCGCTCTGCACACCCAGCCTGTGGTTCTTGGTGTGAGTGACATAGTTGCTCATGGAAGCATGACAAATGAGCCACATGTTTTATTGTTGTGTACAAATTTTACATTGGAATTTAAACAGGGTGAGAAAGGTTCCCATTAGCTTACACCAGCAAAGTACGTGTTTAAAAGAAACTCATGAGACTCAAGTGCTGGCGACATTCTTCCATTTGTTTAGTGCCTCGTAGCGAGAATGGTACGGTCTTACGTTTCTGTCCAGCGCTGTTCAGAAAGAGCACAGGAGTGAAGGAGAGGTTCATCTGAGAATTCAAAGAGATGGGGAGCAAGGGGAGACAAGATATTACTTACACACTGTTGACATACATATCACACACGTAGACTTGACATATATACACTCAGATTCGATAGATGCTTCGAAGGAAGAGGCTCCGTTTCTGGTTTTAGTATTATTTGCACATGCAAAGCTCTGTTAAAATAATGTTAACACCCTGGAGTGATAGAAGCTATGAGTGGTTTGAAGAGTGTTCTTGAGCTTTTGGAGGAGGAAAGGGGGAAAAATAAAAAGAAGAAAACTGTGATTTCTTGAAGTCATGCTCTGGTCAGAAGGTAGTGATCTGTTTCTCTATACTTCCTCTCTTCTCTTCCCCCGCCTTTCCCTCCTTCCTCTCCTTCACCCCCTCCCTGTTTTTCCTCCTCCTTCTTCCTTAACTTTCCTCTTAACTTTGTATGGAAGAGAGTTACACCATAGGATGGGGGTCTGTGTAGCGTGGATCCCGGAACTCTGCTGGAGATAGAGATTTTCCTGTCTCTTCCAGGCTGGAGCGAAAAGTTACTTTAAATAGTATAAGTGGAAGACCTAGACTTTTTTTTAGATGAACTCTATGAAGCTAGCGAGAGGTTTGGTGGGGTGTTCATAATGCTGTGACCTGCCCTGTCCTCTCAGTGGAAAGTACAGGGTCCTCCTCACGTTCTCTGTCGTAGAAGTCCAGACTTGATAGTGCTCGTAGATTTTACCGGACTTGGTGATTACATGTGTGTTTGTAATATTACCTAATGTTTATTCCCCCGTGTCCGGTCTGAAAGTTCCACGCAGGCAGGAATTGTCCTGTCACATTACCTGACACATAATGTACATTTGAGAAGTATTTGTAGAATGAATCATAAGAACCACTTGGACGGTAGCCTGCATTCGGCATATCGCTTGGAGATCCCTAGGAAATCCATCCAGATAAAACTTTCCCAAACTGCAAATACTTGTCCACATAAATAATGGAGCAATGTAGATGGCTTCTTGCCGTCCCCTTAATTTAAAGTTTGGAGGCTGAGAATCCAGTTAGGTCCTGGCCCTTCCAAAAGTCTCCCAGGCACCCATCGTGTAATTCCAGAGACTGCCACTTGATGGCTCGTACCCAACCCTTTGACAATTTAGAGAATTGAGTCAGAAAAATATGCATGTGTTCTCTCCCCCTTGACTGTCTCTTTCATTTAGAATTTACATGTTCTTTATGACTCATGTATTAGCCCTTAAATAGAGAGGACTAACATAGAAATGCGGGGAGTTAGGTTTCAGAGACATAAATGCTTAGAACCAGGGCTGCCATCATGATAGTGAGACCCATACAGCCAGCCCAGGCCCCATGATCAAAAAGGCCCTGCCCTTGTTTGAATGCACTGCTGTTACCATCTTGAAATTCTCTTTTTTCCTTTTTTTAAAAAAAGATTTATTCTATTTGTCAGAGATAGAGAACAAGTGTGGGGAGGAAGCGGAGAGAGAGAGGGAGAGTGAAAGAACCAGGCACCCTGTTGTGTGCAGAGCCCAATGTGGGGCTTGATCCCATGACCCTGAGATCATGACCTGAGCTGAAATCGAGAAGTCAGATGCTTAACCGACTGAGCCACCCAGGTGCCCCACCATCTTGAAATTCTTAATAATTTCGCATGAGGGGTGCACATTTTCATTTTACGCTGGACCCCACAGTTTTTGTAGGTGACCCTGCCCATACATATATGTTCTTTCGTTATAACCACATGTGACTTTTAAGCTCCTGACTTTCCTTACTGTGCCAGAATATCTGTTACTTGAGACCAGGTTGCCCAGGCCTGATCATACCTGACTTTGGCTTCTAAAGGCTTTATTCAACACTTGTTAGGAAGCCTGCCTTCCCTGGCCACAAACCAATGGGATAAGAACGTTGGCTTTGACTCCGACTTCTGGGTTCAAATCGTGGCCCTGCAAGGAACATATTACTTAAACTTTCCAGGCTCAGTTAGTTTCCTTATTTGCAAAAATGAGATGATAATAGTGTGCTTACCTCCTTAGCTTGAAGTGAGGATTAAATGTGATAGTGTCTAGAACAAGCTTCCTGGGTACCTGGCTCAAGGTGAGCATTCAGTCACGACTAGGTATTGTTGCAGTCACTGCACCTCACATTTCTGGTCACTCCCAGCCCTCATTTGAACCTCCTGCTTCTGTGGTCGTGCTTCACTGAAGTTGCAGGATGGTCACTGTGCTTTGATGCTGTAATGGGCTGCACTCAAAGTTTCTTAAAGCCTGGTACCAGAGTTGTAGGCCTTGACACAACTCTGCTCACTGCCTCCCCCTCACTGAAACCCTGGCTGCTGCTTCTCCTCAGTGCTTCCTCCTGTACGTGGAATGATTGATTAACATGGAAAGGATTTGTATAACCAAACTAAGGATTCTGTAACCCATTTCTTTTTTTTTTTTTTAAAGATTTTATTTATTTATTCATTAGAGACACACAGAGAGGCAGAGACACAGGCAGAGGGAGAAGCAGGCTCCATGCAGGAAGCCCAACGTGGGACCCGATCCCGGGACTCCAGGATGGTGCCCTGGGCCGAAGGCAGGTGCCAAACCACTGAGCCACCCAGGGATCCCCTCTGTAATCCATTTCTGTTTGCCAGTGGTCCAAAGATGTTTCTTACACAGTGTGTCTTTTGCAGAGCATTGAAAACACATTTTGAAGCAGACAAGTAATTTGTAAATAGAATCCCCCCCCCCATTCATACAGAAAATTTGTGAAATATTGACCATATCAGAGGGACTTGGGTTTTTTGGAAAGGGAGGATATGTTATTGGGGTCTGATGTGAGGTGGGATATGGTCTGTTCCTTTACCTAACAAATAACTATTAAAAAGTTTGGATGTCAGGGGTGCCTGGGTGGCTCAGTGGTTGAGCATCTGCCTTTGGCTCAGGGCGTGATCCCGGGGTCCTGGGATCGAGTCCCGCATTGAGCTCCCTGCGGGGAACCTTCTTCTCCCTCTGCCTGTGTCTCTGCCTCTCCCTCTCTGTCTCTCATGAATAAATGAATAAAATCTTAAAGGAAAAAAAAAGTTTGTATGCCAGGTATTGTTGGAAGCCCTGGGAGTGTAACTGTTTACAACCGCACAAGAACCTTGCTGTTGTGTGGCTCACATTCCAGTAGGGAATAGATCCTAAGCACAGCAAAGCACAGTGTCAGATAAAGTGCTATGTGGAGAAAGAAGGGCGATGGAATAAGACTGCCTCTCGGCCACGTTAGACAAGGTAGCCAGGGAGTGCTTCTCAGGGGAGGTGACATTTAAGCTGAGATCTGAATGGCAAGAGGGAGACAACCAGGAGGAGAGTGGAAGATAAGCCTTCCAGGCTTAGGAATAACTAGTGCTGAGACCCTTAGGTGTCATTTGCTTCGTGGATTTGAGGAACAGAAAGGACACCAGTCTAGTTGGAATGAGGTGTATAAGATAATCTGCAGAGAGAAATTAGTTGGATTCTGGTCTTGGACTCTGTAGACCATGATTATGTTATCTCTGAGCTTTGTTGCTTTATTATTTTCAAATTAAAAGAGAACCAGGAATCTGTATAGTCATAAAACTAAATAGTTGAGTCAATTAAGCAGTCTCTGGGTATTAACTAGAAAGAAAATGGTTGATTTTACCTGGATTTATCCACTTCAGTTCTCTAAATAAGGATTATCCAAATGGAGCACTGGAATTGGAGTCTCAAGACAAATCTCAGCTCTACTGGGCCAAGATATTTCATTTCCCCCAACAAATCCTATCATCATAGATTGATAATGCTTTTGACACAAGGTTAGTATAAAGTTGAAATGACTTGGGGCTCAAAGTGACTACTGGGTAAATGCAAAGTCATATGCAAATACTACGTAGCTGTTGTGATTGCTAATCCTCAGTTGATAACCTTACCTGCTAAAAATATCTAATTTAAAAAAATTAAAAGTGTATTTTACTATCCATTAAGGAGTTCTTCTATTACATATGGAGAGATCTAGCAGATGAATTCATGATGTCTATAGTAACCTTATTCAGTAAGTGGTTCCTAGATATTGGCTCACATTCACAGATAACTCTTTTTCAAGTTCTAGAATGTTAGAGCACAGGGTCCCACCTATGGCATTCTGTCTCCTAGATTACTTATCTCTTATCTGGACTGACTCTGAAATACGGGAAAGTTCAAAAGGAAGGTTTCTGTTAGTTTTAAAGACTTGTCTTTAAAGAGGATCACAGTAGTTTTTATAAGACAGAAATTCCATGCCTTTCAAAAATAACTCCTGGTCACCTTGGATTTGAGCTTGTGGAGATGAGCAGTTTACATGATGTTCTTTGGGAGAAGGTAATTATTGTGGAAATTGGGTCTAGGTAGTTGACATTTTTGATGGAGGAGTAGGCTTTTGTCTCCATCCACTTCTTAGAAGCTCTTGCTCTGCTCAGCAGGATGTCTATATGTGTCAAGGAATCAGCAAGGATAACAGATTCCATCGGAAGGGTTTTCTAACATTAGTTTTAGGAGCCATGTAAGTGGCACCAGGGAATCTGAATTTTAAGATTTTATACCTTTTTTATTTCATAGACATCCCTTGGAAAGATGATCTCAGATTACTGGAAGACTTTATTGTTAAGTTTTAGAGAATTTTGCATTCTGCTTAGAAAGTCATTTTAGAGTTTTATTAGAACATTTACTCGCAATGGTGCTAATTATTTTAAATATGACCCTGGAAATGGGCTATGTCAGCTTGAAAAGACTATTTTTAACAGAATTTGGTTTTAAAGGCAGGTTTTATAGACATTATAGTAATACCATTGTTATCTAATTAGCATCCACTGTGCAAATGTACGTGATATTAGAGAAGCAAGTATACATAAAATTATAAATTGTGACATTTTATGAGGTTTTTTTTTTTTATCATGAGTCTTACACAGTCATCATTACTTAACAGTGTGAAATGTGGCCTTAGACATTACATCATGTAAAGACCAGGAGACAAAAAAAAGAAAAACCTGAGGATCAATTTTTGATTATAATAAAGTTTTAGTATGAGGCATTTCTGAATATGTGTCATGAACATGAGTCATGATTTTCACACCAAACCTGACCTATTATGATTATGTTTCAACTTCAAGGGGTTTTCAGTATTTAAATTCTAAACCTAATTCTAAGGTTTCAAAATGATTCACATTCAAATCTACTTTTATGTTTTATAATTAAATAAGAAAATATTGCTTATACCTACATTTTTACTATTCTTGGGCATATTATAATTATTTCTTTAATTTCACCAATAAAATAGCCCATTTCTTCATTAGTAAATTACAAGGCTATCTCAATAAAAGAAAAAAAACTAGTGTAAATGTGGCTTGCCATCTCAAATCGTCACTCAGTGTGGAATTTCCTTTCGTTAGTTCTTTTTGTAAAATGTGAGATACTTTCTAGGTAAATTAATCCCTTCCAAGCGGTAAAATCACTTCCTTTTTGGAAAGAGTTATTAGAGTCTTCTTCTTTATAATCTTAAATACCACTTATGTTAGAGTGAACAATACATGGGAAAATTACACCAGTTAAAAAAAGAATGATCGCGACCCAGGCCAAGTACATTGCAATTATGTGTTCATGGAAAAGTGAGCTTTCTACCGGGAAAAGCGTGATAGAGATGCCCATGAAATTTCCAAAGTTTAAGTATTTTTGTAAATTAGGTTGTTCCTAGTTAAACAGGTGGCTTTAAAGGCTGGTTTCACTGTTGTTTTAATCATAGTTTAGTTACCATGGAGAAATATGCAAGTTAGCATTTATACACAGAAGTGAAATTTATGCTGCATAGATAATAGCCTAAATTTAGCTTGACTTAAGTTTACCACTTCCTTTTTTTTTTCGGCAAAAAAGAATAATAATATATCACATATATCCATTAACAAGTTAATTTCTTTAAATGCGACTGTTATATTTTTAGAGGATTTCTCTTCTCAAGCATCCACGGACCACTTCTGTCAATGTGGCTTCTCCCAGTGCTGAACATAATAGAACATATTATGTGTGATTTGCTCGAACTGTGTCATCCTTAGGCTTAATAAAAGACTTAGCTAACTTTAAAATCTGTCATGTGGTGCAAAACTAATATTTGGACATGTTGGCATCTCACTGGGTTTTGTCAAGGACTATTATTTTGCACTGAAAATCATCACAATATGTCCCGTGGTCACGGGACCAACCGGATTGCAGACCCCAGCAATGGTTTCAATGACCATTTGGTTATATTTTCTCTAAGGGAAATTCTGAGACAAGTCTTTGTCATGGACCGTTTCGGCGTAACTGTCCTCTCAGCTGGGTAATAGATTTTTCACCCTGAATTACGAGGTTCGTTTGTGTGGAATCCAGCAACCGGGAGCTGCTTTTCCTGCCATTTGCTTTGCCCGGTACCTCAGAGCGAAGGCTAAGTTTTCAAGGACAAATGTAGTAAAACTGTCCTGATCCAACATGAGGTCCCCCAGCACGGAGAGAGAGCAGCAGATCCCTTTCAACACCAGCTGTTCTCACAGATATAGATTGCTGCAGTGAAATTTTCTTAATATAATTCAGGAAGCTCTAGAGAATTCTCCAAAACAACTGTGCCAACAAGGAAAATGTTGAATTTTTCATCAGCTGCCCAATGCTGAGAGTTAGTGGGCAATCCGTTCATTCATGACCAGATGTTCAGTGTGGTAACGCTCTGCAGTTAACTTGAACCCTGTGGCCTGTTTACCATTGGCTGCAAGGACATTGGCAGCAGCCTGGCATTGGAGAATTGAGGCCCGCACAAGCAAAAGACCAAAGTGTGTGTCTGTGGCTTCCTGGTTTTCACCAGCGACCAGACAAGGTAGGGAGTGTTGACAAAGGGGAAGGACATCACATCAATCATCCTGGAGGCAAGAAGATTTTGCTATAGGATTGTATCTTGGGGGAACAGTTGGCAAATTCTTACACTCTTTTTTTATTTGGGAAGAAAGGAGGTCTTTGTTTAGTTGGACAGGTTTTTTTTTTTTTTTTTTTTTTTTTTTAACCTGTGTCTAAACCATCAAACTTTTTGCGGTGGGGGCAGTAGGTGTGGGTGGTTAAGACAGTAAGAAAAAGGTTTCTAATTTTAAGCTAGGGGAAGTCAATAAAGTTGACTCTTAATATTGAATCCTTACGAGGTCCAATCTGGAATTGGGAATATGTGATATTTTCGCCCTAGGTAAACTTTCTTATTATAGGCGGGGAATATTTAGAGCTTCCATTCATTCAGAGTCACCATTTCCTCCATATACATGTGTTGCACCCAGGACTTTTTTGTGAGCTGTTTTAAATAACAGTGTTTAGGGGAAAAGGGGGAGTAGATGGAGTAGGGGTTTTCGAAGAAACACTGTGATTTTCTACCTTGGAAAGGATTCTTCCTTAAAATGATTAACTGTGTTTGATTCTAGAATTGCAGCATGCCAGGCGCAGGGAGGCAGAATTTCATAACAGATAGCTTGTCTCAGACGGAGGGCTCTTTTCTTTTTGCCACCATGGCATTGCGCAATACTTTTTTTCTTTTATTGTGGTGAAATATACATAACATGAAATTGACCAATTTAACCAACTGCGTGATAATTCTATTATTTCAAAGCACTATGGGAAAAGGAAAGTTAAAAAAAATCTTATTTAACCATTTTTAATTTGTGGCTTAAATGGTACTAACCCAACAAGAAGTTGGCCTTTGTTTACTTGAAAGTAGAACAGAAAGTCATCATGGTGTTAAGCCTCTTTTTTTTGGAGGCTTGAATGGTTTTCTCTTCCCTACAGAATCCTTGACTCGCCCTGGCACATCCCTAGTGACCGCCATCTGTGGGGGCACACAGGTAACTTGGAGGGTCTTTGGAGCAGAAAACCCTTGGAGTAATAATATTTGCGTTGGCAGAGCTTTCTGCCCTTGGTTTATGAGTTGGAGTGAACACTTCCTTTGCATTTCCTGCTTACAGGGAAAGCAGGTTGCATGTCGCCCTGAGATAGGGAAATTTCTCATCATTCCCACTTAAACCTGAACCTTGCTGGCCCTTAGAAGCACACTGAAGAAGTGTGTGTTTTGTCTGTCTGGGTGATTTCTTTGAAAAGTCCCTTGGCTGGGGGACTTGGAAAGAGGAGGTTTTGGATTAAGGCAGGTACTGAGTGAGGGCTGCTGAGACGCACGGGGAAGGCACCGTGTTGTTTTCTGGGATGCTAACTT
The DNA here is from genome assembly GCF_003254725.2 of Canis lupus dingo. Classification (NCBI taxonomy): domain Eukaryota; kingdom Metazoa; phylum Chordata; class Mammalia; order Carnivora; family Canidae; genus Canis; species Canis lupus. Next base: position 20,826,669 of record NC_064262.1, read on the forward strand.
GCTGATAGAAACGCGAGAACCAGTTTACAGTAGCTCTGACACCACTGTTACCTTTCTGCAGTCCTCTCCAGCTGCTCCCAGCCCTTCGGATGCCTCCGCCATGCACACAGTTTGTTCTTGGGTGTGAAAGCAAACAGTATTTGAGTTGGCAGCGACTTCTCTTTCAGTAGAGTTTGCTGCCTCGGCAAGAAACCGCAGCAGGAGCTTTCTGCTGCTGAAGATTTCCACTGGCAGGATGGCCTTTTCCCACATTTCCTTGGTTTAAGGAAACAGATTTTTGAACTTTTTTTTTTTTTTTAAAGACAAAATGCCAACATTTAACAGCTGGAGTTAGTATATAATTTATGGTTTTCACTTTATGTTCTTGTGGATATATAAAAATTAAAAATCTGCAATTATTGTTAAATTATGCAAGTTTTTGCAGAAAGGGTGATTAAAAATAGACCCTCTGTTATGAGGAATTCAAGAAAGTCATTGTTACCCAAACAGGTATTCTCAATTATTCTATCTTTAATGGTTTTTAATTGTTATAATTTACTCATATTCTATTACATCTCTCAGAGGAGATGTTTCTGAAAGCTCTTTGTTTTTCCTTTGAGGAGCAAGTAGGAGTTTGTTCATTTGAACCTCTTTAGCTTTTAAAAAAAAAATCGTGTTTTATTTTTTATTTTTTTACACGTCAGCATGCTAATCCTCACTCCAGGTAACCCTTCCTGTCACAGGGGATCTGTCTGGTGAATCTTAACTCTAAGAAACATTCTCAGACCTGCTACCTGTCAAGGTGATTGTTATCCAAGCCTTTGTTATGCCATGGAACCTACCTCTTGGGCAAGCTGCAGTTTTCCTACATTTCCTTCTCTTGAAGTTCATCTCCACACCTTCCAGATTAAGGATATATATTCCTCATTGGCTGGAGGCCTTGGCTGACCTGGTAACTTATCAGTATCAGGAAAGAATGCAGCCAACCAATAAAAAGTGACTGAATGTTACCTTGAGACAGGTAGTGTTTTTGTATTTTTGTCCTGTCAATAGGGACAATGTTACCTTGAGACAGGTAGTATTTTTGTATTTTTGTCCTGTCAATTGGGTTTTTTGTTGTTGTCATTGTTACTTCTTTTTCTATTAAAAGAGATAAAGACTCTGAGAACCTTTATTAACACCCCCAAAAGCCAGACCTTTAAAGAAAAAGTGGCACTAGCATTTGTGCTTTCTTGGTTTCTCAGAAAATAAAATAGGAAGTGAAAAGGCCATTCTCCTTGGTACAGTGTGTTACTATAAAGATCATTCGATCTACATGTTAGATTTAGGGTCAGAACATTAGCTGTGATGAATAACAAGGGACAAAATTTTTCTTTTCTTTTAGAGGGTAGTGGCAGTTAATCATTTTTATCTGCCCGCCTTGTAGACTTGATTAGATTTATGACGTATGCCGCATGTTTATGGCATTTTTATTATATGTTGTTAATTTGTTGTAACTGCCACTGCATTTTTTTCTTCTTCCTTTTTCTCCCCAGAGGACTCTTGAAAGCAACTAAGTGTCAACTGTTACCTTGTGCTTTGGGAAACTTTATTTAATTTTTAATTTTAATAAAAGGCATAATAGCCTACTGGTCCAACAAAAATGCCCGTGGTTACAATGTGTATCTTCACACAAAATGAAAACTTGCAGTGTGTTCTGTTAAACACTTGTGTTTTTTTGTTGTTGATGAAGTATTGTGTACTCGGGCTGGGTTGAGAGATTGTGCATTGATAAATCATCTCACCTGAAACCTAGGTGTCGAACATGCGCTAAACTGTGATTTTCTTTATTATAGGAAAGTCATATATGTAGTTTTAAAATCACTGCTAGGTAAGACAATTGGACGTTGAACGTTTAAGCTGCTTCAAGAGTCAGGCAGTTGAATGATGCATTTTAGAACAACACACTCTTTTTTAGCTTACTAGCTCTCAGAATGGATATGGAATCTGTTAAATATAGAGGCAATTCTTTAAATAAGGCCGACAGTTAAAATTGGGAAGCAGGAGAATTAGATTGGAAATGATTTATGATGAGTCTACAGGACATTCAAAAAATAAAGTTAGAAAAGGAAATCCACTGGCTGGATTGGCTACATGACAGCAAAAGATTTTTACTTTTCATCCCTTTTGAATTGGCTGGATATATAGGCAATGCACAGAAACAGACTTTCAGGCAGAAAAATTGAGGGAATTTTTTTTTGTTGTTGTTAGTGTATGTTCTGGCATTGGTTTGGTATTGGCATTATAAGCCTCTGACTATAACCAAGTCAGTTTCTTGTTTTGACAGTTACAAACTTTTTCAATAACCGAGAACCACCCATTCTCTTAAGAGCATTAGACGTTGAAATAAATAGAAGCTGAACTGAACAGCAGCTTTGTTTTTGCCATGCAGCAGGAACATATGGGTCCTTAATAAATACCATTTGAAGATGACATGGGTGTGGTTATTGAGCTGATAATGTGTAATAATCACAGATGTGTATGTCACTTTCAAGAATTGGTATACATTTGCTCACACTCGCCTGTAAGGGGTTTATATATATTCTGTGGAATAAATAATACGAATTCAAAGAGGCAGATTACAGGCAATATTAAGTCATTTAGGTATGAGGTGGTTTCACTGGCAGCTGAAACTTGTTCTCATGGTGGCTTACTAATGCATCTAAAAGGCTTATTTATAATGAGAAAAGAAAAGAGGTATACTTTTAGATATTTTAGGTATAAAATCCTTGATTGTTCTAATCATATTGACATTAACTTTACCAAGACAAGGTGATATGTTTACTAACTTGGAAGTGGTCATGTTATTAAGTTGGTGTTTGACTTAAGTACTGCAGGAAGTGCACGACACCCCATCGTGTACAGGGGGTGATCTTTTGATTCCTTCACCTCTACCTCATTCCTTGCTTATGGGACTCCTAGCTCAGGGTATGTTTAACCTTGCTGCAGGCAGTTTTGAGAAGATATAAGATCATACTGAGATGCTGTCCTTAGGAATAAAGAGTTAAGGCAAGTGAGGTATTTCTTTACCCCCACGGAGAAGTTAAGCTATAGCCTCTCGAAGAGGTAAACTTTAGATATTTGGGTTAGAGGAAGAAATGTGGTTTTCTGGTTCTTGGGGACGGAATGAATAAGCAACAGAGACCAAAAAGCTTGGTACTTGAGGAGAACAATGAATAATTCCCTTTGGCTGGGACATAAAGTTCATAAAAGGGAAGACCGAAAATGAGTTGGTAGGGTAGCTGACATACTACCATGGAAAACTTCAAATTCAGGTTCATAAGCAAGTGATCTGTTTTGGTACCATTAATTAATATTAATAATAGCAGACAACATTTGCTGTGGGTAAGGTATCAAGCACAGTGATTTCCAGTTCATTCTGTTTTACCCCCTATATGAATCCAAAGTGGGTACTATTATTATCCATAGATTACCATACAGGTGAGGAAATTGAGTCATGGAAGGGGTGTGTGATCTTTCCAGAGGCAGAGTAATGAGATGGAGTCATGATTTCCAATTGGTTTTGTGACTCAAGGACCAGCCTTTTTTTTTTTTTTAAGATTTTATTTATTTATTCATAAGAGACACAGAGAGAGGAAAATGAAGCAGAGACATAGGCAGAAGGAGAAGCAGGCTCCCTGCAAGGAGCCCGATATGAGGCCTGATCCCAGGTCCCAGGATCACGCCCTGGGCTAAAGGCAGACACTCAACCCCTGAGCCACCCAGGTGTGCCCAGGACCAGCCTTTTGACGATTCTGACTACACAGCCAATGGGCATAATCAGGGTTTTTATGAGCACAGTTCTCTCTTGATCTGGGTGGAGCTCCAGGGATAGTTCTTTTGTTGTCATTTTATAGAATATAGTGAAGAGCCCAAATTAGAGGAAATTGTGGTGTTTCTGGTGAGCCGAAATCCGAGTCTTCAGTAGGATAGTTGTAAAGATTGGAAAGACGATAATGGAAGGGATGTGTATAAAAAGTCATGAAGTGTTATCCACCGGACTTGGTATGAAGGTGATGGAGATTCAGTGTTCCCAGCACTTGTTCCCAAAAAAAGGAGAGGGACAGGCTGGGAAGAGATGAGCAGAGGTTTGGATACCATGTTAGGTGCAAGAGTTAACTTTAGGCAGAATCTTTCTGGGAGATAATGAAATACACATTGAACATAACCTTGGGAAGGTAGTTGGGCTGGAGATGTGGATTGGAAGCCAAGAGAATAAGTATATATATATAGAGAGAGACTGGTACATTTAGTTAGGGGGGGAGAAGAAAGACTGGCTGGAGAAGGAGATCAGGAAATAAGTCAGCCTTATGAGATAAAGAAAAATCTTTCTGCACATTGGAGATGACAGATTTGTAGGCCACGCTTCAGACACATACCTATACATATTCATATTTGTATACATATTCATGTACATATTTATATATGTATTCCTATATACATTCATATGTATCACTGTGTATTTGTATATGTATCTTGAGCATGCACTGTTCCCTTAAGCACACATATGTATACTTGGGAGCCTTTCCCACCTCAGTTAGCAAGTGGGGAGAGGCTAGGTATCAGTCTGTCACATGAGTGGCCGACTTGGGAGGATTCTGCTCCAAGGTGCTACAACTTGAGGGCAGTAGAGGAAAGATGGAGTTTCCTTCTAGAATGTGTGCGGTTCAGCCCAACACAGGATTGTATACCCACCCTCCCCCCCCCCCCAAATGCATTCCAACACAGAAGCCTGGCTGCTTTAAATGCTATAGTAAATGCTAAATGATCTATAATAGGATTTTACAGAATTCAGCAAGATTACCATTATGTTGTGAAATATGGGCTAAGAGTGTGGTCAATAAATGTGTTAACTTTTCATTTGGGGTGATATTTTTCTTCTTTGAAAATCCATTCATCTGCTAAAATGCATATGGGAAGCTCATTGCTTTTGCCAATGAGTGTGGTTAAGAATTTTTTTCCTTCCCTTACCTCCTCTTAATTACTAATAATGGTAACAGTTAAGACTTCCAGGTCTTTAATTTTTTTTTTTTTCCGACAACCAAAGAAATGTTATTGCTAAAGTCTGTTTGGTAATATTGTTTGGAGAATGAGATAGTGCTCCCCCCACCCCCTTTTCAAGTTGCCACAGAGTGATTTCCTTTCAGGTTCTATAAAATGTCACCCCAGCAAAACTTGCCCTCCCACGTTGGTAGACTTAAGTTTCTACTTCTTGTCTTGATTCCTTATGTTGGACATTTACTAAAGGGTTAGAATGGTTTGTAGCACCTTAAAGCTTCGGTGCCACCCACTGCTCATACTCCCGATACTGTGAAATTCATATGAATCCTTTACAGGTGGTGACACTCATTTTAAGAAAATAGATTTAGCAAAATTGTGCAGGTCTTTGCACCAGTGTCAACTTTGGGATATCGTTCACATGTCTCCTGGGAGTCTCTAGTTGGCCATGTTACTGAGGGTTTTGTCATAATGGCTTGAAAAGTCATTAATCAACTGAGGTCACCCTGACTTTTGAGATTCTAATAAAATTGGCTTGAGCCTTTATCTTATTCCCCATGGGAATTCCAATGAGGATTCTTGGAGACTTCATTTTCATGATTGATTTTGGCTAAAGAACTCTCAATATTCTTTCTTCTCACTGCTGTTCTCTTTTCTCCTCTTAGAGTTGGAAGTTAGCTCCTGTTCATGATTTCCTTCCACACAACTCACAGAGGACATGGGAGTTGAGGAAGTTCCAGGAAGTTTGTATCAGAGAAGTTTAGAATCAAATGTTCAACAGTGCTGCTCTTAAAATACGTATTTGCTCCTGCTAAATTTGTTCTTGGACTGCTTTCTCCATAGCTCATGACCTCCAAAAGTCTAACTTGTCCCTTCTTCTGTTCTCCTCTCTTCCCTCCTGTTTCTTCTTTCTCCTCACCTCTTTGCTTTCTGCTACCTGCTTATATTTCTTAAAAACAGCAGTTTAGCTTTCTCTTTGTGTTCAGCATCTCCTTTGAAGCCGATTCCTGGGGGCCCTCTCTTCCACATTTCAAGCAGCATATCAAGAAGGAGCTGCTCACTGGTGGAATGATCACCTTTCACCTATCTACTTGCGTACACACTACCTCATTTTCTTCTCCTCCAAATGGAGCAAAAACTAAGATGACTTTGCATAGAGAAACATGTTAGGGTTTTATTCCAGTTTTGGCCCTGTCCATCAAACTCCATTCTTTTTAGCTTCTCCCCGTAAATCAACCAAATAGGTTGTGTCTTGAGTTGCACAGAGGACTTTGAAGCACGAGCTCTAAATACCAGCCTTTTCTTCCCATTAATTTTTATTTTCTTCTACCAGGCCTCTCTCCTCCAGATCCTGGGGCAGAACAGAAACAAACACACACATACAAAATCTCAGCCTCACAGATGCCGTAGCTTATAGGAATATTTAACATCATTTTATGTGTGTTTTTCCTTTAATTATCTAACCTTGCTTATAAAGTTTCCCACTTCATATGCTATAGTTAAAGCAAGTCTTCTATGGGATGAATTCTCTACCTTCCTTGAAAGTTGAGGACGTTAATAAAGTAGTTAAGTGGTGCCTTTTGGTGCAGAGCTAGCTGAAAGCATTTGCAGTGAGTGAACCACCTGGAGCCGACTCATCTCCTCATGGCACTCTACCATAATCATGTCAGCCAGCCTGGCTATCTTATAATAGGAGGAGGGCCATCGGGCAATTTCCTGATGTTATTTTTTGTAATTTTCCCAGTGACCTGCCAGACCTGGAGTTACAAACACTCTGAGAAATATCTACCAACCCTGAAATGAACATGTATTTGTTACTTTGTACATTCTGATATTCCATGTAAATGTAACCGATCTACATCACCAGAGTTGTGGTAACCAGTGCCTGGGGTCCTGGAATCCCAGGGTTTTGTGAAATACAATCCCTGAATATTTCAGGATTTGGGTTAGGGTGAATTTGGTTGTAAGCAACAGAAAGTCCAAATGAGGCAGGCTTCAACAGCATCACAGGCAAGTCCTTATTAGTAGGTAGACTCTAAAAGACTTGATCCAGCTCTCTGTGCTGTTTTCCAGGGTTGTTGGTCTATCAGACTGGCCTTATTTGCGGTTGTAAGATAGTGCCTGGCAACTGTTAAATTAAAGGTTTCCTTGAAAATGCCAAGAAGGAGAGAGAAAGGGGATCTTTTCTTAAAAGTATCAGAAATTTTTTTGACACTCTGATTGGAGTGCTTTCCAGCATATTATACCTGCCCACTGGCCAGGGAGGTACATATGTTAATTGACATATCCCAGGTAGCACTTTATTCACCACTGGAGCCGGGGTAGAGTCAGCTTCCCCAGAATGGCCAGATTCCCCAACTGTCCATTGGTTACATTTGGGAGAGATTTGGAGGAAAGGATGTTGTGTACACAGCTTAAAATGTATACTTCATTGAGCTGTTTCCTAGGTTTCAAAAGGCCTAAAGTTAATTCAGTCATTTGCATGAGATAAGACTTGTGGGGTTAACCAAACCATCAAGTTTTTTGGCTTTTGGCCATAAATATTTCAATCTGTGAGCTCTGATTGGCAATTTGGTAGATATTCTGTATGAATTAATTAATACTTAGCAACTAAGTATGAAAACTTTGTGTGGGTAAGCATGCTTGGAATTTAATAAAAATCATCGAGTTTTAAAAAAAATTGGGAACCTCTTGTCTCAGCCTTCTGAGTCAATAGCAGATAAAACTAAGTGTAATTCACCTAAGAAGTGATGACCAGTTGAAATACTGTGCAGATGTGGAAAATATGACATTCAGTTGTACTCGTCTTATTTCCAGAGTTTAAAATTCAGCATTTCAAGTCCTCCTTTTTTTTTCTTTTTTTCAGATATGGTAAGTTTTAAGTTTTACTAGCTTGTTTTAAAAACATTAATCATATGGAAAGAAAAAGATGATGAATTTTTAACACTGCTACGATAGTATCTATGACTCAACAACAGAAATTGTTGTTCGTAGAACACCACAATACAATTCTGTCTTGGGGAAAACAGTTGAAAGGCTGCAGAAGAGATGCATATTCAAGAGTAATGAGAGACGAATGTGGTAATGGAAGATCATTGTACAAGAAGACATTTTTAAGAAGACTAGCCAAGCTGTTGAGGAAACCTTATTGTTAAAGAATAAACACTGTGTATATCAAACACTGAAGGGGTGGAGTGTCATCAATGGTAATGTGAACTTATCCTAAGTTGCAGGAAGTCTCTCATGCTCAGTGCATTTGGGAGACATTTCCATTAGAGTAAAGGAAGCTCCGGGAATCTTCTCCCAGTCATCCTGCATACATTATCAGTGCAGAGAGATACTTGGTCTCAAGCTTTTGGCCTAGACTCATGCTGAGCCTCTTGGACTTTGATGGCTATTGTTTTACCTGACTTACGCAACCTAGGTTGTTTTGGACTGACTGTCTCTTAGCCAGTTGCCAGGCTAGGGATTCTTGGCCAATGCAGAAGAGTCTTCTGGCTGTAAAATAAGAATCCACTGCTCCCCATGACGAGGCTGGCCAACCTGATGTTCTTGGGTAGCCTGCCTGACCTTCTGTCCACTAGGGATCCACATTTCAGACTCCTCTGCCACCCCAGAAGACAGATTGCTACATCTGGATGTCTTATTTACATAGTCTTTAGTTTTATATCCCTGCCTGCACCCATTTCCGTGGTTGATTCTTTTCCAAACTTGGCCATTCTCATGTATTCTTCACATTTTTCTAATGTGGGTCTGAATACCCCCCTATACTTGATTTGCTTTTATCTCCCTTGAAGTCCCCTTGTTTGTTAGAATATGTCCATTTAAAAAGGAAATTTTACATCATCCCTTAAAAGGAAAAAAAAACAGTATCAGTTACTCTACTCATCAGGCTCTAGCCTGATGGTAACCTCAAATAAATACAATGAACAGAATGATGGCATACCCAGGAGTTGGCATCAATTTTCTCTAAAGGCCAGGTAGTAAATATTTTTGGCTTCACAAACCATATGGCTTCTGGTGCAACTGCTCACCTCTTGCATTGTAATCCCAAATCAGCAAGGAACAGTTCATAAATAAATGGTCATGACTGTGTCCCAGTAAAGCTATGGATGCAGAAATTTGATTTTCATGTAATTTTTTCACGTGAAATATTACTCTTTGATTTTTTAATCTCAATCATGAAAAATACGAAAGCCATATTTAACTTACAGGTATTACAAAACTCAACAGCAGGCTAGATTTGCCTATGGGCTGTAATTTGCTGATCCATGGAAAAAATTCTCTGTATTCTCTTGCCTACTTCTGCTTCAGGTCCTGGGCTGGAGAGGTTCTTTATTTGTTAAAAATACACATTAGCGTGTATTAACTATCAGACCAGGGCCCAGGTGAGGCTTTGTCCTTGACATCATGAGAAGGTATGAAAGGGAACTGGAAGGAGAACTTCCAAGCATGCAGTTCAGTGTAATATATTGTCATGTGTATACCACGTGAAATCATCAGAATGGCTTAAGTCTAGAGCTTTGAGAACTGTTGCCTTTGTCAGTTTGTTCTGCTGTGTTCTAAACCTCACACAGATGACTTGAAGATAGAGATACAAATACACATAAGTGGAGAACTAGAGAAAGGGAGAATTTTCAACATCACATCTAGAAATAGCCAAGATCAGCAATAGGAAAGGAAGGGGTGAAAAAAAATGAGTGTTTTTGATAAAGGAGCAAATTACCCAAAAGAAGAACTTCTGAGGCCAGAATTTGGCAAATCTTTAATTTTTGCCAGTCAACCCATTACTGTCTCTCCTTTTCCTGTACTGTCACAGTGTGATACTGCATATTACCCCTTCCTCTCCCTGTGCTGACTTCTTTGGTATTTGTATATCACATCATTCTCTTCCAGAAGTTTCTAATGTTAGTATTCCTTCTCTCCTGGCAGAAGGAACGAGGAAAGTTAGTGACCTGGAATAATGTCTCCATCCAATCACCTTCTGTCCATTTATGGGGATTCATTCAGTGTTCAGCCTCCAACACAGGTTTTTCTTCTTTTTTTTTGGGGGGGGTAGTTCTTGATTACACTTTATGTACAGTTTGGATAGGAATCCTTGAGTTATTTCTTTTTTTTTTTAATTTTTATTTTTTATTTATTTATGATAGTCACACGCAGAGAGAGAGAGGCAGAGACATAGGCAGAGGGAGAAGCAGGCTCCAGGCACCGGGAGCCCGACGTGGGATTCGATCCCGGGTCTCCAGGATCGCACCCTGGGCCAAAGGCAGGCGCCAAACCACTGCGCCACCCAGGGATCCCCCTTGAGTTATTTCTTGATGAGATTCTTTAGTAGAAGATGAGGACCAGTGTGGCTTCATCTCATCACTTGAGATAGAGATTTGGAAGATAGAAGAATTTCACTGATATTGACATTTGGATATTTTCCAAGCTTTGTATTATGATAGACACAAACACCAAATTCTGAGGAGACATTTATATGGAACATTCATAAGGTAGTAATTATTACTATAACCTAAAAAGTAATCAGTCTTCATGTTACCAGCACAAAAAATGACTTTTAATTCAAAACAAGCTTCTTAAAACAAAGTTGTTTTTTCAAGTTGCTTTACTTTCCAGGATCAACATGAATCAGGAAATCTTATACCAGGAGTATTAGCTGATATGTTCTAAAATGTGGTAGTATAGTTGTTAAGTAATTTATCCAAGTTGGGAAAAGGGATCTGGTTTCAAATTTTGGCTATGTTACTTAGTAACTTTGTGACCTTGGGAAAGTTATTTAATCTTTTTAAGCCTTAGTTTTCCCACTGACTATGGAAGTGAAGAAGCACCTATCTCACTACAGGCATGGAAAGTATCCTAGTTTATCAGATCCTTTGGGTTAAATGGGATTTTGCAAAAATAGTTTGAGCACAGTGCATGGTATATAAAAAAGTAATGTCCCCTTTGTGTGCTATCTGTTTACCTAATTAAATAAAAAGTATTTCAAATTATTATATTTTGCTGGCTGTCTAAGCTCTGGAGTTCAATGGAAGCGGGCATTTGACTCTGGGAATCACCAGTGCTGTAAACAGCCATCTCACCTTTCTGTACTTTAGATGTCTTGGTTTGAAATAATTTTCTCTTATGTAGAAAGGAGGTATGCATGGAGTTCATATAAGACCAGAATTTGGGTGACTTCACATCAGTGAGTCCCCTAAAGTTGCTTAAACTCAGGAAACACTGACTCACACACTTTAACACCTTAACATCAGTTCAGTTGCACCTGCTCAACCGTTCGCCATTTTGTTTTTTTCCTGCAGTTTTTATGAATTTCAAGAATGAAAAAGGAAGAAAGAATCTCTTCTGCATTTCACTCACTTTTAAGTTTCTTTTTGCAAAAGGCTAATAATAAATACGATAGTTGTCATTGTCCTTCCTTCTTTCTGCCCCAGTCACTTTTTTTTTTTTCTATTTCTTACATCAGCTTCTACATCTGGAGAATGTGTGTGACCTGTAGAAGTCATCCTCCAGTGCATGGTTCTTAGATGTGGTCTATGTGATGAGAGAAGGCTACAGTGCAAGGCCATCAGAGGGGCCAGAGAAAAAGTTTAAAAGCCAAACCAAGAACTAATTTATACGAAGTTGGAAGCTGAAGATGGTGGTGACATTTTTCTTGGTCCCTATTTTGGGGAAGAACAAATTCTAACCATAATTTAAGCTCAGTTGGGTTCATAGGTTTGCAAATTCTAGGTTGATATTTTTCCTAATTGGCTAAACTGGAATTCAGAACCAGGTTTGTTTTTCCCCAACTTGAGTGATTACTTAATTTAAACTACCATTGCTTTAGAACATGTTAACTAGTATGCCTGGTAATTTTAAGGCACATATTTTAAGACATGAGTCACAACTTTAAGGACTAAGGTGAAAACATTCAAATATCCTCCAGAAATAGATGTGGAAGGACCAAGAGCCATATATATCCCATTCGGGGGAGAACCAGTTGTTTTAGTACAGTAGATTTTGGGAACTCAGCCATACCAGTTAGCTGTCCCTGGCCTTAGTTTACTTGTCTCTACAATGGAATTATTGTTTGTAAGGATCCCATGGCAGAATCCATGTGAAATAGTTTTGTAATGTTTTGTAATTACACAGCCCGTCAGATGTCATTGGATGGAATCTTTGAAATAAATGCCTCTGGAGATTTCATCTTCCATAAGTTTCACCCAGTGAGCAAGAACACTGGACTCTCTTTGGTTCTTTGGATGGTTCACACAGCGTTTGAGAATTGGAAATTTTAGTTTGCCGTCAGTGAATCTGGCATCAGGTCCCCAGTTCATGTCCCCTCCCCCCTCCTTTTTCCCCTGTCCCTTCCATAATCAGATTCAGCATCCTTTCAAACTAGGAGAGTAAAAAGAAAAAAAAAAAAAAAGGAAAAAGGCCTATTTTCACAAGTTAATGCTTTAGCACCACCATGTACTATAAGTTCTAAGGCTGCTTTTACAAAATCCTCTTCCCTGTAGGACCTTCTAGCCTTGTTTTTATCAATAGCTAGTGCAAGTGATCTCTTCATCCTGGTCCTTTTAATGACAATATTATTTCCAAGTGTGAAATCAGAGTATTTTACTTGGAGAAATGATTTAATTTCCTCACCATGTTGCAGTTTAGAATGTCTCCTTGTACTTTTTATTCTTTACTTGGGGATACATCCAAGTTCTCAGATATTAGAATTTAAATTTACTATGATAAGCTGAGAATTCACTTGAAGATGCCTTTTAGTTATTTCTCTCTAGATTTTTAAGTCTCTCAAGGTAAGATATGCTATGCAAAAATATGAAAGCAAACCCCCAAACAAGTGGATACATCATTAAGTGACACTGAAATCGTATACCATTTCTTCCCCGTATCACACTGTTTAGTCTGCCTGAATTCCAGCTGTTTCTTTACTCAGGCCACCTTGTTGTGTCTTCCTCCAAATTTATCTAAGTAGAAGAATTAAAAAAAAAAAAAACCCTTGGGATTTCTTTCTCTGAGCAAGCTGAGAGCACCCCTCACCCATTCCCCACTACTGCTACACTACTGCTAAAAAAGTGAGCTTTACTTTTTTATCTCTTCTTTAGAAGACATTTAGACGTAACTGCTTCCACCCAATCTGGTCACTGTTGGAGTCTTTTTCTCTTAGTCTTAGGGCAGGTCTGGTTTAATTTTGGGGTGGGGGGCATTTCACTCGACATGGCTAGAGTTTTTCACAAGCCTATTAGCAAGGAGATAAATTTTGCTTCACATGAAGGACCAAGCAGTCTTCTCATTCAACATGTTAACCTTTGAGTCTGAAGATGCCTGGTGGGCATGAGCAGAAACCAGACATGGCATGGGCATGACAATGCCCACTTTGATACCATTGTCTCCCTGTTCAAGGAGTACCAGGGAATTTGCAGTAATTTTATTTGTTTTTGGCATGTTCAGTGCCTCCAGCTCTTTAAAATTGGCAAGTAAATGATGGTACTTTCAAGTTATGATCCTTGAGAACAACCCTGTTACTTGGATAGTTGAACAATCATAATTTTGCTGCTTTTTTTTTTTGCTACTTGCCATAGTTTTAGGGTCCAGATACTCCTTTAGCTCATTTTCTGACAGGTTTTGCAGAATGAGAATCCTAAATAAATACTTACAGAAAAGAGTCTTGCTTTAATAGCATATGTGCAGAAATACTTCTGTGTTTTAGTGGAAGTTACTCCCATTATAACCCTTTATGGATGCTCCCTGCTGAGAAAGCATTCTAGAAATGGATGTCAACCAAGGGAGATTCATTCATTCCATACGTTTTCTAATTTCAAAAAATGTACACCATCAATATTTTTTCTTAATTGAACAGTTTGTTGAACAGACGGGTGCTTTAATTATGGTGGTCTAAATTTACACACATTGCAGTGGTATTTTGCTACATTAATTACCTTACTTGTCAAGAGTAACAGGTAATTACTTCATCAACTCACCCTCCTGCAGTACATGGAAGCATAACTTTATTTGAGCAGATACAATAAACCAGAGTAGAGCCACCTTCCACCTTAGCTTTCGATAAGGGGTGACAGTTTCCGTGTGTTTGTTTTATAATGAGTCAGGTAGAGGTAAGTGCCCCGGATTCTTTGGGTCTGTCCACATAAGATCCAAGCCCAGAAACATTCGTAGACTCAGTATGTGGATGGGAAGAACCCTTTGAAATAATTGAATACATCAGAAGTCTCCTTATGTGTTTCAGAGACGGGGAGTGACTTTTCTAAGACCACACAGTAAGTAAATTAGCGTAAAAACCAGAATTGGCACAGATTTCACCCCACCAGGCTGCCACGAAGTTTAGTGCATTTTAATGAATTTTTAAAAGTAATTATAGAAAAATCGTTTGGTATGGTGTACTTTGAATATTCATTCACTGCATCTCCCTTGTTTGAACTTTTAACCAGAGCTTTGGCTGCGTGAGGAAGAGTATTTATCCTGTATTTTGTTGAACTGCCAGGTACAACTCCTGTCATTTAATTTCCTCTCGAGTGTACTAGTGTCAGCTTTTATGACAAGTTGTGTTAAAATTCTACTTTAACATGTTTTTCTGTAAAGGCGTGAACATTTTGGAGCATATAGGATGCCCCTAGCAAAATTATGCAGCGTTACCTCTTCTGGTTGCCATGGCGTAGAAAGAAAGGATTTTGTTAGCTTTTAGGTGTGGTGCAGAGTATACACAATGACATAATAGAGGCGGACTCTCTTAAAAGGCTTTGTCCCCTTTTTAGTCAAACACCTGTGACAAAATTACGAACTGTGGTTAACATACACTACTTACAAGTGGTTTTTCAGAGTCATCCAGGGCAGAGGAGCTCAGCTTGCAAAAAACTTCAGTACCTACGCTCCCCGTGCACCTGGTAGCAGGAGTGGGGTGACATTAAAAAGAAGTTCAAGACATCGAGGGTTATGGATCTAACTTGGAGAAATGATGAAATGGCTTGTAGGAGACAGGGTGGGTGTCCTGAGGGGTGATTTGAGCTGTACGAGGATCTCCTACACCTCCCTGCACCTCACCTCCTGATGCCTGAAGTGCTGACATAGATGCCTTAGTCCTGTAACTTTAGTTTGTCTCGTGTATTTCAAATCATTCTGGAGTCTGCAGCTCATTATATCATTGCTCAGAGTTACTGGGTTTTACTTTCTCCTTAGTTTTTTTTCTCTTTTTTTTTGTAAATGAAGGATAGCATAGGCTAACTTGATTTAGTCATTCATGGGTCCAACAAATCTCCCTGAGCACCTGCTGTGTGACATTGATTGGCGAGGGGGAAGGGTGCCTCATGAGGGAGGACACAGAACAGATTCCTGGGTTCATGGAGTTTCCCTTCATGTAGATGAAGGCAGAGGGAGTAAAGAGTGAAAGGGAAGTCCATATACTTCCATATGATGAAAATGCATGAAGGATATCTCATACAGCTCATACCTTGGGGAAAGGGTGCTTAATTCAATCAGAAAATGCATCAGACATAAGATCTAAGGGTTGAGAATGATCTCCACATACAAAGAGCTGGGGGAAGAACTGTCCACATACAAGCAATGCTGAGGACCAAGCCCCAGAGTTGGGAATAAGAACGTGGTGAGAGAGAGCAGTGTGGCTATCTGTGACTGGCAGGGATGGAGCTGGGTCGGGGGGTAGGGTATGGGAGAGGCTCGAGGAGTATGCAGAGGGCTGAAGCTTATTCTCAGACTGATGGCAGAGCCCTGGAAGACAGTCACTTCTGAGTCAGGTGTCAGAGTGAGCTACATGGGCAGCCTTTGGAGAATAGGTTGCAGAGCTTCAAGTATTTCCTGGAGAGTAGACTTCTTTGGGAGAGAAGATAAAGTTCTGGTCCCTTGAGCTTGAGCAAGAAACCTTGGTAGAGGCCATACCAGAGACAGACTCAGCTGGTTTTGTCCTTCATGAATCAGAAACTCTGGGGTTAGGACCCAGCAGTCCTGTTAGGACAAGCCTTCTGGGTGATTCAGATGAGGACTTGAATTTGGATATTAGTGCCCGAAGGACTTTCCAGTTCTCCAAACTCACTGTTGACATTCTACAGAAGAGGAGACCCCGTAAAGGGGTCGAGCTAAGTGGTCGTCCAAGGCTAACAAGAATCTGGGTCCTTTGAATCTATTCCAGTGCTCTTTCCTCAAGGGTTTATGGAGTTAAAGAATAAACAAAACCCACTTTTTTTCCTGAGGACTAATTATGATGTTGATAATGGAGAAGGTGGCTGGGGTTTTAAGAAGGCATAATGCTGTGGTGTGTGAACTGAGGCTGCTTCGTTTCTCTTGTTCCTATTTTCTCTGATCATTTAGAAAAGCAATTTCAGTGTGAATAACCCCTCTCCTTTCTCCCTGGCAGCGGTAGAAAAACAAGTGTTTTGTATTAAGTTACACCATTGGGTCACCTAGCAGAGGATAATAATATTCTTTTATTTCTGAATCACTCAATATATTTGGCCTTGTTTTTGGTTTGGAAGCCCTGTTGCTCCCAGGTTATGTTTTTAAAGTCCTTGGAGAAACAGATTATTTCAGGGCACAGTGCTTGTGCTTGCTCATATGTATTTTGATCAAGAGTGCCATTGGAGAATATTCCTTTGGAGAATCTCCTCACTCTCCACCCAGTCCTTTCTACCTGGCTAAGTCCTGCTTACCTTCAGTGTCTTTGGCTTATAGATCGCTTTTGCCCTGACGTCTTTTCTCACTTCTTACGCTTAGGTCAGATTTGTATGGTAGGTTATTCCCATGCATTTGTGTTGGTTTCCTAGTAGACTATGGACCTCATGAAAACAGAGACCTTCCTTGTCTCAATTCCAAACTATGTTCAGCATCAGACACAGTGTAAGTACTGAAAAAGCAATTATCCAGTGAATGCTTTCTCTCTTAATTGATAATTATCTGTGACTCCATTTATCAACAATAGGTTTTTGGAAGGACATGGTGGTGGGTCTTTTCAAAAGTTACATAGAATAATAAGGCATGGTCCCATGGGAACAAGATGGGAGAAGTGGAGACAAATACCAAACTAAATATTTTTTCAATGTAAATTCTAGTGAAGGCTACAACAAGGTGTAAACTGCATTGGGACATGTTTTTCTAGCCTCTGTGTCTAACAACACACTTATTTCGGTGGCTTAACATAATACAGGTGTGTGTTAATACTCCTTTCATGTCAGTGCATGTCCACTGAACCTCCTCCATCTTTGTACTTGCTACAAGGAATAAGGGGTCCCCACAGTCATGGAGGGAAGAGGAACAGGGAGCATGGTTGATGATTTGGCATTCTTGTAAGTGGTACATCTTGCTTCTCTCACATCCCTTTGACCAGAAATCAGTCTGGGCCAGGGAAATTGGGCACTGTGATCTGCCTGTGTCCCCAGGAAGAAGAAAATGAAATGGAATTAGTTATCTTGTGTTAGTCCCAAACAACGTGTTACTTTGGTTTTAGCCACTGGGGTTTGATCAAAAGGAAGCATAGCACCTTCTGTTTTTGTAGCCTGCTCATCAATAAATACCCTTGTTCTCCCAGAGATCAAGAAGAGTGATAGCCCTCCGAGGCCCTTCATTTTTGCATGTCATGAGGAGAATGTCTTTCATTTAAATCCCAACTAAGAGCTCATCTTCCTCTGGGATTGGGTAGGGCGATTTGTTGATGAGCCAGGCTGTAGCGTACGTTGCCTCCACCGTCCCATGAAATATTCTACCCCAGGTGGCAAATTAGTCTGATGACACACAGATTGGCTTTCATATGGCAGGGCCTGTCTGTGTACTGCAATTGGCCCTAATTTTTCTCTTCTACTCCTGGAGGAAACAAATTTGGAGAAAAGAGTTTGCCCATTGTGAGTGAGGACTAATTAAACCTTTCCCACTTGCCATTTTTAAGGGCTTGCAGAGGACATCTGTTAGGTTTTCTAGTGTTAGGTCTTCAGGAGAAAACTAAAGTTGATTTTTATGACTTTAGGTTTTTTTTTGTGTACTAATCTGTTTATTTTTGTCTAGAAAATTATGGGAAATTTTTCATGATACATTAAGTGAAGGAAAAATATAATGAAGTGTTTACTTTATGATGCCCTATGTTTTTTTTTTTTTTTAGAGAAAGGTATGGGGGCACCTGGGTGGGTCAGTGATTGAGCTTCTGCCTTTGCCTCAGTCATGATCCCGGGGCCCTGGGGATTGAATCTCACATCAGGCTCTCTGCAGAAAGCCTGCTCTTCCCTCTGTCTATGTCTCTGCTTTTCCCTATGTCTTTCATGAATGAAATGAAATTCTTAAAAAAAAAAAAAAAGATATATTTCTTCTTCCATTGTCTTGCTGACCATGGTGGTTCTCAGAAAAGGAGCTGACATCTTTACAGTCCTCATTCTTTCTGCCATCCTTCCAGCTGAGTGAGAAGCTTGGCTAGGTCGGTGGAAAGATCTGCAGCAGCTGGATTTTGAGAGCCTTGTAAGGCCAAGGGTAGGGTTTTGATCTTTAAGAGTACTGGGGAACCATTGAAAGTATGCAAGCAGGGAATGTGTGCTGAGTAGGTATGCATTCATGCATGTGTAGTATGTGAGTGTGTGTGTATATGTCTGTGTGTCTGTGTCTGTGTCTCTCTGTCAGAGAGAGATGGATGACAAGAAGGAAAACAGTGAATGATGATCCCATTTGCCATGTGTTTTTTTGGCTGTTGGGAAAGAGCCTCCATAGGAGAGTGAGTGTGAAGACAGCATGGCGCCCCTTCCCAGCTGATACAAGAGAGAGGTCTCCTCCCTCTTTGTGCACAGAAGTTACTTGTCAATCAGGAGCCTCCCATCTCAGCTTCAAAGCAGGCAGCACTTTGGGGGTAAATATTTATGAAATGCCAAGCTTTTGTGATCAAGATGTATTTTGTTTTTAATGAGCAAATGACTCACAATTATTTTAAGTCATTAAAAGACAAATTATTACGTGCCATCATGGAAAAAGGAGAGGGGAGAAAGTATAATTTTGTAGCAAGCAATTTACTGGCAGCTATAATCCAGAAGCACTCAACCTCTTTAAACAAAATTATTTATATTTTTTTAAAGGCTGGAAGTATAAAAATTTATTTGTGGAATCCCATCGGAAAGACTTGTAAAAAAGTAAGGTGGTCTATTCATTTGCTTCAAAGAATGTTGATTGTGTAAGATGCTATAAACGCTGTGCTTGGGACAGGAGAGATAGCACAAATCTCTCAAGATACTTCTGATCTGAAAAAGAAAGGCAATCAAAAGCCTTTAAGAAGTGAATATAAATTTCTTTTTCTTTTTTAAGTTCTGATAACTCAGATTCTGTAACCAATATTTTAGATATTGCCTGTTCTAAAATACTGAACATAAATAATCCCGAAGTATCACCAAGTCACATTTCCTCCAGGGCAAAACTGTTAGTTTTACTATTTTTTCCTATTCTTTATTGACAAGTACTTTTATACAGTTGAGAGTCTGGTGTAGGTATAATTTTTCTATCTTGCTTATTTCGTGTAACATTATAACAAGCATTTGCACATATTTTCCTGTTCCTACTATTGTTTTTAATGACTCCGAAATATTCCTTTGTCAAAGTGGACTATCATTTACCTGCTCTTGTTCTATTGTGATTGACATTTAGGTAAAACAGATTCATAAAATGTATCCATTTTATGTCTGAAACCATCTTATGCACTTAACTGTTACAATAACATTAATGGGGAACTGAGATTTTTTTTTAAAAAGCATCTCTGTGTGTGTCTCTGAATTTTGTCATCAAAAAAAAAAAAGTCGACTAAAACCTTGTTACAACTTTCCATTCTTGAGAGAATACTAAGGGAATGCATTTGATACATTATCTCTGGCATTTTCTATCATTAGACCCATAGCTCCAGAAATTGGTTAACAAGGAACATCCTCCAAAACCAAAAAACCTGTTTGATTCTAATTTGGGGAGACTTCATGCCTAATTTAGAGACTTTTAGAGGTTGTCATTTCTTGCTCCTAGCATTCATTCTCCTGGTGACATTGTGAGCCTACATATTATTTACTTTGCTTCCTTTTATTATTTTTAAGAAGTCCTTAATATAAGGTCACTTGAAGGTAACTTGCCTACATTACCTTAATGCAGAGACTGGACTGTGCTGGCTGAGCAGAACCATCAGCTTTTTCTTCTGATCTGTACTTGGATTTTGTTCAAAAGGCATGGGATGCCTGTTAAGTACTTTATATGGGCAGTGAGCCCGTGAATCAGGCAAAGGTACATGGCTTAGGGAGAAGGATGGGACAGTAGGGTTAGAACTCAGATGGAAACTCAGTGCTTCCATCTCTCCATCTCTTGACCCTTGGGCAAAGGAAGGCTATTCTGTCTCCTGAGCATCAGTAATCCACTCTTGGCCATCAGATATCCTGGGTGAAAATGCTGACCAAAGACTATTTCCCATTATTTTACATAGAAGAAATCATAATGTTATATGTGAGTACCACCCCCCCCGCCCCTGCCCAATCATTTTTCTAGAACAGAAGTTGGCAGACTATGGCCTTCAGGCCCACTACCTGCTTTTGTAAATAAAGTTTTATCAGAAAGGAAAGGTAGTTATATTTACTCCAAAAAATATAATTGGGAAGTGAATTTTTGCCCAAGTATTGTTAAGAGTATACCCATTAGTTTACTCATTGCCTGTGGTTACTTTCTTACATCAAGGACATTGTTGAGTAGTTGCAATAGACAGCTTACAGCAAATAGTCTAAAATATTCACTATTTCTCCCTTTACAGAAAAAAGTTTGTCAATCTTTGTTCTAAAATATGTCTAAAGTATAGCAAGATGCCTTACAGGTATAGTTAACTATCATCACATTAAGAATGTAAAAATATGTAAAACATTGATTACTAAACAATTAATATGATCTCAGCATAGCAGTATATATTTTTTTGAAATATGGCTTTTTTTTTTTAATCACCAAGAATATTTGAGCCATATTCCCTTTGTTGCTGGCTTTTCAAAACCTCTACAGAAGTTTCTGACATTCTACCAATTGGATTGTAATTTGACACTTTCCCCTCATACATTTTATTAAAAATGTTCTATTTAATTTTGGAGAATGTCATAGAATTTTTTCTTTTATAAGCTTGAGCCAAAAATGTTTGCTTTAGAAATAAGAATTTTCTATAAAATTTAGATATTAAAAGGTAAGAGACTTTTCAATTAGGAAAATGTCATCTGGATATACATTTGCACTCTTGGCTTGTATTTCATGTCTTACAGGCTTAGTATTCTTATCCATAAAATGGGAATCAAACCTCCTCACAGGGCTGTGAGGTTAAGTAAGGAAAGCTACACCTGCTGCATTTTCTATCCTTAGCTTAATTAGAGGAGCAAATAATCACTGCTCTGATTTTTCCAAATTTACAGTGCCTCTGTTTAGGGCTGGTGGCCTAGAGATTCAAGTATAACTTTGGAGCTGGGGAAAAATTAGAAAGATCTCTTTATTATAAGAGATACTGGCAGTTACCGTGAACATTTCTGAATTTCAGAGCCTTAACTGGGTGCAGTCTTATTTCTTAGGAAGCTCAGCCTGGTGCTGGCTGGTGAGGAACAAGGAGGTGGCTCTCTTACTCATTGTCATTCAGGGACCTTGGCTTATTCTCTTCAGCGACTCCACCGTCTGCAGGAAATGGGAGTTCTCCACTGGACCTCTAGGTATACAGTTAAGGGAAGAGAGGACATTAGTGATGTTCAGGAAGCTTTAGAGTCAGAATGAAAGTAACATACCCACTTTGATCTATTTCACCAGAATTTGGGCACAAGGCCTCACCTAACTGCAAGGGAAGCTGCGAAATAATATCCCATCTCTGCATCTAGAAAGAAGAAAGAAATTTGATGGGCATCTAGCTAGTCTCTGCCACACACTGGCCATATCTTTTTAGGTTATTGTGGAAGATGAAAACTTACCATAAATAAACTGTACAGATACCAATAATCTGAGAATCTGTAATGGGTACCCATGGAAAGAGCATCACTTGGAAATAGCAATGCTCATTTGAGAGAATTAACCTGTATACTTGTTGAAAATACTTTAAAAAATTAACCTACCTGGGGACACCTGCTGGCTCAGCAGTTGAGCACCTGCCTTTAGCTCAGGGCATGATCCTGGGGTCCTGGGATTGAGTTCCACATTGGGCTCCCTGCATGGAGCCTACTTCTCCCTCTGCCTATGTCTCTGCCTCCCTCTCTCTGTGTCTCTCATGAATAAATAAAGTCTTTAAAAAAAAGTTAGCCTGGGGGTATCCCTGGGTGGCTCAGCGATTTAGCGCCTGCCTTTGGCCCAGGCTGTGATCCTGGAGTCCCGGATCGAGTCCCACATTGGGCTCCCTGCATGGAACCTGCCTCTTCCTCTGCCTATGTCTCTCTCTCTCTTTCTCTCTGTCTCTCTCTTTCATTCCCTCTCTCTCTGTCTCTCATGAGTAAATAAATAAAAATCTTTTAAAAAATTAAAAAAAAATTAGCCTGGGATCTGAATTTGCTTCTTACATCTTCCATGCCATTTATGTATTTTGGCATTGTAAAATTGGGGATCTATTGTAAGTTTAGAAATACATACTTGAGAAATGTTACATGTGATAAAATTTTCATTCCTAAAGTGATCCACAGTGGACTCATACTTATTTTGCTATTCTGTAAAATCGGAAGTCATACATAGTATTGAGTAGAATTCCTTATCATGATGCCAGAGAGAACATTTGTTGAAATACTACCACTGTTACTTAATTCAAAGTGTACATTTTGCAATGAACCACATCAGGAGTGTTTTCAATTTTTCAGTACCTCTAGTAGATCTAAGCGTACCTTTTTTTAAAGTTACTCATTTTAAATTATGATTATATGAATATTTTAGGATTATAATCACCATAAAATGAAGGACAGAATTTATCATACCAAAATAGAAATTTAATTTAAAGTAGAAAGAACTTGATTGCAAGGTTTAGTAGACTAGAAATATGATGTATAAGAGGATATTGAAGAACACTTTTGAAAAATCCCCTCGGTAGTACAGTTTTACAATAGATTTAGAAAAAAAAAAACCCTCAGGTTGTATTTAGTGATGTTTGTAAAGATCTTAGTTTCGCAAAGATCAAACTTTTCTAATGTTGAAAATGCACATTAAAGCAAAGAACTTTTTGGTCATTTCCTGAAGAAATAACTCCCCCCCCCCCCCAAAAAAAATCTATTCAGTATCCTAATGTTAGTCAAATTTATTTGAGATAGGAGTTTCTCTTGACTATATTGAGATCCAGTGGCCTTGGTCAAGAATCAAGATTGTACATGGACATAGGTGGTTAAAAATATTTCTTTTAGTTTTCTTGGGACTCATGGCATTTCCTATTACCTGTCACTTTGTCCTTGACGGTGTTTGAGGTAGAAAACAAGTTGAGTAGACAAGGATAGTTTCCCAATCAGCTCTTCCATATTTTTCTCCAGTCTTTCTTTGTTATGTTACAGTTCAAATTTACTATTCATGAAACACATTTTATCAGTGACCATATCAGACAAATGGAAGCTAAGCGCTGGTTAGTATGTTGAAAATAAACACGAGGGTTCTCATTAATGTCGCTGTCTGAATAATTAGTTGAGCATCGTGTACTGAGCAGCAGCGAAAGCAAGCTGCTTCTCACTGGAACGACAGGCTGACAGCCACGTCTTGGAGTATGGTCATTAGTGTGCCCCACCATCAATGTCATGTTACTGTGTCAAATTAGTTAGTGTCCCCTTAGGAGAGAAGCCGGACCTGCAAATTATCCTCCCACATCCCTGGAAATGGTGTTTGCGAAACCCGCGATCAAGTGTGAGCAAATTATTAACACGGCTCATAAATTAACTAGTTTACAGGCTTATAACATTTTACAAGTAGATAATAAAGGCTAGAAAAGTTTTCCAATTGCTTTGCCCTGATGTTGCCCGGCTGTGATCTGCCGACTTTTCCTTGAGGAGCCCACGGCTGATAGTTTTTTTTTTTTTTTTTTTTTTTTTTAAGAGGAGCAAACACATGGAGTGTCAGAACAAATGTTTGGAAAATGTAGACTTTAAAAGGAAGCAAGTGTAAACCCATTGAAAACAATATAATTAACTTCGTTATCTCATTGCTCTGATAAGTCGATGACAATGGCTTTCTTTCTTGTGGTGGCAGTTGCTCATTAATGAGTTCACCAATTAAGTTTGAACGATTACAGCCTTTGCCAACTGAAATTATCTTTAAAAATATTTTTGATTCATTCTTAGCCTACTCTTAAGCTGCCTTGTTAAAGAGGGATGATGCTAGCACAGCATGTTCAACTCATGTTAGAACGAAGATTCTTAAGCCATAATATGTTTGGCAAACGGTTTACACTCGCATAGACAGCTCATACCTAGAAAACATAATGTGGACCAATCTGGCCTGAGTTTATCTCTTATCAAGAAGAGGCACACACCGGGAGCACCACCCCTTAACTCTCTTCTGAGCTCTGGTAGACAGACAACCCACATAGTTTCCGGAGATACGACGTGACTATTCAAATCATAAAACTTCATACATCTCCTTTTCAGTTTCAACTTCTCTGATTAGGTTTAGAAGACGTGTCGTTCGTGGATTTTTGTCGGGGTTTACTGTTGAGAGCAACCAGCACACGTGCACACAGACGAGCTCGGGCCTTCCACTCATTCTGGAGTTCCGTTTCCCCGTGTTACCGAGCCCCGGCCGTCCTCTGGAGGGCTGCACAGGTGGCATTATCATCCCCAGGATCTAGGCAGAAAAGGCCTGGCGTGCAAAAAACCTCACTACTGGCTGCTATTCATAAAATCTTTCTGAAACTGCTTGAGGATGAGTTGACTTACCTGTCAGCAATTTCATCTTACTTGGAATTGGACTTGGTCAGTATCCTACTAATAACCCAACCGAGCCGTGAAAGCTCCCAGCCTCCGCACGTGTGCACTTCCGCAGGGTGGCTGTTTCCACGAGAAGGCTGTGTCCCAGCCTCCCCCTGCATTTGAAGTGCAGCGGGAAGGAGAGCTGGGAGCTGTGGCAAGTGAAATTTTGGGTTTGGCTGGCAGGAAAGAGAGCTTGTCTCCCCCTTCCCCCCCACCCCCCCAAAAAAAACAGGGTACTTGTGTGCACGTGTGTGCATGTGCACGATGTGCACGTGTGTGCACATGTATTTATTTCCTCTTGCCATTTCTACTGAGATGTACTGAGAGAGACTAAAAGCCTAAAACCCCAAAGCAAAACCCTTGCTAGGACTCGGGGTTCGTCTGGCCCTTACTTTTCAGAATGAGTTAACATTGTAATGATGAGAATTTATCCTAAAAAATAAAAAAAGGATGGGCATGAAAGGAGCCAGACCTCCTAAGGAAATGCCTGTGCCTTCACAAGTGACAATCTTCTCAGCCATGTACCATTTTGCTTCCTTCTACTACATTCTCTGATAACCACACACAGTAGGAGCCGATGAAATGCTGATTCTGTAAGGGGAGAGGCGAAGTAGATGCTTAGATACGTGATTGCAGATGGAACGTGAAAGTCGTATGTCCATAAGGAATGCCTGAGGTTTATATGAAAGCCTTGCTTTTGAAGCATCGCACTTGGCCTTTTCCGTTAACCTCTTCTATTCTCTGCTTGCAGTGTCCCTCCGTGTGTTGCAGTCCTGTGGCATTATGCATGCCCCCAACCAGTGACTCCCAGGCTTTTTATGGCTGTGAGACACGATAAAAGTTCAGGGTAAGTGGCCAACAACACTAGTATTGTGTCCCACTTGAAAACTGCGACCCACCTTTGCAGGTGACCCTGTAGTGGATAACAGTAGTTCCTCAGAAGGTAACGGAATGCCTCATTATCAAGCGGGACTTCCAAAGCCAGCGGGAATAGGTTTGTTGTCCTCTAAGCTAGCTTTATGGCTTTCAAGAATAGGATCTATAACTTGGATCGTATTTGTGGAAAGGTGATCTCATGCAGGGTCTGCAAATTTTGTCTCTGAAACTGCCAGATGATAAATGTTATCAGCCTCCTGGGCCATACACTCGTGGTTGCAACTTTGTAGTCAACTCTGCTGATGGGGAGTTGACAATATGTAAACAAACGGGTATGACTGGTCCAATGAAACTATTTACAAAAACAGTCAGTGGGCCATATTTGGCCCGCAGGCCGTGGTTTGCTGACCCCTGAGCTAAGCATCAAAGAGGGTAAAGAGGATAAAGAAGGTCCCTCACTGGGTAGCAGTTCCTCTGATCTCGAGCAAACCATTTATCAAGAAGAAACGAGAATAAAAAAAAAAAAAAATACCTGCCCTGACTACCACGCAGGGTGTAGTTTTAAGGATGAAACAAGGTATAATGTATATGAAAGCACTTTGAAAATTTCGAAACTCCTTACAAACATAATAGATGGCTCTCTACACTCATTCTGGTTCACCTAGTGGAGTCTGCCTTCTTCACCCTTTTAATCATATTGGGCTTTCATGAGCTAAATGAGTGTGGGGGAAAGCTCTTTTATTTTCTAAGTAATGTGGTTTTTCTGTACGTTCCTCCTACTTTGCAGTTGATGGACAAGCTGTTGAAATGTCTCTTTAGTATCAAATATGGGTGAAGGACTATATGGGTAGATTATGGCAGGCTAAAGATCAAATGCCAATGAAGAACGATTAAATTTCCTTTAATCATCAGATTCTGAACATGTTTTAAGATCTTCCACCTTTAATATAGTCCTTAATAAATAATAATGCTTTGGATGTCTACAAGTATGTTTGAATTTCACAAGTGTTGCATGTCAAAACACAGAGACAGGTTCAGCAAATATGCTTCCTGGACTCGTGGTAGTAATTAAGAAGAAAAGTCATACTTAAACAAACAGCTTGGTGAATAGAGGAGTAATCAGAATCCCAATTCATGAATTTTCTGATTTTTTTTTTTCAGAAAAAAAAATAGGGTAGTCTTCAGACACATTTTCGTATCATCATGTCATGTAAGAATGGTTTCCTTGTAACAGATTCACAACCATATAAGTTTTAAAAAATGACTTGCATATTCTCTCTGATAAAAGATGTTTGGGGGAGAGCACCTGGTGTTTTCTGTCTTTCTGCTCTGCCTTCCTGTTCAAGTGTTGTTCTGTTCAAGATCACATTGTGGCTGCAGGCTCTCCAGCCATTGCCTGTGCATTCTGAAGAACAAGGCAGAAGTGCAAGGAACAAAAAAGAGTAGTCCTCCTGGCTGAGGCAGGCCTCTTTAAAGAATTTCCCTGAAGTCTGAATAACTTCTACTTACATCTTTTCAACAATCCCTAACATATGAGCGTCTGAGAAGTATATCCTCAGACTTGAGAAATTTGTTGTCCAGATAAATTCCACATTCTAACAGTAAGAAAGAAAAGGTAAATGGTTCCCCAGCCACGGTTGTGATTACTTATACAAAACCACAATGTGAATTTTTCTTACGTTTTCAGTGAATGTCTTCTGTCTTCCATTGACCTGGGTGTATAATCTTTAATTTGAATTTTACATGTTTGAATTTCGGTTTCTTTGATTTTCAGTGGAGATATATAGCTCAGTAAATATTTTAGGAACATAGTATTCTTACTAAAAGTGCCATGGCAAATCTGAGGAATGAATTTCTTTCCCAAGAGCACTGTCAACCAAAATTTAAGCTTGAGAATTTTTTTTTCTTTTTTAAAAAGGTATTTATTCATGAGAGATAGAGAGGCAGAGACATAGGCAGAAGGAGAAGCAGGCTCCCCATGGGAAGCTCGATGCAGGACTTGTTCCTGGGACTCCAGGATCATGCCTTGAGCGGAAGGTGCTCAACCACTGAGCCACCCAGGCGTCCCAAGCTCAAGAATTTTTTAATGAATTTTCTCTCCTTTGAATATAAGCTTTTTTCAGAGCTTGAGTTCTAGCGACATGAAACCTTATGCCCAAATCTGTTCATGCCAGTATGTGCAGGGGGTATTGCTGTTGGCTTTGCACTGTCCCTCAAAGACTGGACAATGCTACCTACCATGCATCTCTGTGATTTGCTCGTCCTCACGTCTCTGCTGAAAACTTAATTTTGGATAATGGGGAAGATAAGACCCCTGTGCAATTTTTCTAAGTCAGATCGGCTGGTACGTTACTCTTAGGAAAATTTCTGTCTCAAAGGATGAGTAGAATGAGACTTTTGTATGCTTCATTATATAGTGTCTGTCTGTACCAGCCTATGATAGATGCTCATGAATCGTGATAGTTGATGCATACACAAATATTACCAAATGCCTGCTGTGGATATAGGGCAGCAGTGCTTAAGAGCATCTGCTTGGAGGTTAAATCAGCCGAGGATCAGATTCCACCTTTTCCACTCAGCGGCTGAGTGATGTTGGGCAAGTTACTAAACCTCTCTGGGCTGCTGCCTCATGTGGGAGGTGAAGATAAAAACAGGAACAGCTCCCTGTGAAAAGTTAGTGAGGTGATGCTTATAAAGAACTTAGCACAGATCCTGGTGGGTAACAGGTGCCAGCCTTGTGCTACACACCTCAGGTAATGTGGTGGAAATCCCTGCCTTTGAGGAGCTTTCACTGTCCTGTGGCTGGTTCATTGGTCATCGTCTCACTTGTGGACAACGTATATTTCACAATCCATTGCTTCTAACCCATATTCTCTTACAAGTTTAAGTAGAGCCTTGGGAGGTGGCTTTGATGCCTGTCTTCAAGGACCCTGCAGCCACGTACACTGCTGGACAGCCCTGCTAACAGAACTTAGATCTCCAGGTCCCTTTTTGACGATTTCCCCTGAGAGGTGTGCAGTTCTTTTTTTATTCCGTTTTTTACTTACTCAGACAGTGGGCCTGCCTAGCAAGCAGAATTCACTAACTGCTTTCAAGTTGGTATTGCTGATGATAATCTGAAACTCTGTAGGGTTTCACTCATGCAGGCTGATGCTACATGATGTCGATCTCACCCTGCCTCATCCTGGGCCCTGCCTCTGTGCTGAGTCTGCAAAGCAGGCCCTGGTCCCCCACTGATCTTCTTGGTCACAGCCCTCCAAGCACAATGGCATCTGCTCACAGAAACTGCTGCATGACTGCATCAGAGATGGCAGCTGTGTCCATGGATGGCCCTGTTGGCCATGTGTCCCAAAAATGGTGGCACCTACTTGATGGTAGCTGTCCCTTGAGTGGCAGTTGACTCTCTGGAAATAGTGTCTCAAAGATGTTGCCTGTTCAAGATACTCTTGGAAGCTTTGGGCTTTTGCAGTCTGGGTTCAAATATTTTATTTAGACCCCATTGCCGTGCTCAGATGCCGTAAAATCTCTGTTGCCTCTGGGCCGTGGTATTCTCTACCTGGAACAATTTCCCTGTTTCACAGGCTTGTTCTCTCATTCCTTATTGCTCAGTTCAAATATCAACTTCTTGGGAGAGGTCTTCCCTGAAGACCCACACTGAAGACTTACCTCCTCCCCTTCTCACTGTCCTCCATCCAAGCCTCTAGTTTGTTCTGAATGTACCTGTTTCCCATGTAATGTGCACGCGGCAGGTCGCCTGATTCAGTGTGACTCCTCACTGCAGACAGTGCCCAGTGGGTGGTAGGCATGCTCACAGTTAGTAGTTGTTGAAATAGAGTCCATTTGGGGATTTCCCTGTGAATTCCTGTATTTTCATGATACCTAAAGGGACTGCATCTGGATGAGAGAGGAAGAGAAGAAATAAAACCACACACATCACCTTTATTATAGGAATAGAATACTGCCCCTGGGTTTTCTCTGGAAAGTTTCCACTCTGTACTAAACAAGTCTTTGATACTCTGTGTGTCCCATCCAGAAAGGGTTATACATCATCTTCCCTGTGAAGACAGAATCATTTGCCATTTGGGCCTAAAGCGTACTGTGGGTAGAACAGGTTAATTAAGGACTTTGGATTCCAAGATCAAATCCCAGCACTGTCGTTCACTGGCTCTTTGTCCTTTGACAAATTACTTTCTCTTCCTCTTTCTGGGCTTTTACTTATTTGAGCCATGGGTAATAGCATTACCTCGCTCATAGTATTATTGCAAGGATTAAATGAGATGATACCTATACAGTGCTTTGCACAGAGCCTGGAATAGGATAATATGATGCTATTGATTTAGAAAGAACAGTAGAGGGGATCCCTAGGTGGCTCAGCGGTTTGGCGCCTGTCTTTGGCCCAGGGCGCGATCGTTGAGTCCCGGGATCAAGTCCCGTGTTGGGCTCCCGGCATGGAGCCTGCTTCTCCCTCCTCCTGTGTCTCTGCCTCTCTCTCTCTCTCTCTCTCTCTATATATATATATATATATATATATATATATATCATGAGTAAATAAATCTTAAAAAAAAAAGAAAGAACAGCAGAGGTTTTTGGGAGGGACGCTGACAACTCATTGCACTTTCTTGCAGTAGTTTTTAAAAAATTGGTAAAGATGGTGAAGAGCCTTGATTTCCTATGAATTTGCTCATGTTCCATGCACTGAAATAACTTTACAAAGTACAAAATGAGCACAAGTAGGATGATCTATTTTTATATTGGTTACTGACATGTTGACTCTTGGATATTTATGACCAGTTTCAGATGATACAAATTATAAACCTAAAATGCTGGGAAGGTTCAGTGTTTGGAACCTGACCCACATCCAGAAAACCTTAGAAATGTGGCAGTCAGGGGGACCTGGGTGACACAGTCGGTTAAGCATCTGACTCTTGATTTTAGCTCAGGTCATGATCTCATGGTGGTGAGATGGAGTCCTGAGTCACACTCTATGCTGGGGGTGAAGCATATGCTTGAGAATTTCTCTGTCTCCCTCTGCCTGCCCTCCCTCTCCTTCTCCCCTTCTCTTAAAGAGAGAGAGAGAGAGAGAGAAGTACATTAAATAAATAAACAAACAAATAGGTTTGGAGTTCAGAGTGCTATACTGTCCTGAAGACACCTGGTTGGGATATGTTTTATCTGTAAGTTAACCAGAGGTGGTTTGATCTCCTGCCTCTTGACAGACTGCCTTACATTTCCTGTAAATTCTCATTTTAAAAAAATTATATACTTGGTGCATCTGTCCTGAAAATTTACGTTTCTTTTTTGAAAGAAAACTCGAGTCTACATAGATTGAAAGGAAGTGGGTCTACATCTACATCTTTCACCTGCTTACAGATGGTAGTCTATTGTTGCTCTGTTGTTTGAGTGTGTGTGTGTTCATGTGTGTTGTTCATTGTGCCTTTGTTGTATAAAAGTGGAAGCAAGTCTTTGTATCCCATTTTGGTGGCAAAGATGACTTAAATCACATACTCTTATTTTCATGATTTATGGAACGGCTAGGGTTATCTAAGAACTTAAAAGACCCATTAATTGTATTAACTTAGAATGTGTACCCCCTCAACTTTTACAAAACATAAAAGAACATGAATAAAATACAGTTTAAGGCATCAAATTTGGTTCCTGATACACTGGTTTAGTAAAGAAAAGCTAAAATTCAGTTTCAGTAGAGGCTAACAATTCAGGAAAAACTTTTATCAGGCGGATGACAGCCTTCAGAGTGGTGAGACTCAGCCTTCTTACATCTCTAAAAACATAGAACACTCCTGTCTCCAAATATCATTTCAGAAGCTAAAACAATAATCACAAGAGGGGAAACCGATCTGTGTAAGAAGAGACTTGCTTTGTGCCGTGGACGTAGGAGGCTTGGCAGCGTACGGCAGCTCTCGTGCTGCTCTCTTCTTGGTACCCGGGTGCCTGAGAATCAGTGGGAGAGGTTAGGAGCTTTCTGATGTTTTGAAATGTTGCTGCATGTCCGGGTGCGGTTCGGTGTGGCAGTCTCGCAGTGCCAGGAGTTGAATATCGCTGCCAGCTCTTACCGACCATCAATAGACCTTTCTCCCAGGACGTTGTCATCAAGAGAGGCCGTGCCTCGCCTTTGTCCCTATCTGTCCCACATCATTCATTAACGTGACACAAATCCATTCTTCCCGTCCTGGCCCACTTCTTAAACATGGCAATTTCCTGAAATTCTACTCCTAGAATAACATGTGCTTAGGACTTCTCGGTTTTCTAAAGAGATACCTAGGCCTGGAAGAACTTGCCCATGGTGTTATCACCTGTCCCTGCCTCCACTGGGTTTCCTCTCTCTCCTGTAAAAAGGAATGAGAGGTAAAAGGAGAATTTTCAAAACTCAAGAAGAACCTAATTGTGAGAAATACCAATAAACAACGGTTGTTTGAGAGAATAACTCTGATTCTTGAGAAGTCGACTGTGGAATGGCTACTTTTGCTGAGAATTTGATCTGTGTCACCCGTGATTCCTTTTTTTTTTTTTTTTAAATATTTATTTAGTCACCCGTGATTCCAATTGTGTACGGAGTCACCCACAAAAACTCTAGGAGAGTGAGAGTGTTTCAGTTCTAAACATCTGTTGTACAGATGAGGAAACGGAGGCACAGTGAGGTGAAGTGACTTGTGACTCACTCGGACTTCTTTGCTTATCAGGAGCAGAGCTAGGATTTGAACCTGGGCGCTTCTCGTCTGGTCCCATGGTGCCATGGCTCTTAACCACCATGCTTTATGGTCCTCTTTGTGTAGACATTTCCCTGGGGTGTTGGTTTGCAGACATTGTTTTATTTTAGTGTGCATCTTCCACTCTGGGATTGCTTTGCTTGTATGCTGCATGTTGAGCCTTGATACTTCACTGCCACCTAACAGGCCCCATTTGATCTTTCTAGACTTTTCCAAGTGCTTTAGTTCTTTTTGCTGGTACAATAGTTAAGGGAAATAAAAGCATGTTCCAATATGATTAGGAATAGGGGCAACCACTTCATTGGCATTCTTCTAGCTCTAGTTGAATGTGCCTGTTAAGACATTTTCTCTCGATCTTTGAGTCATTTTTCTCTGGTACATTATTCTAATTAACCTCATCTCTGTAGCCCTCGTTTTATTTCTTATTAGCCTCTGACCACCCAACAATTGATTTGTTCCGCTCAATCACCTGTGTGAAAAAGTGTGGCAAGTGAGCGGGTCTCCTTCCAAAAGCAACAGTCGTGTACCTGGGGTGTTTTCCTAGCAAGCGGTTCAGAATGTCCCTTTCGTTCTTAGGATACATTCACCTGGAAGGCTTTTTATTTACTAGGGTGAAGCCCTGGGATACTTAGAGGTAACACCGACTAAAAAAAAGCTAGAAGGTTTTTAGTTACTTGGTTGGGAGAGTTGCAGGTTTGTAGGCTCTATGCCAAGGACTTAGACCTTCAAAAACAAAAATGTTCGAGTTTTAAAAACATATAGTGAAATATTAGGCTTGAAGAAATATGTAAAAGCCAGTTGCAAGAGACCACAAATCTAAAAAAAAAATTTCCTTAAGTTGGAGGTATCCATGTCTCCTTTTTAACACAAACAGTAGATCATTTTTAATGTGTCTGTGTCTTAACATACTGAGCCCACCATTTGTTAGGTCTCTCTGGTTACTTGTGAGGGGCATAGGTATAAAAGAGATTTAATTGTCTCATGATGCTGAAAAGTCAGATAGTAGAACAAGCTTCTGGAATATCTGGACCGGGGAGTTCAGATACTGCTATTAAGTCCTGCCTCAGTCTCTTGGCTGTGCTATGTTCTGTCTTGGATTCATTCACGTAGGCGTTTACCAACTTGTGGTATGGTAACCATTCAGGTCTGTTTTCATAGCAACTCCAGCAGAAGGAAATCTCTTCTTGTGAGTTGTAGTAGCTGTCATAGAATTTGGATCTTCCTGGTTCTGTGATTGGTCCAGTGTGTGCTGTGTGCCTTTTGCTACAGCAGTCTCTGGGGCTGGAGCAGGACTGGGTAGGGGGAAGTGTGAAGCTGTGCTTGGCCTTGAGTGGGTCACATGCCTCCCTCAAGAGTTGTGGATGGACTTCACCCTACACAAGGCAATGGGAAGTGGGTGAAGGGGGGTGCTGGTTTCAGAATAAGGGGGCAGAATTCTGGGAAGATAGACTATGCATATGTGTCCTATAAGTCACAGTGCTCAAGGCACAGTAAAATACACAGGATTATAGGATGGAAAGAACCTTTAAATATCACCTAGCCCAGCTATGCATGATTGAATATCATGTGAGATTTTCCCCATGAAGTTGTCTGCCCAATAGTTGGCCATCTCCAATGGCATTCACTACCTCGAAGGTAGGCATTGCCTTAGACATACGACCATGCCTGTGTCCCTCCAGAACCTGGAGTTTATTCATTGCTGTAATCTTCCTGTCTGTCCTTCTGGTCAGCCTTCCATTTACTGTCTGTCACCGTTCTAGGTCCTAAAGCAAGATCCTTAATTTCAACATACTTGTATCTGCAAGGTAGACAGAAAGGTCAGTGATAATACAATGATATTGGAGCTACAAGAATACTTCTGGATTGTATGTATGTGGTTGCGGGCAGGGGATGGTTGGAAATCTGCCCAGTGAGACCCGGCTGGGCCCCCAGAAATGAATAGGAGTTTCCAAATGACCAAGGGAAAAATGTGACTTGTAGATTTACCATCTCTTCAAGGATTAAACTTTACATATGGAATTAGATTTGAGTTATCTAGGGAAAATGGCTTACGTACTATCAAAGCCCAGCTAAACTACATATCTTTTAGGACATACTAATATGTTAGCTATGGAAATGGCAAGCTAGTGATGCAGAAAATTTTTGTATGGGTCACCCACGTGACATCTTAGAAGTTACCCTGATCTCCTGTCTCCTCCTAAGTATGTAATAAATGAATGGATAAAGCTTCCATGGGTAAAGATTTTGGTCAGTAAAATTACAGACTAAATTACTAAATTCTTAGTAACATTTCCTTAAGACTTTTGAAAGGACTGGATATTGTTTGTTTATTTATACACTCTGCTGAGCAAAAAATATTCTGAATCTCAGTTTTCATATTTGATACCTAAAGATAAAAATAGTACCTTCCAAAGGATTAAGGTTCATACAGAGAATGAATAACTTGGTCCCTATAAAACACTACATATGATGCTGGTACTTCATAAGCACTCACTGGATGTTATTATTATCAGAAGACATCTATGATTTTCACCTCATAGGCTGTCAAATGCTTTAAAAGTAATTATATCACTAACTAATAACCAGTTGATTTAAAAATGTTTTTCTGTGTACCTTGTAATATATTTTTTATTTGCACGTTACTTATAAAAATTAAGGATATTAAAGATGGTGAGATTTAGCAAAGAACTTTAACTCCACATGCTTTGAATGCTTCCCTGAATTAATAATTTTCATGTCCATCATATTTTCTCCTTGGCCCACAATTCATCCCATATTTGGATCTTGGCAAATGATGACTTGGTTAATTAGGCAGTCTGTTAACTCTGATTACTAAGTTATAACAGATCAGTGTGGAAGCATCACTGTGCAATTTGGATTAAAAGGCTCTTCATTTTATCAAAACAAATTTACATTTATGGATAAGTATGTTGAAATGCATTAGGTTACAATGATGCGCTTCATAAGGAAAATTTAAAAGGGGTAAAGAATTATTTCCTTCTACAAAGTTATTTCTTTATTATGACATTTGTCATATTCTTTTTCGCCAGGAATATACTTAAAAGCTTGGAATTTTCTTTTAAAGCTTAAAAATTATAGCCGATTTAATCCCTCTATTATACAGATATGATGGATGCAGTGCATTTTCATTTATGCATAGGTTAGTGTAGGGGTACATGCTTACATTCCAGTTCTGACCATAGTAGCCTCTTGATACTGGACTGGATTAGAGACGTGAATCTTGACTGTGCTGGGGGAATTAGTAGGTTCTATTAAGGCTTGCTCTCTTTCACAGCCGAAGGCATTGACAGTTATTGAAGAGGATTGGGCTTTTGTAGTTCTTTTTCTTCCTTGTCTTAGGCTTCATTGTCATTGAGGACAGTTGGTTATCAAACTCTTGCTTGCTTTCTCTAGCTCTGCCTCCCTTCTTTTCCTTTCTTAGCACCTAATACTCAGCTCGTAGAAAATGAGAAAAAAGAACACAATAATTTCCCGAATTCAGCAGGCTTTGAAATTTGTGTTAATTACCCTTCAAGATGCTATCGGATACCAGAAGCATTTGGAAGATAGCACCTTACACTTCACTCCCTTCCTGCTCTACACACAGATTCTTGTGTGTGCATGCACACTCATGTACACACACACACGGAGCACTCAGTAACTAGTACCTAGGAGGTGTTTAATAGTTATACGTTCAAGACCAATGGTGGGCAAAGTTGAAACACTGACAGCCTCCCACCCCCTGATTCCTAAGCTGCTCTTAGAACTGATCTAAGAGCTGGGACCCTGTCGATTATTGCAATCCCATATGGAAAAAATGGAGTTGATAAATTTAATATTTATTTTTTCTGTAAGCTTACTGAAGTCTGACCTTTATGAATTTCTGTGTTCTAGTTCCATGGGAAGTAGAAAAAGCAAAGAGAGAAAATATTTTTGAGGTTCAGTGAACTTAGTATTTTGTTGATGGCTCATACTGACATGACCAGAGGGTTAGAAATAGGAAACCTTATTAGTTCTTTAGCTTTATTCATTCCACGTAGCATTTATGCAAAAACTGCCTGTTCTAAATCTAGAAAACTTTGCTGATGTTGTAGGTAGAAAGGTTCGCTTAGCTCAGAATGGAAGTTGGTGTTTTATGAATTTGATTATGTTCTCCTAATTGGGAACATTTAATAATAACCATAGATGACTCTCCTTTTGTGGAGGGGCTTATGGCTGGTTGTTCAAAGGTAAAGTGATGTTTGAGCTCTAATTTGACAGATTTGAGCGACAGTCAGCTCAAATAATTCAGTTTTCCACTAGTTTCCCTACCTCCCAATTCCTTCCAGAAGAACGAACCAAATAAGGAATTTTTAAAAACTGAAACCATTTTGGATTCTATGAATTCTTATATTCGTTTTCAAAAGAGATAGCTTGACAGAGAGGTGCACTCTGGGACTTTTATGTGTGAAGTAAATCCATTAGAACATTATTTGGTATTTTTTTTAATTGGGTTTTATCTACCCAAACGATAATGGGTATTCTAATAAAGTCTTGCCAGTATAGCAAGAGAACCCTCTGGGAAACAGCTGCCTAAGGAGTGACATTCACTTGTATGTTCAAGCTTCCTTTGGGACAGAAATTCTTTTCCCCACACCAGTGGTCCCCGGGAAGTAGAAAGGGCAACTTTGAGAAATTTTCTCGATGGCCTTTTTTTTTTTTTTTTTTTAAATAAATGGGCCTGTGGATAGAAGTGAGCAGACTTACTGGACGGTTGGATACTATTACCGGGTGGTTTTATTAATTACATTTATTCCTTTAAAATGACCTTGGATGAAAACAACCACCCCTTCTGTGGTCATGGTTAGCAGATGTTTACCGTAATTCTTTGCTCAGTGAAAAAAATGCCTCTTCCACCCAACAAAAACAGCCACGTTTGCTTGGCTAAATCAAAACTTTGGCGCTTGGGTCTTACTTTATATATCATGGCTCCAGTCATACAACCTTTCCAAGTGTGAGGCTTAGCTCACTCACTCCGACATCTGCGGGAGAGCTTTGCTCACAGTGATCTATTATGTGAGTGCTTAATTCTTATACTGTTTTTGGCGTTCGCCCTTCCTCATTGAAACCCATATTCTCTCTGCAAGCCCCTCTTGTCTTCTATAAACATGTTAGCCGCCTTCATTTTAAAAGATTCCCCCCACACACACTCCTGCCCCGGCTTGATGGCCATTTAAGTGAGGGTTTTGCTCATAGAAGTAAAGTCAAGGTTCACTTCCTGATATGAGAGTTTGGTTTTTGCTGGGCTGCCTCTGGAAGAGAAGGCATGTCCTTTCTTTCTGTTTTGTGTTTGAAAAATACCTTTTCTTACTGCATTTGAGGCCTATGTAAACGCCTGTCTTGTCTGTTGATCTGTCTCTCTGTATTGCCAGTTCCTGTTTGGTACAAGCACTAAGTGATCATGAATGTTTAGGTAGTCCCTGCCTGCACTTGCCATTCATGGTTTAATAGGTGTCTCAGGAGCAGCTCTCTCACCTGGCCTGAATTTCCACGCTGAAGAATGCCCGCTTGCTCTTTAGCAGTACTGAAAGGAAATGCAACAGCAAAGCTTTGCTTTTCTTGGGAAGCTCCTCCCTTTGGAATGGAGAACTCTGGGTGGCTCTTCTTATTTTGTTTCCATTGCCAAAATAAGCAGGGATCTTGCATAACACCAGGGTAGGAAAAAAAGAAGTAATTTTAAGGAAAACATATGTTCATGTTGAAAAAGAGGGAGCTAGAACTGGACAGGGGACAGTGGCCCACAAAGTTAAAGACATTTTTTTTAAATTCAGGTTGGACAGTAGGTTTTGGTAATTGTGGTGTATCTTATGAAATAAAGAATAAGTTGCTTCCCCACATCCCCAAGTCTTTGATCCAATTAAAACGAAATCTTGGGAGTGGGAGACCAAGTTTGGTAGGCTGGTTAATTGATACATGTGGTAGTTGGAATGGATCCAGTCCTGTACTTGTTAAATTATTTTCCTATGATCTTAGTTAACACTAAATGATTTCCTTGGAGATCACTTGGTTTGAGATGCCTGCCCTAATCTGAAATCAGTGCAGATTTCAAAATGTGATTCTTATTTGGTCTGACTCTAGGAGAATGAAAGAGAGGTTTGCAGATTAAAATGAACTGAAGGGGTGGGGGAGAGTAAAATAAAATGAACCCAAGATGTCTACTCCAGCTGTTTGGTTGATTAGTGGACATATTATTTGTCCTTTTAATGGATTTTAAATAATGTTTCTTGGTAGAAACAGAGCAGACCCTTTTAGTGTTGCGCACTGTTTGTGGGTGGCACATTTTGAAAATGTAGCTAATTTGCTAAAAAGAAGAGAATAGGAAAAAAAATAGAACTAAAAGAAATCCTTGACGTTTCTGATTCATCTATTCTCAAGGTCTAGAAATGTCAAAACTGGGGGAAAATTCAGTGAAGTTCTTTTTTCCCATTATAAACTGAACACTTGTGTCCTTAAAACATAGCTGGGAAGGAGATAGGGCCTAGAGCATTCTGGGTACTGGCATGTGTCTGCAGAGCCAAAGCCAGAGGCATCTTGGATGGGCTCACGTAGATGGTTGACAGGAGTGTGTGGTAGCCCCCAGATTGGAGAGTCCTGACTCTACCTGGAACTGACTCTTTGTATGTGTGCTGCTTTCTCAGCTGCCCAAAAAGCACATCTAAGCAGAGGTCTGCTGGGTTAAGATCTATCACAGAGCATGCCCCTTAAAGGGTCCTGCTTCCCTTGAGTGCTGATTACAAGTAGTTTTGGAAAGTGTAGCAGAGTGGATCCAGGCTTGTGTTCAATATGTGTGATTAAAAATAATCTAATTAATATTTAAAAACTTATATTAGAAAAAGCCTTACATATATAATATATATTTTAAAACCGTACATATATAATACATATATTTAAAAACCTACCCCACCCTTCCAACGAAAAGGGGAAGCAAAGCTATGGCAAGTATCAGATTATTCTTGGATGTGGGTTTAAGGTTCAGTTATTTTGGTGTACTCCTTTTTCCTCCAGAGACCTCAGAAGGCATTGTCAGTAGTAACTGAGTCATTTTGCTGTTGGATAAATGAAGTTAAAAAAAAAAAAAAAAAAAGAAAGAAAGAAAAGAAAGAAAGAAGAAAATCAGAGTATGTCCACACAAAAATGGTATTTTGAGTTGGATTTTCTTTCATTCCTTATTGTGGGCTACATTCTTGGGTTTTTTTTAGTGTTTTTGTCCTTTGAGATCAATCAAACTGTAAATGGTGGCAGATGCCATCTCATTATTAGTGGTTAGTAGGAAAGGCCCCAAGGAAAGTGTGAGACTACACCTAGAAATCCCCAAAGCCTCGTTTGATAATAATAATGTAACCATTTATCGGGTTCTTCCTATATATCAGCTACAATTGTGAGCAGTATGCTGGCACTATTTTATGGAATCCTTGTAAATACTGTGAAGTGTAGACACTCTTATCACCGTATTTTGGATGAGTAAACTGAGGATCAGTGAGTTTAGCTATGTTATATTGCCCAGGATTACAGAAAAAGCAGACAAAACTGAATGAGGTCTAGAGTCTAGTTAATGGTAATATACCTATGCCAGTTTCCCGGTTCTGTAATATTTTTGCAACTTTCTATAAATCTGCAATTCTTTCAAAATTAAATTTAAAAAAATGGCAGATTTTACACTTGAATCGAGTTCTGTTTTCTTTTGAAATCCATATGATTCACTGTGTTGCTTTTTTTAGGTCACTTGACCATCAAGAAGACGATCTCTGCCCCATTATCTTTCTAGGGGCAGCTTCAGTTCACCCAGTTGGGACATGTGGCCTCCCATGATTTGGGTGTAGTTTTAGGAGCCAAAATTCATCCTTTACTTCTCCTGTTTTCTCTTCCTTATCATGGTCTTCCACACTCTCCTCCCTCCCCCCTCACTTGTTCAGTTCTTGATAGAGAGATCGGTAATCATTTATCTTGAATGGTGATGGTCTGACAGTTGAGAGTAGTCTTGTAATGGAGTTTTGTAATTCCTGGTGTGTACGTGGAGATGCATGTGGATATGTATTAAGGAAAATGCTAACAGTAAGCTATAAGCATTTACTGGTTTGCAGCTTGTAAATAGGATAAGCCATGAAAGTTTCCATTCATAAGGCTAGTTATTTATGTATCAGAAAAACTACCAGATTCAAATCCAGAAACCTAAGTTTTAAAGCTGTGTCCTCTGCTAACTTGTTGTCTGTTTCCTCATTTAGGAGACTGTTGAGAAGAGAATGTACCCAAAGCTTCTGTGGATAAATAATGTGATATTCTCTGTAACTTCAAACTCTTTACTGAGTAAAGATGATGGTTGCAGAAGTTGCTCGGTATTATAGCTGGAAAAACCAAGTTTGAGGGATATATTGATGGATTTGTTAACGGATTAACTCAAACTAAGACTTTATTTGAACTCTTCTTTTTTAATATGGATGTTTACGTTACACATTTCCCTGTGAAAACTGCCTTACCTGTGTCTCGTAAGTTTTGATGTGTTATTTCTTTATTTTCAGTCATCTCAAAGTATTTCCTAATTCCTTTTTGACCTGCTGGTTTTTTAGGAGTGTATTTGATTTCCATATATTTGTGAATTTTCCAAACTTCTTTCTTCTTTCTCTTATTGATTCCTAATTCCATTTCTTTGTAATTGGAGGACATACTTGGTATTATTTCCATCTTACTTATTTAAACGTACTGAGGTCTGTGCTATCCCTTACCTTATAATTACTCTTAAGAGTGTCCCATGTAATCCCTGGGTGGCGCAGCGGTTTAGCGCCTGCCTTTGGCTCAGGGCGCGATCCTGGAGACCCGGGATCGAATCCCACGTCGGGCTCCCGGTGCATGGAGCCTGCTTCTCCCTCTGCCTATATCTCTGCCTCTCTCTCTAGCTCTCTCTCTGTGTGACTATCGTAAATGAATAAAAATTAAAAAAAAAAAAGAGTGTCCCATGTGTACCTGAGGAGAGTCTATGTTCTGTTGCTGGGTGGAATTTTCTATAGATGTCTGCTAGATTTATTGGGTTTCTCTGTGTCATTCATGCCTTCTGTTTCCTAGTTGTTCTTCTGCCTTGTTCTATACATTTTTCTTAGCGGGGTATTGAATTCTCCTGGTATTTCATTGGATTGTCTTTTCCTCTCTTCCTGTTAGTTTTTGCTTCATGTACTTCAGGACTCTGTTTTTAGGTAAAGACTTTCTTGGGGAGACCAGAAAAGAGCACTCTTGTGTCACCTCCTTTCAGGACTAGAGATTTAGAGTTTAAAAAATATACCATATTGATGAAAAAGCTTATTAGCTTTATGATGGAGCAGCTCTCTGACATTGATGGAGGCATTTAGGCCACATTTTCACATGTAAAGGGAAATGGAGGATCGATGGCTTATTTATCCTTTGTATTTTATTATTGTAAGTGATCACTAGGTTCCAGTTGAGGCCAACCCAACATTGTTTGT
Source organism: Canis lupus dingo (assembly GCF_003254725.2). Lineage (NCBI taxonomy): Eukaryota > Metazoa > Chordata > Mammalia > Carnivora > Canidae > Canis > Canis lupus. The sequence goes on from NC_064262.1 coordinate 20,868,666, forward strand.
CTCTAGTAGTAGCTGGTGACTGGGAGCTTTGACTGACCCAGATGTAATTCAGCATTTCATCTCTACTCTTCACTTATACTGTGTAGACATGGACTAACTGAATACAAACATGTTCCATGAGGAAAATATGCTTTTGGGTTTTTGGTGGTTTCTTTTTTTTTTTAAGCAAATAAGAATAAAATGCAATTTTCTCGTTGTTTCTAATCCTATGACTCTACAGCCCTTTCTGTGTGTAGGCTGCATGGCAAACTCCAGGTGCATCTGTCATACAGAAATTGCTTTTCCCCCCAAATACAGAAATGTGAAATAAACCAATTTGGGCTCAAGTAGTGTATGCTAGATTTACTTAGTATCTACCGAACATCTCCCTACACTCATTGTATTAGGACTAATCATAGAGTTAGAACTGCCTGGTTTCTGCACAAATGCATATATAGCTTCTACTTAGGCCATAATACTACTCACTGATTGTTTTTGCTAACAATGTTATGGCCAAGCATTTAATTTTTTTCTTTTCAGCAGTACTGTAAATTTGTTCTAGACATATGACAGTTGGAAAAGCAGAGAGTGGGATAACACGCACACACACACAACACATGACACACACACACACACACACACAGTCTTACATACTTATACCTAACAGATTATTCCTCACTGAATACATTTTAAAAAGGCATTTATCTTTGATTTCTTTATTTCTTTTGCTTTTATTATCCTTAGCCACGTTTTTGGTGTTCATCAATGAGTGATGTCATAGTTAAGCCATGCTTTTGAATTCACTAGGAATGAAATACAGTGTTGTTAAAGAGATTTCACATATATATTAAAAGGCATTTTCTTTTCCTGTCATTTCTCTGAATAGTCCATAGAGTTGATGACTAGTGGAGGAAGCCATGCAGTTCTGTATCTTAACTTTCTCTGAGAAAGGAATTATTGTCTTTTGTCATTTTTTTTTTTTCAATGTGTGACCTCCCTACCTGCTGGGTTTCCCAACAGCTGTCAGCTAACTACTCCAGCACCATACTGCTACCAGCATTCCTGGTTCACAAATAGGAAGTAAACAGAAAATCTTGCTAATTTGAGCCCAGTAGGAACCTTAACACTGTAATGAGGGGACTAATTTTGAAAGCACAGACGTAGCTCACAAAATGAGAACCAAATTTTTAAGCGGTCTTAAATAACTAATTGAGAGTAAGAACGGTACTTAAGGTAGAGTGAGATACTGACAGATTGAAGAGTCACAAAAGCCAGGGAAGGATGCTGATGGAGTCTTTGTAATTATGCAGTCTTCCTTGGGCTGCCACCAAGGCTAATCTAAGCGTGGGAATGATAATGTACCTTAGAGGACAGGTCTGTGGTTGAAATGCTCTTGATAGATTTTGACAAATTAAACAGTGGTAAAGATGTTTGGAAGTTTTCCAGGTCCTTACCATTATTTATGTCCGGGAACTAGAAATCAGTGGTTAATTTGCAGTTCTTATAATTTTTATGATACTCCTGTTGTTGTAAATTTAGCCGTGTGCGGCATCAGCTCAGCGGGATACATTTTATGTTGTCTGCTACCTTTTGACATCATAATAGATTTCAGTTGCCAAATCTTTCTTGATAGAATAAAATGTAAGAAAGAGCTTATACAGACTCTTTGGATCATATCCAGACACACACAAACATAAGATGGACTTTCTGAGATTGAAAGGCTCAGATTGGAAGAAGAGGGGAAAGGTAGGTCCTGATAATTTTCAGTTTTGTTTTTCTTCTTTTTCTTATCATTTGCCCATCACCCATTCTAACGTCATTTTCTAGATGGGCTTCTTTTATCTGGACTCAAAGCTAATCTGCTTTTTGGTATATGGTACCTTGCACGACACCAAAGTGTAACTTGAAGTTACGAATTTTCCACACCTTTTAATGGTAAAAGCACATCCATGCCCTTTGTATTGCACTGGGTCACAGGCTCCTTGGTCTCATATTTTTTTCTCATTATGTTTCAGCATCCATTACATGATTTTAACAAAAATATTGATATTCCCGCTGGATAATTAAAGACTCAGTTGGAAGGGTGCTTTGTAGTTAAGATTTCTTTCCTCCCTTTTTTCTCATTGACTCCGAGTGCCTCCTTTATAATTATCCTCTTCCATAGCCTTGACCCATGACCTGCTAACAACTGGAGAGGATTAGTGGACACCCTGCCTTTTTCACATTGCTTCTCTGCCATTCTCTGCTTTGACCTCTAAATTATTTCTTTTTAGGCCTTCTCTCTATTATGTAACATATTTTGTAGATCTCACTTTGATCGGTGTGAACGTCTAGCCATCCATTTCTCTTAAGTCATTTGCTCCGCTTGAAAACATTTTATGACTCCATTGGCCAACCTTTTATTTTTTGCTTTCATATCCTTCCTTCGAATCTCTTCAAAGGAACTTCCTCCTTCATCCTCACTGTGAGCTCAGCAATAGTACTGAGGTATGATGTGTTTGACCTAAGGATCTCCAGCTCGGGGGAAGGAGCGCTTCCCTCGTCCTCCTTTTGTGTAATTGGGTTACATATCTTAAGTGCCTTGTTTGGAGTGTCCATTTGGCAGGGACTTGGATGCCCTATTTTGCCATTGCCTTGTCTGCTCCCAATGTCTAATAAATGTTTAATGATAATTGAAATGATCAGTTATCAATCTATAGTGAAGAAGGGCTTATTAACCTTTTCTAGGCATGAGTACACTGTCCTTGAGATGAAAGTTTCTCGTTCCAGGAACTTTAAATCAGATCCATTGGACCTGTTGGGTCCCTGTTATATAGCACCATAAATTGGTTTCATGTTCTTCAACTTTTTTCTGGAAGATGTATGCCCTTTGCCATTACTTCAAAGATGAGCCAATATTCGTGTATTTGAGATAAATTCAAATAAATGCACTTGGGTAATATATTTTGAGGGCATGCACTTTAAGGTTTTTTTATAAAGTAAAATACAATTATAGAAAACCATCCAAATGCACGCATACACACACACACACACACACACACACAGCTGGTTCTGTACAATGTATTCTATTTCTGTACTGCCTGAAAGATAGCCACTGTCTACTGGGCACTTGGAATTTGACTAGGATGACTGAGAAATTAAATTTTATTTAGTTCTAATTAATTTATGCTCTAATAGGCACAAGAGGCTAGCGATCATTGTATTGGACAACATTTAGATAGATAGATGATAGATAGATAGATGGTAGATAGATAGATAGATAGATTAGATAGATAGATAGATAGATAGAGGTCCCTTGTTTTAAGGTGGGTATCTTTGTAACATCTGTTCAAGCCAAGATATGGAAAGTTTCCCTCTGATCTTTTCTTTGCACTTTACCTTTTGGAGGACCCTCGTCATTTGAGCTACAGAGTTTCCAAGAGTGATTTTGCTGATTGCATCTTCAGTTCATGTGTTTCTCTGCCCTCTATATTTTCTACAGATTGGAGGCTGGATCCAGAGGCTTATGTTTGATCCCTTTTGCAAGACTCTAAGTGATGTTATGTTCTTTCATTCAAGAAGGGCATAGTATCTTATCGTCTTTGTGTGTGTGTGTGTGTGTGATATTAACAGCCATTAGTACTCACTGCCCAGATCCATTAATTCACTGGGAGTTGCAAAATGGTGATATTCTGTTTATTAGCTGGAATACTTTTGTAATTTTACTCTCATCTATTCTTTGGTAGCCAGTGGAACAGTTCAAATAGGAAATACAGGATATATGCCTTCTTCCTTCCCGTCTGTTTGCCAATTTTCAAAATAATACATTGGTTCCATGTCATTCTCTGAATGCTACCAGTGTAAACCTTAATATCTTTCTGAATCATGAATTTAAATGTTAGTCAATTTAAATCCATTACATTTCATATTTTTTACTGAGTGTGTCTATCTTTGATCATGGAACTTCCTTATATTGGCTCCCTGGTCCCCCTGAGAGGATCCTTCTAGTCTTTGATAGCTTCTATGCTCACTGCTATGACAAGATGTTTCAGATTCATTTTCTAAATTTCTTGCCTAAGACTGGAATAGGCTGTCTAAGAAAACTTAGTTTCTTTATTGGAGATATATGTTTTTAGACAGTTTTCTTAGTGCTAACAAAGGCTTATTGTTGCTGAATTGGTCAGTGTGTCTTGATGATTGTGTCTAGGTCTTGAGTTCACTGTTTCATATTCAGGACTAGAGGGCTTTTAATTATCTGTTACATATTTTATCCTTTATTTCATGCTGAGAATCCTGGTTTTCAGGAATGTGGGGGTGGTGAGCATTGAATAATGTATAAAATTGTTGAATCAATATGTTGTACAACTGGAACCAATATAACATTGTATGTCAATTGCAGTTCACTTTAAAATAAACATGGGGGATGGTAGAATTAGAATATTCCATAATTAGTAATTTGCTTATTTTATCCATCTTACACACTGTAGTCTCAGAACAATACTCATTCTACAACCTCCGATTATAATTACCAAAAAGAGTTAAACATCTTCCACATACTATTCCAGACTTCTCTCTGTGATATTTTTTTAAATCATTTACTATGTTTGTCTTTTCAGAGGATCAGCTATTTACACTATACTTTCCCCTCTTAACCCTGTTTTAGTCTTAGTTCTGTAAGTGAGTATATTCATTGCTCAACATGAGTCCTTAGGTTGATGTCTGTGTCATTTTGTCCTCATTTTCTAATAGATTCCTTAGGAAGGGCTCATGGGGAACTGTATTCTCTGAATTCTTGACTTTTGACAACACTTTACTGTACTTAAAAGGCAATTTTTGCCAGGTGTAAAATTGTTGGTTCACATTTTTTAAGTATATTGACTGTGCTGTTCCATTGTCTTCTAGCTCAAGCCTTTTATTCTCCCTAAGATTTATTCATTTACTTGAGAGAAAGAGTGTGTGTGAGCAGGGAAGAAACAGGGGGAGGGGGTAAACAGACTCCCCAATGGGAATGGTGTCTGAGGTGGAGCTTGATCTCAGGACCCTGAGATAATGACCTAAGCTGTGATCAAGAGTTGGATGCTTAACTGAAAGAGCCACCTAGGCACCCCTGGCTCAAGTCTTAAGTATAGTGATTTTACTGCAATATGTCTTGGTGTAGGTCATTTTGGGTCAAAATGTGTCACCTTTTGACATATAGTCTCAGGGTTTTTTTGTTTTGTTTTTAATGCCAAGAATATTTCTTTGTATTATAGTTTTAAGTATTTGGACAGATCATTTCCATTGACTTCCTTTTTAAGGATTCCTATTGTTTGTATGTTGGATCTTCTTTACTTGTCTTCAGTATTTGACACTGCTCCTTAAATCCTTCTTATCTTCCTTTCTTTTTGATTTTCCAAAATTCCCTTCCCTTTTCTCTTATTTTTAAAGCATTATTTATCATATTTCTTTGTTTTTGTCTCCTGGTGTATGCCTTATTTTTAAAACGATTTTTTTTTTCATATTCATTCTTTCTTCCCTAATTTCTCATTTTTCCTAATTCTGATTCATGTTATTCTTTCATGCCTTTTTATCATATACTTAATGTCTTTTAATTCAATTTCAAATAGTAGATTAGTTTTGATCTGCTCTAGGATGAATCTTTCTGCCATGGGCTTTCGTTTTTATTCTTTTCCTTTTTCCTTCCATTAACTTTGGTAGCACTTGATTGCAGAATTTTTTTTTATTGCTCATTTCTATGCATAAGTAGATTTTCTAAACTTTTACTGGAGAGGCTTGGTTTAGATAGCTCCTCTGACTTCAAAGAGCTCCCTCTTCTGGTCTAGTTTCTACTAGTGACTTTCTCATATGCTTTCTAAAATATCTTTTTTTTTTTCTTTCTGAAATATCTTGACTCTGTTGTTGCCCACATGTTTTGGACCTTGTTTTTCTTTCTTTTTTTATTTATTTTATTTTTATTTTTTGTCTTTCTTTCCTCTTGATTTTCTCTTTTTCAATTTTGATTCTTTTTCAGCAGTTTTTCCTGGATGTGAGATCCACTCCTAGAATGAAGTCTGACCAGCTCTGTTTTGAGAGGTCATGTGTACTGTACTACTCCAGACTCTTCACAGTTTCTTGAGTGAACCCTATGCACTGACTCCTTATTAGAATGGGAGAAATTGGGGCATCTGAGTGGCTCAGTTGTTGACTATCTGCCTTCAGCTCAGGGCATGATTCTAGGGTCCTGGGATTGAGTCTCGCATCAGGCTCTCTGTGGGAAGCCTGCCTCTCTCTCCTGCCTATGTCTCTACTTCTTGCTCTGTGTCTCTCATGATAAGTAAATAAAATCTTAAAAAAAAAAAAAAAAGAATGGGAGAAATTCCTCCCAGGTTCAGTTGCATTTTAAATGGGCTCATCACACTTTCCATCTAGTACTCTATTGTAATTTTAGGGTCCTTCAGTTGCTCTGTTGTTTTCCTCTACTTCTTTTCACACAGATGTTGCTAATCTGTAGGATTTATGGTTAGTGTTGGCTTTTCCACAACTGTTTGTACTTTGGTGTTTGGGGCAATACCTAGTCACCTAATTTTGTTGTCAATTTGTCCATGGTTTTGCTCTCAGGTTGCTCTGTTTTTGTCAGAAATTGAGAAGATTCAAAACTGCTTTTGCCTCTGCCTCTAATATTTTTAAAACTGTGTTCAACTTATTTAAACTAAAAAACCAAAACCAGTTCACCCATTTGGCCCACCTCCCCCCAACTCCACCTCTGGCAATGAATAGACTGTTCTCTGTACCTGTTAGCTTAGTGTATACACACACACACACACACACACACACACACACACACTTTTACGACTCTTGAGCAATGTGCAATTGAACTGTATGGGTCTGCTTATATGGAATTTTTTTTTTTATTAATACACTACTGTAGGGGGCTCCTGGGTGGCTCAGTTAATTAAGTGTCCAACTCTTGGTTTCAGCTCAGGTCACAATCTCAGGGTTGTGAGATAGAGCCCTGGGTCACACTCCACACTCAGGGGGGAATCTGCTTGGGATTTTCTCTCTCTCCCTCTCTGCCTTCCCTACTCATGTTCTCTCTCTCTCTCTCTCTCTCTCAAATAAATCTTTAAAAAATACAGTAGTGTAAATGTATTTTTTCTTATGATTTTCTTATTAACCTTTTCTTTTCTCTAGCTTTATTATAAGAATACAGCATATAGTACATAAATATATATCAGTCAACAGTTTTTGTTATTGGTAAGTCTTCAGTCAACAGTAGGCTATTAGTAGTTAGGTTTAGAGGAAGTCAGAAGCAACATGTGTATTTTTGAGGGTGTGGGGCATTAACATCCCTGACGCCAGCACTGTTCAAGGGTCAACTGTGTGTCTATGTACAAAATTATTTTTAGGTTCCACATTTAAGACAAACATATAGTGTTTGTCTTTATCTGACTTACTTCGTGTAGTATAATGCCCTCAAGATCCATTCATGTTGTCACACATGACAAGAATTCATTCTTTTTATGGCTGAATAATATCTATCATGTATATATACCACATTTTCTTTATCCATTTAACCATTGATGGACACTTAACTTGTTTCATATCTTATCATAGCTATTATAAATAGTGCCAAAATGAACATGGATTGCATATATCTCTTCAAATTAGTTTTTCATTTTCTTTAGATAGATAGCTAGAAGTGGAATAACTGCATGACTTGGTAGGTCTGTTTTTAATTTATGGAGGAACTTCCCTCTTGCTTTCCATGGTAGCTGCACCAGTATACATTCCCATTGACAGTGCACAAGAGTTTCCTTTTTCCCACATCCTCAGCAACACTTGTTAATTCTAATCTTTTTGATAGTAGTCATTGTAACAGATGTGAGGCAATATCTCACTGTGGTTTATTTGCATTTCCCTGATGGTTAATGATGTAGAGCTTCTTCTTATGTACCTGTTTGCTATTTGTATGTCTTCTTTGGAAAAATGTCTATTCAGATATTATGCCAATTTTTACATTTTCTTTTTGAAAGTGAGAGAGGGATCTCTTCTGTTCCATTGGTCTGTATGTCTGTTCTTATGCCAATCCTATATACTATTTTATTTTTTAATTATTATTTTTAGTGGAAACATGTTTTATTTAGTATTTGTTTTAATTGAACTACAGTTGACACAGCACATAATATTAATTTTAGGTATACAACATAATAATAGCTACCCTCTGTCACCATTCAACATCATTATAATACTATTGCTTGTATTCCCTATGCTGGACCTTTTTTTCCTGTGTCTTATTCATTCCATAACTGGAAGCCTATATTTCTGACTTCCCTTCACCCATTTTACCCATTCCCCCACCTCCTCTCTTTGGCAGCCATTGGTTCCTTCTCTGTATTTATGGATTTTGTTCTGCTTTTTGTTTGTTCATTTGTTTTAATACCATGCTGTTGTAACTACTGTAACTTTGTAATATAGTTTAACATCAGGGAGCATTTTGCCTCCAGCTTTGTTCTTCTTATTCAGAATTGCTTTGGCCATGTAGGGTCTTCCATGGTTCCATACAAATTTTAGGATTGTTTGTTCTATTTCTGTGAAAAATGCCATTGGAATCTTGATACAGATTGCAGTGAATCTGTGTATTGCTTTGGGGAATAGGGATATTTTAACAATATTAATTCTTCCAATCCATGAGCATGGAATATTTTTTCAATTATTTGTGTCTTCAGTTTCTGTCCTTAATGTCTTGTAGTTTTCAATATATGGGTCTGTCACGTCTTTGGATAAATTTATTCCTAGGTATTTTATTCTTTCTGATATAGTTATAAATGGGATTCTTATCTTAATTTCTCTTTCTCATAGTTCACTACTAGTGTATAGAAACACAACATGCTTTTGTGTATTGATTTTGTGTCCTGAAGCTTTACTTAATTTCTTAGTTCTAACAGTTTTTTTTTTTTTTTTTTTTTTGGTGGGGTCTTTAGCATTTTCTCTATGTAATATCATGTTATTTGCAAATAGTGATAATTTTACTTCTTAATTTGGATACTTCTTCCTTTCCTTCCTTTTATTTCTTTTTCTTGCCTAATTGCTCTGGTTAAGACTTGCAATACTATGTTGAGTTATTATGGGTATAGTGAGCATTTTTGTCTTGCTTCTGATCATAGAAGAGAAGCTTTCAGCTTTTTGACCATGGACTATGATAAGCTGTGGGCTTGCCATAGATGGCTTTTATCATGTTAAGTCTATTTAATCTCTACCTGCTTTGTTGACAATTTTTATCATAAATATTGAATTTTTTTCAAACATTTTCTCAGCCTCTATTGAGGTGATCATGTTTTATCCTTCACTTTTGTTAATGTAGTGTATCACATCTGTTTGATTTGCAGGTATTGAACCTTACTTGTATCCCCAGAATAAATCCCAGTTGGCCATGTTGTGTGATCCTTTCAATGGATCGTTGAATACAGTTTGCTAATATTTTATTGAGGACTTTTACATCTGTGTTCATGAGGGATTTTTACCTGTAATCTTCTTTTCCTGTGGCATCCCTTTGTGTTTTTGGTACCAGGGTAATTCTCCTCATAAATACAAGTTTGGAAGAATTTGTTTCTCTTGCATTTTTTGGAAGAGTTTTAGAAGGATTGGTATCAATTCTTTGAATATTTGGTTGAGTTCACAGTGAGCCTGTCTTGTCCTGTTGGGAGGTGTTTTGATCACTGATTCAGTCTCCCTGCTAGTGATCAGTCTGTTCAGATTTTCTGTTTTGTCATGTTTTAATCTATGTAGCTTGTGTGTTTCTAGGAATTTATCCATTTCTTCTCAGTTGTCCCAATTTGGTAGTGTATTCTTGTTCACAGTAGTCTTTTATGATCCTTTGTGTTTCTGTGTTATCACTTGTAACATCTCTTCTTTCATTTCTGATTTTGAGTTGTCTTTCTTGGTGAGTCTATCTAAAGATTTGCCAAATTTGTTTTTCTTTTCAAAGAATCTGCTTTTAGTTTCACAGACTTTTTCTATTGTTTTAAAATGTCTATTTCTTTATTTCTGTTTTAATCTTTGTTATTTCCTCCCATCTACTAACTTTGAGCTCAGTTGTTTCTTCTGTGATTCCTTGAGGCATAAAGTTAGCTTGAGACTTTCTTTTTTTCTTGAGATAGGCATTTATTGCTATGAACTGTTCTCTTAGAACTGCTTTTGCTGCATTCCATAAATTTTGGTATATTTTCATTCTCATTTATCTTGAGGTATGTTTTTCTTTTTTAATTTTTCTTTTGACTCCGTTGATCCTTTTGGTTGTTCAGGAGCACGTTGTTTAATACCTTATTAAATAGCACCAGGCTGGTTGCTCAGGTCCAAGAAACCCAGGCAGCCTCAGCACTGAGATCTGAACTGATCATTGTATCCATCTATCAGAGTCTTTGGTCATTAGGATAGATGCCATAATTAGGAATAGATAGGGTTACGTGTTTCCTCTTCTCACAATGTCACTGCCATTTGGCAAGTTGCAATGAAGGCAAGTCTCAGCTAGAATTCCACCAAATTGGGCAGAGACTTTTTTTTAGGAAGTAAGCCCAGAAAAGTTCATGCAACTTGTTCCTTGGAATCCCTTTTGCTGCCCTAATGTACTCCAGCAGGCATCATATAAAAGGTGTACTCTGAGGAGCAAGGGATACTATTTTGGTGGCAGAATTGGTCATGTTTCTTATTGAAAGGAAACAGAATTTTCTCATAGTATCAAATCAGAGCTGGACCTTATTTGGACCTAAAGGCGATGTTGAAGGTGTGAGGCTCTTAAGTGCTGCCATTCATCTTTTCAGCCAATCCTGCATCTTAAACACAACTATTGCATCAGTGAAAATCATTTCAGGTGTCTCTAATGCTAGTGAACAGACTTTCTGGTGTAGTTTTAGATAACCATATTTGAGGTACTTGTGTTGCTTTCTTTCATGTATGGAAAGGTGAGGGAATGTCCAGGGGGCGAGGGAATCTCTGATTCCAAAAAAAAAAAAAAAAAAAATCTACAGCTCACTAAAATAAACCTATAAATGCACCTAATTTGGAAAGAGCTGATTAGCAAAAGAGCAAGAGATTTGAGGTATTTTAAGATTCAGATACAATTTATCATCAGTAAACACACACACGGGTATACATACTTACAGAATTGAACTACCCATTATATCAGGTCATTTGCTCTGTTTATAACTTTGTCTAGAAATTGATTGTTGGTAAGATTTCATGGTTTGTGAGTATATATTTAATCACAAGTCAATTCTGTTACAGCAGGCCAGCTGAGAAGAAAGCAAGTGACCTTTATGTTGTGGCTGGGCAACCTTTTTCAGTACAGTGAGCCTGTCTTGCTTCTGTCTTTGGAGTGATAGCAAGGCCATCACTACCTCCCTTTCAGCTCTTCTTCCCCATCATCGATCCATCAGAGTTAGCCCTTCACAAGCATTTCTGAAGGCATCTTTTCTGTTCTCACCTCTTGTTTGGTCTTTACCTAGTTTTGTTCCATATTGCCCTTGGATTTCTAGTTTGGGGAGATAGTTTAGCATGGTGGTTGAGACATTGAATTCTAAAATGCACAGCAGAATTCAAATTCATGCTCTGCCATTTGTTAGTGGTATAACTTGAGCCTTAGTTTTCTTATCTGTTCAATGAGAATAAGAACAATGTAGTGCTGTACCTGGTCCACAGTAAGTGTTACTTTCTCATTATTGCTTCTCTTCCTACTGCTGCTATTACCTGTTTGGTTTACCAACTCTTTCTACCCCTTCCTGTATCTGTATGTCCTTCTAGATTTAGAGTTCATTCAGACCCTCCTATAGCAGACAGTCTCGCACATGCCATCTTCCCTGCATCCTTTGTTTTCTTCCTTCCTCCCAGCTACTAGTGGAGTTTAGGGATTTGCTTAAAACTTACCCTAATATTTACCCATCTGAGACATAATAACTGGTAAGCATGACAAGAAAGCTTTTCTCAAGACAGATAAGTTTATGAGGATGTTTTTGTTGAATTTTACTTAGTTTAAAAACACATTTCTCCCCCTCAAAGAATTATTACAGGTTTGGTGGTGGGAGCCAGAGCTTTATCAACTCTTCCATCACAGTCATCACAGAAGGAACTCAGGACCCAGGTTGCTACCAGGTGTTTTCTTAGTCACTAGGAACTTTATTATAATTATTATTGGATTGTTGTTTTTCATCATTGCCTCTTGTAATGCTTTTCCCATGGATTTCCCACCAATGAATCCAATGTACAGAGCAATCCACTTGAATACAAACCCCTTTTTATTAGCAGTGCCTCTCCTCTGCACTGAAGCACTGGTTTTAAGGTGATCTAGTAGCAGAAGATCATATTTCATTATGCTTTGAAGAAGAGAGTAATGACATATTCCTTGCACAGTTGGCCTCTTCCTGCTAATGTACGCCAGATTGCTAAGTTAAAAAAAAAAAAAAAGTATAACAATAAGAGAAGGGGTTTTTCCCCTGTTTGAACACAAGAAATAGAGTGATATTGCTGCTAAATAAAGTATTTTTTTATTTAGGATACACTGAGGAATATATGGCTGCTATCAGTAGAATATAAAATCATCACATTTTTATCACTAAGTGTTAAAGTCCACCTGATATTTAGTACACAAAGAACTCATTTATCAGGTGTTCTCTCTATTCAAATCCACACGATGTTTTATAAGAATTAATGCATTTTGTAGGGTATTTTGTTTTGTTTTGTTTTGTTTTGTTTTGTTTTGTTTATATAGGTACTCAGTGTGAAGGTAGCTTCAGGTCCTTACTGGTGGTGCTGGTCATACTTGCGTAGGGTAAAACCAATCGTCAGGACCGTCACAGGAACTTAAGAGAGCTTCTTGTTTTATGCATGTTTCATATTTTTCAGGTTTAAAAGCCACAGAAGAATGCATACTTTGTGGCAGGTCACAGACTGGCAGCTTCAGGCCTGTTGTATTTGGTGTGCACATTTTAGACTAATTTGTGTTGGTTGCCGGCATTTAAATACCAAAGGATTGCACCTAAAGCAACCCTAGATTTCTGGATCTCATGAAAAAGTGCAAGAACACTGGGTCGACTTTCTCAGATGGTGGCTGTGGCCTGGAGCCAGATGGTGGCTGCTTACTTTAGCTGGGGGGTGGCCTAAAATTTGTCTTTTCTTCTGGCCTACTTTACTCATTAATGTGGCCCTCTGTCCCTATCAGCGTTAGAGTTTGCAGCCTCTTCAGAATTGAAAAGGAAAAACAAAGCAAAATTGATATTCAGGATTGAACAATTTGTTGAGTATGTTTTTTTGATGGCTAACTTTAAGATGAAAGAGAAGTGTGTGTGTATGTATTATATATACATATAATATACGTATAATTTTATATGATCTCAGGAGTGTATAATATTTCTGAAATATAAGTAAATGTAATTTTATGTAAATGAGTGCATATATAAATGATAGAAATTGCTATAAATTATATGTATGATTTCTGCTCTTCAGAATGTATAATGTCATAGACTCTTCAAACTGGAGGGACCTCTTGGTAGCATGTAGGTCTAGGTCAGCACATTCCTTTGACTGTTTAGAAATTGAAGGCCAGATCCAGACAGTTGAATGATTTGTTCAAAGCCATACAATTAATAAGTGGTAATGTTGGGACAGGATACCTGTGGCCTATTGGTGATGCCAGGCAGATGTGGGCATTGGTGCTGTGGAGTAGATGGGGATAGAGCAGAACTTTGCAAGTGCATGTGTGTCTTTTCTGCTGTTTTCGATGGGTTGAAGTTTAAAGGAAAGCTTATAGATTCTGCAAGCACTCTTCACAAATCCTTTGTACCCCAGTCTCTGGCCTGCTTCTTTAGCAGAATCCAGGGAAATATTTCCTTTCTACAAGATGCTCTGAAGAATGTAGCAGGCAGTGACTGTAAAATTGAGTTAGTTATCATTCCTCCCCTCCCTAACCTGCTCAGTTTTCTATATGCTTGATCTTGGTCATTATTGTCATATGTTGGAAGTTGTCATGTTCTGTTCTATGTTTTCTTCTTCGATTGCTCATATTCTTGGTTTCCAGGTCATATTCTGTCTTAAAAACTTCTACCAAAATCAGCATTTTCTTCCCATCCTCCCTGTTCCTATGTTAGGTGAACCATCACTTTTGCTTAGGACCATTGCAGTAGACTTTTACTTATACTTCTTCATTCTAGCTTAATCACACTCCCAGTTCTTTGTCATCTCCACTGGTTTTCAACCCTGGCTGCACTTTAGTCACTTTGGGATTTTAAGACTTAGGTCTGGGCCTGATGCCCAGAAATGGATTTAATTTAGTTAGGGTAAAGGCTCTGGCATCAGCATTTTCAAAAGCTTTCCAGAGGAGTTCTCTGTGCATCTCCAGAGCTGACAACCACTGCACGGTTGGTTTTCTATAAAACACATCCCGTGGGTCACTCTACTGCTTCAGTATCTCTGTTTTGTGAATTAAGTCCTGATTCCTACTTTGGCTTGTGAGGCCTTCGTAGTTGGATCCTAACTATTCCTCCAGCTTCATCTCTGGCCTCTGCTTCCCCATGCATTCATATGCCAGTCACCAAGAATAGCTTATACTCCCTTCTGGAACTCAGAATGTTTCTTGATGATTCTGTGCCTTTGCATATGTGATTTGCTCCATCTAGCTCTCCCTCTTTGCTCTAGAGAAAATCAGCTCCATTATAAAACCTTTTCTACCAAATGATCATTTATCACAGTATGTTAAAATTTACCTCATACTTGACTGTCTTTCCCTTTAGACCAGAGCTGCTCAATAAAACTTTGTGCAGTGATGAAAACGTTCTATGTTTTTGAATATGGTAGCCCATTTGGAGCTAGTAGCCACACATGGCTCTTGAGCAGTGGAAATGTGACTAGTGCAGCTGAGGAAGTGTGTTTTTACTTTTCACTTAATTTTAATTAGAATATCTGCCTATGACTAATGACTACTGTTTGGGACAGCACAGATCTTGACTGTGAGCTCCTTGAGGGCAGCAGCTAAGTCTTAATCTTTGTTTCCTTCCATGTGGCACAGAGTGGCATTCACTAACGTTGGCTATATGACCAAAGGAACGATGGTAGGGGTTGTACAAAAAAATCACAATCTTCTCTGACTCACATACCATTGTACGCACAACAGACAAATTAGTCTTCCAGTGAGCATAACCCATAAAATCACATTTGACTGTCATGC
The DNA here is from genome assembly GCF_003254725.2 of Canis lupus dingo. Classification (NCBI taxonomy): domain Eukaryota; kingdom Metazoa; phylum Chordata; class Mammalia; order Carnivora; family Canidae; genus Canis; species Canis lupus. Next base: position 20,883,814 of record NC_064262.1, read on the forward strand.
AGGTCTCATTACCCTATTTCACAGATGAAGAAATGGAGGATCAGAGTAGTTAAATGACTCTGCCTCATCATAATTATGAAGAATAAATCTGAATATGTCTTCTAGTTATTTTTAATTGCATTATAAACACGTTTTTTTCTGATATTTTTAGTTCTGGGTCTCTGAAAATATGAACTGTGGAGAAAATGTCCTGTGGCCTTATTTGTTGTTTGTAGCCCGACTGGTCTTCTCACAACTAAGAGGTTGGCTTTTATCCTTTGGTCACCTACGTGTCGTCATTTCTTAAGTCGAGGGCTGTTGTTGACTGCTGCCAGGTTTCTTGTTTCTGTACCATTCTCAGATCTGCCAAAGATTGGAGGTCATGACTTTGACCATTGACAGTTCCTTCTTGGATGCAGTTTTGAAGACTGCAAAGTTGGAGTTTCTGGAGATGGGATGCATGATCATATTATTAAAGCTGAAGTTTAGCAGACCACAGGTCCAGGAGAGGGAATGGCATTAAGGTTCATCTAAGACCTTAATGTAAAATTGTCTTATAACCTGAAAGCTTTTTTTGTGCAGAGTTTAAATTAAAGCACTGTTAGTGGGGGGAGGGTAATTGCATTTTTGGTGGGTAGTGAATCTCAATTCTTACTTATAAGAAGTCTATTTGATTAAATCCTTATAGCTTCCTTGCTCATTCTATTTCCTTTTCACTGTATTATCAACAATAAGATGATTTTACTTCGAGGAAACGTAAGATTTTTTTTTTGTTCAAATTATATCCCACTCATTCACATAAATATCAGCCATGATAACCTTTCTTATATCCTCACAGTTGTGAACAAATACTGTGCAGATGCAGTCTGCTTGACCTCGCCTTGCTGAATAGTTTTACTGGGGGGACAAATGAAGACTGGGAAGAGTTGATTTTATGAAGGAGCTAAAGAGCTGTTGTCATTAATTTTGTTTACTAGAGTTCAACAACTTTATTCATTCAGGAAGATATATTAGTTGCACATCTGAAACAAATATAATATTGTATATCATTTATATCTCATCTGAAAAAATAAATGAGGAAGGGAGGAGGAAAAAAAGAGATTAAGTGACTTTAATATAATGGGCATACAGGTTACCAGGAGAAGCTACTGGTTAGAGCAGTGTAATAAAGTGGAATCATTGCTATATTAGGACAAATATTGTATGCACAGGGAAGAAATGACAAGGGCATACATTGAAAGAGATTGGTTTCTTTTCAAAGGAAGTGGCACTTATGCCTGAGTTATGTGGGACAGGTGAGAATTATGTAGGAGAGCAGGGGCAGAGAGAGATGGTAGGCTTGGAGAGGAGAGAGTACAGGGCATGCAATAGTGTCTGTTGGTGGTTGAATGGAAGTTGGGCAGCAGCAGGAGGCGCGACCAGAAGACCAGACAGCAGCTAACATCAAGAAAGACCCTCTTGAGTACCTTTGGACATTTTACCTTGACTTTCTGGGCTTTAGGGGAGCTAAGGACTTTTTAAGCAGGGGTAGGATATGCACCTGGGGAGCAGGCAATATGAACTATCCCCATCAATTTGGAGGTGCATCGTAGTAGCAAAAATTACGAAGATGTGTTGAGAAAAGCTGTCTGGGAATTGAAAAACCTTTGCCACTTGTATTTTTCAAGATGACTTAGTCTTCCCTATGGGTAGGTTTGAGGAGAGCAAGTGGAAAGGCAGGAGTGAGCTTTAAGATGGCAATTGCAGGATCTGATAGGAGGCTTTCTTGCATGGGCTCATGAGTCTATTGGGATGAAGAAAAGAGAATGGGTGGGATATGGCTGTTAGATGTGCTGGTGGAGGCCTTAGAGCTGCTTCCAGGGTCTTCAGCCTCATTCACTGAATGGGTGGGTGGTGGTGATGTTCACTGAGGAAAGGACCATGGCAGGGGAAGTTGTCAGAGGGAAGGAGGGTGCTGAAGAAGTTTGTGGATAATGGAAAGCCAGAGTCACGGAGAGAGCATGTGGAGAGGACATGTGTGGCAGAAGAGGAGAGGGCCAGCCCTGCCAAATGGAGCCAGTGGACCAACTCAGAAAAGATTCAACACTGAACGATCTTGGTGACAAGGTTCAGTGCCTCAGTGAGGCCCGAAGGAGACGTGGGAGGTGAATAAATGGAGACCAGGCACGTGGATGGCTCTTTCCAGAAGTTTGTAGAAAGGAAGAGTTAGAAGAGGACCTGGGACTAAGAGAAGTAGTTGCTTGTTGTGTTTCCTAACAGAAATTTGAAGGCCTCACTAGAATCTTTTGCCTAAACCTTACTCAGAAATTTTTTTTTAAAGATTTTATTTATTCATGAGAGACAGAGAGAGAGAGACAAACAGACAGAGAGAGAGAGACAAACAGACAGACAGAGACACAAGCAGGCTCTATGCAGAGAGCCCGATGTGGGACTCGATCCCAGGACTCCAGGATCATGCCCTTGCCAAAGGCGGTGCTAAACTGACTGCTGAGACCCCCAGGGATTCCCCAATCCCCCCCCCCCCCGAAATTTTAAAATTGCAGAGAGTTTATCAACTTTCTCACTAGCACTTAGCAATGGTTATTGGAAGTGTATGTGTTTGACAAAGGTTTCCATCAAAATGTGAGGGCAGAACAAGTTGTTGTGGCAAAGTGGTCAAACGGTTTTCTAGAAAATTCACTTAATGGCAGTATCACAGCCCCTGATGCAACCATAAGAAATACAGTCACTTTGAAAGGTTTCTGCCTTCTTTGTGGATACCGTGTAATTCTATCCTTTTTACGAATGTCCTCCTCACTCCTAAATTTGTGTGTGCTTTCCTAATGGAACACATCTCTATATTCCGTAACCATGTTTAATTTATGGTGGATTTTGGAATTGTAAGAAGTGAAAGATGGGGAGGTAATACGACTTCTCTTTGTTTTACTCTCAAGAGGTTTTTACTACTGGGTGCTTGACATCTTCCACCTCAGTTTATCTTTAATTTATCTTTAACTGGAACCATTTTGCCAATTAGCTCTATTCTAATGACCTCTCGAAATGGTCAGATTTACAGGCAACACATGACAGAGAAAATGCAAAAAATCAGCCAGCCTCTCCTGACATTCAACAGCAGCCTACGTCTAAATAGTGGAAAAGTTTATTTGCTTTTTCTGAGGATGTGCTAAGTGATTTTGCAGTTTGAGTGGTACGGCCTTCTAGCACTGAGGCCTGCATTTATTAAATAAATTTGTTCTCTAACTCGTGTGTTAAGTGTGTATTATGAAACCTCAAAGCCAATTTCAGTGATTGCAATGTGCAAATATTTTTTAAATTATGTAATTAAATAGGACTTGGCCTGCAAGGTCCACCGAAGTAATTTATTAATTGAATAGCCTGATTTAATTGTATGTTATTTTCGTTTATTCAGGAAAGTGCCTGCATCTGTTGCAGAGATAGGAGGAGCCTCCTGTCTCCTGTCACTGGGGGTGCAGAGGTCTCTCTAAGAAATCTTTAGCACCCAATTAAATATTAACCAAGAAGAGGGGATTTGTTCTTTCTCTCCTCAAAACTCTGTTCTGATGTCTGACTCCAGTGACTTTAATGGGAAAAAGAAAAAAAAAAAATCTTGCTGGGGAGAACTATTTGCAACTCACTGTATTTATCACTATATTATTTTACAAATGAATCCCTCTTCTCTCCTTAAGTGTGCCATCTTGCAGGGTTATATAAGGTATGTGCCTACAAAGAGAAGCCCCTTTAATTCGGTGTTAGCTACATCTAGCTATGGCTAAAGCCGTGCCGTATCTGTTTCCTTAAAATGTCATTTTAAAGGTATTGTGGTTTCAGAGCAGCAGCTGTGACTGAAAAGTATGTAAACTAAGCTGTTCTTGCTCATATCATTTTTATATTCTTATGTCAGACCAGAAGGCTGCTTTAAATTTATTTTTCATTGTGTATTAGTTCTAGAGCCTGTTTTTTTTTCCCCCTCCTTGGGAACATATGTTCTTTGGGACGTGTGATACTCATGCGCTTAAGAAAATAACAATGGGGCGGGGAGGAAGGTACCAAAACAGTTTCTTCTTTGGGTATTGTATTTGGGAGAAGATGAATTAAAAAATTAACTCTCGCAAAGTAGAATTTTGGGGCCTAGCATCTGTGTTTTAGGAAATGAAAGAATTCAGCCATACTGTACGAAGTCACGTGAAAGGCAGGAACGTTTAGAAGCCCAAATTACTTTCCCAAAAGGAAAATATTTTTTGTTGCTATTAAATATAGTTTATATTGCTACTTCAGAACTTTTTTTTTTCCAGTGGGGCCATTTACTTAAATTCTTAGTTAATATTTCTATATAGAAACGTCTTTGTCTCCAGAGCTCGCCTTTGCGAATTCCCATTTAATATGCGGTTGTGGATAAGTATTTATTCATACCATGTGGTACCCCACACCTGATCAAGTGACTGCATGGCGTCATGTCAGCCAGCAAAACGTTTGAGTGACTTTTGAGTAATGGTGGCATGGAAGGTACAGAGGGTTGAAGGAAACAATCATAGGAAATTTTTTTCCTTTCCCATATATTTCAACATGCATAATGCCCCAACTCTGCTGTGGAAATTTGGAACATTGGATAGAGAAATATTCCTTTTCCTCAAGAGTTGTAAAAGCAGAGTAGAAAGTATGAGCTATTAGAAATTTCCATGGTAAATATAATTTGATTACATGTGTTGGTAATTTCCCTCAGCGCTCAGGATTTCACTTGGAGTGTTGTTTCACAGTGATATATTTCTTTCCAGCTTTTGAAAGCCAATTTAGCCCTAAGAATTTGCCCTAAGATTCCACTGATTTGCCTTATGACTCCCAGCCCACATCCAAGTGCCCCAAGTGAGGGAAGTAACATGGTAGGAAAGGTGGATATCTCATAGGTTCCTCCTTTGGCTTCTCCCAGCCCTCCTGTCTTGTGCTGGACCCCGGCTTCTGGCTCCCTCCAGGCCTAGGCCAGCCCTGGTGGTCTTGCATCACAGCCTTGGAAAAGGTCTCAGAATATCTGACGTAATGATCAAAGCAGTCAACAGATACAGCAGAGGTATTGGCCTTCTGGGATGGAAGTGCTTCAGGCATAGCACTGGCACAGGGCGGTATGGAATCCCCGCTGTCCTTTGAAGATCCTGGGTAGCGCGGTCATGGCCAAGGGTTTGGGGGGCCAAGGCTGTTTTCTGGCCAGTATGAGTATTTCAATATTTTAACAACTTGTTGAGGTGACCACTGTGTAGGGGTCGAACCTCATCCCTGAATATACCTCCTTTCCCAGCAAAGAGACTGAGGTGTGGAGAGGCGGAGGTGATTTCCAAAGTCTTGGTGAGTTGCTAGTGTACTCTAGGAGTAGAGATACACTCTCTTGCCTTCTAGTGAAGTGTTCTTTCTACTTCACTTTGCACCCTCTTAACTAGAGTGTAGAAATATCTTCTTTTTCACTTCTTTTCAAACCAGAGTTGATTAAAAGTTTTCTTGGGTAGCCCTGGTGGCTCAGCGGTTTAGCGCCGCCCTCAGCCTAGGGCGTGATCCTGGAGACACAGGATTGAGTCCCACGTTGGGCTCCCTGCATGGAGCCTGCTTCTCCCTCTGTTTGTGTCTCTGCCTCTCTCTCTCTCTCTCTCTCTCTCTCTTTCTCTGTGTCTTTCATGAATAAATAAATAAAATCTTTTTTTTTTTTTAAGAAATTTTCTTAGGGATAAAACTGAGGAAGAAAAAAGATGTCAGAGCCCTGAAGTGAATGACTGCATACCAGAGAGCTAGCTTGTTTAGATTCTAGCTTCATATGGAACGGCCTGGCACAACTTATGGGACGTTTGTGACTCCTTCCATCTCTGTCACATCTCTTTGCTGGTCACAGGACCTTGCTCCAAAATATCCTTTTGACACGATGGACATGTCCAGTGGCTACCTTCTCTAGCTATTGCTTTTCCATGTTTGTGGAGAGTTGGGGGCTCTCATTCCTGCTCTGCCTGCACCACCTATATGGCCTTAGTCACACACAGAGTCTGCCCCCCCCCCCCCAGGAGGATAGAGTTTGACTAGACCCCCTCCTAGGTACCTTTCAGCTCTGAAGTGTGTTCATTCTTCTCTCTCACCTGAGATTTTCCCCATCTAAGCCTTATTCTTTCCACTTAGAGGTCTGGGTCCCACAGTTGGCACAGAAGAAAACTGATTTTTGGTCACAAAGACATCTCACTGAATGTCCATTTGCAGGGGGGACCTCCTTGTCTTTTGTCATTGGTAAAATTGGTTAAGGAATTTCTGGTAAAATGAATCTCCTTCCCATTCTGACTGGGATTTGTGTTTTTGTTTTTTTTTTTTTTTATCCTCCTCCTCCTCCACCACCTCATTGTCACTGATAGCTCTCCATAGCATGACTGGGTGGTGATTCTGTGGCTTTTCTTCCAGCCCACTGAAGAAGCTCAGGAACGATTGTATGGTGTGGAAAGTGCCTCACCAATTAAATAAAAGCCTGGTTCATATAAAGAGACTTGTTTCTATATGGAAAATATGAGCCTTTTTTTTTTTTTTTTTTTTTTTACATGGACCAGGTGTGGATTAGTTCACTGAACCTTTCACCCAGCCATATTCCCGCTTGTAATTCTTCTGAGGCATAGTTCAGCCAAGTCAAAGAAACATGTTATTAAAGGTGAGCTGAAAGGCATTTAAAAAATAAACAAACTGTTTAAGACCCTAAATCAGTAACAGAATCTATACACACAGACTTGAAAAGTACAAGAAAATGTGTTTCAATATCTTTCGCTTCCAGGCCAGATTCTCCTCTTGCCTTCTTTGAACATGTCCCCCAAATCCTTTTTGGTCATTGGTGGGATCAGCAGGTGACTCTGAGCGTGGACCGGAGCTCTTTCGTAGCTAATGACTTACCCTCCACTGAGGTAGGGTGAAACTGCAGTCTTACAGCTATGATTCTCCACCCTGTCTGGAGGGGAAAAACAAGTACTTCGATTTTATTTTAGCACTGTGTCCTTAAGAAGTTTAAAATCGAATACACATTCTCTCTCCCTTTTTTTTTTTTTCTACCTTTTAGCGTAGCAGATCACCAGATCGTATTAACAGCTTGTAGAGATAGCAGAAATGAGGCGTAGGAAGTTTGAGATTTACATAAGTTGTATTATCCCTGCTTGTGATAACAGTGGCTATCATTTGGGTGGCACTCGCTGTGTGCCAGCCACTTGTGTAAGCACTTTTCCCATTAGTGCATTTCTTCCTCAAAAGCATGTTATGCACGATAGTTAAGACCGTTTTGTCAATGAGGACAACGAGGGACAGAGAATGCCGGTAACTTGCCTGAGATCACAAGGCCAGGAAGCAGCAGAGCTGAGTTTTGAACTTGGGCACTTGAGTCTGCGCTCCTAAGGACAGAACTATCCCGGGCTGAACTGGGCTGTAGGGTACAATATCACAGAGTACTTAATATTAATTGAGGCAGCCCAGGGAAGCATTACGAAACAAAGATATTCATGGTTGGCCTTGGCACCCCCCTCCTCTCCCTACCCCCACCCCCCCAGACATTTCCCCGAACTCAAAAATTTTTTTTGTTTTCCTTTGGTGGTTTTTACGGTCTGGCCCCTTCCCAGCGGAGGACTAGGAATCAGGCATTGGCATCCTGTTGTCCCGCTTCTCCCTTGATTATCTTAAATTTTCATTGTGATTGTGGAGTTCTGGAAAGCCTTTCTCCCAATTATATTGTATTTTATTTATTTTTATTTTTTGAATATTTTATTAAATATTTTATTTATTTGGGGCGGGGAAAGAGGGAATAGAGGGGGAAGCTGACCCCTGCTGAGTGAGAAGCCTGATGCAGGGCTGGATCCCAGGGACCTGGGATCATGACCTGAGCCAAAGGCAGATGCCCCACTGAGCCCCCCAGGTACCCCTGTTCTCCCAGTTTTACAGTAATTCCAGAAGATAGGAGCAGAAGAGAAGAGGCATTTTTAGGGGTGAGTCTTTTTGGCTCACTGTTTATGAGGTGCACAGCTCCTTCCAAGGGGGACAGGAAGGACTGTTTCTGCATGGCGGGCACAGCGCACCTCTCAGAAACTTAAAAATTTAGCTGAAAAGAGTTGCCCCCACCCCCACCCCTGCTGCTTTACATGACAGAAAAGGGAGCGAGTTCAGGCAACAGCTTCATCTAGTGCACTTCTGAGTAGCTTTGCTTCGCTGAAGACCATATGCTGAGCTTGTCAAAGTCATCTGCCCGTTTCAGCCATTCTTGTTTTAGGAGCGTTAACTTGCTGTATTGGGGAAGCAGCATGATATGTGAACAGCCATGCCAGGCTTCTACCAAATGTCCCTGGTCCTCTATCAAGTTCTGAGGCCATTCAGTGGAGCTTTATTGTTATAAGGATTAAAGACACCCTCGCCGCCCAGCATCAGTATTAGTATTCTTAACATAGCATCCTATGAGTGTCAGAAACCTTTCTAGCTAAGGAGCCAGGGAGGGCGGGTCCCACCTGGTTCTAAATTACATTCGTGCTCATGAGTGGGCTTCTGGTGGGACCGGGGGAGGTGGTGAGGTGCAGAAAAGCCGAGAGATGGGTCAGAGTTGAGTGGAAAGGGGAACTGGGATCTGCCAATATCAGAGGATTCAGGAAGAGAGGCATGGGAAAGGAAATGGGACAAAAAGGTGCCAGGAAAAGTTGCCTCATTGTTTGGCATTTTTCTGGTGGCCAGAAGTTAAGTTTCTACTTTACAGTCCCTTGCAAGCCCTATGGGCACATAGCAGCCAAGTTTTTCAGTTTAAGGACCAATAAAGTGGGGATATGGGTAATAGTGGGAGACCATTATTTTAAGGGAAGGATTTTTGGGAGATTTGCCCACCTGACTATGTGAGTGGGTTCATTCTTGAGTGTCTTTCTCCATGGGTCAGCACGCTCACTATAAAATTTAACTGTGGAGCCACTAGGGGTCTTTTCTATGGGTACCCAGGTGTAAGCTGTGTTGCATATAACAATAGGAATAGGGGAGCTAGAATGAGGTACAGGAATGTTTTTATTCAGCTTACATGCTGATTCGTGTTACTCATTCCCTATGTATTTATTGAACAACTACCATATGTAGCTACCATTCTGCACTGGCATACAGTGTGCAAGACAGATGAAGTGCTTGCCTTCATGGAGTTTGTATTCTGACAATGTGTCCCAAACTGAAGTGCACACAGTCAACATTAACATGACTGGTTTTATCTGATGCCTGAACTTTCTCAGAAAAACCAAACAAAATCAGTTTAGCTGCAGATTGGAGCCGCCAGGAGCCAGATGTGGCCATGGGAAGAATCTCTTTGAGAGTTTGTCATCTGGCTCCAGCTGTGTTAACCTAGGTCTGGTAGGCAGCCATGGGTTGTGTCTGCCAACTGGTGGCCAGACACTAGTGCAGGCTTAAACAATTAGCGGAATCCCTTGCTTGGTGGCTAGCTCCGCCGTGTGTGTCCTAAGATTACCACTGCTGTCCAGACCAGGATCCTCTGTGGTCTTGGACAGAAACACCCAGAAGGGAATCGAAAATCAGCTCCTTGAGAAACTAGGCACGGCTTTCTTATCCTGGAACATGGAAAGGGATGCAGGGGAGGTACAAAACCAATGTCAGCAAGGAAGCAGAAGTAAACCAGACGTGGCCCCCCACATGCAGGTCTTGATTCCAACTGAGAGTGCTTGCCTGATACAGACCACCTGCCTCTAACATGCCCCTGCAGAAAAGCAGAGAGTTGGCCTACAGGAATCTCTCCTTCCCAGTTATTATTTTTTGATTGTTGTCCCTTGTAAGACCTATTTATGATGACCCATGTTGCTTTTACTCAAAGATTTCCATTAAAAATCTTAATTCTCACCTTTGAAAGCAATGAGATACCCACAGATTTGCCATAACATACATAAATAAATAAAATGCTTCAACCTACCTGCATGTGGAAGGTTTTATCTATGCTTATGTCTATATCTATAGCTATAAACTGAAGTTTCTGGTTTAAGGTACTACTAGGCAGGCTCTGCTCTTCTCTGGGAAAATAATGATTTTGATCATCTATTGTCCAGCAAGTTCCTGACACCGCAGTAGTTGCTCAGTTAATGTTTGCAGAATGAGACAAATGAAGAAGATTTCCAGTCAGCCTGCTGACTTTCAAGGATGATGATTAAAAATGAGTGAAGTTCTTTCAAATAATAAGTAAGGGAAACAATCCACAATTTAGAGCAAAAAGAACCAAAAAAAAAAAAAAGTAAAGGTTTAATTGGAATAATTTCAGAATTCATCTTTCAAAGGTCCACATCTAGTGTCTGATTATAACAGAAAACACGAGGGTAGAGATTAAAGCTTTCAAGGGGGCTTCTCTTGAGCCTTAGCAGATTTATACACATAGGGACATCTTTATCACAGTGAGGTTCAAAAATATAGTTGAAGTGGGGGAAAATTTTAAGATACTAGTTTATGTGTAAAAACCAACTTTTGCATTGTCAGTGCATTGTGTAAATTTGCCATGCAGGAAACATAAGTGAAGCCATTTGGTTTTGTGGCATTGGTGTGGGCTGGCTAAGGGGGTGGGGGATAAAGTTGAGGCATTGATATAGTATGAGGAGAGCCAGATGGTTGTATTACACATCTTTTGTGTTCTTGTTTGCTTCTTAAAGCAGTTGCAGAATTTTGCCCTTGGCGATATTTTCTTCATGCTTGTATGTTCTGCTATGAATTTACTTTTTTGCAAGAGTACTTTGAAAGAAAAGCCTTGCTCTAAAAAAAAAAAAAAAAAATTTTTTTTTAAACTTACGTTATAAACTTGTGAAGTCAACAGTGTGTTCATAAAAATATTTTTTACATGGTGAGTATGTTAGTAAACAGTGGGAGGAGCTGCTTTTCTTTTTTCTTTAGCACACTGACTTCAACGACATGTCAATTCAGAGAAAGATATTTGCAAAAATATAAATGTGGAATTGGTGATGGATGGACGGATGGAGATAGAATAGATATGTTTTTCCAGTAGTAATGAGGCTTATCTGATTAGAAATTTTAACTTTTTCTATCACTTGTAGCAGCTTCTCAGATTGCGGTTTACCTGTTTTTTTGTTTTGTTTTGTTTTGTTTTTATCAGCAAGTCTGACTTGGTGGTATTTAAGTGAAGTGAGAATGCTTCGAGACAGGTCGGTGGCTTTAGCCTGGGTGTTTGGTTGGCATTCATTACAACTGTTTGTCACACCACCCTTGAAATTTATATTTATTTCCTACTGAAAGCAAATTATATTTTGCGATCACCAGTGGCAGGGGATAGTGAAGATGTTCCAAGTGCCTGTAAGAGGTGAATTTTTATCACTGAATGCTTTTACTAAGGAATTGCTTTGGAGCTCCCCCCCCCCACTCACCCCCAACCCCCATGTGATCGAATGGTTCAGAATAATTTAATGCCCTTTTCGCAGTTCCAGTTGATCTCTTTTTTTTCTTCGCTCAAATGAGAGAAGAGCACAAACCTAGGATCCTCGGGCGCTGGTTTATTCTCCGCGGTGCACAGATTTCCAGTTTTAGTTGGAACCTGCAGTCCCTGATGAGAAAACAGGAAACTTAGAGTCCTAACCTTATTGAAATCTCTGCCCGCCTTAGCCACAAGTCTGAGGCAACTCCTTCCAATAATGAAGCCATTGTACGCATCATATCTGATCAGTTCTTGAAATGTTTTAGTAAGTCTATCTTACAACATTATAAGAAGATAATCAGCAGCCTTAGAAGGTCCCCATCTGGACTGTAGAGTTCTTTTACTGAAAGATGTTTTGCCTTTTTGAGATAGCTCTCGCGTTTCATCATCTGTTCCGCTGAGATGAAGTGCATATGAAAAGTCAGTGACTCTGAATCCATCTGTTGTTATTATTTTCCACTGATAATTGGCTTGAACAATGAAATGTCTGTGTCTGCAGCCTTTGAAACTGTACACCCTGTTTATTTTCTGGAGGTCTCGCTGCAGCTCCCCCGCCGCCATGTTCCTCCTCCCTTCCCTCGCACGCTTACAGCCAGTGGCGCTTGTGCGAGGATGACATCTTTGACTCTGTGCATCAGTATCGTGTCACTCGGCGTCTGAAGCTCGCATACGCATTTTTGTCACAAGCCCCGTGTCTGCGCCGCTCGCTTCAGTCTCCAGCACTCTTCTTGCCACAAGAAGCTGAGCTGGGCCGCAATGCATGGATCCCTTACCTGGCTTGTCGTCTTTATTTCACTTTCCTCATTAAAATATTAATTTCGAGTACAGTATCTAATACCTATGGAATTAGATACCACCTATAATTGTATAATATATTCAGTTGCATCCAGGTTTGCACGATACAGAGCATTAATATTGGATTCCACTAACAGCACTTCCATTAGCTTGCTCAACCAGTATGAGATATAGATGAGCTAGGAAGCATAACTACCCGCCAGAACTGCCAAAACAGTCATTAGAAGCTCCATTGGGATGGACAAAGGCTTTTTCACAGTGATATACTGATTAAATTTTGTTCTATGGTTTATTTGCATCAAGGTTAGATCACTATCGTCTGTGGAAGGAGGTTATCTAACACCTTATTTGGAAGGTCATTTCAAGACAAAATAGCAAACAGAATAGACATCTTCAGTTTCTTTGGGAACAACCCCTCTTAGGGAACCTGTGTTTTTATTCTTGGGGGGGGGGGCAGTGAGTTGGGGAGTCTTTTAATTTTTTTTCTCTTCTCTCCCAAGTTATGGCATAATTTCATATGCTTGAGATGGGGTTTTTCTGCTTGTTTGTAATTTTTAAAAACTTTTCGGTAATATTCATTTGCTTTTGCTGTAGAATGATATAGCCAGAGAGCAGTGTTGTGTTAATAAAATAGAACTTGCTTTCGAAATAGAAAGCTGCCTTATTTCCCTTGGCTGGCTTAATTGCAATACATTCTCTGAGGCTGTGAAGGATCTGTGACCTACCGTTTTTGGTCCAAGTAATAATGTAGACACATCCTATAGAATAGCGGTGCTGGTTTTGCCCCATAGTACTATGTGGCATTAGGAGGAAGTAGATGAACATAATCTTATTTATGTTTCAATCGAAATCATTTAATACTGCAAAAGTTATTAAAAAATAATTAAGTTACTAAGACCAACATGTAGCTGGAACATACAGCAAGAGGTTAGAGGTGAGTGCGTTGACTCCTTAGGCTGAGGAAAGGCAGTAGTGAATTCCTAGTGCCTTCGTGTTTTTCCTTTTGCTTAAATTCCTCGGTTCTAAGGACAAATTATGTTGAGGTATGGCATATTTTCTGCCGAAATGGAGAAAATTGTTGACTGTAATTATGTTATTTAATTGAAATTATAAGTGGTTGAGGCCACTCAGTTAAAAGCATCCTTTCTAATATATGGGTAATGTTTTTAAATGAGTGGTCATGGATTGATGACATTTGAAAGGCAGGCGTTTGGGATGTATTTTTGGAAGACTCAAATTAGGTTCCTTAAATCCTTAGTGAACCGAGGAGTGTAAAGTGGCATTGGTTTTTTTTGTTTATCTTCTTTAATTGAATATGTGTCATTATTTTATACGTGTAACTGTATATACACGTGTATGTGCATGCACATATATGCGTTATGTATGCGTGTGTATATTTTAGATCTGTAAATTTTGTGCATATATAAGCTAGTCCTTTCACAGGTACGGGTCACAGGGACTGGTTTGTGGTGTGGCAAAGCCCAAAAACAAAAGGTAGATCTCTGACCTTACATTGTAGCCGAAAAATGTGATTGTTTCTAACTCTCACTGCACGTTTAGAGACTTAAATGCAAGCTAAGATAAAAGTCCAGTGATGTGTCTTATGCCAACTTCTTTTTGGAGTAGCTGGAGATAAAACAATAGCACTATATTCTCTCCCCATTACCCGCCCCCCCCCTCCCTCCAGGAGTGAGTTCTTAATTACTAATGAATGCAATTCATTTTAATTGTTATTATAGCAACATAACATTTAACTGTCTCCTGCTTAGTCCTTGTGCCCTGGAACAGGCGGTGTCTCCTGTCAGAGAGAGGACAGGTAGAAGGCACAGCAGGCGTCTGATTGAGCCAGTTATTCATTTGCTGAGTGTTTGTGTTTATGCAAAGGGGCCTCTTCCTGCATATTTAATCTAGAGTAAGGCAGTGGCTTTTGTTGTGTTTAGCCCACATACCTTCAGTCCTTCCTCACACTGCCGCCAGCCCGGGAGCCCCGAGAGCCCGCAGGCTTCCCAGCGCCTGTAGTTTCTCCCTTCCAAACTCTCAACTTTCTTCCGTTGTGTGAAAATTGCCTCTCCGGCCCCAAAGCTTCCCTTCCTCACCATGAACGGGTAAGTGTGTGCGAAGCCAAGGCTGAGACTTTGTTTCATTTTACAAATGTTGAGAGGCTACTTTCCTGCTCCTCTGGGCGCCTGCTGCCCGGGTGCTGGGTGCTGGGTGCTGGGTGCCGGTCCCGGGCCCCGGGCCGCCGGCAGTTACTGGCTGCCTTGACATCGACGGGTACAGGTGCCTCCTAGGCACCCAGGCTGAATTTTGGACTGGCAGAGAGAGCCTCTGGGAACCGGGGCCGGGGAGGAGGGGGCAGGGGCGGGTGGGTGGGGGGAGAAGGAGAGACAGAGGGAAAGAGAGGAACAGCTTTATTATTCTTTGTCCTAACAAATCCTGTTTTGTAACTATCCTGGAGATAATGCTGCCATTGTTTGCTAAAAGCCTTCAAACAGTGTCTAAGACCTAACTGTAAGAAAGCAGTGAAACTCTGCTGCTGTATTGTCTACACCCGGGCCAGGGTCCTCCCCGAAGGTCTGTGCCGGAATAGGAAGGGTTTTCTTTAGTGGAAATCGAATCGTCTCTTCATTGATATTAATAGCACACTAGAGAGGTTGGCCATGATGCTCCGAGAGGCGGTCGGGAGGGAAGGAAATCTGATCTTGCTGGGGGGGGGGGGGGGGGGGGATGACAGCCTCTTGGCCCCACGGTGGAGGAGACATCCATCCAGGCTCAGCCTGCATAATGGCATCCTGGCTTAACTGTTTGCTCTAGGAATTTTAATCTTGAGCTGTTTGTTTTACTATCTGGGGTCTTGCTATTTTTTGTTCCCGTACTGTCTTTAGAAAGCACCATATTCAGGTTCTAATCCGGTCTTTTTAAAAAGTGGATTAAAAAAAAAAAAAGACTCAGAGCAATTGATGTACTGTGCACTTAGATCATTCTGGGCGATGATGGTAGAATTATGCTTTCTTTTGGAGTGTTATAATTTCAAAAATGAATTGCCACAACGGAGAGGGGACGAGCCACCCAAGGAAGATATGTCCTGTGTGAAGATATTTCAGGGACTAGGAATTGTGTCCAGGGTCTAAAAGAAGGAGTTTGCATTACCAGTTAACTGTTGCCTCTGCTTGAGTAACTCTTTTCAACAGAAGAGTGTGCTGTTCCCCCGCAGGTTGGAAACTGTGAGAATTTAAATAAAATTTCATCAACCTTATTAAAATATGTAGGGAGTTGGGTCTTCTTGGGTACAAATCAGTCTAGAGACTTAGAAGCATTTATTAACAGTGAGGCTGCTGTAGGTTTTTAATAATAAAATTACAAATACCCTATCTAATTGTAAGTATATGACTTTTATACTCGGTTTTTAAGGGGAAAAATACTTTTTTTTTATGAGGAAAAGTAACTCCGTCAGAGCACCTTCTGTGATTAGCGCTATTGTATTCTTAAATTTTGATTGATAGAGATAATAGTTTTCACTTAAAAATACAGACAGGTACTTTAACTTTCCATGACAATAGCTATTTGCATTTCTTTTATCTTTTTGTTTAACATTTGTGGGGGTTGGGATGGATTTGATTATTAACTCTTATTGCACACTAAAGGTAAATCTAAAACAAAGGCTTTGTTAGAGCTTCAAAGAGAAAACAGCAAATATTGTTTTTAGGTTTCAACATTTAAAGGCTGTTAAAGGATACCTATAAAATATTTTCACATGACCATGACCAGGGTTTTACTTTTCTGTCAGGTAATAGAGAGTAGTTTCTCCAAATGAGATGGACCAATGTGGAGCTGCTGCTGTGGGGGCCGCCAGCCTGAAGCAATTTCCCCGGGTATGCCTCGCCTGGGGTCGCCTGTACCATGGGGCTTACCTTCTAGTATTTTCGGTTTTTCTTTGCAGGACGGACCCCAAGCTTAGGTTCCATGATTTGGTGAGAGTCCCAGAGGTTAAGGAGAAAGGAAGTAAAATGTTCCTCACCTCCAGTGGAAGGGACACCGGGGAATGATGGTGGATTTCCTTGGTAGACAGAAGTACGACAAATATAGTGATTGCAAACCAGCAAGCCTGGGTGGCGTCCCAGAGGCCTGAACTGTACAACTGTGCCTTTTCCTTCCTTTTTTCCCCTCTTTTGCCCTCTTTTGCACTCCCGGTTTCTTTCCCTCTTATTTCTTTTCTCCTTTCCTTCCTGCCCTCTTTGCTTTTTCTTTCTGGAAGCCTGACTCAATATTGAAGTTATTAGAGCAGAGAAAAAACTCTTTGCAGTTGATTTCTGAGTGGATTTTCTTGTCTCGAGTGCAGAAAATGAAGTGACCCTTGTACTATCATTTTTCAGCTAGGCAAATTTGTGTTGATATGCTCCTGTTTTCCTAAGAAATCTTTGAAAAACAAGACCTGAAAATCCACGAGTTAGGAGTCTCTAGTTAAAGAGGCAGCAGTCGCTTGGAAATTGGCCCATTTCGACCTTCTTTTTTCTTAGATGAAGGATAGATATGTTCTTTGATTGGAATATTTGGGGTATGAGAAGTTTGAACTATGTTCCTGGGCTTTAAGAGAAGAGATTCTCTGGCCAGGGACAAGTTACCAAATCGCTACCTTCCTCGTGGGCCAGGAACTGGCCATGTCATCTTTACATCTCCAGTGACACTGGTGCATGGTAGGTCCTCAGGTGTCATTTGGTGGACTGGAGGTGTTAAGATGAAAAACATTGGTCATTCTTAACAGTCCCTTTCACATAATCATATAAAATGAAACATAATGCAGAAATCCTGATGCAGATCATTTTCTTTAGCTGCCATGGAAGAAAGGGGAGGACATACTCTTAGTGGGAAAACTAGAGCATATATTGTTCATTTTCAACCTTGTGAAATGAAGTGCAGCCTCCATGTTTACCTGGACTTTGGTTCTGTCTAGGCCATACTGGTTAGCATTATGTATTATTTGCTACATGGATGAAATGAGGGGCAAAATACACCCCTACAGAATGTGACATTGAAGCGATGTGGTGACCAAAGAGGTCCACCTTGAGGAAATTCTTAAGGGGTGGGGGTTGGGAAAATAGAGTAAGAGGTGAGTCCCTTAAGTTTTCTAAGATGTGGGTTGCTGCTGAAGATTACTGTCTGGCTCAGCTTTATGGTCAACATAGAGATTCAGGTGAACAATGCTCTTGCAAACAATAGTGAGGTAGCCACACCAGAGACAGTTCTAGTGTTCACAGGGTCTTAACTACACAGAGAATGACATGAAGGAAAATAAGTCATTTCTACTTACTGTATCCCTAGGCTCACTTTTAAAACCTAAAACCAATAGGAAACTTCAGAAAGAGGGGAAAAGACAATGGAATTCAGATGGTAACAGCAATTTAAAGATGATGAGTGGGCTGGAGGGGAATATTTTTCTTTTTATATTAGAAAGAAACTTAAAAGCTTTACATAACCGTTTAATTTTAGTTTTGATGCTCCTGCGATGAGTAAGCATTTAGGTAACTAGTTGATATACTTGATAAGTAAAAGTGATTGTTAAAAAAAAAATAGTGAGCCATTTTGTAAATGGAAGCTTTACATTTTGGGAAAAAAAATGAAATGCGGGTTGTTCTGCTAGTTGTTGATTTCTGATTCTTCTAGGCTCGTCATGATGCAGACTCAGGCCCCAGTACTACTCCCTAATTTTCTTGTCTGTTATATTGACACATTTCATTTAATTTAGCATGATGGCAAACAGCTGTTGAACTATTAATCTTTTCTCTGCAAAGCTAGAAAAATATCTTTTAGATTACTTGGCTAATGTATACTAAAAACTAAAATCAACAGAAATAAATTAATGAGTGGTCAAATGTGCCTATGCATTAAAATTTATGGAACTTCACAATGGAGGAAAAAATGATTTGTATCCCATTGCCAGTTCTTTTTTCTTTTTTTTTTTCATAAGTAAAAATTAAATGTAGCCAATTCTGTATTGCTTTAGTAATTATAAGTTGGAGGGTCAGTTGTATAATCTTGGTTCCCTAGGGGAAAATTATACTTGTAAAATCTGTGAGGGTAAATCAGCTTGTATTTCTGCTCTGTTCACTTAGACACTGTACTATGTAGGCAGGTGCATAGAGAAATAGGCCTAGTTCTTCCCTGAAATCCTTCTGCAGGTTGGAATACAGGGCTGGAGATAACTTTTTTCATAGTAGGCATTTTCAGTAGGTTATTTTTTTAAATTAAATTTTCATAAGGTCCACTTGTTTGTTGGGCCTATATGATAGCCATCTCATCTACATTGCAGAGTCTAATACTATAGATCTGACTGCCAAACATGCAAAAACAAATGCAACTCAACAGATGACTGTGAATGTTAGTTCAGAGCACCCACATTGGAGGATATCTCAAGTAAAAAGGAGGGAGAATGGCAGTTCTCGCCTTGAAATCAGTAGGATCTTCCGTAGTTCACTTCCTTTCCATTTAAGATTCTCCAAGTGGTGAGATGGAAATATTGAGTATAGATTATTGCTGTCCCTCTATCTAATGAGCTCTTCTTACTTGGGAGGAGTTGGGCTGCTTTGCAGATCTCCCCACTACCCTGAGGACCCCACCAACATCACTGCTCCCTGTTGTCTTAGCACCATGTGCCCTGTGACAAGAGTTCTCACCAATAGAGAAACCAATCCTGGGGACACACATCAGCAGTGTATCTCAAAATTTTCATTTTCAATTTGAATTGTTTTGTGTAAAAACAAAAAGGTTTGGGGCAGGTTGCAAAATAGTAATTTTAAGTCCCAGAGCTAGGGTTTTCCCCCACCCAAATGGTGAACATTTATGGTGAAAACCTCCAATTTCCTCTTACAGTAAACACGAAAATTATGATTTCACTCAGAGCCTGCATTTTTTTCCAATCTTTATGGCAAGAATCTGCATATACTTACTTGTGGAAATGTCATAAATTGGCCTCAGATCAATTCCTCAAAGATAGTACTCACCAAAGTGCCACTTTCAAATTTTAGCCCTTGTGAAATAAGATTTAACTCTTCTCAATAATGTTTGCCTTTCCACATTCAGGGCTGACAGCAGAGGGATAAGCAGGGATATATTCTGTATAAAATTAAAACTACTTCATTACATATTGTTCTGAAGAGTGAGCAAAAGGATATTAACATTTTAGCAAAACGATGATACGATCTTAGCATCTTACAAAAAATCACATGAGCATTTGGTCAGCTGATGTGGATTGAATCCTGTACCCTGTCGGTAACTTGATCTAAATTAATAAACAAATGTTTTTCTTTTCACTGGTGCCATATGTTGATCCCAGTTACAGGGGCAGAAAGAGGCAGCTTGTAATGTTTCTTAGAGGGTTACACAATGTTTTGCATAAGAGAGTATGCAGATGCAGGAGTAGATGTGGGATGAAACATGTTCCAGACTTTCTTTGTGTTTTAGGGAGATTGGTTTCAATTGTTTATTTCATCTGACACAAACCATTTTTATGTAACTCAGTATATCTGGTAGATATATGCTAAGTGGAAAACATAGTGTGAACAGCTTTCACCAACTGATTAACCCTTTCCCCTCCCCAAACTTGAAGATCCTGGTGCTTGTATTCTTTGGAAAGGTCCAGGGTGGCATAAAGCATCTTGTCTGTAAGAATTCACTCTCTTCCTAAGGGGGGAAAAACAAGTCTGTGCTTTAATGAAATCAGAGATGTGGATGTTAACTAAACAGAGACACGTTCAAGGAGCAGCCTGGTTTCCAAAAACAAAGGCCGATGAGTCACGTATTATTGCACAAGAAAATAAATTGATAGATGACACGATGAGAAAAAGTTCATATGCAAAATTCAAAATGTTTCGCCTTTACTTTTTCCACCCACGTTGTTTTTGTTGTCTTGAGGAGCTCACTGGCCTGTGCACCAGATCTGTGGTCCTGGGATTTGTTTTTATTAACTCTGAAAGTCGTTTGCCATGAATTGTAATGGAGCGCTTTTGTTGTTCTTGCATCTATTCCAGGCAAATAGGTGGTTGCTACTCTCTCTTGACATTCAGACTTTGATGTTGTCTTTTGTTTTCAGGGTAAGAAGTGACCTTTTGAGGTGACTATACCTGAAGATTGCTTTCCAGAAGCCAAAAAAGGTAAATGCACATCTGATTAGTGGAATTCTATCTTGGCCTGTATCTACCTCCTTCCAGATATATCTTAATTCAATTCTTTTCTGATCTACGTGGCTACCAAATATGTGTGTGTGTGTATTTGTGTGTAAGTCTGTATGCAGTACAGTAAGTTTTGGGGAGATTGTTAACGAAAAGACTGCCCTTAAGAAATGGTCCACAGAGTGATGCATTTCCTCCAAACATTAACAAACTTTGCTCTCTTTGTTGAAGCTGAACTTTATTTTTTTACATTTAAAAAACATTTTTTTTGGTTGTTGACTTGGTGGGCTTAAAGTTAGAAAGGAATAGTCACATCACAGAAGTGGTGATTCATAAAAATTGCTGCAAACATGAGTAGCGCATGTCAGTGTTCTGTGCTGAAATGGTGTCATCCGATTGATGTTCATCTGGCGGCTTTATAATCACCTTGTTTCAGAAATTAATAGTCAAGCACCATAGCAACACGGCACATTGATGTAACTGCTGAGCGGCGTGGAGCATATCCCTGTGATGTCAGCACTAGGCTGCCTTGTTCTCTTGACCTTGCTTGAAAATCAAATGAGTATTTGATTTTGAAATTAGAAGTTTTCAGAGAGACTAATGTAGCTTGATGAATTAAAGCTAAATTAAATTTTCTCAAACTCACTTTTGGGAGGGGGAACCAAAAAGCACTTTGCTTAAAACCGTTATGGATGCTACATATTTTCTTGATTCCGAAGGTATGTCTCCAGTGAGGGCAGTGGTCATCTTATACAAGTTAATCTTGCAGGTCTCTTTAATGACTGGTGTTTCTCAAGTAGCATCTTCAGTTTATTTTTGAATTTTGGCCAGTAATAGCTTCATTTGCTTTAGTAGATTTGCATCTCTATTAAAACAGGTTCCTTGCTGACCTGGTGGCACAAAGTCTTAACTCAGATATGACTAAATCAGGCTAATGCATTTGTAGAGACTTCCTACTCTTTAGTTGAACGTGTTCTGGGTTTTTGTGGACTTTTACAGTGTGAAGATTCTTAGATCGCTATTTTTTTTTTTTTTAATCTTACTGAGCGTTTTTGGGACCCTAGAACGCCTCTTAAAGGAATGGATTTGTTTTTGTGGTTCCATTCTGGCGCATTTCTGATTGGAAGCAAAAAATCCACAATGCTCCATTTCATCATCTTTGTTGTTTAAATTAAGCCTTTGTGAGAAGCACCTGATTGTCCTCCACGGAGGACAGCCTCATTCATAGGCTGCAGCACCAGTAGGGTTGATCCAAACTAGTTTTTTGGGGGTTATCAAGTCAAAGCAGTTTCCTTTGTGGAGACCCAGTTATCAGATCTTAAAAGTGAAGGCTTAGTTAACTCCAGGTATCTGCAAACTTTCTCTGTAAAGAGCTCTGTAGTAAATATTTTCTGTTTTGTGGGTCATTCTGTCTTTGTCACAGTGACTCAGCTCGGCTATAAGTTGTGTCTCCTGGTCTCCGTGAGCCCTGCGAGATCTCAAAGGTGTTCCTCATGCAAAACTGTGCCAGGTGTTTAACTCATCTGGTGCCATTAGCTAGCAGAGATTTCTAGCAGAGCTAAAAATTGTGATTAAACAAAGTGGAAAACATGGTTGAAGAGATGAAATATTCACCTCTAGAGTTCTGTTACCCGACAACTTCAAATAAGGGCATCTTGAGCAGTTGTCATTGTTTTCTTTGGAGTCACCTGTAAGCATGAATTATTTTTCTTCTGGCTTGATGTCTTTATAATGCCTACGCTAACACCCATGACCTGTAAATGGGCACATTTGAATTTGTGTGATGATTTGTTTCCAATTCTGTGATACTGTTCAAAGTTTAAAATATCATGAGATAGGGGCAAGTTTGGGAAGAAAAGAAAAAAGGTTCCAGGATTTTTCATTAGTGTTGACTAAGAGTAGTCCATGGGGAGAGAAGAAATTCTTTCTTTATAATTAATGTCAAGGACATGGTGTGTTATATTATACGTTATACTGCAAATTAGTAACTCCTTGTCAAATTTCAGGAACAGTGAAAAATTTTGTCCTTCTGATGGCTCCTGTCATGACACAAAGGAAGCTGAGTAACAAATTCATGTAATTTTTCTTTTAAACTTGACTGCCAGGAAGCTCCGAGTAAGAGATTTTTGCTCCATCTCTGTATCGTTTTTTTCCACTCCAACTTTTGGTGATTGAGATCTTATTAAATAAACTTCATTTTTCCTACCCCCAATTAACATTGGATTATTTATTTTTTTATTCTATAATATCAATTCCATCTTATTTGACCCTATTTCAAATTTAATTTTTTTCTTTAGAAATTAATGTATAGAGACTTCAATAATACATCACATATAATTTTTTACCTTTGAACAGCTCAAAGATCCTTCAAAAACGAATCCTTATTTATTTTGATCTCATATAGAAGGGAAAAACAATTTATTAAACATGTATAAAAAAAAAAAAAGATCTGTAAAATGGCTGGAAGGGCTACTGTTTCTTCCCAGGGAATGAACCTTAAACAGAGAAGAGTGGGATTCCCAGGTGGCTTCATCGGTTAAACATCCTACTCTTAATTTTGGCCCAGGTCATGATCTCGGGGTTGTGGGATCTAGCCCTGCATTGGGCTCATGCTGAGCAAGGAGTCGCTTAGGATTCTCTTTCTCCCTCCCCCTCAAAAGCAAACCAAAAAACCAGAAAAACCAGAGAAGATTGTGTATCCAGTGATCGTGAGGAAACCAGCGCCATCTCCACACCATCAAAAAGAGGTAGATTTCAGATGCCAGGAACTTCTCAGTAAATGTCATGCCCACATTTGAAATCTGGGAACCATTAACAGTCAGCATAGATGCAAATAAATATGTCTACATTGGCACTATGGGAAAAACTAGTTATGAATATAAAAGTGGCCAGGCAAATTCAGAAAAACAGATGAAGCCATTTTTCAAATTTAGATTCAAAGGTCTGAAGAGTCATAAATAACAGTCATCTTACTTGGTAACGATATAACAATTTTCTTCCAAGTGGATCTGAACACTTTACAAAATGGGTTTGGTTGCCAGCTTTCTTGAGAGATAGGCAGCAATGATTATAATCCCTACTTTACAAACTGGGAAGGTGGTCCCAGAGATAATTGGTAACTTACCCACGATCATGTAGAATGTCAAGACTAGACCTAAAAAGACATCTTGTTCAGGTCACACTTATATTGATGTCCTTTTATCATGGCTGCCTTAGTTTGGTAATTTAATAAAGGTTTATATGTCATTTTCTCTCTGCTTTCTCCCAACATTGGCATTTCACCTAAATGCATTTTTGCTTGAGATTCAAATCCAATTTGTGAAATTCATCTTATATCAGTTCTAAGTGGTATTATTGGGAGTGGATGATGATCATCAAGCCCATTTAGAGTACAATTAAGTGGTTTTTAAAAAATATTTTAGGCATCTTTAAGCTTCACATCTTATGTGCTAGTTAATTTCTTTGTTGTTGTTTTAATTTATTTTGTATGGTCAAATTATTTGTGAAAAAGTTAAGAAACAATCTAAAAGGAAGTATAATCATTAGCATTTTCCTCTATTCCCAATTTGAGCTTTTTTTGTTGTTGTTGGATCAAGGAGTATAAAGCATCCTTATAGACTCTACTTATTGTGTCTTGCATACTGCAGGTTATATCTTGGTTACAAATAAAGGTAAAATGGCTATTCGGCTCTTTAAAATATATCTATTGATTCTTTTGAAAGTTTATATTTATTTGATTTAAATATTTAATGACAAAAAACATTCAAAGTTAAATCCATTTCAAAATGACCGCTTTATAGCATTCCACTTTTGAATTGTGTGATTATTAATTCACCAAGTTGTTGTATAGACATAACAGTGTCTTCATTGAGCCACCAGATGACCGCACTAGCTGAATCACTAGTATATTCAGTGAAGCATTTGAATCCTTCCTGTCTGCCTCCCACCCTTGTCCTCACTCACCCATGTCTGGGTTTAATAGGGTAAAGACTAGGCTGATACAGCATAGAGACCCCAACATACAATGGCTTACATAGAAAAGAAGTTTACTTCTCTCTTATATAACAGTCTGACCAGTCTAGCTTAATTGGGCAGGTTCTTTCTCTCTTTTGCTCTCCTACCTTGGGACTATGTCATTATTTACATGGTTGAAACATAGTGGGGAAGTCCAAGGCAAGCAGTTTTCTTTGATACAAAGGAGTTAGAAATTGCACACATCACATCTACTGACCTTTAATTGGTAAGATAATGGTTGCCTGGTAGCAGGAAACTGCAGTGGCTGCTGGGAAAAGTATCTACCAGGTTGTCCAGGAGCATGGGAGAATTGGAGAACAGGTTTAAGGGGACAGTGAGAACACAATAACTTGATTGTTGAATTGCCCCAGTCCAATGATTTCATGCATTCATTCATTCATACAGAAGTACATACCATATGCATACATAAATTCCTACTGCAGATATTTACTGATGATTGTGTGCTAGTGGCTAAGATCATAGTGCTACATAAGAAGAACATGGTCTCTGTCTTCATAGAGTTTATTTTATAGCAGGGAATACCCAGATTATGAACAATGATGATGACCAATGTTAGGAAAGACAAATATTGTTTGCTGGGAGAAAGTGGCCTATAACGAAGAGACCCAGGGTAGCAGGGATTTAATGTATTTTAGCTAAATGGAAGCTATGTTAGTTTAACTTAATTTTGTTGTATCTTTCATTCCAGTGCTGTTTTGAACATTATCAGGCATGTTAATTTTGTTACTAGCTTTATTAAGATATAATTCATATCACAATATAGTTCACCGACTTAAAAGTGTACCGTTCGATGGCTTTGGGTATATTCCTAGAGTTTGCAACCATCATCACAGTCTCATTTCAGAACATTTCAGCACCCCAGAAAGAGATCCCTTAACCATTAACAGTCACTCCCATCAACTCAGCACCTGACAAAGACTAATCTACTTTCCGTCTGCATAGGTTGACCTATTTGGGACATATCCTACTATGTGTGGTTTTTTTGTGAGTGACGTCCTTCACTTAGCATATCTTCAAGGTTCATCCCAAGCATTTAAATTTGAACCTATCAAAAAATAAATAAATAAATTTGTAACTCTCTTACAACCTGAGTTGTATAAGGTCTTCCTCCTAAACCCTACAAAATGGTGACCTGAAATATTCTTAAAGGGGATGGAGTTAGGGGAAAAATTACTGTTTTCATGTTGTTTATATTTTCATAGAGCTGATTTGGCCTCCCAACAGTTAAACTTCAAAATTTAAATGTTTGCATTTTAATTTAGCTGTTTTTAAACATTGTTAACCATAATGCTAAACTAAGTTACTCTGTAAACAAGAGCTGTTTCTCTTGAATGTTAGTTTCAAAGAAAAAAAAATTTTTTAAATATTGATTTCCAGAGAAATATGCTCAATAGAGTTCGTTTTCAAGCAGAAGTCACTTGTTGAAATGTACATGAAGGCATATTTAGTAGTAAAGGCAATCTTTGCAGTGATTATCAACTAGCCATATTTTGCACTGTGAACAATGAGAAATACAAAACCGAATAACAAATGGTTTCTTCATCTTTTAAAAATGATGTTTTTGTTCTCCCATCTGCCAAGGGCACAAATATCCCAGTTGCTCACCTTGAGTATCTTAGGAAGAGATTCTCAGTTTAGGTGACAACGTAACAGCTTAGCAGAGAGATGTAGGAAGTATTGCCTTACTTTGGCAATTCAGAAACCTAGGGAAGAAATTTGAAGCTTAGCTGTACAAAAACAAAACCCTGTTTAAGGTAGCAGATCTGTGCTAACCTTGACTGTGTCACCCTTCTCGTATCTCATAACATGTAGAACCTTCAAGGAACAAATGTTCTATTGGTGGTGCAGTCCTTATTTTGAGGCCATTTGAAAAGTTGACCTTCTATCCAGGGTTGAGTGTGGATTTGAAGTTTATAGAACTTCTTGAAGAGACTACTGGTGAGTGGGAGTTTGCATTTGAAAAATGAAGATTAATCATTTAAATTTGTACTTCTCTGTCCTTGGTCTGAACTATTGTACTCCTGTAGCCTTTGCGTGGTGGGCTGGGAGGGGAGAAGAATGAAAAAACTTGAAGTCTTTCTGCTCCGTCCCAATGTAGCTCTTTTTGAAGTGTGAAATCATGCAGATTTGCCCTTGAATTTTATATATTAGTATGTATGTAGCATATAATTATAAGTAATTAGATGTTTTGTTAATTATCTGACAGTGCGATGAGTTATTTAAAATTCCCTTTTAATTAAAAAAACAAGTCTTGCGTCATTGGATGGACGGTGATTTCACTCTGTGAATTGGCATGATACTTTAATTCTGCAGCCTAATTCTGCAGCCTCCAGGCCTCTTTTCTCTGAAAGTCTGTTTCCCTTTCAGAGGGTCCTATTTCACTTTCAGAGGTTCCTGAGCTGTCCCTAGAGGTCAGAGAAAGGGCCCCAAAATTTGGTCATCACAGATTACATACCTTAAAGTTGATTTAGCACAGTGATTTTCTTTTCTTTTTTTTTTTTTTTTTAGCACAGTGATTTTCAAAGTGGGCATAGGGACCCATTTGTGGTTAGGAAATCAATTTAGTGGATTGCTGTCCAAGAATTTTTCAGAAATGAAAGAAGCATACAAAAGAGTAGAATAAAATAGACTAAACCTACACTATCCACTGTGGAAACCACTAGCCACGTGTTTGCAGTGCTATTAGCCCAAACTTATATGTGCTCTAAATGTAAATTTGACAAAGTATTTAAAAGACTTTGTATGGAAAAAAGATGTGAGATGTTTGAGTTATTATTCCTTATTGATTACACATTGAAATCATATTTTTGTTGTGTTAGGTTAAATAATATAAATTATTAAACTGAATTTTAACTGCTTCCGTATGGTTACAATTACATGTGTGGCAGCTGTTATATTTCTAATGGACCGCTTTGCTCAAGTTGATGAGGAATATATCAGTGAATGACACCACTATCAGGCCCTCTGCCCATGGTTCTAGGGGATACGGACAGGCAGGGAAGTAAAATATGAATTCATGGTGATAGGTGCAGGGGAGAAAATACAGTTGGGTAAGGGAGATCAAATTGCCTGAGGAAGGGGTTCCAACTGTAAATAATCAGTGTAAGTCTGACTGTGCAGCACGGGAGCACCTGAGCCAACATCTAGCCTGCTCTAAAGAGAGCAAGTTGGCTGGTGTGGCTGAAGTCAAGTCATGAAGGGGGAGAATAGTCGGAAGCAAGGTCAAGAAGTAGCAGGGCCGGGTGCCTGGCTGGCACAATCAGAAGAGCAAGCAGCTCCTAATCTTGGGGTCGTGAGTTTGAATCCCACATTGGGTTGTAGAGATTACTAAAAAAATATATGTAAATAAACTTTGGTAAAAACAAAAACAAAAACAACGGAGTTACAGGGTTAGACTGAGTAGGGCATGTAGACTCACCGGGTCTTAGTCTTTTAGTAAAATAGGGAACGATCGATGGACTTTGAGGTGGGTCAAGATCTGACTCCTGCTTTGACTGAATCACTCTGGAAGCCATTCTGAAATTTACCTGTGGGTGAACAAAGCAGGGTGATAGGGAGGGGGGCTTGTTAGGAGGCCACTGTAAATATCCCGATGAGCTAGGATGATGGCCAGGATCGGGATGGCAGGAGAGGTGGTGAGAAATAGTTAAATTTGCTTTTTATTTGAAGGTAGAACCACAGGATTTCCTGGCGGAATAGATGTGGAATTTGAAAGAGTTGCATCAGGGATGACTCCCAAGATTTTTGTCCAGAATGATAGGATAGTATCATCTGATGGATTGCTTGTGGGTGGAAAGAGTCAAAGATGAAGGTTTTGGGTGATAGAACTGCTGAAAGGTTGGAGCTGCCATTAACTGAAATAGGGGACTCTATAGGGAACAGCTCTGATGGTATTAAAGGAAAAAAAAATATTTAATCTCACTTGTTACAGATGGTCAGGCAGACTTTATTCAGGACCGTCACAATAGGTGTTGGGAACACTCCAGTGAGATTTTATACGGGAGAGCGAGATTGGGCTCAACTCTGAATACAGCACAGGCAAGGAGGAATTTATAGCCAGGGAGGAGAGTGGGCGTCAGTGAATGGAAGATTACCACGAGGAAACATTGTGGGTAAGCAGAAGCTCTGAGCTACACAGACCTAACAGGGCTCTTGCTGAAGACAGGCCAGGGTGATCAGATACTACCTGGGTGTTGATGGAGGATGAAGAAACCAGGCAGATGTCAGTGGTGGTCAGATACTGAAGGTATCTGAAGGTGGTAGAGGGCTTGTGATTAGACAGACTTATTAGCAGGGGTCTTGCTAAAACTGGATTTTACAGGGAGGTGCCCAGATGGGTTCAGAAGCCCAACTCAAGTTGGGCCAAGCCCAGAGTCTTTGTCAGGGGTAGACGAGGAAAGCTGGGGAAGTCAGGAGTAAGGCTATAGACATGTGGGCTTTGAGCTGTTGATTATTTACCAGATAGAGCTGTCAAATGGCCATTGGGGCATGTGGATCTGGAAATGTCCTAGCCAGGGCTATAAATTGAGAATTTATAAGCATGTAAGTAATATGTGAAGGCAGGAACCTGGGTGAGCTCACCAAGGGTGTAAGTAGAGGAAAATAGGGCTCCAAGATGTGAGTTCTGAAGCCAACCACCAACATTAAGAGATTTGATTACAGGTTGCAGAGAATAAAGAGGCAAAGCTGGCTGGAAATTTTGCGGATTTGAGTGAACCAGGAGCCCATTGATGGCATTTTAAAGGAAGAGAACATTGAATTGCCTAAGTGGCTTAGTTGATTAAGCACCAGACTGTTGGTTTCTGCTTGAGTCATGATCTCAGGGTCGTGAGATTGAGCCCTGCGTCTGACTCCACACTGAGTGTGGGGTCTGCTTGGGTTTCTTTCTTTCTCCCTCTTCCTTACATGTGCTCTCTCTCTGTCTCTCCCAAATAAATTAGTGAAAAAAATTTTTTTTGAAAAAAAGGAGGACAGCATTGTTACCTGCATTAGAAGTTGCTAAGAAGTCAGAAGAGGGGACGCCTGGGTGCCTCAGTGGTTGAGCATCTATCTGCCTTTGGCTCAGGGCGTGATCCTGGAGACCCGGGATCAAGTCCCACATCGGGCTCCCTGCGTGGAGCCTGCTTCTCCCTCTGCCTGTGTCTCTGCCTCTCTCTCTGTGTCTCTCATGAATAAATAAATAAAATCTTAAAAAAAAAAAAAAAGAAGTCAGAAGAGATGATGACAAAGAACTGAGGATTGTGTTTGTCAACACGGAAGTCATCCATAACCTTAACCAGTCAAAAATATTTGAATCTTCCATAATATATACTGGCTTTGTATGACTACCAGTGTGCTTATGGTAGGCATTTTGAATGCTTTTTCGAGGAATAGTGCCTGTTTGGCACTCTGATTTGTTAAGGTCATTATGTGTACCCCACCCCTTGCAGCCCCACATGGACAGGGGGCTAACTCTGGGATATTTGGTCACAGTACAGCCTGCAGAAAGTGATCAGAGAAAAATTAACTGGTACACAAAGGAATTCTGTGCATTTTGCCCCTTTCAATTCTTTCTTTACTCCAATAATTGAGATAGTACTAGGTTTTAAAAAAAAGGCAGATATGGCACCGGGGTGGCTCAGTCAGTTAAGCGTCCGACTCTTGATCTCAGCTCGGGTCTTGATCTCAAGGTTGTGAGCTCACACCCCACACCGGACTCAAAAAAAGAAAGGAAGAAAGAAAATGAAGAAATGGCAGAGGAAAAGGGGGATGTATTTACATTTCTAACATAAAATATGTTGTTTTAATCATCTGAAGTATTAACACATGCTTGGTGTGGTTAACATGGTCTCTAGATTAGTAAAGTACTAGTCTGTGCTTGAGCCACATGCCAGTCTGTCACCTTCACCTTATACTAATATAGGTAGTCTTTGATGAGCTTGTCTGCCTTTCAACTCAACTCATAAGAGCATCAAAGATTCTGGCTTATTGAAAAATTCTGAAACAAAGTTAACATTCTCGAGATCTCTAGGCTGGTCCCAAATCTTCAAGCATTTAGAAAACTGTAGGTAAAATAATAACAAGTGTGCTTTGTCTCTCTTTAGGTACTAAATCCCATTAAGTTGGCACAGGATGAGGTAGGAATGTTCCCCCTTTGTGGAAGATAATAAATGTACTTCTCAGAGGAAGAAAATGTAGGAAGAACAATTTCACTGGTGACGACCTCTAACCAGTTCAACATTTTATCAATATCCTGCCAGTATTTTTGTACATGTAGATTTGTTTATATGTGCTTGCCCTGCACACACTATTTTGTTTCCTATTTTTACCCTTGCAGTATCACAAGTATTTTTCCAAGTCATTACATGTTATATCTAAATCTTATTTTAGGATACTTTGGTGACTTCTGTTGTTGTGTTGTCTATCACTGCGATGGTGGGGCTTCCGATTTTTTCCAGTTAGTCATGATGGCCAGGATGTCTGTGTTAGGCACCTCAAGATAGCTCAACCTCTTAAAGTAGTTTTATAAATGATGTTGAGATTTTAGATTATCATCTAGTTTCTCCCTCTACTTTTAGATAATACTAAAATGAAACTGAGCCATATATGATCACTCCTTGAGGTCAACTGTATGCATTTTCTATGAGTTGGTGAGGTATAATTTGCATTAATTTTTATCTCAAAATTTCTAGACTTTAAGTTGCTAGGGTTTTTTTTTTTTTTTTCTGATCTGAATCGTTTTTGTTATTTTCCCATGTCCCCAACTTGATTTTCAGCCTGTAAGCAGCTAGGAACTTTGTGTTCTTGCAAGGATTAGCTATTCATCCCCTCTTTACTATCCCAAACGTCACTCCTTCTCTTTCCCCAGAGCAAGCCATTGCTTTATGTTTGTATTTGCATCTCCAAAATTTGCTTTGGTTGGATTTCAGTCAGTTTACCCAGAAAAATTAAAATGTACTTACAGCTTTTAGAGTATAAAAATTTAAATTCTCTTCTCTCGTTCACCATACTGCAGCAGGACGTATGTCATTAATGGTTTAGGCAAGAGATATTTGAGTTCACTGAGGTTCACTGTGTATTTAAAATTGAGCTGTATGCCACTCTACTTTGTGGCCATGACCCCCATCTAGTTCTAAAATCCCCTAGTTGGCCATTCAGTGAAGTAGTAATCTCATAACTTCAGAGAGGACCAAAGAATGTGGGACTTCTCTGGTCTCTTCCTTGTAATTTACTGAAGATGAAACTGACATCCAGGAAAGAGACATGACAACTCCAAGCCACTGCATAATTGGAGCCCTCTGTGTTGGGAATCCCCTGGTCTTCTCTTGCACCTCTTCCTTCCTTTTATGATATGATGCTCCAAACAAGTGGAATTATTAAAATATGACAATGAAAAAGTTGACTATTAAAAAACCCAAAATATTTTTGTTTTATGTAGATGACCCTTATCTTAGATTTCATTTCCAGCACTTTTCATTTTTTTTTCATTTCCAGTCTTTTTTCCAGCAATGTTAAGGGAAATTACACCACTTACAAGTATTTCTGTGTATTTATCACTATGAGAAATGTCACCTAAATACCTTCATCTCAAACAAACAAAAATAAATAAAGATGTTCATCTCGGAAGATGCCCACTTTTCCCTCTCCTTCTCACCTTCATCTCCTCTTTCCCTCCTCTTCCAGCTACTGGAGCTGCCACTCCTGCTCCTTCTTCTCCTTGCTCTTGATTCCACCCTCTCCCATCTCTCACTCTCTGTCATCTGGTTCTGAAGGCTGAGGTTTTTTTTTTTTAAACAAGGCCATTTGATGAAGATACATATAAAAGTAGAATGCTCCTGCCAGTTTACTACTACTGTGCGTTTTATAAATCATTGTGTTATGCGTAGCCTGAGAATTTCAGTGTCCAGTGCCCTTATCTCACGGATTCGTACAAATGAACACCTCTCATGTGATGTGTGTTTTATCCAGGGCTGAGGCACAGGGAAGGATAATTGTGTTTTGCTTGTGTTTTTTTGAGGTACACACCGTCAATTTGATTGGAGCTACTTAGGCTCCAAGATCTTGTTCTTCCTAGCTCTGGAATGGGGTTGACATCCTCTCCTTATTTCCTTATGTGGGATAAAAATACATGAAGACCAATATAGAATTGTCATTGGGAACGTCACTAGCTATATTCTTATTATGTTATTAGTAATAGAAATAGAGTAGGAAATTCCCACGAACTTCATTTTGTTTTCTGATTACACATGTAAAACTAGCTCATTATAGGGAATTTGAAATTATAGAAAAGTAGACCAAGTATAAAAGTAAAAATAACTTAGAATCCTGACCCTGAGAATAACATAAATTTTCTGCCGTTCTTTTTTCATTGAGCGTACACATATTTAACAAAATTGCTGTATATTGACTATATAAAATTGTTTCTTTTTTAAATTTAATATTACATGGTGAGCATTTTCCCGTGTCATGAAGTATTGTTAAAGATATCTTAAATGATTACACACTGTGTCATCCTTTCACATGTAATACAATTTAATTAACTGTTCTTCAATATTGGGTGTGAAAATCGTTTCCAGTTTTTCTGTAATATTTTTATTGCATTGGGCATATCTGTGCACAGGTGTTTGTCAATTTTTTTTATTTCTTTAGATATATTCTAGAGGGGGAAATTACTTAAAGAGAGTTTATGGAATTCTTACAGGTTTTCCATACGTCTTGTCATCTTATTTTTTAAAATGCACCAGTTTCCACTCCTATTGACACTGAATGAGAGTATTTATTTTACTGCAACTTTGCCAACAAGGAGTATCAACATTTTTTTTAAAAGATTTTATTTATTTATTCATGAGAGACACAGAGAAAGAGGCAGAGAGACACAGGCAGAGGGAGAAACAGGCTCCTCTCAAGAAGCCTGATGTGGGACTCGATCCCAGGACCATGGGATCACAACCTGAGCCAAAGGCAGATGCTCACCACTGAGCCACCCAGGTGTCCTGAATAACAACATTTTTTGTTATCATTTGAATCTTAGGAGGAAAAAAAAAACTGCATGTCATTTTTTTCTTTTCTTGTTCAATTCTTTGATTATAAATGAAGTTCAGAAGTTTTATTTCCTTAGGCTGTTTACATTTTTTTCTTTTAATTGTTCATAAGTTTTGGAGCCGCCAGGGTTTGAAGAAGTGGGAATGAGGAAGCCAGAATGCTGAGAGCATAGGGAAGGGATCCTGTTGTTGAGAGTGTCCTTGACTAGTGGCTCTTGTGGGAGAATTTACAGAGTGAACTCACAGAGTACTACATTGCAGCTTTGGTCTAAGTGCTAAAATTATAAAAGGCCAGGCCACTGGCACTCAGACGTTCCTAAAACCAGATGGAGAGATCTGGGGCTCATAAGCTTTCCAAAAACTTGGATGCTTTAAATTTATTCCTTTATTCACCAAATAATCATTGAATGCTTACTTGTTTCAAGCACTCTTCTAGGCACCAGGAATATACTGGTAAACAGAGAAAGAGAGGCTCTTTAAATGTGGTAAGTCTCCCTCACTGCTTTGTAATGAGGACAAATGGAGAGTTCTACATAAAGCACTTAGCATAGTGAGAGTCATGGTTACTTCTCGTCTTGTTGCTTCTGCGGTTCCTCTGTTTGCAGCAGCAACTCAAATAAGAAACTGTCCAGCCAGGTCCCTTCTGTGATCTCCCTGTCACACTTGGGCAGGGAACGCTGTCACAAGGGCCTGTGCCCCCCAGCCTGAGAAACTTCTCTCCCATTTCTCTTTCAGTCCCTTTCTTTACCCACTGATCTAGTGATCTCTAGCCACGTGGTTTGAGAGAAGCTCAGCAGTGTGCAGTTGACCTGTAAGACCCTGGGGACAGACCTAGGGACTTCCCTCCCATAAGCCTCTTGTCAGTAGGGGTATTGCTGAAGGCCTCAGCTGCCAGGTGCACCCCTCCCTGGGCATTGGCTCTTTATCTGTAAGCTCCAGTGGCTGCTGATTCTCATCAACCCCTGAATGAAGGAATCAAAAATAGAAAAGGAAAGTGTTCTTCCTCTCCATTTCTCAGTGCTCTCTGGGATTCCGGAACTCTGCACTGAGTGGGGGAGGACAGCCCCCTGGGCTGAGACCACATTCACTTTCTCTCTGTTTTCTCTCGGGCTTGTCCCACTCCTGGGAATGCGCTTGGCCACCATCCCCCTCTCTGTGTACTTGCCTGGTTCCTGTCACCACCATTTCAAAACACTAATGATTTGTAATTGAGATAAACATTCCCCATGCTGACATGATGAAGGGGTAACTCGGGGGTTTGGTACTGGTGCCTCGCTCAGAGGCATGGACTGGCATGGACCTCATCTGAGTTTGGATGTGACAATTCTTAGGCAGATGCTGACAGGCTTCACCAGTTGTCCTCGTCTGAAATGGGGAGAATGAAAAGACGTATTTCATAGATGTGCCGTGAAGATTCTTATAAAGAACACTTTGGTTGAGAGTTCAGGCTTTGGAGGTCTGCTTTGCAGGTCCAGCTCTGTGACATTTTGGCTTTGTGATCTTGCGGAAGCCACCAGATTCTCTAAGCCTTTTTTCCCTTATCTAAAAAAATAAAATAAAATAAAATAAAAATAGGGACTTGGAAGTTGTTAGAAGATTAACTGAGTTATTTCAAGTAAAAAGTGCTTAGAACAGTGCTTCATACCCAGGAAGGGCTCAGTGATGTTGCTCAGTAATGTCTATTTTTGTTATTAGCGCAGTGCATGGAATGTAGTAAGTTTTCAAGGACGTTAATGTATTTTATTTATTAACTTTAAAGATAATGAAAATGGTTTTATTTTTTTATTATTATTATTTTTCTTTAGATTTTATTTATTTATTCATGGCAGACACAGAGAGAGAGAGGCAGAGGCACAGGCAGAGGGAGAAGCAGGCTCCATGCAGGGAGCCTGATGTGGGACTCAGTCCCCGGTCTCTAGGGTCACACCCTGGGCTGAAGACAGCGCTATACCACTGAGCCACCAGGGCTGCCCTGAAAATGGTTTTAAATGGCTGTTTTTCTTGGGGAGAATCTAGTTGGTGGAAATAGAAATGAAAGAGGCATCTTAATACCTTCCCCTGGCCCCAAAATAGAAAACACAACACAAACTTTTAAGATCCTAAGAAGAAAGAAGTGGTTTCTGAGGTTTTCAGGATAACATTATATTTCTGTATCATCTTCTCCCTCTCACTTCCCACCTGCCTTCACCAGGTAAAGGGTGGGGCCATCCAGCCGGATCCAGCTGGCTCATTTCTATGGATTTGAATCAGCCTGTCAGCTACACTGCCGCTTAGATCTGAGTGCTGAAATTTAGGCCAGGCCATTGACACCCAGATGCTCCTGAGTTCAGATGGAGAGATCTAGGACTCGCAAGCCTTTTAAAACCTCAACTGTGTGACAGAAATAGTGTGAATAGGTTTTCCAGGGTTGTGCACAAGATTCATTGGCTCTAACGTAATCTTATTATAGAACTTACACATGGAGACTACGTTAAAAGAACATTAGGCTTGTGTCCCCAGCACTTCACATTGAGGGACGTCGGTAGAAATTTCATTGAGTATTCACTGTGTCCAAGGCTGGGGGGGGGGGGGGTGCGGGGTGGCAGACTGAACTGGAGGGAGGGAGGGAAGGAGTTCCCCAGAACAGATAACAGGAATTCATGTCTATCTGAAAGAAAGTGGAGTCTCTTTATCACTATTCAGATATGTTTTGAGGGAGCAGAGGTTGGCTTTTTGGGCTACACTTGGCAGAGGTGACCTTGATCCCACTGTTAGGCCAAGGAATGCATTGGTGTGCACGTGTGCATGGATGTGCCTCCTCGGGAGGTGGTGGCAAACCCTTTCTCTGAAAGCTCCAGAGTGTATCATTTCCAACAAGGTAGTGAGAAATGATCAGGACTACTTCATAGATGTTTATGAAGCCCAACAAGCAATTTTCTCTCTTTGTTCCTTTCAGTGCATAGTTTGACTTTTCCTACTCATGATATTTGTCATTGTAAAAATGAACAGGAAAACATACGTCAGAAAGTAAACATGATTGCAGAAAGTTATCCTCCAGGATCACAACTTGGACCACTTTGGAGTCAATCCTTCTAAATATCACTCTCTCTGCCCATCTGTTATGGAGTTGACCTGGGCTGGCCAGTGTGGTAACCAGTTGCCAAGCAGCTCTTGAGCAGTTGGAACGGGGCTAGTCTGAATTGACGTGTGCTGTAAGTGTCAAATCCCCACCAGATTTTGAAAAAAATGGGATTGAAAAATAGATATTAAGTTTAGATGTTGGTTACAGGTTGAAATGATAATATTTAGATATATGGGGTTAAATAAAATGTACAATTAGGGATCCCTGGGTGGCGCAGCGGTTTGGTGCCTGCCTTTGGCCCAGGGCGCGATCCTGGAGACCCGGGATCAAATCCCATGTCGGGCTCCCGGTGCATGGAGCCTGCTTCTCCCTCTGCCTGTGTCTCTGCCTCTCTCTCTCTCTGTGACTATCATAAATAAATAGAAATTAAAATAAAATAAAATAAAATAAAATAAAATGTACAATTAAATGTAATTCCATTTCTGGCTTATCTTATATTTTTTTCTTGAAGATTTTAAGTATTCTCTATACCTGATGTGGGGCTTGAACTTAAACCCGGAGATGCAGAGCTGAACCAGCAAGGGAGCCCCTCACATTATATTTTTATTCTGCAGTTGGGTATAGATATACATCACAGTTTTAACAGAATCATGCTTTTTTTTTTTTTTTTTTACTTTTGAAAGTTTGGAGCACATATATATATTTTTTTTATTTAAAAATATATTGCCAGTATCTTTCTCTCACAATTAATATACAGCAGCATCATTATTACTTTCTGGTTGTGTATAGATATATCACAATTTATTTAACCAGTCCCACTGTGTTGGATATATAAAGATGTATACAGTAATGCCAGTGAACAAGCTTGTATTTTCAACTTTAAAAGGCTGTCTGGTTATTTCCTTAGGATAGGGTTTCTCACCTGGAGCATGATGGACATTTTGGGTTGGAAAATTTTTGTTGTGGGCTTGTTGGATGTTTAGCAGTGTCCCTAGCTTCTACACAATAGATGCCGGTAGCACATCCTCCCCAGTCTCATCTCTAGTACAGGAAAACAGAAACCATCCCCAAGACATTGCCATGCGTCCCCTGCAAAATTGTTTTGCTTAAGAGGTACTGATTTAGAGTAGATGATCAGAATGGGACTTGTTGGATGAAAAGCCATGTGTATTTAAAATTTAGAGGGGATCCCTGGGTGGCTCAGCAGTTTGGCACCTGCCTTCGGCCCAGAGTGTGATCCTGGAGTCCCGGGATCAAGTCCTGCATCAGACTTCCTGCATGGAGCCTGCTTCTCCCTCTGCCTGTGTCTTTGCCCCTCTTCCTCTCTCTCTCACTCTGTCTCATGAATAAATAAATAAAATCTTTAAAATTTACATAGATAGGAGCTAGCTTGCTAGCTAGATATTGATACATAGGGACAATTTTATATATATTTCCAAACTATTTTCTAGAAAAATGGTACCAATTCATGTATGTATTGAGAACAACAAGGATCCTCATTAAATGTCTCCAAGTCTCCAATAGGCTTAAGAAGCAAGGGTTGGGGGATGCCTGGGGGCTCAGCGGTTGAGTGTCTGCCTTTGGCTCAGGTCCTGATCCCGTGGTTCTAGTATTGAGTTCCTCATGAGACTCCCTGAGGGGAGCCTGCTTCTCCTTCTGCCTCTCTCTCTAGGACTCTCATGAATAAATAAATAGACTCTTTAAAAAAAAAAAGAGTTATTTTTTAAAAAAGAAGGAAGGGTTGGATATTTGTTATTTTATTTTGAGGGAATTTGTTTGATCATATTGCTTCCTGAGATCACATCTTTAAGGATTGTGATGGAGGCACTACGGGTATTTTCTTTGGGAGGCCAGGCTGGGTTGGCAAGGAGGTGCAATGGGCCATCTTTACTTTAGCATCTTGTACAGGGCTTCTGGACTCCTAAAAGGAACAACAAAAGACAATAGAACATCAGAGAAAAAATCTACTCACAATTTGAGACTTTTCTTACAGTGAGAAAAAAGAATACCAATAAATGATCATAATGATGGTTAATTATTGCATGTTTGCTCTGTATCAGGCACTGGGCTAAGTGTTGCGATGTGTAATTTCATTTAAACTTCAGAAACACTTTGTTGTTAGGTCAGAACTGCCAGTTTCCCCAAGTGGAGGAAGACAACACCAGTTATTCATCCAGAATGTCCAGGGTCCCATCTACAGTGTGTAGGGTGGTCAGGATGTGAAGTGGGCAGTCCATGTGAGCAAACAATTTATTTACTCCTCCTGCAAATATTTGAGCTTTTCTGATGAGCCAGTCACAGTATTCTTTGCCGAGTTATATTAGTGAATAGAAAAGACATGGTTGAGACCTCATGGCAGCTCGCAGACCATTGGGAGCTGAAAAAAGGCTGATCTAATGAGGACTAAGAAATGGAGGTGCATGGGACCTTTTCAGAGCCTGCAGTTGAGGGTTTTGCCCTGGTCTGAGATGTCAGGGAAAAGCTTCCAGGAGAAATGATGGTTAGAATGAGATCTGGAGCAGGAGAGAAGGGTGGATGTGCAGTGTGGAAGCCACAGAGGAGGAACAGTGTGTTCCCTGTGCTGGGATGGATTATGTTGTGTTGAAGCATGGACTCCTGGAGAAGGTGCCAGGATGAGTATGAGGGGGAGGATGCAGGTTGTGGGTAGAATGTACATAGATTTGGGTCTGTGCTTCCAAACCAGTTGTTTTTGTTTGTTTTTATGGTGAGGGATAGTGTAGGGTTGGAGGAGGGAGAAGCAGACCAAATTTGCATTTGGGGAGGATCACTCTGTGTAGTGTTAGGAATGCCGGGGGCAGTGGGCAATAGACACAGAAACCCTAATAAGGGGGAGCAGTCATTGATTCTCAATAAGTAATGACCACTTCGGCTTCACTTATTTATTGCTGCTTCACAAACTTAGATGGTTAAAACAATAATCATTGGTGCAGGATTCTTCCATTAGGGTAGGGTTTAGCAGGCGTCGTGACCTGGTTCTCTCCTTGGCCTTTCCATCATGATAGGCTTGGGTGTAAGACAGCACTTCCAGTTTCCTAAGGCCTAGGCCTAGGACTAGCCCAGTACCACCTCACTACTTTGTATTTGTCGGAGCGTGTCATATGCCTGGCCCGCACTCAAGGGGAGGAGGAAAATATTCCACCTCTCAGTGGATTCCTGCATACAAGAATGGGAGGAATAATTGGTAGACGGCCTTGGAGGCAATCCGTGCAATCCAAGGCACTGAGAATAGAGCACTGCATTATACAGGATAAATTCTTACTCTTCTGACCTTGTGAAGGGAGGCTAAATTCATACATAACAGAGTGGCTCCAGAGTGGCTCCAGAGGTGAGTGGCCACTTCAGATGGTTGGATTATCAGGGGAGGTGCCAGTGAAGAGGTAATGTTTAGATTGCCCTGAAAAAAAGGAACCAGACACAGGCTAGGGAGCATGCTTGCCATTTGGGCACGTCAGCTCTGGTGCAGAGTCTGCATGTGAGTGAGCCAAAGTGGCTGCATAAAGATTGGAAGTGAAGGAGGGGGTGGAAGACACAGTGAGACAGGTGAACTTGGCCAGCTCTTGCAGAAGACCAAGCTGGAGAAGACTCATTTGGACTATGATGTTGATGATGGACAGCAAGAAAAGAACTTTAAGAGAGATTGAGGGGTGAATATTAGGCAGTTGTCACTGATGGACTGAGGAAATGATAAGATAGAGGGTGTTGTTCAAATTGACGCCTCAATTGCTGATGTGAACATCTCTTGATGGAAGTTACATTAGCTGAGTCAGCGGAATGATAGGAAAGCCCAGGTGTGGAATAGGACGATAATGAGTTTGGGTTGGACACATTTTGGGTTTTTTAGAATGCAGGCACTTTTTATATGCTACAGACAATGTTTAGGTTCACCTGAAGTTCATAGGTTGAATCCTAACACCCAGCGTCATGGTATTTGGAGGTGGAGCCTCTGGGAGGGTACCGAGTCCTGAGGGTGGAGCCCTCTTGAATATGACTAATGTGCTTTAAAACAGGCCCCGGATTCTGCAGAAGCACCTGCTTCTGCCATGTGAGGACACAGAATAAGATGATGATGTCTGAGCCAGAAGGTGGGTCCTCACCAGATACCTAATCTACTGGCTCCCTGATCTTGGTCTTCTCAGCCTCCAGAAGTGTGAGAAATGAATTTCTGTTTGTAAGCCGCCCTGTCTATGGCATTCCGTTACAGAAGCCCTAGTGCACTATGATGATGTATTCGTTTCTTCCCTGTAACCAGACAGCCCAGAAATTCTTAGCACAGCAAAACTGAGCTTATAAAACAGCTTTTTAAACCTCATAGTTACTGAGAAAGACTTAGTCTTACCATGTGCTGTGATACTTTGTTTCAGAGACCATGGAAAGGAAATAACTCTGTAGCTTAGAAAAGAGAAAATTCGAAACCAGCCAAGTGTCCATACTTGGTTGCGAGCCTGTGGAATTTGCTTATACGAGTAAATGTGTAATTCATAATGCCGCAGTTTGATTTCTTTTTAATCATTGGCTTTTTTTGTGTTTGCTGATTTTTCAGGCTTTTTAATTTGTGCTGTGTCTACCCATCATTTGT
Source organism: Canis lupus dingo (assembly GCF_003254725.2). NCBI lineage: Eukaryota > Metazoa > Chordata > Mammalia > Carnivora > Canidae > Canis > Canis lupus. The sequence continues at coordinate 20,924,891 of NC_064262.1, forward strand.
GCAAATTAGCAGGGTTTAACTATAAATGAAAATGTCAAAGTTATTACATTATTTAAAATTAAAGAATAATTAGATGGGAGGGAAACAGGCTGAAAGAATGCTCCAGGATATGTTGAAGGTGGGAAGGGACAGGAAAAACATGCAGAAGGGATAAACGTTAGAGAATGGGGAACCATTCCAACTTCCAGAAAAATGCGCGTGTGATTACCATACCACTTGTAACTAACTCCGAAGATGTGTGACGTACCCAGAAGCCTCAGGTGTGCTATTGGATGTAGACATGTAGGATTTTCTAATAGGACTATGAATTGTATTAATTTTACAGAGGGTGTTGGGGGAGGATATTTGACCAGGCTGTTGGGATCAGCTATGGTGGATATCAGCTGATAATCCAGAATTGTGCCTCTCTTTGTGTTGTTTCCAGTGTCCATCAAGGGCACCTGGTCATTTGAGCTTATCAGAAAGATGCCAGTAAAAGGGAAGCCCAAGTACAGGGTATGTAAGAAGGTAGTGGGGATTTATGTTCCCAGCTGGCAAGGTTGTTGACTCTTAGTTCTTCACAAATGCAGCAGCAAAATACAACAACTCTTGTTTCTAAGGATTTATAGTCACTCAGCCAAAAAAAGGCCAGTGTATTAGGGATCTAACTTGTAGCAGTACTTGTGGGGGCAAAAGCAACAAAATTCCCTAAATGTTTGCCAGAAGGAAATGGTGAAATTATGCTTTATCCCTAGGGTGGGAGTGGGACACACAAGGGCACACTGCTACACAGCAATTAAAGAAGAGTGTAGAGACCCGTAGGTGCTGACGCAGAAATCTCTCCCAGATGACTTAAGTGACCAAGTGAGTCATTATGCTCTAAGTTGAAGGGGGAAAAAAGAATTACACATCTATGTACAAAGCATGTATGATCGCATATATGTAGAATATTTTTGGAAGATAGAGACAAGACACTGGTGACAAATGGTCCACCTTTGAAGGGAAAACTGGTGGTTAGGGGTCTGTAGTTTAATGCCTCTTTGAGCACACCTGTTCTGGGATGCTGAAGAGTGAAGTGTTTTACCTAAAGGGCCGTAAGCCCTGCTGGAAAAGATCAGATAACTGGATTTTGATGATCTCTCTTTTAAATCCTTGCTTTTAGTACATGTGAAAATCAGGTGAGATTGCTGATTAATCTCAAAACCCAGTGATAACCAACAGTTGATTGAGCCCTGATCAGTCATCCTCACTCCGGAATCTGGAGGGTTTGCCTCCTGCATAATACTAATTTATTTAATCTACTTTGGTTTTCTGTATATCATCTAGAACAATTTTTTTAGTTGCATGTCATTGAGATTCAACCCATATGGACTTAAACAAAAAGAGACTGTATTTGATCGATTATGTAACTGAATCAGTCAGGTCTAAGCCTGGCTAGACCCATCTAAGCCCTGAAGACCCTGTCTCTACCTTTCTCCCCTCTATTTTATGCTGTGCTGACCCCATTTCTAGTGGGACTCTCTTCTGGGTTGTCAATAGCCCCAGCAGTTCCATCCTTGCAACTTCTCAGCTTCAAGGGCAGCAGGGAAGGTCTCGTTTTGTGTTCAGCCCCCTTCCAGCATTTGTTCTCAGGTTTGCCTTGTGTCACATGCTTCTTGGGGGATCCGGAGGGCCAGCTGTCACTTTCTTCTTCTTTCTCTTTCTGTCACTTTCTCACTTTCTTTCTTCTGTTTCTCATTCACAAAGCAATTAAATCCAACAAGCCTCAAAATGTCTATATTCTGGGTTTTCTAGGAATCATCAAGATAAATAAAACATTTCTGTAGATCTTGGGGAGCTCCTGGCATGGTAGAGAAGATGTGGAAGCTAATATGGAAATCAGTTTTAGTGTGAAATTCTAGATTCTCAGGAATTCTAGGGAGGACTCTCCTCTACCAGGAGAGAAATGACACCAGAGATACGGCTTTTGTGAGCTGTACATCAACTTCATGCAGACAATGCAGAGGAATAAGGTAGAGGCATTTGATGATGCAAAGAGCATGAGCAGACAATTTTAATTTTCATCAAGCTCTGTTTATCGAGGCTTCAGAATGGCCCATGCACCATCTTCTCCTTGGGTAGCCACTGACCGTATCCACTCAGTTCTCAGGATGTAAGTGCATTTCATCTCCTTGCACTATTGGCAGAGGCATTTATTTCTTTGTATTGTTATTTACTTCTCTCCCTTCCTCGCTCCTTTTTTGGCCCATTGTCTCGGCTGTACAATTAGTGCCCTATTATCATGCTGTAGTCCCCCCCATCAGCAGAGGGGTTGTGCTCCAAGGACACACTTTGTCATCAGAAACTTTGTTCCAGCTACTGAAATAATGGAAGCAGCCTAAGGCTGCATTCAAGGAAGACTGAAGAGGGGTAGGTACAGCATGAAAATATCAGCCAACTTTTGTACTGGAAAACACAATAGAGTAGTCTTCAACCTGACAAAGACAGGAGGTTAGGGAGGAAAGCGGCTTGATTTATGGCTATGGTGGTAAGAAGGAGGGAGGGCATGTATTTAAAGTTGGACTCACAGTTGGTTACAATGGTATTAGGGTCAGGTGACACTGCTTCTTCACATAGGCTAGACGTGTTGGAAGGTAGGACAGAGGCGAGTGAAAAGCAGATCATTGTTTGTTTGTTTGACTTGTCTCTTCCCAGCACCTTGTGGCAGGTAGTTCTTGAAATCTGAGCTTGAGTACTTGGTCCATTCCTGCATCTAAGGGGCTCCTTTCTTATCCTTCTCATATACCTGAATCAGGCCATTCTCAGGTGGGCCATGGGGGCCACAAGACCAGGACTCCTGCAACTGACCACCTCTGCTCATTGTACAACACAGGAGATTGACAGGGAGGGGACTTGCCTCCTGTAGGTGTGAGGGCTCTCATTAATTCTCATTTTCATTTAAAGAGAAGGAGGGACTCCTCTGGGTGCAGAGTGATTTCCTTACTGCAGATGGAGCTGCATCCAGCAAACCAAGGAAGACTGTGGCTGCAGGACCGTTGTCTCCACATCTGGAAATTAGATAGAACAGAGTTCTTCCTTAGCAGTTCTGGAAGATGTTACCCTTCGAAGGGTATCAGTAAGAAGTGCCCTCCACTTCTCAGCTCTAGTACCAAAGTGCCCCTTTAACAAAGGGCAGAGCTTTTCATCCCAACTAGGTATCAGAGGCTGACGATATAGATGTCTTTTCTTTGACAAAACATTTTGGTGGAGCTCACTGACATGCAAGGTTGTCAGTCAACGAGAATGGAGGACAGCGCAGGCCGGAGGGATTCTCTTATTGAAGAGAACAGGCCCCAGAGACCTGTGTGCGAAGACTAGAGAAGGGTGGTGGGGGTAAGTGTGGGACACAGCATGGAAGCTTCCAGGTCTTCTTTACTGAGTTTAAGGTCACCTTCTGTTACTTGCCCCACCCCTAACTTATAGTGACACCCCTGGGGGCAAGGACCATATTGGTTTTGCTCATGGCTGTGTGGACATTTCAGCTGACCTATTCATGATGCTGAGCATACTGTCCAGAGCAAATTACACATATTATTTTTCATTTTCATTTTCATTGTTACATAAATTTCCTCCAGTGTTGTATTTATCAAGGTTTTACTCTTTACTGTCTGGGAATTGAAGACTGTGTGTGTGTGTGTGTGTGTGTGTGTGTGTGTGTATGTACACACGTGCACATGCACACATACATACACACAAACCCCAGTATTGTGTGTGTATAGAATGTTGATAGATATAATATTGCCTTGTTCAGGGGTTATTTTTTGGGTGTATGCCTTATCTTAAAATCACTCTAAAATCCCAATGGGTAGAGAAACCTGCCTTCTAAGAATCTTTTGATTCCTGATTTGGAATATATAATAGGTGCTTTATAATTGATTATTTCCCCAGAGAAACTCTTAAGCTTTCTTGATACAAGAATGTCTTATAGTTATTAATCTCCCCTGCCGGTGTTCTACACATAGTAGGTCTTGTCTTAATGGTAGAGCATTTGGAACAGCAGTGCTAACAATTCAGATGCCCTGTAAAATGTTGTTCCTATAACAATGCATGGTTTTGGACTTAAGCCCAGAGAAAGCATATTAATGAATATGAGTTTCTATCTGTAAGGTTTTTCCTCTTTGTCTCCTCTCTTATTTTTTGGTACATGAGCAGGCTCTGTCTCTCTGTGGGGAAGCAGCAGACAGCTTCAGTGAGTACAAATGTTATATCCACATGTGGAACATAGCCCCAGAGATAATCATATGTACCAGTGATCCGTCAGTAGATTCTATTACGCATCTGATTCTTTTATCAAAGGAATTAAGTTTTCTTGATATGTTAGAAAATAGTACTTTTTTTTTTGGCCAACTCTGGAATGGATGAATAGATATTTTGGCTATTTGTCTAGACTGATCCCTTTGGATTACTTTTCTTCCTGAATTTTGGTAATTCTCAAGTACATTTTCTCTTAAATCGTGTTTTCAAGTGATCACACTATATTGGTTGACAGTATTTCTTTCTTTAAAAAAAAGTGAAATATATTCTCATTCTTTTTTTTTTAAAGAAAATTTAAGTCTTTATGGAGCACTCATTAATATTTTTTCTTTCTCTCTCTTGCATTTGTATCTGCCTAGCAAAGATCCTGAGATGCATTTCTGTTGGAACAAAGTATTCTTTAAATAGATGGGTGCAATAGAATTACTACTTCATGTCTTGCACTTGGGAGGGTATCACTTGCCTAATGGCATAATAATTGATTTTTTTCTTACCCCTTGTCACTTTAGAATTACACTTTATAAACCCCCAGAAAGAGTTGAAAATGAAACATGACAATCCACGGAAATTTACTGGCTATTTCACCAATGCACTTAGCCCCACTTGATAACTTTTTGGGGGGCCTGATCTGGGATTGTGTGCTCTATGGGAAAACCAAGATTGACCCAGTTACAACACATTGGGCCCCCCTAAGACCAGGTTACAAGGTAAAATTCTCATCCCTCTTAGTTGTTAAGATGAAATTTCCATTCATTGAAAGCATAAATCCTTTGCATAATATTTTTACGCTTGTTTTCCTCCTGTGCGTAAACCTTATTTGGTGCCTTGTGTCTTCTCTGGTGAGATTGACTTCTCAGGGCAGATGAGAATTTTGGAGATAATTACTCTCCTCCTCCATTCCTGTGGCTATAACAACTGCCAAGTCCCAGTGCCACTTTGATAAAAAAAAAAAAAAAAAAAAAAAATTTTCAGAGCTGTTCGGCTGTATTGCCTCGGTCTGCCTTGTCTTAGAGGCACATCATTTTTGCACATCAGTATTAACAATTCAAACACCCTGAAATGCTAATAGCACTAGTAAGCTTTTAATTCCATGGAATTTATTGCTTGCTGTATTTCCATGAATTTATAACGCTTTGATTCTTAAGAGCCCCATTTAATCAGTTTTGCCTGGCACGGAACATAATAAACAACTTGCCGGTGAAAAAGTGCCACTTGGGGGAGGCTGCTAACAAGGAAGTTAAATGCTTCTGCCACTAGCAGTTTCTTCGCTGTATTTTTCATGAGCTGTAATGTACTTTGCTGGCTTCAGAACGGTGGTTAAACACAGGGACAAACTGAGCCCCACTCCAGCCCTCTGCAGCTCAGACTTTGCTGGAAGTCTTTGCAAAAAAGCACAGAAGAAATCAACGTGTTTAGCCTTATTTTTTTCCTCCTCTAGCTTAATGGCTTCTACTACTTTTTCATTATCTTTACCTTAATCTTGTAGCAATATGATTTATGGACTGGAATGGTGAGTGATATCAGTGGGCAAAAACAATCATTAGAGGCTGTTAAGGAACATTTATTGTTTATTTGGCTGCCTGTCTATAAAAGTACACATGATGGCCCTAATAGCAAAATATCAAATTATCAAGTGCTTTAAAGCAGAAAATGTCATTTGTTTCTCAAAACTGCACCAACTTTATATAATTGCCCTTTTAATTATCCCTAGTGGCCCATGAAATTTGCAAAATAGAGCATCAAAGCTTTGATTTACTTACATGTTGCACTTTGGCGGGATTCTTAATGAATATTGTTTAGTACTAACGCTGTGTTGAAATTTGTAAATGTTTATAGCGAGGGGCTTAAAAGCAGGGGGAGTCTAGTAATAAAAGGGAATCAACCCGGTTCCTCAGGATGGAACAATATGGCCACATTCTCAGACCTCACATTTTAAAAAACCCTTTTTGTATGGAATCTTATTTTTAGTGTAGGTCTTCATGAATGCACATTAAGTTTAGTTTTGTGGTTCCTTTTATTCTGTGTAATTAAGTGATCTTATCATGGTTTTCCTAGAGCCTTTGCAGGGTGGTGTTTGTTTCCTGGCACTTTTCGTTTGGGGTCAGCTGCTGCTTCAGAAATCACAGTCTACAGGATTACATGCCCAGCTGGATCTCGAAAAGCTAGCATTTTGGAGAGGATTTCTGCAGGGGAAGGCCTGCGGGCTGGGTGGCCTCCCTGGAGCCCACTCTGAGTTTGAGGCCCCCCGGGTCTATTCTGTGTCCACCTTCCTGGAGATGTATGTGCACAGTCATGTGCCACTGAGCGAAAACCAAAAGCCATTCGAAGTCGCTGTGCGCTCGGGCGGGGTCTGCATGGATAGTACCACTGCAGAGTGACTTCTCGTCTCTCTGGACTCAGGTGCCTTTCCAGATGCTTGTCTTCACTCTGCAGAGATGAAGCATGGTGCTGCATCTCGGGTAATAAGAGAAGTAGTGATACAGAGCGGTGATAGGGAGACCCTGGGATTTGATTGCAGCCTGGTCCGCTGGGCACAGGAAGCTCTACTGGTTCTCATTGATAGAGATATTAAATAATCCTGGTGGGAAGGTGGACACCTGTGGAACATCACTTGTTAGGCGGCCCCAGGTTGACAGCACACCAGCGATTGCTGCCCAGTGGGCGTGGCCTGCCTCCTCGCATCTTCGTTGCCCTGCTGACGAGATGTCACAAGGGACAGAATCAGGAGACTAACAGGAGTCTACAAGATTACATCTCTTATTTTCCCTTTATCTACCTGACTTGTCACTCGGTCGGAGGGGCCGGACGCCGTGTCTCCAGAAGGCCCATGTTAGTAGTTGCCGCGTAACTTGCGCTTCTCACACGGGTGGCAGAAAGATTGCTTCCTCTCGGTATCTCCCCCCGTGGGGAAGGGAGGAAGATCTGCTTTAATTCCTCTGCTCCTCATTTTGTGAGGGGTGCTTCGTTACCCTCTCCACCATTCCCCGGTCCTCTGGGGCTTTCCTGCCCCCGGGAATCTCGGAAATCACATCTGTCACTTCTCAAACACCTTGGGAGACTTAGTCTCATCCTTGTGATACGACCATATCTGACTTGTACGGTTATTTTCTGCCTCCTTCATCTAACTGATGGTGATTTTGAAGCTGAAATCACTTCAAAATTATTAACTTGGGCAGCCCGGGTGGCTCAGTGGTTTAGTGCCGCCTTCAGCCCAGGGCACGATCTTGGAGTCCCACGACCGAGTCCCACATCAGGCTCCATGTGTGGAGCCTGCTTCTCACTCTGCCTGTGTCTCTGCCTCTCTCTCTGCATCTCTCCGTGTCTGTCATGGATAAATAAATAAAAAATCTTAAAAAAAAAAATTAACTGGCAAGCCTTTTTCAAGCAGTCTGTTAGCTCTCCCTACCAGGAGGGGTAATATTTGCCTGATGCAATGTGTTTGGTCTTACACAGGTGCATTCTCCACCCTTACGTTGTCTCTTGCAAATTGTAGCTCAGTTTCTGCTTTCAGCTCCACAACTTTATCCTTCCTTCTGCAACAGCAGTTATTTTCGGGGGTTCACATCAGCAAAATGAATTCCACCCACCCGTCTGACATTTCCATTTACATGGCAGATTGGTGCTCAGTCTGCCACCTCTTGGCCCTCTTGGCACACCTCTTCTCTCTTTCCCTGACCTTGCTTTGAGAGCATATAGATGTTGGTCTTGTCCGTTTGATATTCCTTTGGGATTCTCTTCCACGTGCACCTACTGTAACTTCTATAAACTTTCCCAATATTGTCTTTCTCGTGTACATTTATAAAAGGGGAAGGGCTCTCAGAAGCCAAGAGAGACCTGAGCTGCTTTTAATATTACTTCAGGGCTCATAATGTTCTAATGTGTAATATAAACAGAAAACCGAGTAAGGAAATTTGTTGTAGCATCTTTTCAACATTTACTTTAAATACATTAATGTCCCCCTTCCCCCACACACATAATGTACTGTAACAGTGAGACTTCCATGATTTATCCAAAATACTACTTGTGATGTGTTTAGGTGATGTGATCCATTAACAGAGCTAAAGGTTAAAGTTCTAAGATGAAAAATTACATGCAGTCCTGTCACCATATGTCTGTGCCCAGAGGTTAAATCTGATTTAGGGAGAGCATAGAAAGTCCCAATTTGTGATGCTTTGTGGATGTGAAGTCATGGCCTTGGTGACTTTCTTAGCTTCCCCCAATGATTGCACATTTCTAGGCACCTTAAACTTTCTTTCTGCCTCCCTTGCTTATTCTTCGGGCTCTGCATCTATCCTTACCACCTTAATGAATTCCTCCCTGTTCTAAGAATTGAACCCACCACTCGGTGGGCTTCAGAGCCAGCGCTGTCCCCCGCTTTGTGCCTCGTTGGTTCAGATGGTTCCCCAGGTCATTCCAACTACATAACTTCTTACACTCTGGAGCCTGAGTCTCAGCTTTGGGCGCTCTCATCTGTCCCCTGAGCTGTGAAATGAGCTCCTACCTTTCGATGGCCGAAAGGCGACCTTCACTCTCCCCCCCGCTCCCCTCCCCCCGTGATTCAGATGAGGTTTATCTTCATGTGTTTGTCACTTTGTTCTCAGTCTCCTTCATACTCTGTGCCTTCTTTTGGAGTTGGTCCAGCTGTTCATGTGCTCGTGTATGCCACTGGAAAACGTCATTGAGTCACTAACAAGCTCCTGGGTTACTGCAATGGTAGCCAGCCGAGGGAACCTGAGTCTGCTCCTTTTCTGAAGTGTTCCTCATTTTCTCTTCTATGCCTCCTTGAGAGAGAGACAGACAGACATAGACAGATACATATTTGTCCAGTCACCTAGTTGTTTAGATATCTGCTCACATGGGACTGTTTCTTCCTGGGGCAAAACCTTCTACTTGGCTGCTAGGGGCTGGACATGAGCTAATGGTTGAGTGACTGTTAGCACCTGGTACTGTCCATCTGGTCGTGGATTTGCCTTAGGGCTTACTACCAAAAGATTTCTGGAACTCAGAGTCATTCTTGTGTTCAGTTCTTGTGTCTTCTTTGATAACAGGGAGACAAAATGATCCCCTCCTTTTTCTTTCATGTACCCTGTGCTTTGTCTCCCAACCGATTTCTCACTGGGGCATTCGTGGCAGGTATATAGAACAGTGCTGACACAGTTCTCAGTACATTGGGCTGATGGTATTGCTTTGGGCCAGATTATGGTGGTGGTGGTTGTGAAAACAGAGATAAGTACTTCAGCAACTTCTTGAGAGAGAAAAGGAGTCGGAATTTTTGTTTTCTTATTCTCTGTGTCCTTGCTCGCAACTTCCATGGTTCCTGGAGTCAGAGCTGGTACGTCACAGAGTAGAGACAATCTTGCCCTGAAGCTGAGGGAGGGAGCTTCTAATGTGTAGGTGGTGAGGAGGGCAGTCCCTATCTAGAATCAGGTCAGCTGGATGTTGCATCCCAGCTCACTAGCCTGCTTGCTGTGTGATCTTGCCCACAGCTCTCTGAGCCTCTCTTTCCTCAGCTGTAAAGTAGGGGAAATTGTACTAAGTTTAAAGAAGTTGCTCCAAAAAATACATGCAGTAATACGTATAGAAGCAATAGAGCAGAGCTTGGTACATAGTGAGCGCTCAGATGTTACGATTACTTTTCGTATTGTTCAATGTACCTAGTAAAGATCTATTATCAGTTGCATAGTCCTCTATATCCAGCTATATTACGGTGGGATAGCTATTAAATGGACACTTTTGTGCTTGGAAATCTAGAGTAGAAGGCTCATGGTGAGAACAGCAAAGAGCTCCTTGCCCCTCAAAGACTGTGTTCTGCAAACTAGTGGAAAATCAGGGACAGGTGAGAAAGCAGTTCGAGAATCCAGTCGGATCCCTTCTAAATGGCAAAGTTTTCAAATGTGCTGGGACTTAAGGATTGAACTAATTTCCCTAAAAGGCCATTCATGGCTTTCTGTTCCTGATGTCAAGATTTTATGGATCTTACATTTCTTATCCTCATTTGTCTACATTCTGGAATTTCAAATTTTATACAGATTTTATTTGTTGGCAGTTTACCATCAATGCTCCATGGGTTTTTGAGTTGATGTGTCATGGAAAACATCACTTTTGTTTAGCTTTCCTGTCAGTACAATGTCCTCTTCTCTCTAGAAGTCACTCCGGGGCAGGTCTCCAGGACTCTTTGGTGTCCATGATAAGGTGGTAGGCACAAGTGACTTGATCTTGGGGAGACCAATGCAGAAATTACCTTGAGGATTAGATTATCCTCTGGGTATAGATACCCATATGTGTTTTCCCCCTCAAAACATTGTTTGGAGGTAGCATTCATAATCACATAGAAGAGTTAAAGTAACTGAATGAGATTGTTTTAGACAAATAGCTTCCAAAGTCTGAGTTTTCTTTGAGTGTGTTCAAGCTGATTATTAAACAGTTGTGCAATGGAGCTTTGAAAATGAACTAAGTTTCCACCAAGGAGTAGCTTATGGATGGCCAGCAGCTGGGTAGATAGGGCAGGTTTATGTAGAAACAGGTAACTATCACTTTTTCAGAGATGATTTTTCTCTTTTCGATTAGGTTAGGCTCCCTGATTGTTTATATTAGCATGCCTATATTTTTCCCTAGCACTTAAAGTTACAGGAGATTTTTTTCTGAAGCTCATCTTTAAGCATATGGCGGTCTACAAAGATTACAGGTTGTTGAAGGGTCAGAAACATATTCATGTCTTTAGATCTAGCATATCACAAAGGATCTGGGACATAGTAGGACTTGATAGACATATGTATTGAAGATTGATTGAGTAGGTAGAGCAAACATTTTTATTTTTCACTTACTGGGAATTTTCTGTGACTGGCTGTGTTTCAGTTAGGATTGCATTTGGGTGTGCTGAGCAGAAACCTGACTACAGCGACTTAGTGCAGAGGTTGAAAAGAACCTTTTGGGCTTTTGCAGGCTGTACAGTCTCTATCATAAGGACCCAACTCTGCTCTGGTAGCGTGAGAGCAGACATAAACAATGCTTAAATCAATAGGCACGGCTATGTTGCAATAAAACTTTATACACATAGCCTCCAAGTTTGGCCTGGGGATCACAGTTTGCATCATCTGCTTTAATCAAATGGGGATGCAGGGTAATTCTGTTTGACCAAATCAGAAGTCTAGGAGTAGGCCTTCCAGGGCTAATGCCCCTGGTCAAGGCAGTCCTCCAAGACTGAGCTCCTTAACTGTTTGTCAGTCTACCATCTTTACCATTTGACTTTTGTTCTCATGGTCACACAATGGCCCCTGTACCTTGAAATATCAAAAGTGTGTTTCTAGGCTCAGGAAGGAGGTGAAAGAGCAGAGGACAAAGAAGTGGCTTCTCTTCAGATTTTGCTTCTTGGTAAAATGGAATGTATCTTCCTGGATTTGCCTTCCCACTTTAGAAGGAATGCTCTACCTTCAGGGGTGTCTAGCTCATTGGCCAGGACTGTGTTTTAGGGCTAATCTCAGGGACAAGAGAGTGTGAAATTGCAAATATGTTAAATTGAGCACACTGGGGCCCAAACAAAATTGGGACTCTGGAGTTGAGGAGGGTACCTAGAGATTACATAAACAACTAGCAGAGTCTACTGTGCTGAAGGTTTGAAACTGTCTTCCATCCCCCCCATCCCCCAACTGTACTTCCCTTCCTCTCCAACTACTTGGTGTTCATGGTGAGTTATGTTATCTATTAAGCATCAGAAGCACTGCTTAAGCATCCATTGGGTATGTTCAGATATCAACTCTTCTACTATAGTCCCTATGACTTTGGCTTCAGTTGTCTTGACTTTTTTTTTTTTTTTTTAAGATTTTATTTATTTATTCATGAGGGACAGACAGAGGCACAGGCAGAGGGAGGAACAGGCTCCATGCACAGAGCCCGGCGTGGGACTCGATCCTGGGACCCCAAGATCATGCCCCAGGCCGAAGGCAGGCACCAAACTGCTGAGCCACCCAGGGATCCCCCTGTCTTGACTTTAAAATGGGGAACAAGAATAGTACCTACTCTGGAATTGAGAGGGGTCAGTTTGAGAAGGTGGAGGAAGCCTTTAGCCCTGTGCCAGCATGTGGTAAATGCTCAGTGAGTAGTGTGTGCCACTGTTATCGCTACTGTAAATGTACAGATTATGTTTTTATCCCTTGCTCTTTCCATCAGAGCTGTATTTATATATATTAAAAAAAAAAAAAAAAAACGCAGGAGAAAAAAAATGGAGGAGAAGTGAATGTAAGCTTCCCAACTAATAAAAATGTGAGGGAGGATTAGTGGGGGTGGAGGGGGTGGTTCTCCGTAGCCATAGGCAGTCCAGAGGATTGTGAGCTTTTAAGAACAGGCCACACAGCCTAATTGGACAGCAAAGTTTGTGATAAACAATAGAACAATAAAATCCCAGTTTCCTAACTATGGTTACACCCTCCCAGCAGCTATTGAAATTCCCAGCTTTCATGGGATTGCATAGACTATGTTTTGTTGTTTTATTTTAGGTTTTAAACATATTTAAATCCCTCTGGGCTGGCATTCCACGAATGGACGGGAAGTCTGGCTCTGTCAAAGGCTGAGTTCCTTCTGTGCTGTGTACATGGCAGAAAACTCCTTGCTTTATGTCCCTGTTCCCTGACCTGCTCTAACCATCGCTGGTGTGAAGAGGAGAGGGTCAGGGAACACTGACCCTCAGAGCTCCTTGCTGGGATAGTCCTGATTCTTTTGGGGATTTCCGTAACTCTTCCAGCCACTGTGTGAGAGGCCCTTTCTCCGGTGCTTTGAACATGCTTTACATTTGCTTTACAAGGGCTGGCCGTTCTGCGGATGGAGTCCTGAGGCCACCCAAAGAATCAGGCCTGTGGCTCATTAACAGAGCACCTTTGCAGTGGCTCAAGATTTATTAGGTCACATCACAAAAGCGAGAACCTTACTGAGAGAAACCTTGGAAGGTTTATTTCTAAAACCAGTCACAATACTAGAGTAACCACCTAAGTGTCATTTTCAAAAAGCAAAAGCCAAGCCTCGAATTAGCAGAGCCCCAGCGGAAATCTCTTCTCCAAATCCATTACGCAGGAGATGAGCTGGGTAAATACCGAGGACTCTCCCATTTAGACTCTGACCCTCACTCAGCAAGGGGAGTGATTTGTTTCCCACGTTGGTTCCATGCCCACCTTTTTGCGAACCTTTTAATTTAAAAGAGACAGTGATTAATGATGCTTTTGATCCGCTGACTTTTTTTTTTCTTTTAAAGGGCAGCCTCTTTCTTTTCTACATAAATTTGATGTTAGAAGTAAACCACGAGTATAAAAATTATATTGCTTATTTATTTCTGGGTGTGTTGGTCATATACTGACCCTCTCTCCCCCGCCCTAAAACTTTGATACTCGTGGTGCAGGCTGGGTTCATATCTCTTTTGTAGTCGTAGAATTCAGTGTCTGGTGTGTAGTAGGGATTTGGCAAATATTTATTGAGTGAACTAAACAGAAGAATGAATTAATGGGTGGTGCTTAATAATCAGGACTTATATAGAGGGCAGTTCCACAAGTATATTTCCAGATAACTGATGTGCCTTCTCATCGAGAAATGATGAATAATCTACATGCTGTGCTATTGGGCTTTGTTTTGAATTTGGGATGATCCAAATTAAGGTAGTTCATGATGGAAAATCTTCTGCCTAAGTCCCCTTGGTGTTAACATTGGTGTCCCTTGCCTGAGCAGGAGATAAAGTCATTTTGAAGTCTGTGAGTATTTTTACAGTCATCCGAGACTACCTCCTAGCAACACCGCTTTAGTCTACAGAGCTTGATAACCTGGCTCGCTATTCTGTGCTGCTTTTATTGTGGAGATGTAGATGTGGGTAACTAAGGGGAAAAAATATCTTGTTAATCATAGCATTACATTGGATTTTAACAAATGTAAGTTGTTAGAACACTTGGATCTAGCTTTTTCAGAAATAAGAGTCTTTTTCTCTGGGCTTTCCCATTCTGCTCAGTTTTATGTTTTCCTACGTAAGTATGCGAAAGTACAAGAATTGGTCTTATTTTCAGATTGCAGAACTGGAAACTTAAGTTTAAAGAAAACTAAGATTTTAAAAATAATGTGTTTTTATATTGTGTTGAGAGCTTACTGATAAGTTATAAGAGGTGGCATTATTTATATAGACTTCTTAAATGTGGAATACAGTCTACAACTTAATGTGCTTTAAGGTAGTTACTTTGACTACAAGGGCAGCTTTGCAATGGACCTATACTCCTGTAAAAGGTATAAATGATAGGTTGTATACACTTCTACCTTCTTTCTTATCTTAAACTGTATTACCAGGGGCTCTCTCTGTTTCACCTGAATGTGCCTAGGGAACTCCTAGTTCGCTTAAGACAACACCTGAAAGAAGGAAATGCAATTAATGGTTTAATATATTCCAAACTTTATTAGCAATTTGTGCTTAGGAGCAAGGCAGGTGGCATATGGTGGGAAGCTCATGGGCCTGAGAGTTGATGTACCTAAAATCTGATGTATGTTTTGCCCCTACCTTCTGAACCCCTTCTGTTGTTTAATAAATAGGAAGGTGGAAGCTTCTTGCACTGGATCCTCTTCAAGAGTCCTTTACTACCTCTGGCCACCTGAAAATGGGAACAATGCCATACTTGCCCACTTCACTCCTTCTCTATGATTCACGCTTGCGCTGAGACAGACAGATTTCATTTTAAATTTAGTGTGACCCAAAGAAGCTACTTGGTGTCAGGTGCCTATGTTAAGGCACCCTCTGGCTTATATTTCCAACATGGAGATAAAGGATATTGACTGAATTGTACATTTTGATTTTCAGTAATTTTTTTTCATCCTTTGTAACCACACATGCAGGTCACAGCCAAACCTCGTGTCATCTTTTCATTATGTTTGCCTTGCATTTGTGCTTTTAAACCGTCCTTGGAATTTCAGTCTTATGAAGACAACCAAATTGTGGGTTAAAAAATTAGTCTAAATAAATGAGTTAACATTGCATACGGTTCTTAAGAACGTGCAAATGCTCACCAGATTCAACCAAAAGTGTAAAACACAAACATGTAGAGTAGTGGCAAAAATGAACCATTGCAGAAATTCCTTGATGAAACATGACCAAAAAGGTCCTCTGTTTAAAACAGCAACAATAACAGAAAGCATGGTGTGCCGATTCCTTCTCTGCCTCCCTTCCCTTTTCCCTAAATCTTTGCAAATGGCCCTCATTCCCTGCTGCCCCTTCCTCACCTTGTCCTTCACCTCCCCTGGCATCTGGTCTTATTGTCCTTATTGCCCACGCCCACCCCCCAAAAAGTTGCTTACCTCTGAGGTGATCTGGGGGACATAACTCACTGGCTGCGTCCACACAGGGAAGCACTCCCCAAGTGGCATCTGTTGGTTAATGTGTAGTTCGCAGTGATTGACGCCATCTTGAATAGACCTTTTATTAATTTGTAGACATTTTTGTTGCATCTCAAACCTCTGTTAGTTTTTCTTCTTAACATCCTTCACCTACAAACCTCCTAGTTTTTCTGTAGGAAATTCACAGCTAAAAAAAAAAAAAAGGGAAATTTGCAGCTGACTGTAGTCAGCCCCATACCTGATGCCATGGGGCTCACTTTTCTTCCAATGTAAGCATCATAAACCTGGGATCTCAGTCATCTGGACCCCGGGACTCAGTCTTCACCATCCTTAGTAGATAAGAGAAAAACAATGGGAATAATAGCCAGTGACATTTATGGAGCATTTAGTAGGTGCCGGGAGGCATTTGAATCCTTTGTGTAGATCTTCTTTTAGTCCTCTAACGACCTTATGGAGATATACTGCTATTGACTCCATTTTATAGGTAGTAAAATTAAGACACAAAGAGGTGATGAAGTCACCTCTATAAGGTCATGCAGTGTGTTTGGCTTGAAACCTGGGATCTTTTTGCTTCTGATGGAAGGCTTTGAAAGAAATGCTCACTCCCTCATAGGCAGCTCATTCCATTCCCAGGTCTGTGGACAGAAAGTTCTCCCTGTGGTCATAATCCACTTTGTGGATAGTATGATTGATAGTTCTGGACACAGAAACATTTTAGTTAAAAAAAAATTAGTTCCCACCCTTAAAGCCTACTTAAAGCTTTCCTGTCTTCTTCATAACCCCTCCCCATCCTTCGAAGCGCCAAGCCCTGTTTATTTCACCTCTGAAGTCTCCCTTCTATTTTCTGTTCTTATCATTGCCATCCCAACTGTAGAATTGGGAACACTTGGCTCCTTAGCATGGCCTTCAAGGCTCTTTCTACCCTAGCCTTATGTTGTCTGCCTTTTGTTCTTCTAGCCCAGCCTTCCACAGAATAACCGGGTGTCTCTTGTGGGCCTGGCCCTCCTCTAGAAGTTAAAGATGGTCACAAGAATGACAGATTCCAACTTGGTGCCTGGCTTGGTGGAGGTTGCATCAGACTGCTTATTCTACTCTTTGTTTTTGCCCTACCCTTGAACTTGTGCAGCTCATGTTATTGCTTCCTTCAAGTTTGGATGCCAACCTTCCTCTTTTTTTTTTTTTTTTTTTTCCCTTCCTCCCTTACCTATTAACGTCCTACTCATCCTTCAAGGCTTGGCTTGGATATCACCTCTATGGAGCCTTTCAACTTAACCCAGCCTGTGTGACTCACTCCTTTGTCTGGACTCCCACAAGTGTATGTTTGTATTTCATTATAACCTTTGTTCAGGTCTGCTCTGTATTTTAGTGTGCTCTGTTCAGATTTGAAAGCTGCACTCTTGCCTAAAGGTAAGAACCTAGGTAACTGATTTTTGTATGCCCCAGAGCATACTAGGTAGATAGGTGCTCCACGGATGTTATGAAGCATAGTAATAATACCATTTTGTTGAGGGCCTGCTGTGCGTCAGGACAGCTAGCTCTTGCCTGTTTATTATCACATTTGCTCCTGCCAACTAGCTTATGAGTTATAGGTGTGATTACTATCCATTTTACAGATGAGAAAACTGAAGTGCAGAAAGATGATAAAACTTACTCCAAGTCAGCTGCTAAAAGGAAGGACCGACATGTTCACTCAGGGCTGCCTGATTGTGAAGTCCTTGTGATTGTCACCATGGTACCTAAGGAATATGTCCTAATGGTTGCTACGGTTCCCAGACATCCAGGTTAAAAATCTACATCCCTTCAGGAAATGCTCATGGGGCTAGATTTCTCCATTTCTTCATTTTTTCCATCAGGCCTTCAACAAAATAGTATTCATTTTTCCACATCCTGCAAACTTCCTCTGTCACTCACCTCCTCTTTGTGCCCATTCTATAAGTTTTTCGTTATCTGTAACACTGGGCTGCAAAAAATAGGAAAGAAGTTTCCTGGTTTGCAGATTTGGATACTGGTCTTTAATGACTTTAATGACTGTTGGCTGGAATTTGATGTTGAATTTAGGAGCAGCCAGATAGAACCTAGGAGCACAGTATCACATATGGTGAATTATAATGAGCATGGCTTTTGTGAGCTCACTCTCTTCCTGTGAGCCAGTGTCAAGCAGGGCTCTTCCCATCATACTGGTTGATTCTTTGGTTGCAAGCAACAGAGATTACCTCTGGCCAACCTAAAAGAGTTTATTGGAGGAATAGCCAGCTTTCAGAATGAACTGAAATTTGAGGAAGGCTAGGACAATTCCAGCATCCAGGGAGCTGGAATGACTTGACCAGCTCACCACTGTCACTGCTGAAACCAGTGCTCCCTGCGTGTTTCTCTGTCTTCACATCAGTCTGCCTAAACAAATCCGATGGGCCTAGTTGGCATCATGTAGCTACCTGATGGCTATGAGAGGGCAGGGGACTTTGAGGATTCCCACCCTGCTTGGAACAGTGAGAGAGGGTGGTGATTCCCCAAAAAGAAATTGAACTAAGAATGGATTCTGGATAGCCCCCAAAATGCAACAAATACCAGCTGTCCCTGAATTTTACATGAATAGTAGAGTTTATTGAAGAGAGGTGCACAGTTTTTCTCTATAAATAAAGTCCCATCTACTGTAGCTTTAAATCTCCCTTCTGATGAGGATCTGGATTTGTTCATCAGTGGTATCAGGGAACCTTCCAGCTTTGCATCATGGTGAGCCTGACAAGCCCACCTCTACCCTGTATGGCTTCATCTAGTGGTTAAGTCATTGGGAAAGATGTAATGACACATATCCAGACCTGTAGTCAGCTTCCTACTGAAGACCTTCCTCCAGCAAGTCCTCATAAAACCCAAGCTCTAAAAACCCATCATCAAATAATAAAAGAGAAATAGAGTAAACGCACAATTCATGAGATTAATATAGAGGAGGAAGACAATTTTTTTTCTAATAATCTTGACTTTTATATCCTACTTTATGGGGGTGCTGTTTTAATTTCATGTTCATTTACTTTAATTACTTCTTGCATGTAGTTTGCAGGGAAGTTTGCCATTTTCCAACATCTAAAAGATGGCTTACTTGAGTTTCGTTTCAGTCCCTGTTAGAATTAATATATAATAAAACCCAGTGTGTATATTTCTCATTTTTCACCTCAAAGGATTATTCATCATAATAGAATCAGTTTTTTCCAGGGAGATTTTATCAGACTTACAAGTCAAATTAGTTGAATGCATTTCTTCTGCTAATAAACAGAGAACCTTTACCCTGGAAGCATCTCTATACTGAATTCCAATAATTCAATGTTTCTTTGCCTCAAGAGATCAACCTATAAACGACCTAGGAATAAAAACATAAATTTATTAGCCTAAAAGGAGATTGTTAAGATGGGAGAATTTAAGAGGATAAAAGTGAAGAAAGGTCATAAAATCAAAATATAAATACTGAGTGTATGTTGGGTTGTATTAAAAGAAAAAGAATTTTAGAGGGATAGCCTTCATTTTCTGTACCCCAAACTGAGCATTTTGGGGGACAGATTTTTATGTGTTAGTAGTTGCATTGATTTGTGTGTTGCATCTGAGGGCAGTGTAGGATGAGTAAGGGGCTACTGTGTTGGTACCTAATAAAAGTCTTGGATTTCTAGCTTAGAGGGTAATTGGAGTTTTTGTGGGATCAAGCCAAGTTGCACGGTGACTGATTTGATCCCTGCCTCCATTTTAATTCGTCTTATGGTCTATAGGTCCAAGGTCAGTTGTGGGAAGGTTTTGGCCCTGAAACTATGACAAGCCCTTACATGAATGGAAAGGAGGTGTAGTTTCTTTCAAGTACATTTATGAGAGGTTGCTGTGATTACTGCTTATTGCTTGACAGTGGTGGGCTCAATGGTTCTTGGTGCAAGTTAGTTCTAAATCTTGCTTTATGTTAAGTTCGAATCATCCTGACCTTCCCAGACTGCTCGCTTATAGA
This sequence comes from Canis lupus dingo, assembly GCF_003254725.2. NCBI lineage: Eukaryota > Metazoa > Chordata > Mammalia > Carnivora > Canidae > Canis > Canis lupus. Next base: position 20,944,491 of record NC_064262.1, read on the forward strand.
TGTTTCAGATGTTGAGATGCCGGTCATTTTCTCTACTTCATAACTGAGACATGCTTTCCTCTCTCTGTAAGAAGAGGAAGATTTGACCCTATAGAAGAGAGATGAACGTGGATTTCCTTTTACTCTGTAGATAAGATCTGCTGTCGTGAAAGGTGCAGGTGAACAGATTGCTTCGGCAGGAACTCTGGGAATCCAGTTGTAAATGACAAGAGAGAAATTTCTGAGGGCTCATAGGAAAGCCCTCTTCAGTATGTAGTTGAAATTCACCTTCTCTAGTATTTTGCACAAGATTGAGAATAAAAATGGTTGTGATTGATGAAGCATTCAGTGTATATCTAACTGTAAGTCGGACTAGAGGGACTTTTAAATCACCCAAATGAAAGATTGCATTATCATGAACATTAATATGTAACAGTTAAGTGTGTCGTTGCTTATCATAAGTCCTGGCATTCACAGGGCTCTATGAAGCCAGTCAACCAAAAAGGAAAAACTTTTAGCAAACGCCAGTCCACGAAACCTCCATGAATGAGGCCAACCCAGTGGTCATGACTCTTAAGAAGTTATTTATTTTTGTGTTCCCAATCCATCTGTACGTTTTAGTCACACCATGAGTGGTGGGGAGAGGGGGTTGAAGATGTCCCCTGAGATATTTTTGGAAAGAGAAACGTAGAGTTGAAACTGGGGGACAAGTTTATTCCTGGTGAGAAGAGGAAGTTTTAGGGAGGAAGAAAAATAGTGAACGGTAACTTATTAAGGGCATAGAGGTTAGGTTAGTTAAATGTTTAGAAAATTATTTATTTCTTATAGATTTGTTGCCATTCATGTGCCTGACAAATTAGCAGCTGTTAGAAAACTAATTCAAGAGGGTAGAAGTTGGATCATTCTTATCTTTTATCTTATGAAAAGCAATGTCTTCCTCCAAATTCTAAAGCAGTACACTTTTATAGCAGAAAATTTGAACTGTTAAAAAACATTTTAAAAATTAAAATTAACTCCTCAGCACACAGAGTTTAGTAAATAGAAGGAATATCCTTATGTGTGTAATATTTGAAAATATGTTAATTCATATCTATTTAATTGCACGGCATTGTCTTTTTTATTTGTCATATTTATCGTGGAACCATGTGGCCATAGATACTTTGTTGGTCTTTGAATTTACCATATTATCAAACCCAGAACCATTTTAATGTGATAAATTCATTAATGTTTTTCAAAATGGCAATAGGCACATCATCAAAATTAAATCTTTGAATTGTTTGTGGAGGGAAGAGAGATGGAAAGACAAAGGAATGAGCATTTATTGAGCACCTAGTGCATACTGTGTGCTGTGGTAGGTGCTTTATGGTAATTTTGCAGTTCCTTATCATTCAGTACTGATGAGGAGAGAGGATCGTTAACCATCAGTGATTATTAACGCACTTATTTTGCACTTAGGTGAGAACTTTGACCTGTATCATTTTATTTGATTTTCCCCACAACCCAAAAGTTTACCTACTTCTCTTGTATGGAGAGGAAACCTGAGGCTCAGAAAAGTCAAGATAGTTACTTAAGGTCACACAGCTAGTAAGTATAAAGCCAGTCTGGCTGATGGTTCTTAACTACCCCAAGCTGCATGCCGCCCTGCTGTGCCCTCCTGCTCACGCCGGCATATATGCTACTCATATCCACTCTGCTAACTTGCCTTCCAGTATTTCCAAGTTTTTTTTTTTTTCTTCTAGCCTACATGACCTTCTTTATAACTTTCCTGAAAGCTTATTTGTACCTCTTTTGTTCCTTTGGTGTGAAAATGCTGGGGGAACCAGCAAGTATGATGTTTTACAGGCCTTGCCCCATTCCATCCAGGTTGCATGCAACAGGCAACACTGAAGTGACACTTGTGCCTGTTTGTGATGGTGATTTCAGGGTCCCTGCTGCTTGCTGTCAGCTCTCAGAGAGCATCCACAGCTCTTGCAGGATGAGCCAAAGAATCCTTTTTCCAGCCACCACTGCAGTGACTACACCGCAGGCACAATTCATGTGACTGTGGGTCCTGTGATCTGAGCCCAGGCTTCTTTCATGCTGTCTTAGAACAAGAAATGTTTATCACTTGGTTGCAGTTGTCCATGTTTTGTAGCTGGGGCTATGCACGTAACCATTTTCGTACAATGCGACCAGGTTTTCTGTAACAGCTGTTGGCCTGGAGCATTCTGTTTTACCTCTCTCTGCTTCTGTTTCTTCTCCTCAAAATTTTGAATAATTATTATACCTACCCCATAGAGTTGTTGGAAGACTGGAGGACGTAGTGTAAGCTTTTATTTTAGCAAAATCCTTGTAGAGAATTGGCACACAGTAGGTATGAAGTGGTGGTGGTTTTCTTCAGGGAGCCTCTAAAGACTAAGACGATTTTCTTCAGTGATAAGCTCTCAAGTGACAAGGGAACCATCTTAGATACCAGGAGAATTGGCTAATTACACTTTGATTAGTCAAGTTCCCCTCTAGGAGGTGATTTTTCTCTAGGATTTAGGATCTATCAATTAACATGTGTTCACCTGTTAACAGAAAACCTCATTAACAGTGGCTGAAAACATAAGGATATTTATCATTTACTTGCCCAGAAGTCTAAAGGTAGGGAGTTTCAAGACTGGTTCAGCACCTGAATAGTATCTGACTGCTGAGTTGGTTGATCTCTCATTCTTTTAGCTTTTTCCTCATAGCCACAAGATGGCTGCTACAGCTCCAGGCATTTTCTGCCTACATAGTTGCTTTCAAAGGCACAAAATGGGAGAAGAGGGCAAGGCAGAAAGAGCAAGAGAAAGATATTTTTGTGTGACTTTCCTCCAGTCAAGGAGGAAAAATATCTTTATGCTCCTTGTATCTTTTGCCTAGAACTTCATTTAATGTCTGTCCCTAATTGCAGAGAAAGTTGGATAGGGGACAATGCCTCCCCCCCCCCGTCCCCCACCCCGGCTTGAGGAGTAGGAGTGGGGAGTGAAGGAGTTGGGAATGGCTCTTGAATAGCCATCCAGCACTGTCTACATATGGAATAAAGTTTCCTACTTGACTAGCTAAGACCAACACAAAAATCTAGATTGTGCCTGGCAAAGGGTTATGAAGTTCTTATTTTGAGTGTTTTTTTGTTTTGTTTTTGTTTTTGTTTTAATTTTTGATACTGTTTAGAATGACAAGGCAGTTTTGGATTCCCACATTATAGCTGAAGCTGAAATTTCTTGGTATCCAGAGAGGATGAGTAAGTCTAACACTTTGTTTATTTTATTCATCATTAGGCTTTATCCCATCTCCAGCTCTCTGTATATCACCCAAGAAATACTTTGTAGATGGCTCAGCTTCCTGCTCAAAGCCATAGTCTGGATGTTTTACACTCTGCACATGGTGTTGGGTATGACTACTGTCCCTCACCCCGAAAATGTTCTTTGCTTCTGTATTTACCCATTGTGAAAGAAACATCCTGACAGCTGTGATGTATTTATAATGTCATGTGGCTGTTTTTACAGTCACTTTGTTACATTAGTACTAATCTTTCTCCCTAAGCTGAAAAATTCATCACACTTTGTGCGACAGGGAAAAGTTCCACCTGAATGTGTGTAGTTTGGAGTTTTCAGGGGAGAAACAGAGTAGAGAGATCTTACTGGGTAAGAAATCCTCCATAATGTCATTCTTGTTCTAAGTGGCTTGAGTGATTTGAACTGGTAGAGCAGAGGACTTCCTCCAGGAGAGCTAATGTCCCTGAAGACCCAGTTTACAGGCAATGTGTCCTAAAGAGTACTAAGAATGTTTTCCAAACAGTGAAAAAGATTACCTTGCTACTGGCTTCTTCTAGAATGCACTTGGTTTTAATCCACAAGTATATATCTCTTGCTCAAACTTGTCAACTAAATATTAAGTGTACAATTCTGCACAAAGCTGTGATTAGAATTCATAGAAAAATTAGATGAAAATTATTGGAAAAATTAGATTTAGAAAAAGAATGGATTTTTTTAAAAGTCATGACCAAAACCATTTCCACTGAGAATAAAATACAAATTTTAATTAATATATAGAATCTCAAACTGGGAACCAAATATCCATCTGCTGAGGATCGGATTCTCATGAATATGGAGAATTTGCCACACTTCTAAAACTGCACACAGTCCAAGATATAGTAGCCCTTAGATGTGTGTGGCTATTTAAATTTAAATTAATTAAAATTACATAAATTTAAGAATGTAGTTCCCTAGTGCACTAGCCATGTTTCAAGTGCTCAGTAGCCTCAAGTTGGAGAGCCTAGATCTGAACCCAGGTCGGAATGAAACACCTGATTGCTGGTACATTATAATGGTATCTACCTGCTGCCAAGAATGGTGGTCATTGGGAGCCCAGGTTGCTCACTCTGATCTCCTGGCTAATGATGCAGGCCTAGGGTGATGACATTCATCCCTTGATTGGGAAGAATGTCATTCCATCCCATCTAAGACATGATTTAGATGGTTGGCTCCACTTAGTTTGTAGGAAGAGGGATAGTGAGGAAGGAGAAAGCTGAGGAAAGAGGACAAGCAATAGCATGGCCCCCTTAGTTCTCTCAGCTCAGCTACATTAATGTCAACTGGGCTCCCAAGGGAGCTCTTTGGGTCCTTCCCTGCCTATAATTAGGACTATGGAACTTGGGGCAAGTCTTTTCTAGACTTAGCCTCAGACTTTAACCCTACTCCACATCAGTATTATATCCACACACAGGCTACCTGCAATCTTGGTCTTAGAAGTCAAGTCACTTTAAAACTCTAAGCTAAGGGACACCTAGGTGTCTCAGTGGTTGAGTGTCTGCCTTCGGTTCAGGTTGTGGTCCCTGGGGTCCTGGGATCAAGTTCTGCCTCAAGCTCCTCATAGGGGAGCCTGCTTCTCCCTTTGCCTTATGTCTCTGACTCTCTCTGTGTGTCTCTCATGAATACATAAATAAAATCTTAAAAAAAAAAAAAAAGACTCTAGCTGAGGAGCTACAGATCATCAGGGGCCACCCACCTGGGAGGGTAGACTTTCTCAACCTCAGCACTTACTGACATGTTGAGCCAGTAATTCTTCACTGTGGGAACTGTCTTGTGCATGGTAGGGTGTTTACAAGTACTCCCAGTTAGCATCACCACCCCTCTAGTTGTGAAAGTTAAAAATGTCTCCAGATCTTGCCAAATATTCTGTGGTTGACAGAATACCTCCTGGATGAGAATTACACATCTATTGAAACACTGCCCAATTGGGCTTTCTGTGGACAACCTCCACTGTCCAATGGAATAGCCACCAGGCATTTGAGGCTCTACCACTTACCTGCTCTGTGGCTAAAAACAGGCTACTAATCGGCTTTTTACCTAAACGAATGGGTTGGTCCATCCCTGACCTGAACCACCGCCACCAGGGTCCTAGAGAAGAGAGTTATAGTCCGTATTAGACTTCACACTGGATTTATTTTCGATCTCTAGTTTACTTTGCTTTGAGATCATCTTGAGTTCTTGACTGTGGGTCCTAACTCACTCTTCTAGCTCTTTCTTTCCGTTGGTAGCAGAGAACATGGCGGATGATCAGGTTACATAGCATATGTGAAATCTACAGATTTTGAGTATTAGCTGTGGGAGTTTGTTGATTTGTGTGTTTTTATTTGGTTTGCTTTCTCATCAGAGCTAATATACATTGCAGAGTTGAAGAACTACATATAGAATAGAATGTTTATTCAGTTTGACTTCCGGGACTGTACCTCTTGGTTACAAATAACGCTGCACCAATGAGCTGGCTAAGCACTTAAGGGAAGTTCCTTTGCTTATATAATGGAAAAGTCCAGGAGTAGGATTGTCTTCTATGGGAACTGTTAGGAATCTCTCCAGCTCTTGGACTCACTCTGACTTCTGTGTCCTGGCCACTTTCTTTTTTGTGGGGCCAAAGGCAGTCCATGTTCTCAAAGCTTTCAAAAGCCCAGCAAAAGGACAGTGTCTCTCTCAATTCTGACTTGGGACATGTCTATCCATCAGCCAATCAGGGCGGCCAGTAGAGTGGACCTCAGTGATTGGTCAGACCTGAGTGATGGCTCCACCCTCAGGAGCTGAGAGATGTATCCCCGGACTTTGGCATTTTGAAATGCCCATTCCCCAAAGAAAAATACGGCTGGTGTTATCAGAGGAAGAGGAGCTTGGGTGTTGGGCAGGCATAAACAACAGATATCCATTCCCCTGTTCTCCTTTGATTACACTTGCTCTGGCGACCCAGGAAAAATCTCTCACTTGCTGGTGTCTCCCTTGTGCCTCCAGAGTTGCTGGCAGGCCTTTGGCCTGAGTTTATTTACAGCATCAGCACACCTCTCTCTTCTTTCTTGCGATCTTGATACCCTGGTCTTTCCCCCAGAGGTTGGAGTAAATGGCCTTCTCTGAGCCACAATCAATGGCGTTCCGTAAGGTGTGACAGAAGAGGCCATCTGGCACTCGTCCCACTGTCGTTCCTCCCTGTCCAGGGAAGAGGCGCGTCTGAGGCATGAGGTCGCCGCTCAGTGAGGGGATGCTGTCCCTCAGAAGCCTCACCCCTAGACTCTGGTCTCTGGCACCGAAATGCCAGGAGTCAGACACCTGACAGAAGTACCTGTGTCCCTTTGTGAAATTCCCCATCAAAATTGGGTTGTGGAGTAATAATTATCATGAAGATGATTTTTGAATACAATTCTAAGTTGGAGTGTTCTGCGCAGTACTTTCCCAAATATTGGATAGATTTTTTTTTTTTTAAGATGCTAGCGCTGAGATCACTGGCCCATTTCAATTTTTATTGAAACAAATAAACCCAATAAAAACACTTATGCTGAGAGCTATAGCGCCACAATAAAAGAATCACCCTGTATTGAATTTATTGATTTATTTATTTACTCCAACTGGAAAATCGAGTATTGTGTTAATGTATTTTATAAGAATCACACTGCTCGATGAAATGGCTAATTTATTTTAGCGTATACATAAATAGCTAGCAATTTTCCATGAGACAGGCTAATGAAAATGATGCCATGAAATTGTCTATACTGTGAGGAGTGACGGAGACCCGTTATTATTGGGTGAGCGCTAAGACGCGCTGAACTGGCCATCATATCTTTGAACTTTTGAACTGCTACTTGTTTCGTGTGATTTATTGATTTTGCTATCTCTCTGTTTAGCTCAACTTTAGTTTTTTTGCCCGGCAGTGCAGATAAGTGGCATAGGAGATTTAATTTCATGGGTATTTGGGGTTAAAACCTATCTTTAAGAAGAATGCTAAACATGTTTTAATAAAACATGAGTTGCAGGGGTTTTAGGTTTCTGTGTGATAGGGATCTGATAAGAACCAAGGCAGTTTAGAGGCCCGCCCAGGGGTTCCAGGCAGGGAGGCGCTCTTAGTTTCACAGCTGTGGAAGTTTCACCAGGGCCACGTGTGTTTTATTTCCTCAGTCAGCCTGGCTTCATTCATAATTGCATGTATCATTTCTTCCCTGCCCGTGCCCTTTCGCTCAGGCCGTGTGTTTTGCCTCTCTGATGCCCGGTGCGGGGGTGGAGGTGAGGGTTGCAGGGTTGCAGGCAGTGGTGCTGTGCTTCTCCTCCTTTCCTTGCACACTGAGGACTGGCCGCTACTTAAACACCCTCCTGTGAGCAGATCTCTCAGGGAAAGTGCTTGCAGGAGCAGCCCCGGCTCTCACCTAGGGGACGAGGAAGCACGCTCCACCCCAGCCCCCGGCTGGCTCCCAGCGGCCAGGCTCCCTGCACCGGGCTCTCGGTGGTCCTCATCCCCACTGCTGTCCTCCTCTGCCAGCCCTGACCTTGAATGGGGATGTTTCCCTGCATCCCTGGGCGGGAATCTCCTACTGAGCCACAGTGGCCAGAAGGCAGCCTTACTTTTGATTGTTGTCTTTGGACCTGCAGAACTTTTCCTAAATATGTAACATCTTGAGAACTCATTCCTGATATTTTTTTGTTTGGTTGGCTAATTTCTAGAGGCTGACTTGACAACAGTATTTTATGCTTACTTTTTTTTTTCTTTTCTTTCTTTCTTTCTTTCTTTCTTTCTTTCTTTCTTTCTTTCTTTCTTTCTTTCTTCTTTCTTTTTGTGGGGGGGGGGTTGGAGGAGGTGGGAAAGAGCTTTATCATGTAAAAGTAACCATCCTAGAAATTTCAGGTAATAAATTTTCAGGCGCATGAACGGTTAAGACTCTTCACTCTGTGACACAGTATGTGAATGTGGAATTTTTATGAAGGTAACCGTCTCTTTCTTTAAAAATCTGATTTATTTAGAAGGTACTTTTGAATGACCAAGTAATTTTAACCTTCAGGGAGAGATTGAGGTGGCGGTGGGGAGGGGGAGAAAGTAGGGGAGAGTTGGATCTTTGCAAGGGTTTGAAAATTCACATCCCCTTTAATGATTAAACTGGCAAGATCTTTATTTGGATGTTAAAAGCTTTTTCTTACATTGCAAACATTCTCAGCAAATTTACAGTCAGATATTTGGAAACAGCTAACACTTAAAAAAAAAAAAGAGGAGGAGGAGGAGGGCCTGTTTGAACTAGGAAACAAAATTAGTGGGAATGGCTAAAAAGACAGACTGACCCCAACACCATTAGCTTGGAAAAAAAAATTCCATTTCATTGCAACTATGTTATTGTTTACTTTACCATACACATCCTAATATGGTTACCTCCCTGTCAGAGGCGGCCAAGCCCAGGGGTTGAGAGGCCCCCTCCGGGAGAAAGCTCCTAACTGCCTCTCAGACAATAAGAAACAAACGGTACAACTCCACAAAAGGCTTCCCGGAAAATAAGTGTCAAATAAATCCTACAGAACTCTCGCTTCTGCCACTGAGCTCTGTATATGCAAACCTGTTCTTATGCCATCGCTGCCCGAGCTGAGCTGCGTTTGTTTGGAAATAAGCCATTGCTTTTTCTTTTTTCTTTTTTCCTTTTTAAAAAAAATTTTTCCCCCCACTTCAGCTGAGGGCTCTGGATTAATTCCTTGAGACGTATCTTTGCATACATGTCTCATGAGTTATGTTTCCTGGAGCCTTTTACTAGGAACATTAAGGTAAGAATGTTGATTTAGCCCGGGACCTTTGTCACTCAAACTAATGCTCATCAGTGATATAGACATTGTAAAGAAATATTGCAGAGGTCTTTTGTGGTTCCCCCTCCCAAACGGAGAGGTGCAGTTGCTTTTAATTGTCATGCATGGATTCGGGGGGGAAAAATGCCACCAGTTGTGGATGAGATGGAACAGAGGTGTACTCACTGGTGTAAACACTGGTGAAGACACCCCGATCCTGTGGCAGCCACTACAGTTCATTAGAAGGCTTTTCCTCTTGTTTCTTCCAATTCTTCTCTACTTGCAGTATTTCTTTTTCTTTTTTTTTTTTTTCTTCTTCTTCTTTTTTTTCCTTCAACTCTCCTGATCTTTTCCAAATCCTCATGGTCTTGAGGCTTGCCTGTTATTATCTGCAACTCCAGAACAAAGGTAGGCTGCTCAACTCTGTGCTTCGGGGGAGGGCCAAGTTATTTTGGGAGGGATGTCTTCCTAATGCATGAGTGGCTGACCTAAAAGGCAGGGTGGGGGGGTGGGGAGATCACGCCTGGAGCCGAGGGATGAGAGAGCACGCACTGTGGCAGCTTTTATGGAGTGGAGTTTATTTTTATGCAACTTAAAAAGCAGCGGCATCTCTAGTAGAATGGACTCGTTAGCTCCTGAAATTCTTCTACACTTGATGTCACAGTGGTGTGTACATTGCATTACCAGACTGGGGTTCAGACATTTGGGGACACTTGAACTGACAGCAGCAGATAAGATTTCCTGGTTGGATGCTGTATTCAGTTTATCAAAATTAAATAAAGGATCTAGGTGGTTGGGTTTTCTTTTTTTCTCCTTTCCTTTTTTTATTTTTATTTTTATTTTTTGAATTTTAATGTAAAGGTGTGAGTGAGTGGGTGACTGGCATATGTCCTTTCTCGTTTTCCTTTGGTCTAATTGCTTTATATTCCCTGGACACCTTCACTTATTTCTCACTGATTTGGTTCTCTTAATTTTGCGTAATCTGGTGCTCTGTGAGAGTCAAGGTGGAGATTTGCTGTTTTTAACTAATTGTGCCTTGCTGGGTGGCGATACAATACAAAGAGTACAGACCACAAGAAATTCATCTCTACCTGAAAAGGGGAGTGGAATAGAGTAGTGCAGATTCATAATTGAAAACGAGAGCAAATTAAGCCTTAGTGAGGGATATTACAGGCTATTAATCATAATAAATATGTTTGGCAACGTTGGGTTTGCATTCTATAGTTTTCAGTTAAAATAAAATCAAAGTCAGTGATTACAAGAGGGAATAGTTCTTTGGCTTGAGACACGCTGGGCTGTACTTGCTCATTAGTTCAAGCCACATTAAAAGTGAGCAGTTTTGTTCCAGAATCAAGTATGTCGTTCCCAAGCAAATTTGAATACATCCCGTCCAAATGTAATCTCGGGTTCATGCCACGGTGCTTGTTTTTTTTTTTTTTTCTTTTCCTTAACATCTCATCTTTAGCATGGAACTCGAGTGTAAGAATTTTATTTTACGTTATTACGATGCTCACACATTCCTGTTGGTTTCTTGGCTGCGGATCATCTCTGTGCATGCACGGTAGCCCCGTCAAGGTGAAGCTCTTTGAAAAATAGAAATCCAATGTATTTAACCAAAATGAGCTTGAACAGCCTCAAAGTTTGTATCTTAGAAAGCTGCTAATTATGCTTGTCGTAAAACATATCTGAGTGGAAGGTTCTGAGTCCAAACAGACTCGAGTGCTGCTTTAGAAATATAACTGTAGTCTGTGCTTTTAAAGAGGTTTATTTTTACTTTGGGGCCATGGAGGGGGTGATTGGAATTAGTAGCCTTTAATTAGACGGGGAGATATTCAAATTTTACAGGGATTTATGTTAGAACATGGAATGGCGGGTGGCTCTTTCCTCATTATGAATCCTCCCTGCACATAATGAGGTTCATCATTAGTTGATGGAGTGAATTTGCCCTAGCTCTACCTTGAAAGGCACATAATTTACATACTACTTCAGAGCCTAAGCTTTAATGGATTCCTCGATGAATAAAATGAAAAGCTACTTTCTTTAAATTTTTGAACACTGTTTAGATAATACGATTTTAATAAGACATTCAATTTGCTTGTTAAGTATATTTGAAAGTGCTTTTTTTTTTCTTTTTGAGAAAAATATATTTTGGCTTGCCTTGCTGTATATCACAGTGGATGGTTACCCTCACAGATATAGCAGAGAACATATGGGGTACGTTGGTAGGAAATGGGGAGAATCTGAGGCAGAGAGCTTTTTTTGCATGTGAGCCTTGAGATTATTGATTTTTGTGTAGAAACTCTTCAGACATTCAATGATTATAACAAAAAGGTTTGAAAACAAGCTTATTACCCATGTATGGTTTTGCATATCTAAAACGTGTGTACATGCTGGCTCCAGCCAACATTGACAAAACAGCTAGTTGCGCCTTCTGATTTATTTTAATGATGGAAGAGCAGAAACTTCCCTGGTGCAGCCGCATGTTTGGAACTGCTGTATGGGTACGCTCTGGTTCCAGGAGGGGAGACTGAATTGGAGGCTGTCTAACATGTTATCAGGTCATCAACTTAGGAGCGTTCTGGTCTACCCCATAAATTCCGCAAGTTCTCTGGCTCTGTCACTCTGTCTTTTGGTTGGAATGCGGAGAAAATCAGCTTTGAGTCGGCATGATTTGAGCATGGATGTCTCTTCAATAAGTATGGAGGCTTAGTAATAGCATGTTATTGAACATGTCCTTTGCTTGTTCGAGACAGGTCACCCCTGCGTTGTTATCACTGCGGCAAGTAGAGACAGGGTTCTGGTGGTTTGTCACACTCAGGAGCAGGGAAGATGTCTAAATATAAGTGAAGCCTTGTTTTGATAGAATGCTTTATTACCTGAAAATGATCAGCATATATTAACATTAATAGAATAGTCCATGTCATTCTTTTTTAGGTAATTTACCTCTGCTACAGACCTGTCTGCTTTAAAAAAAAAAAATCTTCCTCCCTTCTAAAACATATATTTGTTTAGAGAGTTTTCACTGAAGTGTACATGACAATTACAGCTGTTCATTAACAAAATTGGGTATTTGTTTTAAACTTTAACCAATCACTTTGATATGCTAATTATGGTGTAATTTAATTTGAGCCCTGTAATGATGATGCCGTTATTATGGACATAAATGATGCAGTTAAGCTGAGAGTAATCTCATTTGCATACTGTACATGCCAGTAAATTAAGCCCTTTCTTCGACTGCTTCAGCTTTAATTTTCCACTTCTTTTCACACAGCTCCTTTTCAGCCCCTCTCTTATAAGCCCACTTTGTAATAGTCCTGATGACTGTTTGATGTGAAGAGTTTCTGCACCACAATAATGCACGACAGAAGATGTAACATTTAAAGGATTCATTATCTTGCTGAGTGTTCCTTTAAGAACAGAGGATTAGAGACGGTGGAGGGGGGACAAAGTGTCCTTTCCATTGGACATGAAGGCCCCCAGTTAAAGTAATTTGAGATGCCAAATGCTCTCCACTCACACCCCCCCCCCCCCCCAGTCAGACTTGGGACCTATTATTTATAAATGATGCTCCCCCCCCCACCTTACCGTAGTTGATGGTCACAAATTGTGTTGCATTCAACAGCAGTGAACTTCATGTGATCCCTTATTGTAATTACCCCATGCTAGTTGGAGGCAAAAGTTTAATTTAGCCCACATAATACAATTCTTCAAATCTGGGCTCTTATAGATGAGATTATAATTTTAAACAATTCCGAGATAGACTGCCATTTTCAAAAGGATGTTCTTCTCTCCCCCCCCCATCTCTGCCTGGATTGTCAAATAAACACGAGTTTTTCCCAGGAGTGTCGCAGAGATGTCCTTGGAATGTAAGACCCTGCCTCTTTGCCCTCCTGGAGCCAGGAGACCTGCTGGGTGGCTTTCCATAGTCAGCCGTGGCCAGTAAACTGTCATTCCATTTGAAAAAAAAAAAAAAAGAATGCAGAGGCATAACTAAGCTCTTCTGCATCCGTGAGCGGGTTCTCCCTGTGGCTCCCGCTGAAGCCAGTGGGAGTTGAGTGGGTGTAACTGAGGACCGAATTTAGCTCTGTGTTTTTAAAAGGGTCATGGGCCTAAAAATAGTTCAAGCTTCTTGACTCTCCTGCAGGCTACTTCCTCGGCAAATGGGAGCATATTAAAGCAGAGTAATTGGCTGTGTCCATCCTCATTTCTTGGAGCTAAAAGTCTTGCCCTTCCTTTGTAAGTGTTCCCCAGATTTCTGCCTCTTGACCCAAACTTTTGCCAATTGATTTCCATCCCTTCCCCTAAGCGGTTCTGTCAGGAGGCTGCCTTTTCTTTTCTTTTTTTTTAAACATTGTGGCGGGCAGGGATTTCCTGGTGTTGCCAGGATAAAGTGCACACGGGCTTACTCAGCCTAGTAGCAATGACAACCAGAGCAGGGAGTTTTTGCCTCACTGTGGAACATTGATTTTTTAATTAAAAATTTTTTTTTAAAATAGGCTCCATGCCCAACATGGAGCTTGAACTCAGGATCCTGAGTTTAAGAGTCTCATGCTCTGCCGACTGAGCCAGCCAAGCGCCCCCGATTTTGGAAATCTTAATGGAGGCAAACAGCTCCTCTCCCAGCTGTTTTTGAATTAAGCAAATACTGCCGCACTGTTCACGTGATGCCAGGCCATTCAGCAATTTGAACTTCTCGAAAAGTGTCTACCTTAAAGGGCTTTTTGTCTCCCTGGGTATCATTTCAGAAGTGTCAGAGGAAAGCAAAGATGGGCCGAAGAGCTTGTAAAAATCTTTGTGTATGGCCATAATGTCTATCCAGTATTATGTTTTTCAAAAATGTGGAAATGTTTTGTTTTCCAGATCATTGAGGGAGACAGGGGAGAAGAGAAATAATTTTATGTAATCGTATAGAACATTTTTATTTTACTACATACTTTAGACATTCTCAGTTCAGACTAAGCCACTAATTGAGCAAATATTCCCACTGTGACACTTCATCCTTCTGCGAAGGTGAATAAACAAATGGGTGAAATGCAACCGGACTGTAGATTCCCTGAAGGCAAGGAATGCTGCTCAATTCGTGACACTTGGAATCACACCTTGCACATTATAGGTGTTCAAGAAATAGTTCCTGGTTGAAATCACCGTCCTTATTCCTATAGGCTTGTGGGCATCAAATAAGAAAATAAGGAGGGTGCCTGGCTGGCTTAGTGGGTGGGGCACGCAATTTGATCTCGGGATTGTGAGTTCGAACCCCATGTAGGGTTGTAAGGATTACTTGAAAATAAAATCGTAAAAAAAAAAAAAAGAAGAAGAAGAAGAAAGAAAATGCAGAAGGAAATGCTCGAGTCTAAGGCCTCTAACTATGCATGACAGTATTTGGATTGTAGACCCCATCAATCCATTCCTGCTTCGGCCCTTCCCTTGTGTGGGAGCCACTGTCAAGTCTGCAATTGGACAGGAGCCATCCTCCCTGGAAGCCCTACAGCCCAGATAATCGTCTTAATGCCTGTGATAGTAACTCAGGGTTCATGAGCAATAGCCATGTACTAAGTGGGTGTCCTGGGCGATGCCACTGAATCCTCCCAATAAACAGGCAAGGTAGGCACCGTTCTTGTCATTGTGTAGCCATGACATCTGTGATGCACATGCAGCTCTAGGTCACACAAACGTTATGCTGGAATCAAGACTTGTAAAAAAAAAAAAAAAAAGACTTGTACTCCTTCAGGTAACCTCTAGAGTCCTCACCCCTGGACAGTGCACTTCAGTCCTGCTTGTTGGAGACCCACAGACACACAGGCACTATATTACTACATACTGTGTGTACCTACATAGATATATGACACATACCAAAAAAAAAGGTATATGACACATATGTATGTATTTAACATATTTACATAACTACATTGTGTGTGTGTGTCGCACATTTCTTGAACAGCAGCTGCTAAGCACTCGACATCTTTCACTGTCCTAGAGGATGGAGGCCTGACAGGGTACCTGTTATCTGTCCCTGCTTACCGATAAGGAAATTGGCATCCACTCAGATTGAATAACTTGCTTAGACAGATAGAAAGCGACTGAAGGGGGCTTCGAACCCACACCTGTCTGTCCCAAAGCACTTGCTCAATTAAAATCACCACTTCATGCTCCCCGCGAATCTTTCAGTCACTTGAGAACATTTTGTGCTTCTCAGATACTTACTTTTTGAGTACCTGTGTTATTTAAGGGCTTTCATATTTATCTTCTGTTTTGGGGATTTAGACTTTAAATGTATGCTCTGAATAACTGAGACATCTAATTTCCCAGTCTTCAGTGTGATGTAAATTCCTGGCAGGAAGCCACTGTCTCTTCACCGCCGTCCCCCTGCCCCCAAACTAGACTTTTGATAAATTCTTTTTTTCTTGGGGGAGGAAAATGCTGTGCTTCTTCCTTGCCTTTGATTGAAGTCTGTTTTACTTTTATCTTGACAGGTGACAGAATGAATATCAGCTGTAGAATTTATAGATATATGGATCTGTAGATGTTTCCATGCATCCCCGTGGACGTGCACAGACTTGTGGCTTGTACTGTTAACACACGATGCAGGCCACATGTGGAGAGAGAAGGGGGGAACATTTCAAGGAAACTCTAGCTTCTTTTCCAAGCACTGTCCCTCTCCTCTCTTAGCAGTCCCAATCCAGGCAAGCAAAGTGATGGCAGTGTGGATGGCATCCCTTCCTCTTACATTTAGGAACTTTTCCAGTCCAGAATCTTGGACTGTTCTTAGGCCTGTGCTAGCTCGCATGGGAGCCATCATCCAGATGTGGCGACTGGGCTCTCTAAGTGTGGCTAGCTTGAATCAAGGATGTGCCATTTGTACAAAATACATACTTAATGTATATGGATGAGTTTAGTGACTTAGTATGAAAAAGAAGAATGTAAGATAACTTGTTAATAACTTTGTTGATTACATGTTGAAATTAAAATATTAGGGACATAATAAGTCAGAGGAAGTATATTTTTAAAAGTAATTTCTGGGGTACCTGGGTGGCTCAGTCACTTAAGCAACTGGCTTTGGCTCAGGTCATGATCTCAGTGTCTTGGGATTGAGCCCTACATCATGTTCTGTATTCAGCAAGTCTGCTTGCCCTTCTCCCTCCCCCTGCTCATGTGCTTTTTTTCTCTCTCAAATAAATAAAATCTTAAAAATAAAAGTAATTTCCCCTATTTCTTTCTGCTTTTAAAAATGTGGCTGGTAGATATTTTAAAATTATAGATATGGCTTATATTTGTGGCCCTCAGTACATTTCTGTGAGACAATACAACTCTAGAATGGATGTCTCACCTCACTGTGCATGATGACTGATAGACCAAGTAGAGTGGCCCAAAGATTTATCCCCCAAATGAATAGCGAGCTGCAGTCAGCATGTTCCACTGAGGACGTAGCCCACAGTAGAGGCATAGAAAGTATTTCGGGATGCAGTCCCAGACAACACATATTTCTACACGGAAGACACTAAGGAAATAATCCCCTTGATTGTTTGCACACCTTATCCTTTCTAACCAGGCTGGGAATCTAGCACCTACCCCACTTGGTTTGAAAAACGTGAACTTAGGAAGTATTTATATACCCAGCCAGCATCCTTGATGCAAGTAAATCTTGGATCACCTCTTATAATGATTCCATTAGCATAGGTCATCAGAAGATAGTACTAATGGGATCATTATAGGGCCACGGGCTCCTCTTGGAGCCTTTCTGCTAGATAAACACATGCATTTGTCTCTTTGAGACTTTCCTGATAGATAATCTTTACCTAGTACAGGTGTACCCAACCTTAAGTAAACTCTACCTATAAATGGAGTTGTTGTTGTTGTTGTTTTTAAAGTTTATTTTTTTTTGGTAATCCTTATACCTAATGTGGGGCTCAAACTCATCACCCCAAGATCAAGAGTCATGTGTTCTTCCAATTGAGCCAACCAGCCAGATGCCCCTGTTTGTGTGTGTGTGTGTTTTTAAGAGAGGCGACATTATATGAATGTACACTCTTCAACAAACATTTATTAGGTGTCTGTTTTATTAGGCGTGGTGGGCTTCCTGCCTTCAGAAAGCTGGTTAACTATCTGGATAAATAAGAAATAATCCATATGGCTTCAACCCAGGACGTGAACATTCAGTGTTGGTAGCTCAGAGCTGTTGTTTGCCTTATAAGAAGATTCTTTGATTTTCCTAGAGACTTCACAGTGTCCATTAATGATTCACATGTTCTTCACATTCTATTTATTGTACAGATGATGTAGGGGAAATGTGATTTTAATTGTAAATGGTCAATAACCCCAACCCTGTGGAAAAGTGTGTTACACACCTACAAGTTTTTTTTTTTCCCCCTAAGCATCTATATTAGTCCTTAGAAACCCAGGGAAGTGTGATATGCGGTCTTTTCTAAGATTTTTTTTCCCCCATCAGAATAGATGGAAGCCTTCACTGGAATGAACACATGGAAATTATAGCTGTCACCTCATCCATTAAAAGCAGGCATTCAAGTGGGATATTATCCCACTTTACTTTTTGGTCCTTAAGAAGTCAAGGGACAGGGTATTAGATGTGAGATGGCCACAGGAATACTGGGTCCTGGCAAAGATCAGTACCCGGCACGAAATGTGCCCACTTACTTGTTAAGTGCTGAAAACGCTCACCCCTCCCTCTGCCCTAGTCTGCCTTGAAGCTGCGGCTTCATTAGTATCAATTGGTTTTCAGGGTGTTTATATCTCTGGGCCACTGGCTCCTGGCTATGATTATTGCTTGAAATTTTCCATACACTGCTTCCATTTTCAATCATCTTACCCCTAGTTGGCCTATCGTCGACTCTTTGAACTTCACAGGGGAATCGTGTTAATGGTAGCTTTTGTCCTATGCGTAGCTGGGAAAGAAAAAGCCTTCAACTCATCTGCCGAAACATTTCTTTGCAGACACCTCAGAGAGGAGAGCCTCCACCCCTGCACCACCCTTGCCCACCAGCAAATCATCTCTGAACAGAAGGGAACAGCTGTTCCTGGAAATGTCCTTGGAACTGCAAAACTTTCTATAAGGCAGTGTGACTTGCAGCTCTAAGGTTTTAAAGAGCAATCCCGCTCTTCCTCCCCTACCTCCTAACCCTGCAGTGCTACTGCTGTCAATTCTTCTACGAGGAAAGGTTCTGGAAAGGCAGTCTGTGGCATTCCGGGTTGTCCATTCTATCAGGTGGTGTCAGATATAGGAGGGGACGTCTGCTGGCTTGATCTGAAGCTGGAATGTAGCGAATGGTTAGTACCCTTTTACTGCATACTGTTTGAGGTGTTTGTCCTTAACCATTAGTCTAGTTGTCCAAAAGGATTTGTTAGTTTCTCGATTTAATGGTTCAGCATTTTTTTTTTTTTTTTTGGCCCTTCACCTATTATACATGTGAAAGGTATCTCAGTTTCTTATAACCAGGGGCGCCCTTCTATCTCCCTCTCTCCAAATGGACATGCAGGAAGCAGCAATTCTGCACATGGTGGACATGGTGCACTTGTACCATCCAAGGTCCATAATGGTTGTGTAAGAGCAAAGGCCAGGAGCAGCTCCAACACCCAAGTTAGTGACTGCAGTCATGCCGTATATTGAGGATACAAACCCCTGAGAAAAAGAACAAAAATTCTCTGTCATGGAATGAGGTTCGATTTGAACTGAAAGCCCCTTGGGTATAACAAGGCCTCCGGTTCTGTTTCTGATCGCTTTTTCATGTGTTCTAGAAGTTTTCCTAACTGCCTTCCTTGTTGTATTCCAAAGATAAGTCCACCCTCACCCTCTCCTGCCCTTCACGGTGTCTGCAGGAATCAGTGAGGGAGCACATTCTGTGGAGCTACATCACATGTTATAATCTTCATATTGGTTTTGGTAGGCTGTGCCTGGGTCCCTCTCCTTCAGAGTCCCATTAGAGGCTCCACCCCCTTTTTAAATGTCAATTTGAAATAATTTTTCTCCTTGGAACTCTGTTTTCTTTCCACTTTTTCAGATCTATTGACACGGACATGCTTCCTACCTTAGAGAAAACCTATTTATTTATTTTAGCTTTTATTTACTACCATGAAGATGCCATGGAGCATCAGCTGGGGGATCCTGGAGAGCAATAGCTAGAAGATGGGTAAAGGGACTTAACTGTTTCACTTTGCCAGTGCTCACAGCAGACATTGCTAATCGATCACAGAGCTGTTTCTCAGCCTGACTGTGGCCTATGAATCTTTTTCTTCAGAAGGCAGCACCAGCTTCTTGCTAATTCATAGTGCTTGGCGTGGAATCTATTTGCCTTCCCTGCTCTAACTGTTAAGATTTGCTAATATGTGAATTCAGCTAGTTGGATGCTATTAATGAATGGTGGTACATCTTTTATCTTAATACTATCAAATTCCCCAGATGTTATCTCAGTTTCCTAAGCCACCCAGCCTCTTAAGAGTTAATGTTTTGGACACATGATCTTTTTCAGATGTGACCTAAGATAGACTAGACAATCCCCTGAAATTCCTTTCAGGGTGATGATCCTGACACTGGCCAAGTACCAAATCCCCTTTGAACTATATAGCTCTTCCTCAGGTACAGAATTCTTTCCACATGCAATGGAAAGCTCACACAGCAAGTGGATGTGGCCTTCTTATAGAAGAATAACATTGGGGTATGAACTCATTTTCTTTTGGCAAATTGCCTGTTACTCACATTCTGAATTTCTAGGATTCTATGTCCTGACACCCTACATTCTCTGACATCTCCTTAGACCACAGTCTAGTTAGAATCCACCAAAATTATTTATGTGCCACAATGAAAAAAGAGATTTTCCTACCCACCCATTGTTTGTCATTATTTTACCTGTTGAACTTCTTCCTGAGTTTTTTTTTTCAACTTCATATTTTATTTTATTTATTGTTTTTTGTTTGTTTTTAGAACTTTCTCTTTTTTATTTTTATTTGTTTATGATAGGCACACAGTGAGAGAGAGGCAGAGACACAGGCAGAGGGAGAAGCAGGCTCCATGCACTGGGAGCCCGACATGGGATTTGATCCCGGGTCTCCAGGATTGCGCCCTGGGCTAAAGGCAGGCGCTAAACCGCTTCGCCATCCAGGGATCCCTGTTTGTTTGTTTTCAGAGAGAGAGAGTAAGCACAGGCAAGCAGGGTGAAGGGGCAAAAGAAGAGGGGGAGAGAGAGAGACTCTTAAGCAGGCTCTGTGTCCAGCATGGAGCCAGACGCCAGGCTCAATCCCAAACCTGAAATTATGACCTGAGCTGAAACCAAGAGTGGGACTTTTAAACAGCTGAGACACTGAGGTGCTCAACTCCTTATTTTAAACACTTTGGTAAATAGTCCTTATCAGCCATTATCTTTTTATCTAATGCACAAGGAAAAATTCAAGTGTCCAGAATTTATACTTGGTTCAGTATAACCACTAGGTCATTGAGTTCATGTTGTCTATTGTCACACCCCCCACAACCGTACTCTCTTTGGATGTTTGTAATAAATTAGTTCTCTTTTCAAAGATTAGAAAGCTCTCCTAGTTTTTCTTATAATGTAGCTGGAAGTAGGTTGGTTCTTTTTTCCTTAAGTATTTGTAGTATCTGTAGTCTTGCTTTTGGATTCACAGTATTTATAATGTGAAAAGGAGAATTAGTTCATTTTGTTTCTCTTGAACATAAAGAAAGAAGGAAGTGTATTTGCAGGTGTTATTATGCCTAAACATCACTGTGCTTATGTTTCATTATTTGTTTTTAATTTTACAGCCTACCTCTTCATTTTTCCCGGTCAGAATGAGTAACATTGATATTAGGTTCATTTAAGCAGAGAAGCTATTTTAAACCAACTTGTCTCCATTGAAAGAAAAGGGGGACTTTGCTGTCAGCTGCAGAAATGCGGGTTTTCACCAGAATGATCAGTTACTGAACGAAAGTGGATTTGAAAACTCACTTAAAAAAAAAAATATATGAATAAAGAGGACAGCGAAAAACAAGTATCTGGGTAGTCAAAGTGTACTGGAATCTTTTCCCTCACTCTGGCAAGCCCGCCATCCTTGTAGGTGTATCTGAAATGGAACAGAATGTGTGAAAGCCATTTAAATAATTATTTGATAATTTAATAAAGGAAAATGCTTCAAGCCACCACACCCCTCCTACGGTTGATAAGTGATGCCACCTACTGTGAAAATATTTTACAAAACACTTCGTTTGGAATCAGTATCAAATAATGATTTTAAAATAAAACATGTGTAGAGTTTTCTCTTGGCTCTTCCCAGTTTTGGGAGCAGACTGTCAGCTGCCCACCCTCGAGTTGATGTACCAACCTTTTTTTTTTACTCCTCCCCCAGAGTTGCTTCTCTACCCACAGGTTTGGCTTAGCAGGTTTTATATACTGGTTTTCAGCCCTGGAATGACTTTTAATATATTTGCATTTAATTTTTTTTTTGGATGGCAGTTCCGCTTAGCATTTTAAAATATTATCTGTTCACTGTCATAGGTAAAAGGGATGCATTTTTTTTCTCTTCTTTGTTTTAAGGAGGATGATTTTAAAGATTTGAACCAATTATGTGTACCAGACACACACCGCTACTTATGAGGGCAGTTTTGTGTGCCCAAGGCATTCTGCTGTGCAGATAGGAGTTTCTTGGTACCAGAACAAGTCAGAAGCACCACATACCCTTATAATTTCCTGGCCAGTTGAGTGCATTTGCTCTCTGAGAAACTGGTCTAAAGAATAGCAAAAACGATCCATTTAAAGGCTGCACAGTTTACTTGGCATCTCTGAACATACAGCATCAACAGGGCGATATTCCTGTAAGGCTACAGGCTTTGCAAGGTTATGTTTGGCCTTTTTTCTTCCTTTTGCTTCCCCACCCACGCCCCTCCCCAGTGAGGTCTGCTCTGGCTCCTGCTATCTTTTCAGCAGCCCTGCTGTTTGGAGCACCTTGTGGAGCTCCAGGCGGCCTGAGAAGCTCTAATTGTGAGCAGCAAGTTTGCAGGGAGTCCTGAAGGTTGCAGCGCCTCAGACATGATCTGAGCTTGACAGAAGTGGTGCAATTATCCAGAAGCCCTTGATGAAGCAGCAACTCTTAAGGAGGGAGGCTACTCGAGTGGTCGTGGTCGTGGAGCATTCCAGAACTAAAAAGAACTGGCTGCCCTGTCAGATGCAGATCCCATCTTGTTGTTATTGTTTATTACCCGCTGGATAGCTTAATGAGATGGCACAGAGAACCCGATGCAGCCGATCCAACTTTTTTTTTTTTTTTTTTTAATTTCCAAACTCTCTTGGTGACATTGACTAGAAACAGGGGAAAGAAAGAAAGGGATGTGGCTGATTTGCATATTGTACAAGGATATCGTGAAGCCCAGATGATGAAATCTGAATAAATACGTGGATTTTGAGAACCTTTTTTTTTTTCTGACAGTATTCAACATTAAGTATATACTTAAGCAGTAATGACTCTGAAGCTATGCTTTGCATTCATGAACACACACCGTAGGGTGACGCTTCAAGCTCTAGGTGAAGCCAAGATTTTCTGAATTATGTTTCATTGGGGAATTTTTACCTTTTTTTCCTGTTTATGACAGTCATTTCATCTGGTTTTATAATGAGGTCAGGAACAGGTGAATGTAAAATAATACTAGTAAGTGGAGTGATTTCTGTGTTAATGATTAGGCTATTTTTTAAATTAAAAAGTTCTGGTATTTGAAACATGCTCTGTACTTTAAGCACACTTACCAGTAATTAATCAGAATGAAAGATTTTAGTGCTCCCTGATTATGTACAAATGATCATGGCTACCTGTCTACCAGAAGTCAGAGAAACTGGCATAACGGCTAAAACTGGGGGAATAATGGGTTGTCTGCTTGCTTTTTTCCCATTATGCCAGTAAATAAAGAATTAGCCCTTCTGTTATATAGGGGTATACTTAACTCCTTCCCCCAACAGGCCAACTTTCCCCTTTTATAAAATACAGGTCTGCATATTAAACCAATAACCTTTAAAAAATGAGATATCTAAAAAAAAAAAAAAAAAAAACTAAGAAGAAAACCCACAGTAAAAGCATTTTACTAGGGAACCTCTTACAGCACATTTTAAACATCTTTTGTGTTTCCACATATCAAGCTACTTTATGGACTTTTGCTGTGGCATTGCCCTTCAACGAGAAAGCTTTTTCCATTTTGTACCATAAAGAATATTATTTTTCTGCCAGCCAATTTTCTCTGTTAGTCACTAATTGGCTACATAAATCTCGGGTGTTGAGAATGAGGAATGTTTCAGTGTCATAGAGTGTAATCTTCACCCTTATTTACCAATTCATTAAGATTCATTGATGCAGGATCGGTGAGAGGAAATGACAACATAAATCAGACCTCCAACATAATGACCCTAATCAGTTGGGAATTGCTGGAAATGTCATGATGAACTATGTCCTTGTGTTAGTGCCACTGTACATTGTCATTGCGCTGCTTTATGAGTGGGACGCATCTTCCTGACACTGACTGTATTTAACGAAAAAAGAGTTGTTAAAAACCTGATTCCATTAAAGCCAGGAGATCCATACAAGGTCCTGTGGTATTTAGCCTTGCGCCCTTTACCTTCATTGTAACTGCTTAATGGAGCTGCAGTTTAATGCACATTTAGAGTACACCTGAGTAAAAACTCCCCAGGAAAAAAAAAAAAAAAGCAAGTTGATTTATAGCTTGTCATGTCTTTATTTAACCCAATAATTTCGGCATGTATGGAGAATTGGAATCAGTAAGTTCTCACTTAGGTACCAAATCTCTTGTCACTAAGCTGAGGAAGCATCCCACTGACCTAGAACTCCCTAAATATCCTCTCCTCCAGTGACGTGTGGGATGAAAACCTCGGTCTCCACAGGTTTGCTGATGGTAACCGCTGGTCATTCCTAGAATCATGTGTCAATTCAAAATTAGCAATAGAATTTGACAGGGCTCATGTAAAGAGGTTTCTGGATCCCCTCCCACCCCCGAAGGTATTGATTTAATTCCACCACGATCTTGGAATGGGTTACTGGAAGATGGGGGGTTACGTAGCTCACGCGCATTTTTTGATTTAATACAGGTTATTCATTTAGCCATAATGAATTAATTGGACAACAGTATGGGGACCAGCCCGGCAGGCAATCCTCCTTCCCTTTCTCTTACTGCCTATTAAAATCTTGCCAGTGAGCAGCAGGTAAACACCTTTCAGGAGGTGAAGATTGAAAATTGTCACTTTATACTCCTTTAGTTTTTTTTTTTTTTTTCAAACATCGAGCACGATGGTAACCATTTTTTTATCTTAAAAAAAATCTTTAATCTATGGTATAAGGCTGAGAAAGACCTATAAGAGAACAAGACAAGTTTACCTAATCTTGACAGCCCTGGGTGTAATCTCACTCTGCTTGTGACAAGTCAGACTCTAAGATTTATAACTCCTTAATCAAATGTCTAGAAGTCTCAGGAAATGTTATCATAGGACTTCCCTTCACATGACTTACTGAGAACTCAATAGACCGTTAGATAAGCTCTAGACTGAGCCGGACCTTAGAATAATTCAAATTGGCTAACAGTTCTTCTTCTTCTTTTTTTTTTTTTTTTCTTTTTTCTTTTCTCATTGGGGGTGGAATGAGTATTTTCATTCTGTGTTGACATGGGCATGCTTACAGTCGTGTTATATATATCAGGGGGCTCTGTTGCTCCTAGGAGAAAGACACCGTCTGGTTTTGGCCCCGTGGTCTTCAGGTAAACACGATTCGCATCCTGAGTCTTAGATCTGCATAGTGAGGGGACTCTGAGGAACCACGAGGATGATAAAAGCCATCTGCTGCTGGGGTGGCGACAGTGACATGCTCCCCGGGCGGCCCCAGAGGCAGCCTCCAAGAGGGCCTGGGTCCTGGCTCAGCGATGAGGAGGGGACTGCCGTGGGTCATGAGCCACCCGTGCGTCAGTGGAAGGCTGAGTAAGAGCATGAGAACCGCTGCCGCGCTGGAACCACACCGGCCTTCTCATGTGGTCCAGGGGGCCCCGGCACCGCCGATACCACGAAGACCAGAATGACTGTCCCCACCCACAGCCAAACCAGAAACGTCCTGCTCACCCTGCCCTGTCATCAGAGGGGACTGTCAGCTGCCGTCTGACATCCCGCGTGCTTTGGCTCCTACCCCAGTCTGACCAGCACAGCCGTGCACAGCCCCTCTTACTGGTTGGTGACAGCTCACTTAGCGCACACGCCCAGAGACTGAGAGTGGGCAAGGTGGTGAGATGCACAGAGGTGGGGGAGAGAGAGATGGAGAGAGAGAGAGAAGGAGGTGGGGGGACTGACTCACAGCGAGAGAAGAGGGAGCAGGGGAAAGATGTATGGAGGGAAAGAGGAAGAGAGGGAACCCCAGGAAGGAAAAGGGCACCCCAGGGGAGACCCTGACATCACCTACGCCTGGTAGAGGCCCTTGACCAAGTGCTCAGGTTTCTAAGGATGGCCGAGGCTAGGATGGGGCACGGAGGTTGGCAGGGATCTAGCCTGGGCCTGCTGAGCGAAGCCAAAAGCAGAAAGGCAGCACTCTAATGTCAGCATTATCCATCAGACTTAGAGCTGGAATCTGTACTTTGAAGGATCCGGCTTCGCCTACAAAAAAGAAAAAAAAAAAAAAAAGATCCCGAGATTGTTACCAATTCAGACCTGGCAAGACAAAGTGAGACACCCAGGTTTCTAACCAGAGGGACTCTAGTTAGCTCGAGTAAATGGGAAGATTAAAATCAATGTAATTTAAACTTCGTCTCCCCAGAGGAGGCCGGCATCACAGGCTGCCAAAAAAGTGCCCATGCCCTTGATGTGTCAAGTAAAGTTACTTGTAAAAATAGGCACATTGACACAAAAGTTTTTTTCCTCCACCCCTATCTCCCCAGCAGGTTTTTTGAAACTTGGAATCATTCAGGTTTCATCTGTGAAACCCATCATTTGTTTCTATTTTTATTTTTATTTTATTTTTATTTTTTTATTTATTTATGATAGTCACACAGAGAGAGAGAGAGAGAGAGAGAGAGAGAGAGAGAGGCAGAGACACAGGCAGAGGGAGAAACAGGCTCCATGCACCGGGAGCCCGACGTGAGACTCGATCCTGGGTCTCCAGGATCCCGCCCTGGGCCAAAGGCAGGCGCTAAGCTGCTGCGCCACCCAGGGATCCCCCATCATTTGTTTCTAGAAGGTCACAGATTTTTATGAACCTCCTGGCTCACAAAGTATTGCCTAAATATCTGAAGACCTGATTTTCCTTAGCCCACCCTGAGCCGCTGTGGTCAGCACCACTTTCTGTGTCCGGTCTTGCTCTGTATTGAAATCATTTTCACATCCTCTTTCTGTAGATGTAATGGGGCTTCCGTACCCAACCCTGTGGTTCACAAGCTCTCTTCCAGCATTAGCGTTTGAAGAAGAAATCCAGAATGCTGAATAGGGGATGCAAGTGGGCAGAGAATTGGAAATGAGTAGTGAAAAAGAGCTAGCTACTCCTGGTAAAGAAAAATTCTTTACAGTAAAGGGAATGTTTAACAGACAAAATACCTTCCAAATATGCAAAGCTGTGTTTATCTCGGAGAATTCTACAGGGAACAGATCCGTAGCATTAGCAATTATGACTTAGCTCGGAAGTTCCCCCCTCACCACCACCCCGTAATGCTTATAAACATCAATATAGCTTAGAGCTTTATGTTAAACTGTTTTTCTCCTATTTCTTTTAAGAGTTATTTGTCTAACATGCTTTTATTATCCTAGATGATGTGATTTGGAAAGAAAGCATTAATTCTCTTATCAGCTCTGTTGCTTTCCCAGTTGTTGAGAGAATTGAGCTGCAGTAGTAGTTTATGAAGTAAGCAGCATTAAATGGAGAGCTCATTGCTGATCAGACTGAGCCACTTCTGAACTGTGGCTATCCAGGCAAAGGGGATTGACAGCATTTTTGCGGCATATGTATTGTCACCGCATAGCAGGCAACAGAAATCAGGCACCTTCACACACTGCCACCTCTCAGCTCATGGCTTTGTGTCATCTAAATTTTTGAGACACAAGCTGCCTTCACTCTTCACACCTTCACTCTTCACTCCATGTTGCTGGTTGAGTCTGAGTTCAGTGGATGGAGTTTCCTTGGATGATGATTTTTTTTTTTCCTTTGGATGATGATTTTGAAAGGTCATGGCTGTTCAGTATAGATACTGTAAGTAATATATATTCTATCATCCTTCTTCCACTGATGTCTACGTGTCCATTCATTCATTCATTCATTCAAGAGGCGCCAAGTGACGGACTGCAGTGTGCCACGTCCTGGTGGGTTTGGGCACCTATGGAGCTATTTCTAACTCTTAAACATTTTGCCTACATTATCATGTTAGAATAATGTCAAATATAACCTTGTCAAAACAACTAGGCTGTGGGGTGTCCTTGGCATACACTGTTCATGTGTGATTATTTTCTAATGAGCTTGATGATAAATTAGATGCTGGCAGCTCATGTGGGATCGCCGGGTGAGGGGATGCTTCTGTCCCATACAGTCATTGACTCATTTATTCAGCACGTGAGTACTGAACACCTACTGTGTGTCACTGTGTGAGGTGCCGGACCCTTCCCCTTTTACTTGCTGAGTGATTTTAGAAGCTCATCTAAACCTCACTGCTTTTTGTTTGTTTTACCCCGGTACTTCGCACCCTTCTTTTGCTCGTAGTCTTCCCATTACTTGAATTGATTGTACTTTATCTTCTCCATCCTATTTTTCTTCCCCAACCAGCATAGAATCAATAACTAACCATTTCCATAGCACGCTTTCTCCTGTCTTTCTTTCCCATATCCTCTCTTCCTCCACCGCTTTGGCCTTGGCAACTCTATGGCATTCCCTGCTCTTTCAAAGCTAATGCATACCACTGGCAGTGCTCTCAGAACCATGCCTCATAGGCAGCTCTGCATTCTGGACTCAACAAAGCAAGTCATCATGGGTTCATTAACCCCAGTGTTTATGCTTTCAGATTTCTCTCATTCACTGCACCGACTATACACTATGCTTGAGCCTCTGCTACACCTACGTTCGATCTCAGAAGATGATTTAATTCCTCTTTTACTATTAAAGATGTTGGTCATATGACTCGTGAAACTTTCCTTCTCTAGACTCAGAATTTGCAGCACTTTTTCCTCTTTGATCATCTCTTTAGTCTGCAAAATGAAGAAATTCTCAGTTTATTGAGCAGCTGCCATATTGGAGCTGGAGGTGTGATTGATTGTTCATGCCTACACTCTGCATCCTTCCATTGCTCATGATCTCAGTCATTCATTCAGCAAGATTCTGGATAGTAAGTATCCAGTACTATTAGGCTTTGGTGAAGAAGTGACAGGATATTCTTGACCTAATGGGAAGAGATGTTTAGTCATAATCATAATGAAAATGTGCCTGATCTTTAGCCAACATAAAAATAAAGTTCACCTGGAGACTTGGGAAGAAGTGTATCTCCTCTCTAAAAATAACATTTGAGCTGGGTTTCAAAGTATTCGTAGGAGTTTATTGACCAAAATAGTAGAAAAGTGGCTTCCAGCTGGAAGATAACAGTGTATGTAAAAATATGGAAGAGCAAAGCATGTTTGGAAAACAGCAAGTAACTGGGAGTAGTGCTGGGTTAGTGGAGGAGGCTAGCAGGAGAAAAGCCTGGGAAGTTACAAAGGGCCTGTTACTCCAAGCAAAGAAATTAAGATTAGCCTCCGAGAAGAGGGGAGTTTTAGAGGTTTGCAAGCTGGGGAGTGACCTGATCAGATTGGCTTTTGTTTTGAAATCATATGTATGGTAGTAGCAGAAGGTCATTGGGTATTATAGGTGAGAGATGATGGTAGCTGGATGGCCATGGGAATGAGGAAAAGAAATCTAACACACAAGACTAAGAATTACCAGGTCCTTGTGATCAACTCTGTGTCAAAAGAGATGTCAGTGACTTTTTCTGATTAAGGAAAGTAGAAGTTTTGAGGATAGATCGTTTTGTTTTGGACATGTTGAGTTTTAAGGAATCTACATAACTTTGAGTGGTGGAAATAACTAATAAAGAGAGAAGTAGCTTCCAGGGATCCAATCTGGAGTAATTAAGGAATCAGTGGAGATAAAGCAAATATACAGGGCATAGAAGAATCTAACAGAATACCAATACTGAATAGTTGGGTAGTGACAATGAGATTACACATCCCCTGGCCTGCCTGTTATAAATTCTGCCTCCAGGGTTGTACCCCAGCCTTCATACACTGGATCTGGGTGAAGCCCTTCATTCTAATTGGCTTCAGAGCTTAGGTACCACTATCCTAGTCTGGAAAATTGAGAATCCACAGTATAGAGAGTTGAAAGTAGTAGATAAAAACTTGGAGACCAAACCCTTTCAAGATACTTACCTGAATCGAAGAAAGGGGTTGAAGGTTGGCAACGGAAGAGCAGACAGGTACCCTGGAAATGATTATTTAGGGTCCAAGTACCTTGAATATATGTAGAGGCTAAAGTGAGGGAGCCAGTAAGGGGGGGGGGGGTTGATGTTGGTGAGATGGTAGTTGATGGATGAGGGCACAGGTTTAAGAGTTAAGGTAGAGGGTGAACACCCTCTTAATCTCAGAAGGAAAAGAGAAAAGGGAAGAAGGATGAAGATACTTGATGTTGGGTGGGGGAATTCCCTCTTGCCTTCTCTGTCATCTTATTGAACTCAAGCTCTCTAAACCACTTGAAACCACCAACCACTCCTTCCTTCTTGAAACTCCCTTCTACCTTCTATGTCACTCTCGAGGGCTCTAGCCCTGACTGCGCCTCTGTAGTGTAATGGACAGAGATTGGATGACTTTGATATTCAAATTCTTGTCCACTAGTTTTGTGTGTGTATGTCTGTTAATACTTTCATATCATTGGTGTTTCCTTCTTTAAAAATGGAGGTTATATGGACCCCACAAGGTAGTTGTGAAGACTAGAACTTGGTATTCAGTAAATGTCACTCTTCCTGTTTCCTAAATATAGGAATGGACTATGATTTTTCCCAAGGACCCTCCCCACGCCCCTCAGTCTTACCCACTCCCTTTGAGCTGTAGCCTCTGTACTGATGGCTCCCCACCAGCCCGTGTTTTCACTTCTGCTTCTCTCCTGAGGACAACCTCTTCCCCTCACTTGGCTGTTCTCACAAGAGCATCATTATTCTCCCAATTACGTGGGCTAGAAATCTGAGAACTTTCATTGATGCTGGCTAAGCCCTTATAATCAACTCCCAGCTTATCAGTTCTATGGCACAGGATCTCATTCATTCATTCATTCATCTGGCATTGAATTATTTATCAAACTGCCTGGTACCCTGTTGGGTACAAAACATGATCCCTGGCTTACAGTTAAGCATTCAGAAAATTAGAATGCAGTGTACTGATTGCTATGCAAAAGTTTAGTACCAAACTTGATGAGACCCTATGGGAGAAGGCTTATTCACACTTGGTGGTGAAGGTAGTCTGGAAAAGCTTCTTAGCTTGAGCTGAATTTTGAGATTCAATAGGATTTAGCTTCTTAAAGATTCATGGCAGACATACAGAGGTAGAAGGAGCCTGTGGCTACAGGTATAGAGGCATTAGAGTCAGTTGTTGCGTTGGCCACAGTTTAGACAAGGAAGCGGAGGCAAGATGGAGGGCCCTGGTATAGTGGATCATGAAGAGCTATATGCCTAGGCCAGTGCTGTGCAATACAAGTAAAAGAGCCATATAAGGATTTTAAGCTATTAGCCATGTTAAGAAAAGTGAAAAGAATCTGGTATAAATTCTATAGTACTTTATTTAATCCAACTTATCCAAAATATCATTTCAGCATGTAATCAGTATTAAAAATTTATGGAGGATACATTTTTTACATTCTTCTCTTGCATACTGCGTCTGAAAAATCATCTCAATTTGGATGTTAAAATTTCATCAGAAATACTTGGTCTGTATTTAAATTGCATAAAACTCATAGTTGAATAAATAGATTAGTGGATTCACATACCCAAGTTGTTCAACACATACTTAAAAGTTTTCCAGTAGCCTAACCGAGTATGGTATTTTTTAAATTTGAATTTAAGGTAATTTGCATTAAAATTGCCCATGTATTAAAAATCTAGTTCTCTTGTCATGCTGGACACATTCTAAGTGTTGGATATGCCTCACGTGGCTAGTGACTTTCATACTGGGTGGAACAGGCCTTCAGGTGTGAGACTCTACACTTGAGGCAGTAGGAAGTCATTGAAGCAAGAGAGGTGACAGTATCAGACATGCTGTGGTGTGGCCAGCCTAGGAGATGCGTTAATTCACATTCCGAGTTACAAAGTGATGGGAGCATACTCCAAAGCAGCGGTTTGGAGAAGCAGATATTACTTATATAGAAGGGACAATGGATGGGGATTGTTAAATTGAGAAATCAGAGAGAAAGAAGGCCGTCTGATAATTCTTGATTTGGAATATGCCCCCTTTCCTGAAAACCCCCAGCTTGGGTTTGGGTGGAGGAAGAACTAGGTGATCTCAGTTTGAGACAAGGTCGAGGTGTTTTTAGGACATCAAGGTAGAAATGTCCAGAAAGTTGTGGGAGTAGGGTCTGCAACTCTGGAAAGTTATTTTGGTTGGCAAAAATGATCCCAGAGTCCTGGCAGACATGAGGTGAAGCCATGGGAAGGATAAGGTCTTCCAGGGATGTTGCTTTAGAGCAGGGGTCAGCAAACAACTGCCCTGGGGGCCAAATCCAGCTGCCACCTGTCTGGTAAATAAAGTCTTATTGGAACTCAGCCATACTCACTTGTTCATGTGTTGTTTCTGGCTACATTTGTACTCCAGAACTGCTGCTCTAAGTAGTTGGGACAGAGACCTTGTGGTCTACAGAGCCACGAACAGTGGCTTTCTGACCCTTTTCAGAGAAAGTTTGCCAACCCTTGCTTCCAGTAGAGGAGCACTGAGGATGGAACTTGAGGCAAGGTGAAACATTTAAGAATGAGCAGAGGAAGTTAAAGCTCATTAAAAAGTGAGAAGGAGCCACCAGATGTGTAGGCAGAGAACTACTCCGAGCAGGGAAACCTGGAGGCAGAGAGAAGAGAATTTTTTTTTCGAGAGAGACAATATGAATGACAGTGTCATGTGTTGTGAGAGGTCAAGTGAGGTAAGGATTGAAGAGTGTCAATAGAATTGAGCAGCTCCAAGCTCATTAGCAATTGTGGTAGGAATATTTTTAGCGGAGAGGTGGGGCAGAAGCCAGCTCTCAGTGGGCTGAGGAACCAGTGGGAGGCAGGAAGTGGAGACAGTGAGCTATAGTTCTTTCTATCAGTTCCATCAGCTGGTGGTGGAAGGAAGGAGAGAGCAGGAGGGAGCTGACAGATGCTCGGGGTTGAGGAGGGTTATTTTCAGGTGGGCAAGCACACCTGACAGAGGCCCAGCTGAGAGGGACCAGTGAGAGAGGAAGACTTGGATGGAGATGGAGCAGGTGCTCAAGAGGCAGCAGGAGGTGGGTGCGAGGTCCAGCTTTCATTTAATCCCCGCCCTTACCACCTCTGTCAGCCCGGGATTCAAACTCAGTAATTGGTCCCTCAGTCTCCCTCCTTGAGCTCCATCTTGGGCACTTGTATCTGCATCCTAGAAGGCTGGCCTTCCCCAGCCCTACCCGCTTCCTGCTCAGTTAAGGTTCCGCCTCCACTCTGCATTTTCAGGCTTAGCCACTTCCCTTTGCAGGCCACTCCCATCCTCTTTGTTTGGAGCACACCCTGCCTCCGCCCCCTCTCTGCCCTCCTCATGCCTAAACTTCTTCAAATACTGTACTCCATTCAGATGTCAGGGTGTCACCTGAGTCTTGCCTAACCTGACCCATAATAGGTGCTCAGTTCAGTAGTATTTATGAAGTAGAAATGCAAGCAAAAAAATCCCGAGTCATTAGAATTTTAAGGCACATTATAAATTTATTATTGAACAAGAAATAGGACTCATTGCTTTGATCCCATAATAAAAACAGTACAGATCCACATAGAACATTTTTCTCAACCATGACTCTGTTGGCTCACGGGACTGGGTGAACTTTGTTGTGGAAGCTGTCTCGTGCATTGTAGGAGGTTTAGCAGCGTCTCTGGCTTCCCAGTAGCTCCTCTTCCCTCGGCTTGTGGCAACTATGGTGTCTCCAGGTATTCCAAAAGTCCTCTAAGGGATATCCTTTTCCCTCCTACTTCACATTTTTTAGTAGTTGGATCCAAGGGAAATTATCCTAAAGATATATTTAAAAAAAAAATTCTTATTTATTTTTTATTTAAATTCTTATTTAGTTAACATATAATGTATAATTCATTTCAAGGGCAGAATTCAGTGATTCACCAGTTGCATGTAACCCCTTGTGGTCATTACATCAAGTGCCCTCCTTAATCTCCATCACCCAGTTACCACATCCCCCCCTCCCCCACCACCCCTCTAGCAACCCTCAGTTTGTACCCTGTAGTGAAGAGTCTTTTATGGTTTGCCTAAAGATACATCTTATTCCAGGCAGGAATAAATGAAAACCACCCATTTTTGACCAGTAAGCAAGCTACCAGTGGCTGTGTTCTATTCCATCTAACAATGCATCCAGTTATAAAATTTAAAACAAATGCTCTGATGTGTGAGCATTGTTTGGTTGTATCACTCAGCTACTGTTGTTAAGACCTTAAGGTCTTAACACGAACCACGTTTCCCACGCACATACTTCTCTTTTTCAAATTAGCTGTTGCTTTCTATTCTTTGATCAGGGGCATTCTGATACCAGTGAGGTCAGAAATCTCCCATCACAAATATCCACCTGTTGAAAGAAAGCCAGCTTCTTGAAAAGGACCCTATAACTTGTACAAACATGGAGAGCTGTGACATCGTATTTCAAATTTTTATTTAAAGTTCGTGAATTCGTGGGAAACAAGCAAGGGAAAGACCTGATGGACTTTGCAGGGTTGTATTAAGGAACACTTGAACACACCCAGCTGTAATGTTATGAAAGCTTCCTACATAATGTGGTAGACTCAAGTCACTCTGCTCCTGGGGCGGGCATCCTCAGTGATGTGGGTTTGGTTATGGGCATTCTTTGATTCCTGTTCAGTCCAGTTTTCCCACTGTATAGACGTGTGCTAAGTGCACTATCAATTAACTACTGGTGTCCACAGTAGAACGTACAGGTTGCTCATCCTCCCTGCAATTATTAGCATGTACTTTCTGGACTTTAGCAAACTGCGTATACAAAGAAATGGTGCTGAAAAGCCAATTAAAGATTTGGTCTTTAGGTATCTAAAGGCTTTCAAATGATAATCAGAAGACTGCTTAGAACAAGACTGATTTGCAGTATCACCCTCTGTCCTGCTCTGCACTTTTCCTTTTAACTCCAACTTGGTTAACAAGAGTTAATTCTCAACAATAACCTGGAAAGTTAATGTCGTTTTCTAAGCTGTCATTAGAAGAAATGTTGACTTTATTGATGTCGTATTCCTCATAGAGCTAGGAAAAAGCAGGAAAATATGGTAAAAAATCACTTCACTGAGAACACGGTCCTACTTCAGGCTCATTTTATGATGGGGAGAAGAGTATTCAGCGCTTGGGAGTTTTTTAGTGGCTTCCCAAAGGTCTGGGTTTTATGGGCTACTCATAATCACTGTGATTTATTGAACACCTACTACATACAAGGCACTTTACATATATTAACTTTGTGTGCTCTCAGAGCACTGTGCATTTTTCATAGTAGCACTTAACACAGTTCTAATCTCCACTTATTTATATGACTAATTGATTACTGTGTGTCTTCCCCATAAGACAGTCACCTCCATGTTGATGGGTCTTCATCAGGTTTTGTTCCACATTTTTGCCCTAACACTCAATACAGGGTCTGACACATGTTAGATACAAAATAAATATTGCTCAGAGTGATGAGTGAACCCAAATACAGAATGGTATGATTTTAGGGAAGGAGAAATGGAAAGATAGAGTGGCTGGGTGGCTTGTTGAAACCCTCAAGTGGGCAGAGTGGGAAATCACGTTCATGTATGTCTGGTCTGGTATCTGCTCCCCTTCCCACCACACTTGCCTTCTCAAGCTTTAATATGCTTCTGAATCACCTGGAGGAGAGGTTGTTATCAAATGGCAGATTCTCACTCAGGAGGTCTGAGATGAGCCTGAGAATTTGCATTTGTCATAAGCTCCCAGGTGACACCATGCTCCTCTCCATAGCACTATGCTCTGTCTGTACCATGGTTGCAGTGTAAAAGGTGGTAACTTCCTATCTGTCGGAAGCATATGTGATTTCCTCTGGAAAGCCCTGCCAGAGTACTTGCTCTTGTACTGGTCTAAGGAAAGTGCCACTGGCATCTGCTCTTGGATAAATACATTGGCCTCATCTATCAGTTAGTTGGTTCTCCACGGGCTTGGAGAATCTTAACTCAGGTATTGATGACGCTGGTGGGCCCCAGTGTCCAGTACCCCCAGCCACTCAAATTTACCACAGAGATGCCAAGGAGTAGCAGCACCTTTGAAAGTTTCTCTGGGTGTTTAGTTGATGAATGAGTCCTCTTGAGAATCTGAGGTTGTCAGACATCAAGTGGTCCCACTATCAATTCTGTAGCCGTCCAGTGGCCCCAGCACCCAGGGTGTGAAGGGAGGCTGCTGTCAATGACCTGCTGTTGGCACCCACTCTACCTCTTCTGAGCACCTCAGGCTCTCCCCTTCTTATGGGCATCTCTATAAGTTTCTTCCTAACTATCCTTTCTGGGTCAGTGTTCCCTTCTAGTTCTTGAGAAATAGGTACAGAGCAGGGGGTCCAAGGACTAGGTGGTTATTGTGACCATTTGACACCACACGGGGGAGCATATCCCTGTTAGAAGGGGCTTCTCTATCAGAGTTGTGATTACTTATCACCAAGCCCTTTGATACCCAGCCCCACCTATACTTTGTCACCAGCCTCTGGCTGTTTCAGTTTCTGAGTTGACCCTTGCTGACTATAGGATGAAACCTGCATTCTCATCTTCGGGCTGACTGAGTATTCTTTGCAACCATTCACACCATATCTATTCATAATCTTTGTGGCTGATTGGAGCCTACCTTCATTCATCATGGCACCATTTTTGTGTGTATGCAAGACTTGAAGATTTGTATATGTTGTGTTCTAATTGTATAGCAGTAAAAATTGAAGGGGCACTTTTAAAAAGATTTATTTTAGCTCTGTATTTTGAAAAACTCTTTCAGATACTCTTTCCTTTATAGTATTCAGCTGTGTTAAATGTTCATGAAGGGTGGTTTAATGAGATGAAGACTTACAAGTTAAGGGCATCATTATATTATTGAAATAATACTGAAAGTAAATTGGCAGATACCTGTAGTTTGTCCTGAAGTCACTTATTTGAAGAGCTTGCTTTAGTTCTCTTTGCATGGACAGATAAGGCCCAGGAATTATAGATGATGAATAAGGAATATACCACTGATGGAATTTTCTTAAAGCACATGATATGTTTTCACATCTTTTCTATCTTTTTACATTAGGCTTTCTCCCTTTCATTTAAATTCTTCATTTGTTTGGTAATGTTGTTTTGCTTTTAACTCTGTAAACGATACGCTGATGCCGTTGTATTAATCAGACTCCCAAAGGTGATGATTAAAGCGTACAGATGTGGGAAGCCACAAATACAAAAGACAGCTTACATCTCACTTTTCTTTTATATATATAAATTATTCCCACTTTGTAATACCTTAGCATCATGGTCATTGTTCCCATAAAAAATACTGTATTTTGTGAAATGATACAATTATGAGGCATTTCCCATTATGTAGACACCGTGTCTTTAAATTATAGCAATTTCTTAAGATTTTAAGGCAAAATGAGCTCTTAGAAGTGTGATTAATAGCAGGGAATGAGGCTAATGCTGGGTCGTCGGTGGCACTCCATTACAAAAAAAGGTTGGACTCATAAAAGCATCCATCTTTTTGACCAATAAAGCATTTGAGTGATATGCTTACAGTTTTTATCCTATGGTAGTTACTTGGTACTGAGTAAACTCTGAACTCATGTTCTAGAAAGGCAGCTCTATGTAAGTGGCCCATGAACTGTTGTTCCTTGATGGTGTGAGAAAAGGCAGGCCTGTGAGGGAGGCTTATGTTGGAGCTGCCAGTCTGATTTTTACGCTGTCTTGTACAGGCTTAATACCCATGGCACAGGAGCCGCATGGCTTTGGGGGCCAAGAATAGAAAGTCTGGTCAGTTGATTATTTATTTCTCCACCAGCATGTGTGTACACAGGAGGCGCTGTGCCAGCACTTACTGAAATGCATTCTTAGGAATATTATGCTCTGGAGTCAGGGATATAACCTGCTCCTCACAGGGGTCTCTTAAGTCTCACCTCTTGCCCAGTGCCCCAGTACATAAGCTTGTACCACTCACTGGTGTGTTGGAAGAGGATTTTTAGGTAGTTCATAAATCATTCACCAGTTCTCATTATTGCGATTTGATGTTGAAGCAATTCCATTTTCAGCCTGTTTTAATCCTTCCGATAAAGCCAAGGAGAAAGTTTCCATTTGGTACTAGTATGTCTTTAATCTCTCTCTTCCAGTTGTAAGCTCATTATTTAACAAAGAAAGAACATGGCTCCTGCTCAGAGCCTTTGTGGACAGCAGGATCTAGCTAGAATTTAATAACATTGGTTGGGTTGTATTACATTTATTATAAAGTCTTTCTCTTCTATAAAGGGATACACACTGGCTTTCCATTTGACGAAGTGATACAAAGTTTCCTCTGCAATAGATTTATATGTTTGTCAAAAGTGAATACATTTTAAAAATAGTGTTGGTGGAGGTATAGAGCTAGATGGCAGAAATCACCAAGGTGAAGGTAGAAATGAATGCCTGAGCCTGGAGAACCAGCTCAAGTGTCCCCTCAGGTGCCATGAACCATTCTGAGAATCTCAGAACTTGGGAGATTTTCATCCCAGAGAGATGTGGAAAGAACAGGTCAGAGTCCTTGTCACTCTGGGGCCTACCCAGAGCTTCCTTGGGATTGTTCTCATCTTTTGAAATAGTTGATCAAACAGGTTATTTAAAAGACTTCTTAGCAAATGGGTTCTTTCACTTTAATTATTTTTATTTTATTTTGCAATTAAGGTTTATAGCGTGGGGTCTTTGGGGAACAAAATAAGTAACTGGGCACATGCATGTAAAACTGAAGCTGGGTTAGGGTTTTTACCACCCAACCGAGGCAGAGGAAAAAGGCACATTATTTATCTGTTCTTGGTAAGGAATCGGTAGAACCACTTTTGAATATAAACACGTCCTCGTTTGGGTAGCGATCATGTGGCTAGGTTTAGCTTGGCTCTCAAAACTCCCCAGCTCAGTTACGATTGGCCTTTGTCGAGAGACATGGTTTCAACTCTTTGGATTACCTTGTAGAATTGTAAACTCTCTTTGTAATCCTTCACTGGTACTCTAGTTCATCTAGGCTTTAGGAAAAGAAAACAAAAATGGAAGGCCGGAGAAGTCCTGGAAAAGACTGGAAGTGCGGATAGTGTGGGTAATGAAGATGGGGAATACGGATGGCGGGTCACAGCATTCTGCTTTTACTTCTTCATTTCTTTCTCCCCGTGAGTTTCACTAGAGCGTCAGATCAGGCACTTCACTTTTCTTTGTCTCTTGTTCATCTAGGCCACGTGCATATGCATGGCACCTGAGAGTGTTCAGTTTCCAAAGCATTTGAGGAAGAGTCCTACTGTTAGCCGTTCCCGTGGCCCAAGTCTGCATCATCATTCCGAGGGGGGCAAGGCTGGCTTTCCCTCTCGAGGGCAGTGGAACAGCTCCAGTCCCAGGTGGCTTGTGAGGGCAAAACAGGAGCAGACCCAGGTTCCCTTCTGTGGGTCTATATGGTGGTAATAGGTCCACGGACCTGAGAAAGTCCCTCCTGCGAGGACGCAGAGGGCTCACCAGACATTTGTTCTCCAGTCTTTTGATGAGGTTTTAGGGGTTGCATTGGTCTGGGGAAAGGAGACTGTCAGCAGTGATGGACTTGGGAAACAAACCACAGCATAACAAAACAGAAACACAAAAGAAAATCCTCTTGTTAGCTGTGATGTTAGGGTTGCAGAACAAAGATTAGATTATAGGAGGAGGGGATGAAAGCAAGAGCAGCTAGAGAAGGTGAAGAGGTTTAGAGTGGACTTGGTGGTGGGCATCGGTGATGGGTGAGGGGACCGCTAAAATTTTGTTAACATCTGTTAGACAGAGATGGAAGTTGCAGTAATCTGAAGGTTACTAATATACTTGCCACCATCCTCTGAGGAGTATCTTTAGTTTTTTAGGTTTTTTTTTTTTTTTAATTTCATTTTCTCATTTTCAAATTTTGCTTTAGATATCCAGCAGGGTTCTACTGTACTTTGGACTAACATTAAACAGAATTTTAAAAAATTAATTAGCTGATAATGAATGTAAGGTAGAAATTAGCAAACTGGTTTTCAGTATGTTTTGCTTATTAAATATAAAGTAATGGAGAGATACTGTTCACACGGATCACAATTAAATAGTGATATTAAACAATCTGAAAGGTAGATTAAAAATAATGCTTCAATTGCAAATTATACACCTAAATATACTATCTGTGATAAAACATGATAGCTTTCTTATAATACACAGCAAACTGTTTTACATGTTCTTGTACATGAAGCACATTTTTGAAGATGAAACATTTATAACACTTCTGTTAGTGTAGACATTGAACTCACTCACTCTTCAAAGACCTCAGATTTATTCGATAATCCGACAAACTGACCTCCTGAGTGGCTCTCTGTAACATCAGTTGATTAATTTATTTATATCGTGTTTTTTAAGGGCATCATACCCGGATATAGTTTGATTTTTTTGCTGCGTACTTGAGAAACACATCTGTTTGCGGGTGGACCCAGTGCGCTTAAAGGTATCTTGGAACAAGAAACTCGAAGAGAAGGAACATGAGGGCTCTCCTTTTAGATAAAACATTCAAGATCCGAATCGGTGTCTGACCCATATATTTCATTGATAAAAGAAGATGAGCCCAGGAGATGAATGTATAGTTACTCAAGCATGAAAACATTCCAGTCTTTTAGAGCTGTGACCAAATCCAATCTTTAGTAGTTTAAACCATGTGGATGCTTTATTTTTATCTACAAGGCAGGAAGTAAAAAGGCGTTGACTGAGCTGTTTGCTTCATCTGGAGGTGACCTCTTTTTTCTTAAAGGGGGCCATCATTTTGTTATTTCCGAGCAACATTGCCAGCAAAGAGTTAACCGGATTTCACTTGATTTGCTCTGGCTTATATGATGATGAGTAATGCGAGGTTGGTAACAGCAAATTGTTGTTTATAAGCAAACATGGCATTGTGCAAACAGGCAGGCCTGGTCTCCAACTGGTTTGATTTCATGGTGGTCAGCAGCTGATCTGTGTAACATACAACCTTTCTGCCTCTCTAAATGTCAGAAGAATGACTGTTTGTTTATCTTGCCTTCTTTGCAGCTGTTTACTCTGTAATGCATTTACCTCGACCTTGATTCCGAAGAGTGGCCCCTTTCTCCTCCCTAGCCCTGTTTACATTAGTCCTGCCCCTGGTGTCACCTATGAAATCTGTTGATTATTCCACCTGGTTAATGTTAAATTGCTCTTGTAAGATGATGTGTTTGTTCATAAACACAAATGCTGGGCCCCTTGTTTACTGTACCCATGGCAGCAATCGTTATTAAACAAATATTGCTTTGTTTGCGGGGTGCGAGCAGCAGTTTATCCTGCAAGGTCTGTTTAAAAAACACACACACATTTAAAAAAAAGAAAACTTAAATACTAGAATTTTGATAAAGAAAGAAAAAAAGGGGAACTTGTCCCTGGAATGTGGTTGAAACAGACTTAGGTTTGCTTTTCTTATCTTTTGCTTGGATGAAGGGGCTGGAGAGATTAGCAAGTTGTTTGGTTTTTCTAAGAGATTTCCTTAGTGTAATGATATCTATGCAGTTGTTTGCTTTTTTCAGAAGGGAGAGAGCTCTCCTGAAAGGCCACTAGCTTAGTAATAGAACATCAGATGGCTAGAAAACTCTTTGTGGAGCAAACAAGGACTTAGAAGGTGTAGGAGAAAAAGTCTAGTGCTATGAACAAGGCAGTCACCTTCGAAAGGTACAATCCTTGGATTTTGTATTATTGTGTGTGTTCATTGTGTGTCGTTGTGTGGGCTCCATAGGATCCTGTGTGTGATGGGTGTACTCGTTCAAGTTTGCAAAGGGAAGATTAACTTTGAGTTTAATGTATTGTGAACAAATTCTCGGTGATATAAAGAGACATCCTAACTGGGAAGAAATCATACAGTTGATCTACATATGTTTTTACAAGCTAGTGTTTTAATTCTTACCTGATATTCTCACCTGTCTCATTTTAAAATGAGTTCTATGCGTTGTATCATTTCTAGTTAAATAAAGGAGACATTGGGTCTCTTTGTTCAGCTTGATGTGTGTAACTCTTGTCCCATGGTCACTGAGAGTCACATTAGAGAAGACCAAACATTA
Source organism: Canis lupus dingo (assembly GCF_003254725.2). Classification (NCBI taxonomy): domain Eukaryota; kingdom Metazoa; phylum Chordata; class Mammalia; order Carnivora; family Canidae; genus Canis; species Canis lupus. Next base: position 20,986,079 of record NC_064262.1, read on the forward strand.
GCCTGTCCTTTGTCAGTGTTTTGCAAACAACAGAGAAAACAGCTTACATCATCTTTGTTTTTTGTGTTTTTAATTATTGTTTGTTGCTGTTTCTGAATTTGTGTTGTGTTTCAATACTAGGCAGGGCCTGCTAGCATTTGCTGTAAATTACAAGGGTAAAATACAGACTGGGTTGAGGGCGGAGGCTAGGGGTAATGACCTTCAACAAATTGTGGTCTTTTATATCAAGAGAAAGCCTATTAATCTGTCTGTAAGAGCAACTTTCCGGGGAGGGGGGGGCGGAAATACATATATGCATACTGAAGTTTTTGAAGGATAAAATTAAATAATTGTCCCTTTCACACAATGGAGAAGTGCAAGCACTGACTTCTGATGGCCTGCATTCACTAAGCTGCCGTGATGCTCTGAACATATTGTTCACTTTGGCCACTAGAGCGGTTAGGGGCTGGAGGCAAAAGCAGGAGATAGGTGAAGTGTGTCATTGTGCACGCTAGCCACTAATTGATGTCAGGAACCTGGCCCCATGTATATGAAACTATATAATATATGGAAATGAAAAAAGAAATTCCGACCTGGTTGTTGGTTACTTTATTCCACTAGGCTATTTGTGACAGTTCAGCTGTTTGAATGTTCAGACGATTCAAGTTTGGCAGGCCTTGTTAATTCTCAAACTTACACTCTGTTTTGTTCTGTAAAAATGCATTTTAATTAAGCTCCCTAGAACACCTGGCCCCATCATACCCTAAGCTGCAGAGGCTTCCTTGTGGCAAAGCAAACAGCCTAACACAGGATTGACAAAGCTCCTTTTTGGTCTCTGTTTAATTATTTGAGCTCGTCTGGATTAATATGCCAAGGGAGTGGGTTATGCATTCTCCTTTGTACTTCTGTTTCCTAGAGCAGCTCCTTTCTAACTTCCAAAGTTTGCACACAGTTGCTATGATTACAGCGCTTAAACTCTTATCCACTGGGAGGGAAGGAAAACAAGACCAACAGTGGCCGAAATTCTGAAAATATAGACATTTGTAACTTTTAAGGGGGTGGGTGTTTTTATCCATGCTTATTGATGACTTATGAAGACCATGGAAGTTTTTTTTTAAGACAGGCTGTTAGAGCAAGACACACACAATGCATCTGAACAACCGTTCTGCCTAGGTGTTGGAATTCAAGAATTCTTTTTCTAAAAAAAAAAATCTTTTTCTTCGAAAATATAAAATTTCTGGTCTTTACTATGAAAGTCTGGTAGAAAAGGGAAATCATGTTTTTCTTAGGAACATTATTTTATTACCACCCTATTCCTCTAACTCTGTTGTGAGTCATGCATTACAGGGAAAATTAAACATCCTGCTCTCTACCTTTTTCCAGTCCAGCTGAATTGAATATTAACTGTTGATCTTGAATTTTGGTAGAGCTTTTCATTGATTGAGTATCGTCAAATTTTCAATGATTGGGACAGTCCTACTTCCGTTATGACTTAAAACAATTTAATGGCTTACTTTAGTTTCTGAGTTTCGGAAATCCAAAATGATGAGTCCTTCCAAAGGAAGTGCAGGACATAGGGTATTTTAAAATTAGGAACATCAAGGTGGTGGCCAGCACAAGCCCTTGAACTCATTTGATTGAGAAACTGGAGTTGGATTTTCCTGTCATTTAATCATTTAGCTAAGAATTCAGCAATTACGTATTAAGTTCCTACTACAGTAGTCCTTCGTATCCACGATTTTGCTTTCTGTGGATTCAGTTACCCGTGGTCTACTGGGGTTGAAAAGCAGATTATCCTCCTTCTGAGGTATTGTTAGAAGGCTGTGTCATAACGCCTAGGTCATTCACCTCACTTCAGCTCCTCACGTAGACATTTTATCATCTCACGTCATCACAAGAAGGAGAAGGGTGAGTACAGTACATTAAGATATTTTGGTGGAGGGAGAGAGACCCCATTCACATAACTTTTAGTACACTATATCGTAATAATTACTCTAGTTTATTATTGTTTTTAATCTCTTGCTGTCCCTAACTTATGAGTTAAATTTTATCATAACTCTTTTTTTTTAAATTTTTATTTATTTATGATAGTCACAGAGAGAGAGAGAGGCAGAGACACAGGCAGAGGGAGAAGCAGGCTCCATGCACCGACGTGGGATTCAATCCCGGGTCTCCAGGATCGGGCCCTGGGCCAAAGGCAGGCACTAAACCGCTGCGCCACCCAGGGATCCCTAAATTTTATCATAGATATGTATGTATGTAGGATTTGGTATTATCTGCGATTTCAGGCATCCATTGGGGGTCTCAGAACGTATATGCAGGGTGTGCCTGAAAGTCAAGTTCAAAATAAAGGCTTCCCCTCCCCCTCAAATTGTTATTAAAGAAATGGAGTTGGGAGAGGCCAGGAAGGGGATCATTCTACTCTGAATGCCTCTTTATCTGTTTACCTGATAAACAGAGAGTACTTCTAGTTTGATTGATAAATACACACTAGTTCCTAGTTCTTTTTTTTCTCCTCCTTTAAACTATAAAGGTAAGAGAGCTACCATACATTACTACCAGTGAGCGTAATTATCCCCCCAGACTTCTTGCCGACTGAAGATTCCTTGCTTTGCTGAGCACCCGTAGCTGTCGGTTCCCCCGCTCTAGCTGTCTGAGATGCATCCAGGACATCCTCGCCTGTACCCGTTCCTTTCCAGCCCCAAATCCTGCATCTCCCGCAGCAGTAGCTTCTTGAGAATGGGTGTACCACAGCTTTCCAAGAGGGGTGCTCCTAGAGCTGTTTCTTTCTCTGTTGAGAGGCCCAGCTCGACACTTGCCATGATATCCTCAACCTCTGCTGACCTAAGATTTAGAAACATTCCAATTTTGCCCTTATCTCCCATATGGCTACATAAGCAGCCTCTTTTTTTTCTTTTCTTTTTTTTTTTTTTGTGAACACATTTTTGACTATTTCGTTGCTCCTGAACTTTTTCTTCCTAAGTGCTAAATGAAGTTCCAGATTTTTAAAGATAGATCTAGATATCTACAGTGCACGATAAAGAAAGTTGATAATACATAAATCATTTTTAACAACAGGTAATATGCATAATTTATAGTGTTACAGTGCTATCTTTTTGATATTTATGATGGATAATGCTCAGTTTTTGCCCTCATATTACTGCTTTAAATTATACCACAGGAAAATTAATGAGAAAGTAGATTTATGGGTTTCATTTGTTTGTCAATTCGGAAATTAATTGGGTGTTAATTTTAGCCGTCCCTCATCAGACCAGGACTTCAGTATGTGTGCATTACTTTGCATTCATTGTAGCTTACCTCCCATTTACTGTGGGTCACTAGCTTTGCATACATTAAAATAGCCCTCCGGCTCATTCCCTTGATTACTTTTTGAACTGCCATGCATTAGAAAATTTACGCCTTTCTGTTATAATTATGAAAATTTGGTATTGGAAGATGTTGCCTTCATAACACAGGCAGCACACTGACTTCTCTTCCTAAACTTGACCCATGGATGGTCTTTCCGTGAAATGGGACCCCTGCCATTGGATAGTGGATAGACAGTCGTGTCTGAAGAGTTCATTCACAACTTGTGGGAGTGATCTCAGATGTGAAAATAATCCGCTGGCATTATTTTGTTTCGCCTTTCAGTCTTCCTCCTCCCTTTCTTTTTCTTTGAGAGTATGCTACAAAATCCCCACTTACAGTGATTCTGCATCTTGGGGCCACTTGGGGGCCTTCCATCCTGCCCTTTCTTCACCTGCTTCCTTAACCCCTCAGTTTCACTTGTAATCCCTCCACCAGCCCTTCACCTTGTTGCTGCTCCAGGGCATCTTGCCAGGTGAAGGGTGAACACTTGCAGACCACGTGCCACCGACTAGGAAATGCAAAATCTCCATTGTCAAAGCCAGACTTTCTTCAGGGATGCTTTCTGTTCTTGAGTCCCTATTTGGAATGGGAGGAGCTTCTGCTAGAAGATGGAAAGTAAGGGGCTGGGTTAAGTGTCCTGCACCTCCCTGCTGTTTGCCTGCTGGCAGAGAAGAATCTCCTTAGCTGCACTTTGCTCCTTACAACTCCTTTATGTATATTATGTTGCCAGATAGACCTCTTGCACATTTAAAGGGAAACCGTTCATTTATCTGATGAGACCCAGAAGTAAATGCCTGCTTTATATCTTAATACACACAAGTTTTTCTTTCCTGTGTTGCATGAATGTGATCAGTGTGGACTTTGAATCATCAGGATGTGACATGAGTCCTTCTTTTAGAACTAGGGCTAGCCTGACTCCCACCTTTATTCTTGTCCCGTCTACAAACTGCACGGAGTTTGAGGACGAAGTAGTTCCAAAATACAGGAATTCACATAGTTTCTCCATTCTCAGAGTTGCTGTCTTCCTCCTTCCCTCCTTCTCATCCCTCTGTCTTCCCTTCCCACCTTTGCTCCTTCCCCTTGTCTGTCCCTCCCATCCCTACCTCCTTCCTGTCTTCTCTTTCCCCCTCCCCCCTCCCTTTCTTCTTCTCCACCACGCCCCCTCCCAGCTCAAAATGCCTTCCATTTTCCTTCTTTCCTGGCAGTGGATGAACAATGAGAAAGAGGCTCTTCTCTTTGGGATGTGGGAGGACCGTGCCATCACCATCATCATTTTCCTACAAGTGACTTCACCATTAACTTCTCTTCTCCCCCATAGAAGTAGAAATATATTTTACAAAACTATGTTTAGTTTAATTTACACATCCTTTCATGAACAGACCAAGTTCTTTAAGGGCATTTATTCTGCTTCATATAAATAATTGATCAGCCAAGTTAATTTACTTCTGCCTGACTTGGTCAACCTTAATTAACTGCCCTGGAATCAAGACTGAACTTTTTGTTAGCTTAAAATCTTTCACGAGCATGATAACAAGGGCTTTATTTTCCTTAAATTTTCAGCATCAACACTGTAACCAAGGAAATAATCATAATAATAAAGCATTGCTTTAATTTACTATAAATACATTGGCCTGGACATTATGAATTTTCCAGAATACTTCCAGAGTATGCTCTGTTGGCAATGACAACAAATAAGCATGCTAAACTCAGTTCTTGTCCTTTTCTTCAAGTTCCTTCAGCACAAAAATCGATCTTTTGAAATCAGTAGCTCTGTCATGTTTCCAAGCGAGACAAGAAGTGGGCCATTTTGGCTTCTTTAAGCTTTCTGATATCCATGTGATTACAGCCTCAGCCTTTGCAAGGTTGTGTTGAATGGATCATATGTGACTTAAACAGGCTCAGTTCATTCAGAGAAGCCATGCAAGCAGCCAGAGGAAGACTTGTGTTTGTTTCTGAAGGGCTTGTTAGTGGGCACGGGTGGTCATGTCCTCCAGGTGCTATGCCTTCATATTCGAGCACTTTGGCTGATTGTGTATCATTTCTTGTTCTCGTTTGCCATGGAGCAAAGCAGTTCGATGGTTATAAGGAGTCCCAGAGAGAAGTGGAGGTTATACAAACTGAGTGTCTATGACAAGCTCCCTCTAAGAAAAGAGGGTACAGTGTTGTTCGAAGTCAGAAAACATGCATGCCTCTTGTATACATTGACCTGCTTTCAGATGACTCTCAAATTGTAAAACTCAATAGAAAAAGACAGAGGTGTTTGCTAAAGAATGCTGATGCTTTTTGCCTTGTTGTTGTTGTTGTTGTTGTTGTTGTTGTTGTTTTGGTCCACCTGCCACCCTGATATTGTCTTTCCTGGAATTACTTAGTTTTCTTTTTCATTCACTTACTAATTCACCACCTTTCCCAGGGCTTTGCAAATGGGAAATTCTCTGTCATTCATTGAATGGACAAGTTCATGTCTGAAATGGAAAATGATTATGGCTGTATCTATCCTTAACCTACCACTGACCGTTAGTTTTCTTAACTGTAAAATGGGGATAAACTTCACCTGTCTCTTCTCCCTGATAGACTTGTTATGAGTTTGAAAAGTACCTCAGAGAGCCTTGTAGTTTGTGAAGTGTTGTACAGACATAAAGGCTTATTAAATGGCTTGGAACATTCCATAGAAAGAACCATTGCCAGCCCAGATATTGTTAGAAATGTTCTTAGACATCGACACTCCTAATTTTTCACATGTGCTTTTCAAAAAGCTGTTTTCTCCTGATTGGTGTGGGAGATTATGGGAAATTTTAAATCTTGCAACCTACATACTACTGTTAGCACTTGACTAATTAAGGACATCCTCAGACCAAAATAATCCTTTATGCAATTTCGGTCCCAATGCCTGCACTCTCACAGACCCGATTCGCAAGCCAAGCTGCTTGGCGTGATGCCTGCAAAACTTCTACTGGAGGACTTGGCAGTCTTCTTGGAACTGCGTAGAGCAAAACCTTCTCATCAAATTGTGGATTGGAGATTGTTCTTACTCCACCCACCACCACAGTGTCAAACCAAAGAAACAGAAGCAGGGCCAGTCTCTTAGGCACCTGTTCTGAGGTCAGGCATCCCAGTGGTCACAGGGTATGAAGGCAGCAATCTTTCCGATAGTTCTGGGGACAGGATATTTGGCTAAATATGCCCCATTCTCAGGGCAGGTATAGATTTCACGTGTAAGCCATGTTTTTGTCTTTTGGTGGGGGGGGGGGTCCACTCACTGATATGAATAGGCTTTCCAGAAAGTTTTAAAAAAAGTTTCTGTTTTTTCTTTAGGTATGCTTGTGACATACTCTAAGAATTCAGTGAGTTTCCCTGTTAACTACTCTAGGACAACCATTCTCTCCCTTAAATACCTCAACACTGTCTTTTCCTTCGTTTCTATACAAATGGGCATATTTGTGAAACAGAAACTGAAACATTGGGGGGAAAATCCCCTCAATTTCACAAATTAATTCCTTTTTTGGCAACAAACAAGTACTAGCACTGCCTGGTTCTTCTATCTTAGAGAAAGTTTTAGTTGTATTTTTGAAAGATTTTCTACTCTGCAGACAGTAAGGATATAAATGGGTTTAAAGGACCTTAATTACTGGAAAGTCTGGTCTAAAGAGAATGAATCAGCTGTTGCATCTGAGTTTGTTTCCCACCTGTCAACAAAAAATGCCATTCTTAATCCCCTTCAGAATTGGATTAACTTTAAAAAATAAGTCTTCTGGGTTCCTAAAGTTTATACTCAAGTTGGATCATACAGTGCGCTGAAAGGAAGTAAAGAAAGATGTGAATTTTTCTGCTTTTAATTTTCCATCGGGCTTTTGTGGAAGTCGGTAGAAAAGGGACTTAAACCAACTTCTAGCAAGAGGGCAGCCGCAGCTAAACATGTCCCAAGTGTTTCCATTTCCCCATTGTCCCATTATTTCACCGGGGGGGGGGGGGGGGGGGGGGGCAGGGGGCGGCAGTGGGGAGGGGAAGAAATCTGTAGCACTGGTTGTGCATGACTTTCCATGGAGCAAAAAAATTTGCGATACAAGTTTTCAGCCCTTTTATCTGAGATGGTGGCTCACGTTAAAGTTTGAATATTCAGACATTCCTCAGCTTTGATATTCGAACCCTCAGGTCCTTCAGTGCTCATTGTTTTTCCTGTTCAAAGTCCTAGTCTATGAATTTGGAGTATGACCCTGCCATTTCATTGTTTGCTCCCCCCTGCACCTCAGCTGTATGAAAACACGTGCTTAAGAACTTTGACATCAGACTGAACTTATTCAAATCCTGATTGCACCATTAGTAGCTGTGATTTATACCAGGCCAATTAGAATGGTCCTCATGGAATCCTACTTTTCTCACCTGCATACTGGAGATACCAGTATGCAGTATACCAGTATAGACATTCAGAACTAAACTGGTATATGCACATTATGTATATATACATAAGTGACCTGCAGGAGGGCTGGGCACAGCACTGGTGATCCACAGATGGTACATTTGGTGTTATCTATCTTTGGTCATAATCAGATGCCTTTACTGAGAACTGAATTGCTCTATAGGAAAATGGTTTTGTCCCTAAAAAGTAGTTGGGCAGAACGTGAAATATTTACGTGTATGTAGATGACATCCTCCATCTACTCATCATGCACTATACATACAGACATACGTATGTGTGTGTGTGTGTGTGTGTGTGTGTGTGTGTGTGTATGTCATTGTATATGTGTCTTATTAGATATTTCGTACTTTCATGTTCAGACCTTTTCTTGGGTCGGCCTTGGCCAGATTTTTCTCCAAAATAAATATAAGATGTCCCAGACCCTGTCAGGCCTTAAACCAAACTCAAGGTTAATAATCCAGCATGAGAAACCCCTAACTTTGAATAGGATTTCTTAGGACAGGGACGCCTGGGTGGCTCAGCAGTTGAGCGTTTGTCTTTGGCCCAGGCCGTGATCCCGGAGTCCTGGGATAGAGTCCCGCTTCGGGTTCCCTGCGTGGAGCCTGCTTCTCCCTTTGCCTGTGTCTCTCATGAATAAATAAAATAAAAATGTTAAAAAAAAAAAAAAAAAAAAAAAGGTTTCTTAGGACAGGTTTAACCAGAGGCCAAAGATCAGAGTCTGAATTTATGTGGCTTCTGAAAAGTAGATATTTTTTTCCCTCTTTAAATGTGGCCTATCTTATTGGAATGGCCAGATTTGAAGATTTTCAGTACCTGAATGATTCTGAGGAGGATGAATCTTTAAATGCTCCTCGGTTTTTGACTGTAAGGGTTTTCAGCTCAAATTACCTCAGGGGCCCTCCCGGTGGTGTGTGTCATGTCTCGATAGAGTGGAGCCGGAGACTCTTTCTCTAGGAGTGTGACATCCCCACGCAGAGCCCATGCACACTAAAATTTAATGTCACACCTAATACGCTGTCCAGAACGACTTACTAGTTTTTGAGCACAACATCCAGATCCCATCACAGAAATTTAACCATAAATCCTGACTTCACCCGTAAGTATTTTCTTCCCAGGGGACAAAGCCTATTTATTCAAAGGGCCACCCCTACAGCTTGAAGCTGGACTGCCACCTCCGCCCTCAAACACCAAGGGACGGGACCCCTCACCCAGGGCCAAAGCGAGTGAACGAAAAGGACAACTGTTTAGGGCCTTTGGCAACATGGAAGGCAGGGCCCGTTCTCCTCCTTGCAACAACTGTTTCAACAGCTGCTTTTTTCTCTCTCCCCCGCTCCCTCCTGAAAATCCCTGTCTCTCAGGTTTTTGAGTCATGATGCAAGAATCTGGGACTGAGACAAAAAGTAACGGTTCAGCCATCCAGAACGGGTCGAGCGGCGGCAACCACTTGCTCCCGTGCGCCAGCCTTCGCGAAGGCCGGTCCAACGGGGAGACACCGGCCGCGGACGCGGGGGCCGCCGAGCTCGCGCACGTGCAGCAGCAGCAGCAGCAGCAGGTACTGTGCCCGCGGGTGCTGGGGGAGGCCGAGGGGGGCGCCGGACCCTCCCCCACCGCCCTGCGAGTGTCTGGGCTCACCTGGCAGGCCGGCCCGGTGGTTGGCTTCAGAGACTAGTCCTCAAGCCCTTAGGGCTGGACAGTCCTAGAAGCCCCCTCCCACAACCCCCACTTTGGGGGGCAGTTGGTAAAGATGCGACTGAGTGCGCCCCTGGGCACCCGTCCCGGGCCCCCACCGCGGCAGGCTGAAGCTGAACTCTTTGGAATAAAATGAATCTTTGGGGAAATGGCTCCCGATGCTTGAATCACAAAGTAATGATAATACACAGGCTTGTGGAGCCTTGGGAAGAAAGATCTACAATAAGGGGTAAGGGATAAAAGGAATACGGGATGGAAGAGGGAGTAGTAGATGATTCAGGGGAATAGAACCAAACAGGCAGGAATGGGTACATAGCACGCAAGCAATAGCAGCACACGGGGCTAAGTGTAAGAAATGGCCTCCCCACCTGCTACCTGTAGGAACTTAGGAGTGTGGGCCACTGACCAATGTGCCTGATATACATATGGCAGCTGGTGTGCAGCCAGATCCTCTTAATGTTTTAAATGAGCTATTATTGGTGGCTCCCCCAAATGCCTATAAACTGGGGCATATTCATTCTCCTTACATTCTCTGTAGGCATGTCAGTGGGTGCCTGTGAGTGACTGATCAAATGTTTCCAAATGGTAAAGGTGACCCAGAAAATGGTGTTGTGTGGCCCAAGTGTTGAGGGAAATTCAAATAAGTAAATAGGATCTGCTTGAAGACAGCACTGTTTTTCCAGCCTCTCTTAGAATCAGGAAATATGATTTATTTCTGTTAATGATAATGGTTTTTGTTCTATTTTGGTCTTTGATTTGTTTACTCGATATACATAGTTATGGCACCATTGCAGAAAGGTGAAAAACGAAGGAGGGATCTTCTGGCCTTTCTGGAAGAAACAAATCGCTGGGGGAGGAGGAAAGAGGAAGGCAAACCTTTTCTCAAACCATTTTCTTGGAATCCGTATCAGAGAAGTAAAGGGAATCCCTTTCTGTAGGAGGGTTATAACCTTTGACACACTCTGAGCATGTTTTATATTCTTCTTGCTAAGAAGTTTTTAAGATACGAAAAATGGTTTGCATTGCTAGTCCCTTAGAAGTTAGTGGAACCTATTGGGGTGAAGCTTCAACAGAGAGAAAGCAAAAAAAACTAGCAGACATCTCCTCAGGTCTTACTGCATAGGGCTTCATCCCAGTGGCGTGGTGTCTCTCACTGGCCACCCTGACCCTTTTGTGCCTGCACCTTGGATGTCATGTCAGCTGGAATTTATGACATATGTTGTGTGGAAGGCTGTGCACTTAAGTGAGTTGCAAATGGCCGAATTCTAACCACTAAGGTGTTCAAGCAAAACATACTCTACATGGTAGAAAGGTAGCCATGGATGTGCATGTATCGTTCATGTGGTGTTCCCAGATATTTATGGTTATATTGAGAACGAGCAATTGGTATTTTGGAGTGCTGTGTTCTGTGTCCTTACCCTATAGAGCCAGAGCAACTGGTTCTTTATGGAGTGGTTGAGTTGGTGCTCTTGACCTCTATAGGGTGTGAATCCCACATACTTAGGGTGCATTATTAAATAAATGGGTGTGTTAATTAAATAAATGGGAAACTTGCTATTTTGAAGTCGTAAGTCAGCCAAAATCTTCACATATATATCATCAACACACACACCTCTATGCGAATCACAGCAGCAATGCATTGGCCTCATAGAAGTCAGTTAGGGAAGTGTATTTTAACAGCATCTTCTTAAAAAGCATCAGTAACAAAATTAGTTATCTACACCTCCCCTATTTATCTTGGCTCTGACCACTTTGGAAAATATGCTGTTATGTGTTATGGATGTCAGTACCTTCTGATTGTACTTCGAAACTCTTTTTAAATACTTTTTATAATAATTTTATTTTTATTTGCTGTTGATGTGATTTAGGAAGAGAGAGAGAAGTTGGATTTATCATTGTGGCTAAAACCCCACATATTGTGGTTGGCAGGCCTTTTCCGTCTTTTAAAATAAAACACTGACAGCTGTTTGCCCCTCTAAGTGTATGATGAGGCTCTTCACAGGTTGTTGGAGGACAAGAAAATCTGTAGATGAATTGAGGAAAAAAAAAAAAACCCTAAAGTATTGAAAAAGTTTTGTGGGACCAGAGTGATCATAGTTTTTTTTTTCAGGCTGAAAACTGCTACAATTAAGCACTTTGGAGAAATGTGAGGGTCAATGTGATGGACTTGAGTTGTTTTCATCATTTTTATTCTACAGGTTTTTACTTGAAGTGAGAATACCAGCAGTGAGAAAATCACAGCCATGCTGAATTCATTACTGCGGTAGTCACACAAAACCACGGATAAAATTTCAATAACTGCAGGCCACAGTTGAGTAAACAGTTGCACTGAAATTTAATTCCTGTTGACTTTTCCCCCATTCCTCGCCAGGGGCACATTCTGATTCTGTAGTACAAAGACAACAGGGGTTACAGCTTTGATTAATGTAGGACAGTGGAAGAGAATTAGAACTGTAAAATATGTTAGAAGTCCATGGAACAAAAAGATGTGGCTTAAAAGGGCTTGGTATAAAAATGAGTTAATTATGCTGTGTGTAACACTGAATGTTAGAGGATTTTCCAGTTGCACCAGTGTGATCGTTGATGATATAGGGAGAATTTTTGCCTAGTGCCAGGACTTTAAATAAATGCAAGCCTTTCCATGTTTGATTCTTATTACCAAAGATAATTACAAATGATAGCAAGTGCCCTTTCAGAATGGAGAGCTTTCACAAAGATTAGCTGTGGAATGAGTGACTTCTGTGCTAGGATTGGTCTATAGGTTGGCTAAATTAGGTCTAAGAAGAATTGTTAAAAAGGAAAAAAGAGAATTACATAGGTGGCAACCTAGAAGAGTAGAGGGAGTCTGGCTTTTCCATCTTCTCTTGAAAAATCAGAAGATCTGGTGACCCTAGACCAATGTTCCTACAAGGGCAACAGTTGTTAGGGGATGAATTGTTCCTGAAGTCAGGGGCCCTGCAGCTCTCCAGTCTGCCCTAGCTCCCACCCAGCAGCATCGCTCATTTGTGGCCCTCTAGGCAGGGGGGTTGGTAGTTCTGCAAGATGCCATCATCACTCAGAAACCATCACCCAGGCAGAGGTGCTGCCAGTAGCTGGAAGAGCCCGCCAACACACTCCCCAACTGTCTTCCTTCCTCAAAACGAAATGTATTATCTCTGTAATGTTTCAACTCTACTTCTATCTGGGCCATGAGACTATTATAACAATAGTTTTCTAATAATATAATTTGATAGAGTTTCTGAACATTTCTTTTAGCCACTGGGTAATTCTTTACCCGATACCATAACTGCTTTTTATTTCCTATTATGCCTGCCCCATTTCTGGGTCTGTAAAAGTTCTGTATTGGATATGCACTACTCCATTATGAAACTCAGCAACAAATACTATTACCAATTACTGAAGTTTTTTTCCTAAAGAAAGGATTTTAAAATGTCCAGAGCAATTTCATAAACTGTGTGGATTAATGCATTTTAAAAGTCTTGAATTTTAGAAAGCAGAATTTTATTTCCATATTGCTGCAAATGAGAGCTTTTTCAGATAAGCATATTACATAGAGCATAATGTTTAGAAGTTTCTCCATATACAGCATATGCTGTCAGGTCAATTAACAGAATGCATACTAGAAAATGTTTATTCAATAAAAATGAATAGCTGTTAAATAAAACAGCTATTTCTTAACAACATTCCATTTAATGATGGGGCTTTTTTTTTGGGTACCACCTGGCAGTTTTATTGTCTGCAAATCAGTATAGAGAGAGCTTTGGTTGCTGTGGTTTTGAGGTGTGGCTATTGTTTTATATGAGGAGGGCAGTTTAGAGGTAGTCTGTGAGAAAGACACTTAAGAAAAAAAGGTACACTATATATGGGATTTGACTATGGATTATTTAGAGAGTGTGGATAAGTGAGGTGTTTGTTTCATTCATAAACAGTAGTTCCTTAACATTTGGTTTAAGATGTTGGACCTTTTGGCCAAAAAAGCTATATACCCACCATCAACACATGTAGATATACATGTTTCCCATTAATAATGTAAAAGAAAGAGAGAACACATTGAATGAATCCTGAGGAGTTAAGAGAAGTTGGAACAGGTAGCTTCGAAAACATCATGAAAGGGAAGAAGAGGGATTCGTGGGGTTGCATTTTGCCAATGAGCTATTGAAGGAGGTGAGAGATGAGTCACTGCACAGGACCGGGGGAAGCTTAGAGAGACCAGAGGAATGCGAGGGGGGCTCAAGAGGAAAATCTGGCTGTGTATGTTCACAGAAGATGTAGACAATACACTATCAGAGGGGCCTAGGAGAATCTCGAGTCTCTATCCTGGGGTCCTTTGAATGTGAGCGACCAAATGATAACGACAAGAGTGTGAACATGTTAGCACAAACCAGTACACGGAAATTAAAGATTCTTCTTTTCATTTTCAAAATGGCAGAATGAATTTCCCCATTCGGTTCATGGTACCAAAATGACTAGTGGATATCGAGTGGAAGAGGGGGGTTGTCATGCCAACATTTCCAGCTTGAAGTGCCCCGTTGATACATAACGCCTGGAAGAAATTGCTGCATGTGTTTGGATGGGCAGTAAACTCGGATGAAACAAACCATCCCCGTATGCCTCTCATCTTACTCCTGTTCCTTTGTGGGAACTGTGTTACCATTATCATGGCCATCCTTTGCCTTGTTCCGTGCTCTACAGAGGGGAACCCAAGTGGTTTGGTGTAGATTAGTACAAAGACCAGGTAGCAGTGGCTAGTTCGGCCTTACCATTCTTCTCCTTACCAAGGGTTGCTTTATTAACTTTTAGGAGTACCCTCAAGTGACCTTTTGCCTTGTAGCTACCGGGGACCATCTCTGAAAGGAAAGTCTTTTGATGCCATTGGAAGGGAAAAGATAACACCTCTGTGTCCAATATGGGAAGCTTCTGGAAGGCAGCATAGAAGAAGATCTTATTAATGTTTATTGAGTTCCCTCATTGAGGCAGGCACTGTGGAAGGGGCTAGAAACTCCATTCACTGGTGGGCGAAAACTCCAACCATAATTATAAAGGACCCACTCTACCAAGATATGTTCCTTTTGAACACAAGGTAGAGTTCAAATATAGAAAATACTCATGATCAAGAATATGTAGGGAGTCAGTGCCACCAAAATATTAGCAAAGACCATACAAACAAATGGAGATAAAAGTGAGACAGGAATTCAGATGATTGTGACAAATAAGGAAAAGCCACAACAGTAACAGACTCCCACTTTTTTCTCAGTGCCTTTCGTGGCTATTTCTGGAAAAGGCATACTTCACCCTGAATGCTAAAGTTAGTTCTTTACTCTGAGTTTGAGCCTCCCTCTCATCAAACTATTATTGTCAGAGATTGAGGGAACTTGTGATGAGAACCTTTTATGAAGTCCTTCCAAGTTTTGATTACTCAACAGTTGTGTGTCATCAATTTGTTGGTTGAAAGTTAAGATGGCATGAGAAATGACAGCAAAAAAAAGAGCCATGTACATAGAAACCAAGAAGCCACATTTCACCATGAGTGAAGTATACCCTCAACTTTAAGCAAAAGCATCCCTACTTTGAGAAGGTAATTTTAAACCCTGACCCGTGAGCTGGTAGTAATAGTAGTAGTAGTAGTAGTAGTAGTAGTAGTAGTAGTAGTAGTAATATTAATAATAATAAATTTTCTCTCTCTCTCTCTCTCCTCATTAGAAATCTCTTTTGGGCTTTCAGGAAGTATGACTTTAATGGTAATTTGTTGACAGATCAGCTTCAGTGATTGCAGAGAGTTTGTTTTGCAAAACTGGCAGGCTCCTATCTGTTCTCTGAAGGCAAGGAACCTACTTTGCTGTTTTGCAACTGCTTGCGTTTATTGACAAGTGGTGCTGAGCACGCAGAATTGGTATGTTTGTGTAATGTGAACCTATAGCTTGAATGATGGCGTCGAGTGTACTTTTAGGTAGTGCATAGATTACTTGATAAAAAGGGTTACAAGGTGACTGCTTTTATGACAAAGTAGAATGGCAATATAAATGCAAGTGGTAGATGGAGCAACAAAAGGGAAGTTTATATAGGGAATTGAACTCCGCATTAGAAAGTTTCTTTTCATCACTTGGTCTTTGAACTCAAATCTATTGTAATTATGAAGTGTTACTTGTAACATTCCAGAGGCCCTTTGCTAAATACTGTGTTTGATTTGGTTCAGAGAAATACAACCATGTTTTTTCTTTCTTTTTTCTCGCACAAGAAAATAAGGTGAAGAGAGTTTCACATACTGGCCTGGCCTCAGCTTTGTTCCAAGTGAGCCAATATATGTGCTACACTGGAAAGTATGTATTAGCTTTGTTTCTTCACCTTGGAGTTCTTGAAATTCATTTATTCATTTGTTGCATATTCCTTCCTGTAACTAATATGTGCTGTGGTGTGGTCCTGTGTGTAAGGAAATGCACATAGTAGGGTAATTTGGAGTTTGACTAGAGCCTGAAGAGCAAGGATGGGAGTGGTGGGAAGGTGGTTCAAAGGTTACCTGGGTTCAGCTTGTTGGAGGCTCAGGTTCTTAAGCCAGGGGAGGTTTCTAGGCAGAGAAGAAAGGCCATTCAGGAGGAAGAGTACTAAAGGTAAGTTAGAAGGTTGGACCTGGCCTGGCCTGGAAGGAAAGAGAACTTTGAGAGATTAATAGCAGCGCCAAGGCTCTTGCAGTTGGTCCTGAATTTAGTAATGGGGCACTAACTCTCATTTACTGAGGGCTTGCTTTTGTTAACCAGCCCCCCTCCCCAGCCCCCCTCCCTACGTGCTGTCTGCATTTCTCCTCCTGCATTTGAATACCTTGATCAACTGTATGACCCACATGGGCTGAGATGGCCTTTTCTCACTCCCCAATATTCCCCAGCACACAGCACAGCACCTGACCTAGAGAAGTTCTTTAACAGACTGTGAATGAATGAATTAGGAAGAGAAAGAAAAGGCCATGGTCACAAAAGAGTGGTGAGGGGAGATTCGGAAAATCAGCAGGGCCTTTTGAAGTAGGAGATATGAAAACATCAAGGAGTGGGAGTTATATAGGATGATGAGTCAGCATTTCCCATCTGAGTGACTGGCAAAATGGCAGCACCATGGAACAGAAGGGAAGGGCATCAGGAGAACTCAGGATCCTTCCTTACCTGTCACGGGTCGGTTATTGTGCTGTGATAAAGCACATACATAACTTGTAAAAAAGGAGCAGACTTATGCTGGAAAAGTCCTTTTTCTTTTTTTTTTTAAAGGCTGTTTAAAAAACGACATCCTCTTACATCACAAAAACTCAACTCTCTTGATTGTATATATTTATTCAGATTAAAATTATCAAGTATTTTCCCTTTAGCCTTTGCCAGTTACTAATGAGTATATCTTCCAAAAGTCACATGGGAAATGCTGATAAACTGCCTTGTGTTCCTATTGATCACGGAATGGACTTAATCTCTTTTAGAGAACAAAACTACTAAGTTAGATCTTTGATAAAGTCTGTTTCATATTGACACAAGCTTCTTAGAATGAATTTGTTTTTTAGGGTGAAAGGGGGTACGTGTTGTGTTTCTTTTGTTGGAAAAATACAATGTGTAATTATTAAACAGTGGTGCTATTGGCATACTCATTGACGAGGTATAGATTAAACTGCTTAGGGATGTCAAGGCCTTGTTTGTGTGCTTAGGTTGAGCCCTGCACAAAGGAGGATGGAAGGAAGGCAGCTCTGTTCTCTTTAATCCTCCAGAGGACCTTTTCCAGTATCTTCTGCATGAGAGGGGTAGGATTTTTTTTAATTAGTCACCCCAACATTCTCCTTGGATTAACTCTTTCCTCCCTATTTTTAGACTGCTCCTTTTTGACTATACTCCAAATAAAATCACCTTCCTGACGCAGATTCATCTTCAACAAAGTTTCCAAAAGTAGACCATTTGTTACACAATTTGTCATCCACACAGCCACAAGGAATTGTCAGTATCCCAGTCACTTGTCAATAGAGGCAGAGTGTCAGCTGATCCGAAATCCGTGTTTTTATCACTGTACCTTCTCTCATCCTGAACTCCCCTGTCTCCACATTGAAGGGAAGGTGACATGATGTCTTCTTAGTCATTCAAATCCAATAACTTTTAATCTGAAGGTTAAGTAGTGAGATATAAACTAAGAGATGATAATATCAATTTTATGTTCACTGAAGGGCACAATATACCTCTTTCTAGTAGAGGGAAAATTGTGCGTAAAATGTCTTTTGCTTTTCAACAGCAGAGCCATGTGTCTCAGAGCCAAAGGAAGAAAGAGTTTTGGAAAAATTTAATAAAATAATATGTAACATCCTAAGACAGGGCAAAAGTGGCCTTTCATTATTATAATTATTAAGTATTAATTTTTTTAAGGTTGCATAGTAAGACAGTTCCATTTTTATAGCCTCTTGTATTGACTCTTGTTATCCTCCCTATAAACTCAACAACCTTTTACAAGGTTAAAGACTGGGAGAGAATGACATAATGCTCATTCTTTCCTATTTTTGATCCTAATGTATATGATAAATAATGCTGTGATAATATTGCTTACCTTGCCTCATTTTTTTCGTCCTACTCATGATATTTCCATTTCAACTCAATAGGCATTCAACATCCAAAAGTAGTAAGTGAAAATGTCTTTACAAGCATTTTTATTATGATACTCTCTGATTGTCTCATTGGTTATACACTTGTCTTATCAACTCAAAGTTTGTGATGTGTATACCGTGTGCATTTATGTAAAGATGTCATTAATGTGTTTACAGAGCGAAAAGCATCATGCAGAAGCTGAGTATGTGATATTCACAATTAAATTGTCACAATTGTTTTCCAGAAATATTTTAGACTTGTCTCAGCCATTTGTTTGGTACCTTGACGGAGTGGGTTCCAGGTACAAAGCACTGTGTTAAATCTACAGACTATACTAGGGATTGGTGAACTAAGCCAGAGGGTCTATCTGGCTAAATCTGGCCTGCCACCTATTTTTTTTTTTTTAAGATTTTATTTATTTATTCATGAGAAACAGAGAGAGATGCAGAGACACAGGCAGAGGGAGAAGCAGGCTCCATGCAGGGAGCCCAACGTGGGACTCGATCCTGGGTCTCCAGGATCATGCCCTGGACCGAAGGTGGCATTAAACCACTGAGCCACCCAGGCTGCCCAGCCACCTATTTTTTTTAAAGAAAGGTTTTATTGACACTTATTGAGCACTGTGGTATTTTGTCCCTTTGCAACGTGTTATCTTACTTCATTCTCATAATGACCTGACGAGGTGGATATAATCATTTAAGGAACTCACGTAAAAAGAAAGAGCCAGAAAGAGTTAAAAGCAGGGGTTGGGGGAAGACTTGGCAGCATCTGAGTTCCTCGATCCACTTGTTCTTGCCATTTGGTTGCTTACCTTTTTTGTGATGTGTGTGTTCAATCTTTCCTTGAATTCTGTGAGTCAATAGATTGCTTTCTTGAACTGGGGGGGAAAAAGGTTTTATTGAAACACCACCATTCCCTCTATTTGCTGTTGTCTGTGCCTGCTTTTCTCCTACTACAACAGAGGTTAGAATGTATAGCTCACAAAACCTAAAATACTTCTCACCTGGTCCTTTACAGACAAATTTTGTTGACCCCTGAATCAGTAAACGGCAGATGTAGCAAGATTTGCCTTCTAGAACTTTGTACTCTTGTTTTATACAAAATGACAAAACTGTGGGATCATTCATCATTTTTTCCCTAAATTCTCCCTCAAGAAATATATATTTATCACAGATTAAGACTTTGACTTGCATTCTCTGGAGTGGTAAAGTCACTGTTGGTTTTTGTCATAACCTGCAGGATTTCTTTCTAATCAGTTAACTGAATGCATTTTATAAATTAAATGTTTTGGTGGTTAGAGAAATAATCAGCCAGCCCACTAAGGAAATGGAGGTTGGACACTGAGTAACTTGAAGAGCGGAAGTTCTTCCCCATGGTTCTTTTACCAAAGAAAATTAACATAAAAACGAGCATATCTTATGTTCGCAGCCCCATGGTTGGCTAGAAGATAGGAAGAAATGCCCTTACACTCTTCCTGAATTCATAAAGCTTATAATCTCATTGTAGTGAACAAAACATAAACATGTGCATTAAATATCAATAAAAATCTCAAAGCAAAATGAAGACAAGCTGTAGAAGAGATGTGTATGACTAATTAACAGATGAATGATTTAAGCAATAAATCTTCAGTAACCCAGAGAGGAAGAGTTTATTTGAGTCTATGTTGGTGGGATATTTCAAGGCCTTGGTATAATTTAGGAAATAATAACTCAGCACACGCACACCAGCTGATTAAATTTAACCCTTTCAATCAGGAGATAGTGGATGAAAGATGTATACTGAGCAGGATGGGTTTGTTTTATGATCTAAGTGCCCAAGAAGTGTATCTTAGCCACTTTGCCATTTTTAAATTTTAGGATAAGCAGGGGGCATTTCCACTGTGGAACTACAGGAGGTATATGATAAGTAGAAGTCTTTTTATGCCGGGCACCAGCATCTGAGTTTATTGGTCTCCAGGAAGTGGTGTGGGGCCTATCTGTTTACACAGACCATTGCCTCAGTTGAGTGCACGATCTCCAGAGATTAGATGGGGACTGACAAGCCTGGTCATTTGGTCGGTGGTGTCCATATTTTACATACCTTTATATTGAGTTTTAGCTAATTCACCCCTATTTGTCATAGAGCTAGAATAACTGAAATCCTAATACCTGATTTGAAAATAATTGTCAAATTTGAAGGTATTTATTTTTTTCAATCCAGCTATTTATGAACTGTTTCCTGGAAGTGCATGCCCTTTTATTTTCTCCCTTCTGCCTTTCTTTGTTTTCTTGCAAGTTTCTTTGAAACTTGTTACCAGATAACTTATCATGACATCTCACAATTAGTGAAAATCTCTTTAGTCATCCTGGTGGGAGGGTATCTCTGGCACAGGCCAGGTCTTTAACTCCATCATGTGTACATTTTGTAGGTTTATGGTTCCTCTTCTGTGAATCTGGTGACACCCCAGCATCCTTTGCCCTGAGAAGTGTGTGTTTATGTCTATGTTTGTGTCATTTTGCAATGAGTTTTCATGTGCATCATCCCCAACCCCCTACCCCCCAATTAAAACACTATACAGTCCATACTGCATGTTAATTAGATTTGCATGCTGGTTCAGTGTTTTGACAAATGTTCCTAGATTTTTCTGTGTTTAATTAATGTTAAGTATATTAGTAACCTATCTTTAATTTGGAAAAGGTTTCCTCTTCTGGCTCTAAAAGCTTACCAATGTGTCCCTGGAATTAGTTCTTGGATATCTTAAATGTAGCACTATAAATGTCAGCTCCAAAGAAAACTCTAGAAAGTAAGGTCATATAAAGCACTCTGCACGGGTTCGAAGAGCCTTTTTATATTTATTCAAACACAATCACCAGCTCTATACACTCTTGAACTCTTCTAAATAAAGAACCCTATGCTACTTGGAAGATCTTTGACTAAATCAGCAAAGGTTACAATAAATGATGCCTATAACAATGGCACTGCCTTTCGAGGCTGATGGGAGTGTAAGTTTGTGCAGCCCATTCTGGGGACAGTGTGGCATTGGGTGTCAAGAGGCTTAAGACTATTATACCCTTTGATTCAGGGGTGCACTTTTACTTAGAGGTTATGGCATTCAGCAGTGGTTCTCAGACTTACTATATGTATTGGAATCATCTGGAGGGCATCGTAAACCATACTGCTAAAGCTACCCCCAGAGTACTTTACTCTGTAGATCTGGGGTAAAGTGCAAGGATTTACATTTCTGATGCTTTTAACTCATTCTCTGCTGCTGGTTGGAGGATCACACTTTGATAACCACTCAAAAAGGCAGAGCACCTAAAAGCATAGTTAATGGAGCCAGCCAGTATCCTTGTCTTGTGGATGTCACCGAGCGCTGTGCCAACAATCATATACAGACGCACTTAGTTGCTTACCCAATGCATACTGTGTCCCCTAGAGACTTATCTCACTGCCGCAGGGCGTAGAAAATGCAGGAGAAACATTTCATTTGAGACATTATGGGATCCTACTGACAAGGGTTCAAAACCCACCTGTGGTACTTACTGAGTGAATAAAGCTAGGTGAGTTTTGCCAGTCTCTTTGAGCTTTAACTTTTTTGGTCTGTAGAATGGGGCAATAGCGATAACTCCTAGAGCAGAATTAGGTGACGAATACATTGAATAGTAGGCCTTAGCACACTAGTGAAACCTTTAATAATAGATTAGTGCTCTCCACACTATTACTCTGTTTGCTCAGCATCTTTTGAAGACAGGGAAAAGGCGGGGCTGAAATCTTAGGGACCCAAAGGCAGAGGCCAAGAGGCAGAGGCCAAGGAACTTGTTTCTCAGGGCTGTTCCAAATAGCATACTCCACCCAATTTATATTCAAATGTGATCACCTTAGAGCAATGTAGAAATTCATGTTAGAGACCGCCAAGGAAAACCCTTATCCATGAATTCCGGGATCCTTGTGTCTTCCCTCATTGAGATAATTAATTGAAATAAGGGCACAGTCCTGTTTGACAATCACACTCTTCATTTAGAAGCTGACCTCTATAGGAAGACTGCAGAGAATCAGTTCTTGTAGGCAATTAGTGCCCCAATTTACCATTTTAGAAAAGAAAACATATATCTTAATAAATACAGAATTTCTCCTCTATACCTACTAGCAACATTACTGAAGGGGCCCCACCACAAATGTTTTAAATTTAGAGGCAGAGCTAAGGACACAGTTTGCCTCCAGAATCTGAATTGAATCAGGGTTTTATTTCAGATAAAATCTTTGGGGCTCATAACTTAAAAAACACAACTTTTACTGGCATTACGCAATTTGCCACGGGTCATTTAGCGAAATGTTTGTATATGTAAGCCCAGGTTCTTTTAAGAAAAAGGAGTGGTGGAGGGCGGGGATTGGATTTTGCTAAAATCCAGGTGGCGTTTCAGTTTATATTTAATTTTAATTGGAAATCAAATACAGGCAAGGGAGAAAAAAACCTACCATGTTTTCTTTACTAAGAGTATCCATTGGGGAGGGGAAGGACACTGCCAGCCAAATTTTAAGAAGCAGCTTTTTTATTGGCATGTCTTTTTTTTTTTTTTTTTTTTTTTTTTTTTTTCTGGCTAAATTCTTGTGCCTGCATTTTCTTTTTTAACATCGAAGATTTTACACATGGCAGTGATTTTTATGTGTCAGTGTTCCTTACTGCCCTCCTTCTGTAATTTCTACGGGATTAGTACCTAGAACCAGGATAGCAAATAATTACCTACTACATCTAACCAGTAACTTCCCTGGGCTGTTGTCTGGTGAGCCCCCTTTGTAGGTTCCAATCTGAGGTAGTTATTTGATTCCTGTGGCCCATCCTATTTCTGGAACACTGGGGAAGTTTCTAAAGGATTGAGAGCGGGGTGGGGGGTGAGGGGGAAGCAGATAAAAGTTGACAGAATTTTAGGAGGTCCTCTCATTTGTCTATAGGTGCATTTTGTGAAACTCCCATAAACTATTGGCAGAGTGACTATGGCACAATTAGGGAATGGCTGCTGAATGTGCTGGAAGAGGTGCCGAGACAGTCACTTAACTGTGCCAGTGCCTACAAAATATCCCATGTGCCAGAGCCGAGAGTGAAATCCTCAGTGTTGGCTCTGTGTAAGGCTTGGGTGTAATTCAGATGTTTTCAATTGAAGATGGAATACCAAATAATTTCGAATTTTCTACTGCACAATTAATTACACGTTCATTGTAGAAAAATTAGAAGATGCAGCTAGGAAAGCAGAAAAAGAAGAAACTTAAGCTGCCTGCACCCTCCTTTGACAGAGGTACCAACTATGGACATTTTTGTAACTGAGTTGCCTTTTGCATTTCTTTTTTCTTTTTTTTAAGTCATCCCCTCACGTTTTTACATATCCTTGTTCCTGTTCCCACCGTGGAACTTTACAGTTAAAAGAAATAGCTAGCAGTAATGTTATCAGTGGGAATTGTTAGGGCTATGTTTCATATGTGATGGTTCACTTTTTCATCTTAATTTTATATTTAGTGTTTATGGCTTTAGGGGAAAATTCATGTTCTTAGTTTCACATTTCAGAGTTTATGGTCTAATTAATGCTATTTTCCTAACATTCCCCCCTTTACCTTCTCTCAGATTTGCCAGCTAATTCAGGATTTGAGCACATTTCTTAAAAATTATTTTCAAGAGGAAACTTTCAGCGTGGTACGATGATTTATTTTCAATAATTAAGTACATGTCTTATCAAAAATCTTAAACATCCCTACTGTCACATGTTTTTATAGGTTTGAAATTCTAGTTGCTCCTTGAACAATGTGGGGGGTAGGGCACCCACCCCTTGCACGTAGTTGCCAATCTACATATTGCTTTTGACTCCCCACAAAACTGCTTTCTAGCCTGTTGTTGACCAGAGCTTTACTGATAACATAAATAGTGGATTAACACATATTTTACATGTTCTATGTATTGTATGCTGAATTCTCACAGTAAAGTCAGCTAGAGAAAAGAAAACATTATTAAGAACATCACAGGGAAGAAAAAATACATATACCAGACTTTACTGTATCAGATTGAAAAAAATCCAGTGGAAGGTGGACCAGTGCAGTTCAAACCTGTGTTCATATATCAAGTGTACTCCTATCAGTAATAGTAATGGTATGAGAAGTAGTAGTCATATCAATAGTAGAATTTATTGAAAGCTCCTTTCTTCCATCTTTGGGCTTTCTTTGTACCTTTATTAGTACCGTTTGTTCTCCCAAGCACACTGTGAGCAAAGTATTCTTACGATCCCTCCTCATCACAGGAAGAAATTTCCTTAGCTACCCAGGTCCACACAGCTTATTGTTGGACAAGCCTGGCTTCTAAGCACCATCTGCCCGGTCCCACAACCTGAGCTCCTCATCCCAGCAGGCCAGCCCCTCTCTCCCTGTATTTACCGTGCTGGGGATTGAGTCATGCTACAAGCATTGCTCCCACTTCCCTTGGGCTCCTGCCCCATTGTGGATGCCCTAAAATGTTGTCTCATTTCAACCCGTCTTTTCTTGCCGAGTCCAGTAAGAAAATGCCGAATATTCCTTTAGTTAGAGCTTTTCCATTTTCACCTTCTCCTGTTTTCACAGCAAGCCCACCCTTTTAGCCCCTGCGCCCACTCTTCTTACTCCCAAGCAACTGTGCCTAGATGCTTGGATTAGTTTCTTTTTGCTTCCGGGAGAGGGTCCTGGTGCACACCTGTTGCCATGGATCCTTCTTGTGAACACCCAAGCCTGGCACATCCAGGCAGCAATGAACATCATTCTTTCTGTTCCTGAAACACTTTGATTGGGAAGCCTTTGGGTCGTTCCAGAAAGGACAGGCGGGCAGTGGAGCTGGTGGTCGGTCAGGTTTATGGGGCGCTGCGAACTATACAGCCAGCGTGGAAGGTTCCAGCAGAGCTGAACCCTGCCTCCAGTGAGGCTCGCTTTTCAGATTGCCATCTCCTTCGTGAGTCAGGGACATGGAAGTGTTGGCTTTTAAGAAATGGGAAATCTGGGTTTATTAATAAGTCTGCACGTAGCCAGCTGCGAGCTGTGATGGTTGCAGTAGATGTTTTATGACAACTTAAAAGCAGCCATTTTGGGTCAGACACGTTTTCTCTTTATGGCTCTTGTGTTTGGGTACATGCAACTGGGAAGACCTAAGACTTGCAAACTTTCTCCAGGTGCCCCAAACAGCTGTCACAGACTGACAGGCTGGGGAAATACCTTCTGTGTTTTCTTAGTATTACATGACGGGCTCGACCCTTTTCCCAACGCACAAAAATGTATTTGGATAAAATATTTCTGGTACCTTGAGTTTCTTGAGGAAATTATTCACTCAGCTTCACTGATTAATGCGTTAGTCCTTTTGAAGTCACCACAGTTGTTTTCGTTATTTTAATATCTAAAAGAAGGGATTATTTTGCTTTAAGAGTGATTAGCTCTGTTGACAAAATGTCCCCTGCTCCCTGAGTGGTGTTTTGTGTTCATGTTTCCGCGGCTCACCTGCTTTGCTCACATCCAGCACTGACTGCTCCAGTCAACAAAGAACAATTGCTTAGCACAATAAATAAAAGATAGTACTCACGAAGGATGTGCGATAGGACTTATGGTAGGAGTTTTAAAGATTCATAACCTACAAGTCAAACTATGTACATTTCCCCAGCGGCAAAGCATATGTTTGTTTCCAGTTTGGGAAATTGTCGTAACTTGCATGGCTTATTTTGTGAGGATGGCCGATAATGCCCAGGCCTTGCCTTAACAAATATTATTAAATCAGCTAACTTGCTCGTCGGTCACTGTCCTGGGTCGATAACAAAAACCCAGATAGCAGGCCGCGGTGAATCTTTCTTAGTCTGTCTTTATCTCTCTCTCACCTTTAAAAACAAACTGACAGGTCTGCATTTGGCAAGAATGGAGGAGTAGGCTGAAGCAGTTTTATTGAAAGAAAAGTCGTAATTTGAAAATCTCCCACTTTTGGGTTGCTGTTTGAGAGGGAAGGGACCTCAGTTCTCTCTCTCTCTCTCTTTCTCTCTCTCTCTTTTTTAAAGATTTTATTTATTTGTTTATTTATTTATTTGAGAGAGAGAGAGAGAGAGCATGAGGAGGGAGGAGAGGGAGAAGCAGGGTCCCACCGAGCAGGGAGCCCGATACAGGACTCGATCCCAGGACCCCCGGGATCATGACCCAAGCTGAAGGCAGGTGCTCAACCAACTGAGCCACCCAGGGGCCTGGGACTTCAGTTCTGCAAAGGTGTTACCGTGGCCACATCTGTGTCATCACCTCAAAAAAGAAACATGGTCTAGAGAAGAAAATCGGGCTTTATCACTTGCCAGTACAAGGAGCAGGAGCGTATGCCCATCTGGGGGTAGCTCGGATGTTCGCAACTCAAACTACTTTGCAGGTGCAGAGTATGTCCCATTTCCGCACCGTCTCTTGGTAGACTCTCACCTCCTCTCCAAAAGGATTCATAGAACCGTGATCTCTCTATGAATTCATTATGATGTGTAAGTCGAGCATTCCTTCTCCTGCTAGCCATAGGTGCTAAACTCTTTCAGCATCTATATACCTCCTGTAGGAATGATGGAAATGACTTCATCTTGTCCCTCTAACACGTGTGTATCTGTTCTCTTTTGATCGTACCTGCTTTCTCTCCCGTGTCCTCCATTCTCCTTCGCCATCCACTCCCTACTCCAAATATATGATGTGTGTATTCGCTTTTCTTTTTCTTTCTCTGTATAGTCATAGAATTTTTAAAATTCCTTAGATGAATCCAGCCTCACATTTTATGGATGAAGAAACTAAGCTCAGACAAAATAAAGGCTTTGTCCTTTGATTCGCTTTTGCA
This sequence comes from Canis lupus dingo, assembly GCF_003254725.2. NCBI lineage: Eukaryota > Metazoa > Chordata > Mammalia > Carnivora > Canidae > Canis > Canis lupus. The sequence goes on from NC_064262.1 coordinate 21,012,942, forward strand.
TGGACGCCCCTGATGTGTTTAGAAACAATCTTGTGTAGTATGATGTGGGCCCTTCCATGAACTGTCAGGATGGATGAAATCAGAAACTTCATTCCTGTGGTAACCAACACTATCTGGAACCCTGTTCAATATGTAGAGTATAACCAGCTGACTGTGTGTACATGTACATCCATTTTCAAATTTTGTTATTGATTATTGGGAAGTGGTTATTTTTCTTCACTCTTTTCCCCTTGGAGCAGGGATCAGCCAACTTTACATTTAGATTTACTTTAAATAATAAATATTTTTTGGTTCTGGAGGCTA